>NC_091727.1:114451590-115090454 GCF_042477335.2 Ovis canadensis | reverse complement strand
CCTGCTTATTTAACTTCTATGCAGAGTACATCACGAGAAATGCTGGGCTGGATGAAGTGCAAGCTGGAATCAAGATTGCTGGGAGAAATATCAATAACCTCAGATATGCAGATAACACCACCCTTGTGGCAGAAAGTGAAGAAAAACTAAAGAGCCTCTTGATGAAAGTGAAAGAGGAGAGTGAAAAAGTTGGCTCAAAGCTCAACATTCAGAAAACTAAGATCATGGCATCTGGTCCCATTACTTCATGGGAAATAGATGGGGAAACAGTGGCTTACTTTATTTTTTGGGGGCTCCAAAATCACTGCAGATGATGACTGCAGCCATGAAATTAAAAGACGCTTACTCCTTGGAAGAAAAGTGATGACCAACCTAGACAGCATGTTAAAAAGGAGAGACATTACTTTGTCAACAAAGATCCATCTAGTTAAGGCTATGGTTTTTCCAGTAGTCATGTATGGATGTGAGAGTTGAACTATAAAGAAAGCTGAGCACCAAAGAATCAATGCTTTTGAACTGTGGTGTTGGAGAA
Organism: Ovis canadensis; assembly: GCF_042477335.2. Lineage (NCBI taxonomy): Eukaryota > Metazoa > Chordata > Mammalia > Artiodactyla > Bovidae > Ovis > Ovis canadensis. Next base: position 115,089,922 of record NC_091727.1, on the reverse strand, counting down.
GACTCTTGAGAGTCCCTTGGCCTACAAGAAGATCCAACCAGTCCATCCTAAAGGAAATTGGTCCTGGGTGTTCATTGGAAGGATTGATGTTGAAGCTGAAACTCCAATATTTTGGCCGCCTAATACAGAGAGCTGACTCCTTTGAAAAGACCCTAATGTTGGAAAAGATTGAGGGCAGGAGGAGAAGGGGACGACAGAGGATGAGATGGTTAGATGGCATCGCCGACTCAATGGACATGAGTTTGGGTAAACTCTGGAAGTTGGTGATGGACAGGGAGGCCTGGTGTGCTGTGGTTCATGGGGTCACAAAGAGTCGGACACGACTGAGTGACTGAACTGAATTGAACTGAACCCATAAGTTGAGCACTCTGCCATGACTTGTGTAAGAGGATAGGAAGAGGATCAGAGAGGAGCCTTGAACCCCTTCCCCTGGAGGCCAATATGGACACTGCTTGCACTGCTTAGGTATCCAGTTTCTGTAGCCAGCTCTGTTTCTATAGCCTGTGATTGATTTAATGTTGATATATGGCTGGAACACTGACGACCACAAAATGTCACGAGAAGTACCATTACAGAATGCCAACCTGACAACTTCTCGTGAGAATCATATCACCTAAATGGGATTTCTTATTTACCATATTTTGTGATTATTGGTAAGACAGTTTGTCAGTGAACTTGAGTCCTTGAGAACAATGGCCCATTATGTGAGAGTGTCACAGTATTTTGAGTCTTCTCTTCTGGGAGATGGCAACTGTTGCCAGTCATGATAGTAGGAGAAAAAGTGTTGCTTTCATATGCTATTATAAATGCACATTTACTGGTAAAATTTAAATATGGACACACTGTGTTTTTAAAAGATTCACTTTTATGGTTAAAAAGGCAAGATAAACTGTGTGTGAATAACTTGGGTGCTGTAATTTTCTTCATGTGGAGATCTTCCACAATGCTAGGTACTGGAGCATGGGAAGATACATGGCAAGATACCTGAGCCTCTTGGACCTGTTAACTAGTGGCTGTACCTCCCAGGGTGCAGGGGTTTAATACATTAAGGAGAATATTCACAATTAGCTTTAGGCTTTGAGGGTAACTGAGCTTGGTTTAGCTTTACTTTAGTTAGGCTCTGCATCAGTTAGCTTTTCCTACCAGCCACTCTTAAAATGTAGTGGCTTAAAATAACCATTCCTTGAACTCACAATTCTGTCGGTTGGCAGTTTGGGTTGGGCTCAGATGGGTGGTTCTTTTGGTCTTGGCTCTGTTCACGCACATATCTATGGTCAGCTACTGGCTAAATAGCTCGAGTTGTGGGAATTGACTGATTGTAAGCTTGGGCAATGGGGCTAGCTTCATCATCCAGTAGGTTATCTGGGGCTTGTTCACATGGCAGCTTGGCAGGGATCCTAAAGAAGAGCAGGAGTTTAGAAGGCTTTCTTGAGGCCCAGTCTTGGATTCCACACTAGATTCTATTGGTCAAAGCATATCACAAGGCCAGACCAAACTTAGAGGATAGTGAAATTGACTCCACTTCTTGATGAGAGGTGCTGCAAAGTTACATGGCCAAAGGTCTAAATACAAGATGTGGGTGGACAAGAATCTACCACGAGCTTCTGTTGAGGTGTCCTGATTTATAGTTAGTGTGCGAATAACAGTCCTCTAGGAGTATCCCAAATTATAACATGGAATCCCCTTGTACACAGCTCAATGAAAAGTCCAGAGTCTATCACTTAGAACCTTCTTTCCTGATGTGTCCGTGAAGGGCATCAAGATATTTTGCGCCTGCCTTTTTACTCTGCCGCTTGAACTAGTAGTCTTCTTGAGCCCCTAGTTTGGATCCCTTATCTATTTGCCTACAAGGACATTTGGACTCCCCATTTCTGAGTACAAGGATGTATATATGTCACCATTATGCTAAAAGAGAAAGAGACTGATAATTGCTTCCCTATATATGTCTTAAGGGGCTTCCACCATGGCTCAGTGGGTAAAGAATCTGCCTGCAATGCAGGAGACACAGGAGATGTTGGTTCAGTCCTTGGGTTGGGTAGATCCCCTGGAGGAGGAAATGGCAAGCCACTCTTGCCTGAAGTATCCCCTGAACAGAGAAGACTGGTGGGCTACAGTCCGAAGGGTCACAAAGAGTCAGACACGACTTAGCGATGGAGCACACACAGCACATACATCTCTTACTTCTTGCTTAGTAATAAGACTATATTTTCAGCTGTTCACATCACCAGTTGTCTAAAAGGCTTCATTAGCCCGTTTCCTTTGTGGCTGGGTATAGCTGCATACTAAAGTTTGGCCAGTGAAATGTAAACAGAAGTGACATCGCAACTCCTGGAAAGTGTCCTTAAAAGAAGAGGTTTTCTTCCTCTTTTCCTCTTTCCTGCTGGTTAGAATGTGCTTATTATGGCTGAAGTTTGAGTAACCACCTTGAGTAATGTGGAGGCATGTCAAGGATAGTGTAGCATCTGGATACAAGGAGCCTGGGTCCCCGATGACCATGGAACTAACTGACTAGCCATTGGGTGCTCCCACTTCCAAACTGTATCTTGAGAGAGAAATAGTTTTCCATCTGTTTAAGCCACTCTTTTTGATTTTTGTTGTCATTGGTATCTGGACTGTCATAGGTATCTATATCCTAACTAATACCCCAACATAGATTTTTTTTTTTAATTGGGCCAATTCTTATTGAAACAAATTCCCTTAAGCTAACTAAAGTCCTTGATTGATTTTCTAAACTGTACCGATTTTTTTTCCATTTGTATTTTTATTCTACTGAAAGTATCAATATTTTCTTTGGGATTCATTAGTTTCATTTTAAGTTCACAGTAAGGATTTGCTTTATCAATAAACTATTTTTCATAGTAAAATTTGCTTTGTAAATTATAGTCTGTGGATGTTATTTTTTTTTTAATCAAAGTCTGTTTCCTCGGGTCAAAGTTTATGTGTCTAAAATTTTTGAGAACCTGTGATTTTTATTTGTAAAATTATAGTAAATAACAAATTTTATCTTGTGCAGTTTTACAAGTTGCTATGTTTTTCTATTGTGGTTATTTCCACCAAGTCTAAACTTTCTCAGGTCAGTTTTCAGTTTCCAGTGTTACAAATGACATGTTTTTTTTTTTTTCAGTTTTTTGTTTCTAATACATCTTAGCATGTGCTGTCTTAGACACTGACCATTTTATTTTGTGTTGATTAGTTCTACCAGTTATATTTATTATTAAGACTTAGAAATTGATAATTTCTTGGTGATCCCACAAGGAAATTGTGTGCAACTCCCCTCAGATGTCCTAGAATTTCCCCATTCTTAAGGATGGATCTCTGCTATTGCACATCCAAGGCTTGTGAATACAATCCTCCCACTCGTGATTTGTTCCTGGCATTCTCCTTTGGGGCAAATCCTCCTAAATCAAAGTTGCAATTACCGTTACTTAAAGTGGGAAAAAATGTTATGCATCCCTGAGCTCCCACATTGACAGCCATTTTGTTAAAATACCACCAAAATTTCATTAAAACGGACTCACATGGTTTATAAGTAACATTCCTTATCATAGTACAACATGTAAACAGGCAGTTTCTCCTAATATAATTATGACTAGTTATTTGTTCTTCTTAAACCTTTTGTAGATAGTTTACACTCAATATGAAACTCTGTTACCTCTACAAAATCATAAATACAATACTGAAACTTTCTGTCTTTCCACCTTCCATGCAAAACGCACACACACATACACACACACATAAACAAGCAATAAAGACAAATCAATTAAAAGAATGCATGTTAGGGGCAAGGCAATGCCCTTCAGCTAAAGCCCACCAGAAACACATCTGTAGTTGATCAGGTTGGGTTTACTGCTTGCTACAGAGAGGCTGAATGCACACCCTGGGAAGCCATGGGGGTCTTTCAGCTAGAGGATAGCAGAAAGAACCTACTTATTAAAGGATTTGGGCTTTGGTTAAGTAGGGGAAGGGTCTGAGGAAGCAGAGGTTCTTTCTAGATTGATGCTGTCAGGAATCAGAGATGATTCTGTGACTGGGTATCTCATTGAAATCTTTCTTATAGGGAGGGCAGGCTAGAGAAAGGATACAGCTCTAATCAGGGGTCCCCAACTGCCGGGATCTAATGCCTGATAATCTGAGGTGGAATTGATGTAATAATAGTAGAAATAAAGTGCACAGTAAATATAATGTGCTTGAATCATCCCGAAACCACCCTATAACCCTGGTCCATGGAAAAATCATCTTGCATGAAACGAGTCCCTGGTGCCAAAAAGATTGGGGACCACTACATCTAAATGGTAAAGAAATAGCAGTTCCTCATTTAGCCAAGAGGGAGTGATGTTTGGTAGTTTGTTTGGAGCACAGTGACTTTGACCTTGTGCTTAAGACAAAATTATGAAGTGTCCTTTCTTTGTCTCACATTCAAACAATACTTGTTTGAAGTTTTATGTGAACTTATTAAAATGTCCAGTGGAAGAAGAACATGGCCTAACTGTGAGCACCAGGCCATCAGCTTTCAGATTTCAGAGGCTGCCTTTTTTTTTTCCCCCTCTTTTCTCAGTCACTGCACTTGAGGTTATCATGGCTATAAACTGGTAAAGCAGGAGTACTCTGAGAAGAAACCCTAATGCAACATGTGCCACCTCTATCTGTGGGAAGATTAGCACACCTCTCCCGGGCTCAGCTGATTTCAAGGCATCAAATCCCTATTTATACATTCTAAGAAGAAAAACAGTTGAAATAGAGGGATTAAACTCCTAGTAAAATTGAATTCCTCTTACCTGAATGGTCCATATTCTGGGTGGATGAAAGAACAAAATTCAGAACAAAAGTGCTCTAGGGGTCAAAAATAGCAGGGTCAGAATAGAGGCCTTCGGAGCAAATGTCCTGCACTATCTGGGAATGCCCCAAGGCCCCACAGGGTTTCCCAAGGTCTCTGTCTGGGCCTGTGCCTGTCCCTTGGCACTAGACCAAGATTTGCATAAGCCCTTTTGAGGTTGGAAACCTCCGCCTTTGTTACGCTAAGTTGTTTGTTTCAGAACAGGCTTTCCATGCTACTTTTGCTGCCACTGAATTTGGCAAGGTTTGTGATTCCTTCATTGCCCCAGAAGCCATGGCTGGTGCTGGACTGTGCGTTGCCATGTGTGATAACTGAACTGATACGTCCGGGGCAGAATGTCCCCACTCCATCACTTCCAGGGGCCCCGAGTAAGATCCCCACCCAGGCCACTCCTGAGGAAAGGTAAAAAATGGTGTGAAATCCGAACATGAGCTCTTTAAAATGTTAACTAACTCTTCTTCAGGATGCCAGAAGAGCCGGGCTGAAATTGGTTCCTGGATTTTCCACCCCACAGACTCAGTCTTTCAGTTCCTCTTTGATTCTATTGGACAAGGTCTGGCCCACAGTGCTCTTTGTACTCTCATTGTGATTTGATCTTAGAAGCTTTGTTGCTCTGTCACTGGACCTTGGCCAGAGTCCCCTCTCTCTATCCTGACAAATGTCATTACCTACACATTCATTTAAAATGTGTTTATTTATTATGTATTCATTGGTACACTCATTTATTCATTCTTCATTTAATTGGGCTTTGGGTTAACCTCCTGGGAGAAGGGGTTGTGGCATGACCCTATCTCAACAGAAAGCCTTTCAAGGTTTGCAGCTGTAGGCACTTTGTCTCTGATGATCTGCATGTATTTCTTTCTTTCTTTTATTTTCTTTGTCTTTCTAATGGACTCTGGGTCTCACGCATCCTGTTAATTGCCTTCACCTGCTCTTACACTCAAATTCATTTAAACAGCCCTCCCCCTCCTCAGGCATTCCAGTAACTCTGACCACCTCACCACAAAAAGCCATCAGGAATCCAGGTAGTTTTGCTTTCCATCTTTCTCCAGGACTCCATGATGTCTGACAGTGATGTCCCTATCACTGTCATTCTCCGTATCTGCTTCTTTCTGTGATTATGGCCTTAATGGATGGCCAACTGATTTTAGGTCTTAGAAGCCCGTGCTGTGCGGAGCGTTCTGTGTTTGTTATCGGTTTGCCTTGCTGTGACTCTTCATAGATTCTTCTCTTCAGGGCCTTTTTGGGAAGCTTCAGCTGTCATTTCTAACTGTTTCAGCCTTCACATTTCTGAGTGGGAGACTAGTAGATATACAGATCCTCTTCTACATGAGCTCACATTGTAGGTAAGTGTTTTGATTGACCTGATTGCACCCAGGTCGGGGGCACACCCTGTGGCTAGAGGACAAGGTCATGTGATATTAAAAACTTGGCAGCATGAGCAGCAGATAGTAAAGGCAGGCTGTGGGTAACAGGCATGTCCCTCTGGTTGGTTGCTGCCTGGCTGGTCCACCAACCTTTTGTAAGGCTCGGAGAACCGCACTCTGAAAAGGACACTCAGGGACACCCTCTAGTGGACTGACAAAGTTTATTATCCAGTTGTGTAGTTTTATAATTTTCAGGGAATAGAGCATAAGGCTGACTTGCACGTAGCCATTCCAGATAAACATTAAAACATTCAAGCATAAAATACAGTTCCTACCGCCCAAGCCATAACATAGCTTTGGCGAAACTCTAAAGGGAGTCTTATCATGAAACAATAGTCCTTGCTCTCAGAAACAGGTGGTCAGAAGGAAGCCTTCGAACGCCTCAAGGCCGGGCATATTGACCCTTCGTCATCCGTTCCCAGCCTTGGGCACTCAGTGAACACTCATAACCCTTTGTTATGCTCGTCCCAGCTTCCAACCTTTGTCATGAATGGAGCAAATATATTTTCAGTATTTGCTTAAAGCCTTCCAGCTCCTCCACACCTTTCTCCTACATGCGGGACCCAAGTTTCTCTGTGTAGAAGGGTCTCCCTATCACACCTCAGCCACAAACACCTGCTCCCCCAACTTCCAGGAGAAAGACAACCCAATTTCATCTAGAAGTAAAGGCTTCCCCAGTGGCTCAGTGGTAAAGACTCTGCCTGCAATGCAAGAGACAATGCAAGAGATGCGAGTTCGATTCCTGGGCCAGGAAGATCCCCTAGAGGAGGGCATGGCAACCCACTCCAGTACTCTTGCCTGGAAAATCCATGGACAGAGGAGCCTGGCAGGCTACAGTCCATGGGGTCACAAACACACACAATATGAAAAGAACACATTAAAAGCTGCTCGTCAGACTCAGTATTTAGAACTCCTAGGTGACATCTTCAGATCTTCAATTCCTGGGCTTGTCTGTGGCTCCTGGTTCAGAGTATATACTGCATCCAGCAGCTGCTTGGGAGTGGTGGGTTTTACACTGGAACTGGTAGGCATACATGTACTGCAAAGAAGTGACTTCCTTGATGAGCAAATCTGACCCACTGGAGGTCTGCCTCTGGGAGGCTTACCCCTGAGATGCCCTGAGGGCAGCAGCAGTGCATTTGCAGGTAACCCTGGCACTCTTGGCCAAGCCAGTTTGAGGGCTGGGCTCTCAAACTGGAGCTTGGATTGGAATCACCTGCAGGGCTTATAAACCATAGACAGCTGAGCTTCACCCTCAGAGTTCCTGCTTTCATGGGAATGTGCATTCTAATAAGTTCCCAGGTGACGTTGATGCTGCTGGTCTGGGAATCACACTTTGAAACCCGTTCTTTTAGGGTACTTGAATCAGGCCTCTGGTGGTCAAGTAGAAGTGGGTTTTGTTTTTCCAAATAGTAAAAATTAAAAAAAAAAAGAGTGGGGTTTTGGTGGTAGTCTCAATCCAGGAGAATTTCTCTAGGTCTTCTGTTACTTGTGTGCCTGGGAACCTCTATATTTGTCATTCCCAAACAGAGGTCTCCCTGTGTCCCATCCCTCCTGGCACCTGGTTGTTGTGATGTCCACATGTAGTTCTGTGATGAATTGCTGACACTTGTGTATTTCATGATCCTTTTCTTATCACCTTTCCCATTCTCCATTCCTTCCAGGAAAGGACCAACAGCTACTTGTGTTTCCTAACTCCAATTGCTAATACTAGGAATTGGATTGGCTGGCCAGGTTATCTTTTTGTGTCAAGCCAAAAAGGGTTGCTGGCTGGCCTAGGGATTTTCAGCCTTTGGATTGTGAGTCTGTTCTGAGTCCTGTTGACTGCGGCCAGTTCAGAGCAGAGTAATATCGTGTAGAACATGGCTGTGTGGGCAGCAGGGGCTAAGGATAGGGCAGTTGCACAACAGGTCTGGGGCCTGGCAGGCACTGGTGAACATTTTGAATATAGAGTATTGACTGGCAAAGTTGATTTTCAGATGGTACACACCATCCTGGTTATTTTGATCAATATGGTAATATTTAATATAATCAGTTCAGTCAGTCAGTTCAGTTGCTCAGTCGTGTTTGACTCTGAGACCCCATGGACTGCAGCACGCCAGGCCTCCCTGTTGTCCATCACCAATTCCCAGAGTATACTCAAACTCATATCCATCGAGTCAGTGATGCCATCCAAAAATCTCATACTCTATCGTCCCCTGCCTTCGATCTTTTCTAGCAACAGGGTCATTTCCAATGAGTCATTTCTTCACATCAGGTGGCCAAAGTATTGGAGCTTCCGCTTCAACATCGGTACTTCCAATGAATATTCAGGACTGATTTCCTTTAGGATGGACTGGTTGGATCTCCTTGCAGTCCAAGGGTCTTTCAAGAGTCTTCTCCAACACTACAGTTCAAAAGCATCAATTCTTCGACACTCAGCTTTCTTTATAGTCCAACTCTCATATCCATACATAACTACTGGAAAAACCATAGCCTTGACTAGACGGACCTTTGTTGACAAAGTAATATCTCTGCTTTTTAATATTCTGTCTAGGTTAGTCATAACTTTTCTTCCGAGGAGCAAGAATCTTTTAATTTCATGGCTGTAGTCACCATCTGCAGTGATTTTGGAGCCCCCCAAAATAAAGTAAGCCACTGTTTCCACTGTTCCCCCATCTATTTCCCATGAAGTAATGGGACCAGATGCCATGATCTTAGTTTTCTGAATGTTGAGCTTTGAGCCAACTCTTTCACTCTCCTCTTTCACTTTCATCAAGAGGCTCTTTAGTTTTTCTTCACTTTCTGCCATAAGGGTGGTGTCATCTGCATATCGGAGGTTATTGATATTTCTCCCAGCAATCTTGATTCCAGCTTGCACTTCATCCAGCCCAGCGTTTCTCGTGATGTACTCTGCATAGAAGTTAAGTAAGCAGACGGTGACAATATACAGCCTTGACGTACGCCTTTTCCTATTTGGAACCAGTCTGTTGTTCCATGTCCAGTTCTAACTGTTGCTTCCTGACCTGCATATAGGTTTCTCAAGAGGTAGGTCAAGTGGTCTGGTATTCCCAACTCTTTCAGAATTTACCACAGTTTGTTGTGATCTACACAGTCAAAGGCTTTGGCATAGTCAATAAAGCAGAAATAGATGTTTTTCTGGAACTCTCTTGCTTTTTCGATGCTCCAGCGGATGTTGGCAATTTGACCTCTGGTTCCTCTGCCTTTTCTAAAACCAGCTTGAACATCTGGAAGTTCACGGTTCATGTACTGCAGAAGCCTGGCTTGGAGAATTTTGAGCATTACTTTACTAGCATGTGAGATGAGTGCAATTGTGCAGTAGTTTGAGCATTCTTTGGTATTGCCTTTCTTTGGGATTGGAATGAAAACTGATCTTTTCCAGTCCTATGGCCACTGCTGAGTCCAAATTTGCTGGCATATTGAGTGCAGCACTTTCACAGCATCATCTTTCAGGATTTGAAATAGCTCAACCGGAATTCCGTCACCTCCACTAGCTTTGTTTGTAGTGATGCCTTCTAAAGCCCACTTGACCTCACATTTACCAAATGATTATTTACAGAAGGATCCACTCTGGATTTCTTCTAAATAGCCATTCATGTATTGTATTGAAATGAGTTTTAATTTGTAAAAGGTCAGTCTGTGTGACACTTCACATCATAACCAACAAATACTTACTGAATGATTGAATGACTGAATGAATGAATGCAAAACTACTGTAGCCTGAAATTGAAAATGCCATTTTGTAAATACCTACAGGATAAAAGATTTTTATACAAATTTAACAACAGTAAGTTGTAATCGTAAGTGCAACAGGCAAAATATTAAATAGAAACCATCATGACTTGTCAAAATACCAATGATTGGCACTTAGAGTTCATTATTTTGAAGCTAAATATAAAACTGCTTCCTGAATATTCAGTCTGAAAAAACATTCTGCTGGTTTGTGGTGATCTTGGAAGTTAGTTTAAACTTCACATGCAGCTATGTATTAAAGAAAATACCTTTTTATGGCATGTGTACAATTCAGCAACTGATGCATTCTCCATTTCTTGAGCTACGGTGGAATTTGCCAGTGTCGAGTATCCAGAGACTTTTTTTGCAAACAGAAAGGACCACAGGAGAGATAACAGGAAGTTATAAGGAAACATAAAGGAAAGAGTATTATGTTTCAAGCCTTTAAAATATAGAAAGGGGAGGGAGAAGTCATTTTGAACACCTGCTATGCTGTGCAACAGTACTCTGTACATTTTTAATAATGAAAGGAAGATCAGCGCAAGATTTATTTAATGTATATCAAAACCAATGGTTTAGAAAATACATAAAGCACCTTTGAATACAAGGCGAACAAGAACTAGGACAATGCTGCTTTTCTTTCTTTGGTTAAATGAGGCTTAGTTATGGGTATCACATAAGGTTTATATAAACACAATGCTGGAAGGGAAATTCTAACTTTCCAAGGACAAATGGAGTTTAATTCACAACTAAATTGTGTCTCAGAAACTATTAATATATTATGTCTCACAAGGGTTGGGGAATGATTTCATTGTCCAGTAGGAGCTATGAAAAAATGTGGGTGATTTTAGTTCTGGTGAGATCTCAAGATGAGCAAAAGAGCTTCAAGATGGAAGGAGTTAATTTGATTATAAAATATTTCACTACTTTTTATTGGTTTCAAATGAATTTGGAGCCTCATGCTAACATTTTTGGAATTGTAAAATGAATGAGTTCTATTAATAGTGGGGAATGTCATCCTTAAGGGGACCTTAATGATTATGCAGCCCAATCCCTGAACTTTATAAATGGGAAAACTTATGCTCAGAGAGTTAGTGATTTGCTTAATGTCACAGAGTGAGTCAGGAGAGAACTGGGACAAAAATTGAGGTCAACTCTTAGTCCAGTGTTATTTCTCCCTTCCTCCCTCCCTGCCTCCTTCCTTTTCTTCCTTCCTTCACTTCTTTCTTTCACACCTCACCAACCAGGGTTTGAACCCAGGTCACAGCAGTTAAAGCACTGAATCCTAACCACTGGACCACCAGGGAACTCCTCCAGTATTATTTCTGATCCCATACTAGTTGAAACTCTGTGTTTTTTATTTATTTATGCTCTAAATAGCTGTATTATTTTGCTAGGACTATTATAACAAAGTACCACAAACTAGATAGCTTAAAATGACAGAAATTGATTGTCTCACATTTATGGAGGCTAGAAACCTGAAGTCAAGGTGTTAGCAAGGCCATGCTTCCTTTGAGATTGTAGGTAGAATCACCCCTTGTCTCTTCCTAGCTTCTGGTAGTGGCCATCAGCCCTTGGTGTTCCTTGGCTGGCTGCTATGTCACTCTAATCTGTGCCTTTGGCATAGATGGCATTTTCCCCGTGTATCTATCTTTGTCCAGGTTTCCTTCTTCTTATAAGGATACCAGTCATGTTGAATTAGGGACCAACCTAATGACATCATCTTAAAAAAAATGACTTAATGATTTACTTTATTTTTGTCTGTGCTGGGTCTTTGTTGCTGCATGGGTTTTTCTCTAGTTGTGGCAAGCTGGGGCTACTCTTCATTGTGGTGCACGGGCTTCTCATTGCAGTGGTTTCTCTTGTTGCAAAGCATGCACTCTAGGACACTTGGGCTTCAGTAGTTGCAGCTCCCAGCCTCTAGAGCACAGACTCAGTAGTTGTGGCAAATGGGCTTTGTTGCTCTGCATCATATGGGATCTTCCTAGATTAGGCATTGAACCCATGTCTCCTGCACTGGCAGGCAGATTCCTTACCACTAAGCCACCAGAGAAGCCCCATGACTTCTCTTAACTTGATTAATCTGCGAAGACCCTATGTATAAATAAGGTCATATTCACAAGTGCCAGTGCTTAGGATTTTATCATGTCTTTTTCAAGACACAATTCAACTCATAATATCAGTTTTATTGAGATATCACTCACATGTCTTATAATTCACCAATTGAAGTGTACAATCTATGGTTGTTAGTATATTTGGAGTTGTGTAATTATCACCACAATCTAATTTTAGAATTTCCATTCCCCCTAAAAGAAACTCCATACCCATTAGTAACCATTCCCTACTTTCCCTCTCCCTGCCCTATCCCTAAGCATTCACTAATCTGCTTTTGTCTCTCTAAATATGCCTCCTCTGAACATTTAATAATGGAATCATAAAATATGTAGTCTGATGTTACTGTTATTTCACTTAGAAAAATGTTTTCAAGGTTGATCCATGTATCAGTACTCCATTATTTTTATAGCTGCATGATATTCCTTTGTATGATGATTTATATATATATATATATATATATAATCTATCCATTCATCAGTTGATGGACACTTGAATTTTCACTTCACTTCGGGGCTATATGGATAATGCTCCTGTGAACATTTGTCTTCAAACTTTTGTGTGGAGATATGTTTTGGTTCCTCTTAGGTATATATAATTAGGAGTGGAATTGCTGGGTCATATGACAACTATATTTAGCTATTTGAGGAATTGGCAGATGGTTTTTCATAGTGGCTGTACCATTTTACATTTCCACCAGAAAGTATGAGGGTTCCAATTTCTCCATATTTTCCCCAGCATTTGTTAGTGTTTATATCTTTTTTATTATATCCTAGGGGGTATGAAATGGTATCATATTGTGGTTTTAATTTGCATTTCCCTAATGGCTAATGATGTTGAGTGTTTTTTCATGTGCTAATTGGCCATTTTATATCTTCTTTGGAGAAAAGTCTATTCAGATCATTTAACCATATTTTAAATTGAGTTATTTTGACTTTTTATTGTTGAGGTATAAGGGTTTTTAAATAGTCTGGATACAAATTCCTTATCAGATATTGGAAAAAGTGGAATTGCTTAGTCGTGTCTGACTCTTTGCTACCCCATGGACTGTAGCCTACCAGGCTCCTCTGACAATGGGATTTTCCAGGCAATAGTACTGGAGTGGGCTGCCATTTCCTTCTCCAGGGGATCTTCCCGACCCAGGGATTGAATCCAGGTCTCCCACATTGTAGACAGATACTTTACCGTCTGAGCCACCAGGGAAGTATCAGATATATGACTTGCAAATATTTTCTCCCATTCTGTTGATTCTCTGTTCACTTTTTTCATGACATCTTTAGAAGCACAAATGTTTTAAATTTTGATGAAGTCCAAATTATCTATTTTATTGTGGTTGTTGCCCAATATGTCTATCTTGTACCAGACTGTCCTGATTACCATTTTTTTTAGTAAGTTTTGAAATCAGAAAGTTTGACTCCTCCTCCTTTGTCCTTGCTTTTCAAGGTTGTTTTGGCTGTTCTGGGAAGTTTGCAATTCCCTATTATAATTCTAATACATTAATATTATAATCATTTTTTACATTTTTGTAAAGAAATCATCTGGGATTCTGATAGGAATTTTGTTGAATATGTAGATTACTTTGGGGAATATTGACATCTTAACAGTCTGAAATCTTCCAATCCATGAACATGGAATATTTTTCCATTTATTTAGATCTCTAATATCCTTCAACAACAATGCTTTGTAGTTTTTGGAGTATACTTCTTTCAAAATTTATTCCCAAATATTTTATTGTTTTTTTATGCTATTGTAAATATAACTATTTTCTTAATTTCATTCTTTGTTCATCAAGATACAGTTGAGTTTTGTATATTCATCTTGTATCCTGCAGCCTTGCTGAACTTGTTTATTAGTTATAATAGATTTTTTAGTGGATTCTTTAGTGTTTCTATGTACAAGATCATGTCATCTTAAATTAGAGATAGTTTTACTTCTTTCCAATCTGGATGCCCTTTATTTCTTGCTTGATCAACTGGGTTAGAACCACCAGGACAATGTTGAATAGAATTGGTGCTGGTTAGCATCACTGTCTCATTCCTGACCTGAGAGGAAAAGCTTTCAGTCTTTCACTATTATAATGTTAACCATGAGTTTTAAAGCTCTCCTTCCATTAGTCTCAACTGATCAATCCAACATTTTCCCCCACTATCAACCTTTGCATGCCTGTTTGCCCAACTCCCCAATTCCAGCCTTGCTCACAAAGACCCACTGGTCTAAACAGCCTGATTTTAAAAATCCTTTTCTTTACATGCCCTATTTTATTTTTGCCTTTGTGCCCACTGCTCATATAGTTACAGCGAATGCTACATTTCCTCCACATTCTAGTTCACACACTTCCTGAAGATGAAGCTCCATTTCCCAGACTATGGCACAAGAGGAAACACACTGGACACACACACATCATGTAATTCCTTGAGACCCCATTTCCTAGGTTCCTGAAGCTAATTTATATTTTGATTCCATTAGTAACACTTTGTAAATTTTCTTTTGTTATTTGAGTTATCTTTGTCTTGGCTCCACCAACTATACTATAGCATTCTACAGAGGAAGGAACAAGAATGCTGTATTTTAATATTATCCCCAAAAGGACTAGACACAAAGACCTCTAGGGCCCAAAGATGCTTAGTAAAAGCTGACTTCAGTCCACTTTTGTTCTCTCAGAAGGACCCTCTCTTTTTTGTGAGCCATTCGAAAAATCAGAGCTGCCTGATGCCACTCATTGCTCTATCTGCGTCCCATTTCCATTTTCAAGGCATTTCTCTTCTCCTCCTTACATTGGCTGAGTTTTAGAGGGAGATAATTGGCTCCATCAATTTTTATAGCTTAATGAAAGTCTCAACCATATTTACCTGCTTCTCTTCCAGAGTAAATGCATCATAAACCAAGGCAAAGTTATTCCTACAGCCCTTGTTTAAAAAATGTATGATTTTTATATTGGCCCCATTAAAGCAATATGAGGCCAAAGTCCAGTAGCTATGACCTCAAAGATGACCTCCTTTAAAAATCAGTGTCTCTCAGTGAGAAATGTTCACTCTCAAGGCCAGGCCCATGCTGGGGTTTGAGTGTGTCTGATAAGGGTCCCAGATTCCTGAGCACAGTAACTGCTGTTGTTTTTTCCCTATGGCATTTGTCTGTTTTGTGTGCTTTACTACAACTAAAGTATTGACATCTTCCTGTCTCACCCCATTAACTATGGGAAATGCCATGGAATGAAGATCCTTTGCAATAAGCATACCACCAGTAACAGAGAGTGGGGCTTAGTCTTATGGCCTTAACAGCTAAAAAGGAAGGCTGAATACCAGTTTCAGGAGAAAATAGTTTTTATTAGGTACTTGGTGAGCACATAGCCTGTGTCTGGCATGTGGGAGTGGATAGGCAAGTAAATACATAGTTGCCGCTCTAAAAGAATTTATAGTCTCACTAGGGTGATAAGACTGACATATCTCAAACAGAATCGTTAAGGTAGAAGTAGTATGCGATAATTGCTAAAGTGAGGGCAGAGGAACATACCATCAGTGTCACTTGAAGTCAAGAAAGGCATTTCAGAGAAGGTGAACTTTTTCACCTTTGAAAGAGTTTGACTTGGAAGAATTTTGGTTGTCAGAGAAGAGAAAAAAGACGTTGACAATAAAAGGAGACTGACTAATAGGGTCGAAGGCCCAGGAACTCTTTGAAGATAATGTTAGTGAAATAGGATAAGTCTAGACTGAAATGTATCTTAAGAGGATAGAATCACAGAATATTAGAGCTGGAAAGGCATTACTAATATTTCTGCTGAACCTGGAACTCCTAGTTCAGTGTCTATTTCCTGTTGTTTCCATTAGATTATTTTTAATCCATGAAATTTTTTCTTCAAATGGAATCTTATATAAAGAAGCCCAATATGTAAAGCAAACAAGAGGGAAAATACTTTGGTTGAATTTAGGCAAGATCAAGATGAACCCACCTGAGATATGGGGACAGGTAATTATCTCCTTGTCATTAAATCTAATGAGCACTTCTTAGTCCCCATCTTGCTTGGCTTCTCAGCAGCTTACTACATTGTTCACTACTCCCTTTTGCCAAACACTCCTTTCCTATGTCTTCTATGATACAGCTCTTCTAATTTTCCTCTTCCTGGCCTCTCCCTCTCAGTCTCATGTGGGTGCTCATTCTCCTACATGTAGATTTTTAAATGTTGGATATCTCAGGACTTGAGCCTCAACCCTTTTTACTTGGTGCTCTACATTCCCTGCCCAGGCAATGATGGTGACTCTCAAGTTTTATTTCCAGCCCAAGCCTCTCCTCTATTACTGATTAGGCATCTCCATCTGGATATGCCACTGGTGCTGCAAAACTCAGAATTCCCAGTACTAAACACATCTCCTTCACCTCCCCAGAGCCCTTCAAGTTCACACCTTGTCCTGTGTTCTGTATCTCAGTGAATGACATCATCAACCACCCAGAGTTCTGTGCCTAAATCAAGGACTCATCCTTGACACCTTTTTTTCCCCCTCTCCCATATTCATTCAATCACCAAGTCCTGTTCATCTTATCTTCCAAATATCTCTTGAATCTCTCCACTATTCTCCATTTCCATCACTGCACCATGGACTACCATTCCCCTCTGTCTTTTCTCTGTTGGACTACTGCAATTCACTCATTGGTCTCCTGCCTCTACTCTTCCCCCCTCCTCCAGTCAGTTCTCTCCACTGAAGCTGGAGTGTGCTTTTTAAAGCATAAATCTGATCATGTCACTTCCCTGCTCAAAAGCCTTCAGTAGCTCTCCCATTGCCTAAAGAAAATGTCTAAATTTCTTAACACATTTTAGAAAATCTTTCATGACCAGGTCTCTGTCCGCTTACTTAACATCATTTGCTTAAACCAGACCACTCTCTCTTTTACACTAATAACCCAACCATAACAAATTTAATTCAGTTCCCGGTCCATACCCTACTCAAAGCCTCACAGCTTTAGCCTGTTGTATGGGTTCAGGCTGGAACTCCCATCTGTCCATATACTGCCAGACTAACTCATCCTTCTAGCTCAGCTGAAATTTCCCCACTACCAGAAAGTCTTTCTAACTCCATTCCTACTCCCAAGTCCAGGAGAAATGTCCCTCTATCATAGTCTCACAGCTCCTTGAGGGGTTAACATTTTACAGAATGCATCACATATTATTGCAGTTGCTGCTTTAGTTGTATTAATATATCTTCATAATTAACCCATAAGCTCAGTGCAGACAGAGCCCATTTTGCCTACCACAGTGTGTAACCTGCTGCCTGAAATTTAGTAAGTTCTTTAAAAATATCTGCTGAATGAATACATAAGTGAATGAATCATACATACATCAGAGCTTATAATGTTTCAAAAGGCTTAACAAAATATAGTGACAATACAAAACTTTGCCATAATTCCTTCATTTTATATTTTTATTTAAATGTATATCTTTATTTAAATGTATACCTTTTATGTAAAGGTATATCTCTTTAGATCTTGGAAAATCTTTACAAATGCCAAGGGTATGATTATGTATGATGATTAGATGTTTGGTCAAGATGATTATGGTTGAAAAGCTTGCCAATTATTCTTTAGGGAAGACCTTCCCTTTGATTTATAATTATGGTTACCTAAATTCTGTAAAATCCACTAGGGAAATTAAAAGAGAAAAGATAATTAAAAATAAAAGATGACACATTTTAAACTTACATAGTCAACTAAGATAAGGTTCTCTCCCATTTCAGCTATTTGTCATTCATGAACCTCAAGATATTTTGCTGAGAAGGGGCTATTATTTTTGCATTACGGGCATTCTGGCAGGAGGCTGGAACACAGGATGACACAGATGAGAAGTGAGAGAACATTAAGAGCCAGTTTCAGCAAGTGAACATTCCAACCTCATGAACTTTGAAATTCTGTGAATTTCATTTTTAATGAGAAGGGGGAGCCAGTTTCAAGGTCTGGAGAAAGAGTCCTGCCTTTTTAACCAGTAGGCAGGTTAGCAGGGTTACAAGGTAGCTTTCTAGTCAGGCCTCTGTGGCCTTAGTTCCAGCTCTTTGACAACAGCTGCTGGCTGAAAGAAGATCTTCCTGGATTCCTGAGCCAGAGGTCTATAGTAAGGAAATCACACCACAGTTGACAGAGAGGTGGGCCCCACTGCCAGCCTTCTGAGAAAGGCAGAGTGAATATCCCAACTCATTCCAAATGCCATGTTTTCAAAGCTTCTACCTAATATCCAGGGTAGCCTACTGTCCTTTAAAAGACAAAAGTCAGCCTCCTATTAAACAACATGTGAGCTGAACACTAGGTAGTGCTTCATGATGCCAAACTGGACTGCTTACAAATGAGAGCACCTGCCTTCCTTTTCCTTAGGCACCTATCCACTCCCAAGAGATCTCTTTAGATGAGCAAAAAAAATAGCACAAAAAGGAAGTTATATATCATGTGGCACCAAGGAGTCATCATATAGACCCAGAAAAAATATTGTTGGAAGCACAAGGAAAATGGCAGTAAGCAGGCCTGCTTTTTCACTGGAAAAGTCCCTGATGCTGGGAAAAATTGAGGGCAGGAGAAGAGGGCATCAGAGGATGAGATGGCTGGATGGCATCACGGATGTAATGGACATGAACTTGGGCAAACTTTGGGAAATGGTGAGGGACATACAGGCCTGGTGTGCTGCACTCTATGGAGTCGTAAAGAGTCAGACATGACTGGGCGACTGAACAACAATAATGAGGCCTGCTTTTTAGTAGACATTCTGAGTCTTCCAGGAACCCAAGAGCCTTATCATGCCCTCTACTGTCCATAGCCCCATTTACATTTGGTAACTCACTCCAGTATTCTTGCCTGGATAATGCCATGGATAGAGAAGCCTGGTGGGCTACAGTCCATGGGGCTGCAAAGAGTCAGACACGATTGAGCGACTGAGTACAAATACATTACAGTTTACTCGATTCTATTATTCATGATATTTGGATTTTTTCCATCCAGTTTTTAGCAATAACAAATAAAGCTGGTCTGAACCATCTCATATATATGTTTAGGTAAACATATGGATGCATTTCGGAGAAGGCGATGGCACCCCCCTCCAGTACTCTTGCCTGGAAAATCCCATGGATGCAGGAGCCTGGTGGGCTGCAGTCCATGGGGTCGCAAATAGTCAGACACGACTGAGCGACTTCACTTTCACTTTTCACTTTCATGCACTGGAGAAGGAAATGGCAACCCACTCCAGTGTTCTTGCCTGGAGAATCCCAGGGACGGGGGAGCCTGGTGGGCTGCCGTCTATGGGGTCGCACAGAGTCAGACACGACTGAAGCGACTTAGCAGCAGCAGCAGCAGCATGCATGCATTTCCACTGGGTATATACAATAGGAGTGGAATTGCTGGATCCTAGGGTATGTATGTATTCAGGTGTTTATTTCCAATTTTACTAAATATTTACACTCCTTTTAGCAGTATGTGAGATTTTCATTTGCTTTGCATAACTCACTTGGTATTTTTCTTTTTTTCACTTTAACCATTCTGATAAATATTTATATGGTTATATAATGGTCATTGTTATGATTTGTGTTTCTATGATAAGTAATGAAGTTGAGCACCCATTCCTAATGTTTTGAGATTAGTTCTACTCTAAATATAATTGCCATTTTACTTATATTTTAGTCTAAGAGTTATTTTGAATTGTGCTCTTTAAAAATTTCCAGGTAGAAAGATTTTAAGGAACTATCCTTTTGTAGTTGATGTCCAATTTTATTGCATTGAGAACAATCAACATGGCCTACAGGGCATTATGTTTTTGTACAGGCTTCAGTGGTAAAGAATCCACCTGCCAATGCAGGAAACATGAAAGATGTGGGTTTGATCCCTGGGTCAGGAAGATTTACTGGAGGAAAGCATGGAAACCCATTCCTGTATTCTTGTCTGGGAAATCCCATGGACAGAGGAGACTGGCAGGCTACAGTCCATGGGGTCTCAAAAAGTTAGACATGACTGAGCGACTGAGCTTGCATGCATGCATATATTGCATGCTAAAATCTTATAATGTTAGAATTTTTAATTTTAAATCTGAATTTCAAACAAACACTGAATCTTTTTTAGTATAAGTATGTCCCATGCAATTTATGGGGCACAGTTATGAGGGGGAAAGTTCATTGCGTATCTGAAATTCAAATTGAACTGGGTGTCCTGTAATTCATCTGACAATCTTGTACCTAAAGCATTGATGTCTCTTGGATTCTAGCTCCCATACTCATGGATCCCACCTGGATACAGACACTACTGTTCCTACTACCTGGCCTGTGGAAGGAGAAGGTGGGAGGGCCCTTCCTGACTCCACCACCTGAGTGCATGGAGCATTCTTTGTACTGCTCTTATCTGCCAGGGCAGAGTTTTACTGCCTGTGTCATGAGCTGTGGTTTCGCTAATACCATCCCACCTGCTTCATGTCTTTCAAGGATTCCTCTATATTTCAATGGTATTGGTGCTGAATTGAGAGATTGCTGCCAATATTAGGTCTTAAATCTTGAAATCACGGATCCTGTACCTTTATTACCAGATGATTCAATTTTAATTTCCTACCATGATCATTTGTTTCTGGTTGTTTGGGGTCTTCTGGATGGAAGAAACTAGGTATTTGTGTCAACCTAATGGCCGGGCTTGAGGAGTTAGCAGAACTCCATGAAAGAGAATGGAAGGTGACATTTGGGGAGGATAGGAGCATGGCATCTAAGATATGTGGCAGAGAAAATAAAGAGATCTTGCTTCTATAGGCACTGGAATCAGTGATCTGGGTTCGAACCCTGGTCACCACTTTGTAGCTTTGTGACATTGGACTGGTTACGTATCGCCTCTGGACTTCAGTTTCCTCATCTGTAAATGGAGATAGTTCATGGGGTTGCAAAGAGTCTTGAGAGCATGGGAAACTGACCTGGGACTTAGAATGGATCCTGGGGCTTAAGAAGGAAAAGACCTCTGTGTGCTCTGACAATGACAAACAATAAGCTCATAGGCTAATCTTTTTGATTGGGGGTAGGGGCTGCAGTTGTCATTTTTGTTCAGTCGTGGTCCTCCAAGAATAATAAAATCAGGCTAGCTTTGCCTGAGGACTCTACATCAATATATTCTGCTTAATATATACTTCCTGGCAGCCATATCATTACTAAGCATGAGGAACTATATTAGTCACTTTCTGGACAAGTGACCAGTCAGGAACAACTGCCTCACTCTGGTATATGGATTCTTTTTAATTAAAAATCCAGAGGAGTTTGCATAGGAAGGGAGGCCAAGAGTGAACATGTTTGCATTCTTTTTAAGAGTTGACTTGTAATGTTGCACGGCAGTTGGGGGGAGCGGCACTTAGCTTCAAGCTCAAAGTCGATGTGTTTGGGATTTATCTGCATGGTATAAAGCCTATAGTGTCAGCAATGATTGGTTTTCTTTTGGCTCTGTATGATTCCAATCGATAATTACACCTATTGATCAAAGGCATACATTCAAAACATTAATTTACATTGAGCACCTTAGCTTCATAAAATGGCAACAACTGAATTGGCTGAAATTGATTTCCCTTTTGTTTTCAAAAGAAAAATTCTCAGTGCTGTGGATATCCTCAGTGTGGATTCAGAGCTCAAAGGTGGTTAATTATCCACCAATATCACAGGGAAGAAATTTTTGCAAACATTTTTAGGGTGCAAATTGGAATCCCAGTGGAGGTTGTTCACATGTCCTTTCGAAAGTTCATCTGCTGAGGTGGGGACCTCTTTCTGGACTTGGAGGGAGTTGGACATGAGGAATGGCTGTCATTTGGAGCCACTGACTTTTCCATTCTCTACATTCTATTGGAACCATATTTCACTGACTTCAAGATACCATTGGTGAAAAAACACGCCATTATCTACTGAATCACTAAGAAAAATAAAACACCACTAAACATATGACAGCATGCCATCCATTGGAAGACACATCCTAATAATTTCAGAACATTAAAAATGTGTTTCTTAGAATCAATGAAATACAGTAATGAATTCTTCAGAGTTTTATGTATTAGTTCTCCAACAAGATTGTCCTTCAATATAAATATTGGGTTTTCATCTTCTTTGGGGAACAGTTTTGGAGTGAGGTATGTGGCTTCCCAGGTGGCACTAGTGATAAAGAATCTGCTTGCCAATGCAGGAAACTCAGGAGACATGGGTTTAATCCCTGGGCTGGGGAGATTCCCTAGAGTAGGAAATGGCAACCCACTCAAGTATTCTTGCCTGGAAAATTCCATGGGCAGAGGAGCCTAGCAGGTTACAGTCCATGGGACCACAAAAAGTCAGACACGACTGATCAACTGAGCATACATAAAAACTTTGTTCAGGAAATTGACCCTGAATATTCATTGGAAGGACTGATGTTGAAGCTGAAGCTCCAATACTTTGGCCACCTGATGAGAAGAGCTGACTCATTGAAAAATACCCTGATCCTGGGAAAGACTGAAGGCAAAAAGGGAAGCAGGTGGCAGAGGATAAGATGGTTAGCATTACTGACTCAATGGACATGAATCTGAGCATACTCTGAGAGGTAGTGAAGGACGGGAGAGCCTGGCATGCTGCAGTCCATGGGGTTGCAAAGAGCCAGACACAATTTAGTAACTGAATAACAGCAACAAAAACCTTGTTCAGATTCTGGTTCTCTTACTTAACTAGTGTGAGCTGAGGCAAGTGACCTAAATTCTCAGAGCTCTAGTTTTCTCTCTCTAAAAATAGAGATAACAATCCTTATCTCAAAGGGTCATTATGGGAATTTATTAGATCATGTAAAGAACATGATGAACATTTAAAACAATGTTTAATTTCTTCAATTAGGTAATATAGGTACATGATCAAAATTTCAAAACATACACAAGGGGCTATAGTGCAAAATAAGCCTCCTTGTTATTACTGTCCCCCCATGACTCAGTTTCCCTCCCAAGAGAATCATAGTTACCAGTTTCTTGATAATTTTTCCAGGGATGCTCACAGAGGTCGTTGAATAAATGTCAATTTCTCCCGGCCTCTTTCAAACCCCACAGCACCTAGAGAGCTAGGCTTTTCGTAAGGGCCAAGGTGCTGATCACCCATTACTTCCTGGAACTCAAGATGGAAATAGATAGTACAGGAAATTGGGCTGAATAGACTAGTGCCAGACATTTCTGGGGGGAAAATGTTTGTCAGTCCATCCTCACATAATTGCTTCTTTTTTTTTTTTTTTTCATAAGAGCTAAGTTCAGAAAATTTTCAGTTAACAGAGGGCTTGTTATTTGGGTGCAAGTTAATATAAGTTTTACTGTAACTGCCACTTCTTCAAAAGTGCTGAGATAGGGAATGCAGACTTCACTTACCACAACTGCAAAGCTAGCTAAGCAGAGGAAACCAAACTAATAATGTGGCTGATATTGTCAACTGCTATACATACACAGATAGAGGAAAACTGTATTGACATAATAATAATAAATATGTAAAGAAAGCTCATGGTTTACCAATAAAATCATTTACCATGTTGCTGACTTTACTGGAAAATAATGTTTTATAACCAGTCTCTCTATTTGATTGATACCTAATTAAAAATTCACTAGGCTCAACTGCAAGCATCTCAAACTGTATTAAAGTCACTGCTATACCCATCGAGGCATAATATCATTTAAAACCAAAGCAAGTATAATCATTTATTTAAAGCTTAGAGATAGTTCTGAAAACTTCAGTGTTGCATAAAACCTGTAGCCACATAGAGAAAAACAGATTTTACTACTCCAAGGGATAGTATAGGCTGAAAAGATAAATAAAAGAGGTTAAATAAGTGCTGATATATGGACAGAGGTCTAAGGGTATAGGGCAAGCAATAAATATTCAGTTAACTCATCTATGTCTGGAAGTCTGGAGGGGTGGATGACTTAGTATTGGTTCACAGAAGAAAACAAGGAATTTTCTGGGCAGGTCAAATGACTGAATGATTGGACTATGATCTTTGGCCAAGGGTGTATGCTGGAGCCGGCTCATTCTGGCTCACAAGAACCAATGTTAACTTTTCAGGAAATTTTGCAAGCCAAGTTTTAAACATAGCCATTGTTGAAAATTGGGCTCCCCAGGTGGCACAGTGGTAAAGAATCTGCCTGCCAATGCAGGAAACACAAGAGACTCAGGTTTGATCTCTGGGTCGGGAAGATCTCCTGGAGTAGGAAATGGCAACCCACTCCAGTATTCTTGCCTGGAAAATTCCATGGACAGTGGAGCCTGGTGGGCTACAGTTTATGGGGTCATAAAGACTCAGACACTACTGAGAGACTGAGCACACACACACATTGCTAAAAATTAAATTATATAAACTTATTAAAAACTGTATTAAAACAAATGTGCAAAACTCATCATTTCCTAATTGTTTTACTACATTGTACTTCTATATGCTCTTGAGATTAATTCCATATTTGTATATGGAAATAGCTATATAATTTTGTGTTATTGCATATATCTTCCTGACTGTTTTCAGTGATGTCAAGTTGGAGGTTTGAGATTGACTGAGGTGGGAGTATATTTTATTCATGGAAATCAGCAGATATTACAAATAAGGGCTTTTGCCCCCAGAGAGCTGATTGCTAAAACATTTAGCCATTAGCCATAGGGATATAAGGACTCCTTCCCCATTAGGCAGAACAGTGGTATGGTTATATTATTAGGTTGAACTATATGAAATTGCTGATACTGCATTGTTTTTGATCTATGAGAATGATAATTTCGTATGGCTTAAACTAATATGAAAGGCACTCCTTCTAGATTCACTGAACCTTGACCTATGGCTCTCTGGTTTCATTAGTGGGCACTGGCTAAATTTCATCTCCCATCTTTCTGCTTTTCTAAATCCACAAAGTGCACAATCATATGTGGGAACCTTGTACCTACCTATGGCAGATATTTTTAATTGTTCCCCCAATATATTGCCTTTTCTTCATCAGCAATAGAACCCCACTTCTTTAGCTGGTCACATAGTCATCAGGATTGAGGACAATATTTTCCAGCCACTCTTGCAGTTTGGTGTGACCATGTGAGTAGGTTCTAGCCAATGCATTGTAAGCAGTGTGTGCAACTTGTGGGAAATGTCCTTAAATGGAAGGGGCAAACACTTCCCATTACTTTTCCACTTTCTGTTGGATGGAATGGAGACATCACAGTTAAAGCCCCAGTAGCCAGCTAGGACTGTGAAATGACAGTGGAATTGGAAGCAAGACTCAAGATGGAGCAATGGAATAGAAATCTAGGCCTCTGACACAGCGGGTATCATACCAGTCTTACCTGGATGTGAGAGGAAATGAAGCACCATGCTATTTAAACCGTTATTACTTCCCTTTTATTTGTTTTTTTTTTTTTTCCCCAGGCAAAACTAATCTCAACCAGGAATTGCTTAATAGAGTGGTTTTGAGGATTGAGTGTGATAATACAGTTATCACAGCATTTGACCACAGAGCACTTGCTAAATACAGACATAATATTATTAGGAGCTCACCTCAGTAACAGAGAGAATAAAACCCAATGTGGGGAAAATGCTGTGGTGTGGAGAGGGATTAGCAAGGGCATCATGGTAGGCTGACACTCATATGAACTGCTGGCACATTCCTCTGGGACAAATGTCAGAGTCTGAGGGAGAGCGGGCTCCCACATCATATCTGGAATGTAGCAGCACCTTCTGGGGTAGTGTTTCAGTGTGAGATTAAGAGTGCCAATACAGAAGAGCCCTGCCACAGCGCTGAAAAGGACGCTAGCGGTGCCATGGAGGTGGAGTGCTGAAGCAGCGAATAGCAGTAGGCTCTTTGGGCAGTGACCACGTGGTTGGTTCCAGAAAGAGTGTTCAGGACCTGGTCTCCAGGAATATATGGAAATACAGTCTAAGGTGGAAGTTGCAAAACACTCCAAGGATGCTTCCTCTTCTGTTCTTCACCATAGCTAACTTGAGCCAGAAGGAAGTATGTGGATGGGGCTAGAGTTCCTCCAGTTCTGCACGTGGGGACTGAGTCAGAGACAGATGAATTGGTTCCTGCTGCTTTCTGGGTGATTGTATTCTCCACTAGGTTGATGGTCTGGACAACACCTATTGCTCATAAATCCAGGAGACTGAAAATGAACCCCAGGGGGTCAGAATGTTTACATAGACCTGTAATCTTTGAGGTGAAGGGCTGGAAGAGTAATTTCCACACTCCTACAGTAGCCTGTGGAAGGGGCACCCGTTCCTCTCTCCACCTCCACCATGCAATTCTGGTGTAACTGGTTCACTCAGAAATATTAAGTTAGTAGAATATTAACATGTAAAGTTTTCAAGTTTTCTGAACATTGACTCCAACCTTGCTTTGTTGAGTTCCTTTTTTAAAGTTTATTTTAATTGAGGGGGGGATTGCTTTAAATATTATGTTGATTTTCTGCTGTACAATAATGCAAATCAGCCATAATTAAACATATATCCCTTCCCTGTTAAGTCTCCCTCCCCTCCCCACCCCCTCTAGATTATCACAGAGTGCCAGGCTGGGCTCCCTGTGTTATATAGCAACTTCTCATTCCTTTAAAAAAAAACATTATTTATAATATTTATTTGGTCATGCAGCATGTGGGATCGTAGTTCCCTAAGCAGGGATTGAACCCATGCCCTGTGTGTTGGAAGTGTGGAGTCTTAACCACTGGACCATCATGGAAGACCCTGTTGATTTCCTTTTTTATTTCATAATCTTCTGGTCCTTGTCAGTGAGTAAAATTTAGTCTATTAAAAATTCCTATCCCATATCTAAATCAGAGATACCCTGTTTCTACTACATTTCGGTCTAGATGGGTGGGTAGGAGAACTAGGAGCAGATGCAGGGGGTGCTATTCATCTCCTCCTCTGTCTTCTTCCCCTTCCTGTTTGTCCTTTGGCTCCTTCGCTACTGCTTTCTACTTTAGCTGTCTGTTGGCATGAGGTGATGCCCCTGGCCTCACCCTGCTTAGACTTGCTTCTAGCTCTTGTGGGTAGCTGCTGCTGCTGGGCTACCATCTGGGAACAGAGGCAGCATATGTGACTTCCATGGGAGGGGTGGCTAGCTCTATTGAAATGTCCTCTGTGACTAAGAACTCGCTTAGAGAGGGGCAGTTGGTCTCTCACAGTCATTCCCAGAAGCCCATGTGCCTAACCCCTTCACTAGATAGGTTGCCATGACTGACGGCCCTGAAGCTTTCTGGGTAGCACTCAGGTTCCTTCTCTTCTACTCCAGGCTCCTTCGGGTGGAGTCACATAACTATTGTGGTCCTTTTCTGTGACTTTCATGCACAGTGGAGATCTGCAGGTCAGAGCATCATCTTGTTCTCCTCCAAGTTACATTACACTGTAATCCTTTCATGTCCTACTGGGATGGAGTATTCCAGCAAGTCACCTGCCTTCAGAAATCTCCAGGTGAGTAATAGGGCTAGCCTCAATATTCACCCACAACTTCTTTCTTTAGAGAATCTATATCACGCTCTCTTAAGGATTCTCACCCTGTTGCACCCAAAGGTATGAGAGTAAGTATGCAGGGTCTACCATCACTCTTCAAGCATCCTGTCGGGTGATACCAGTCTGAAGATCCCAGTCTCCTGTTCTTACAGGTTCTCCTCAAATCTATGAAAGCTGCTTTTGGGGTCCATGCCCTACTTCATAGGGTCCGTGCCCTACTTCCCAGGGTCCATGCCCTGTTTTGGTGGTGGGAAGAGAAAAACCTTTTCTCCTTTTCCACCAAGCTGAAAATTCTAATAAATTGCTCTCTCCCTTTCTCCAGGCCTCAGGGGAGTAGACTGGAGGTGGAGAGTAGTAGAGGATAGAAGATGGCAGTGTGTCCAGAAAGCTCTGGGGAAAATATCTGGCCTCATTTATTGGTGGCTCTCTTTAGATTATGAGACAATCTAGGCAATAAGGCACCTCAAGTCTGGAGCTAGAGCACCTGTGTTCAAATTCTGAATTTTCTACTTACAAACTGTGTATCCCTGGGCAGATCATTTAAATTTTCTGTGCCTCAGTTTCCTCTTCTCTAAAATGGGGACACTGGGATGACCCAGAGAGATGATATGGGAAGGGTGGTGGGAGGGGGGTTCAGGGTTGGGAACTCAGGCACACCTGTGGTGGATTCATGTCAATTATAAAGTAAAAAAAAAAAAAGATTAAAAAAAATGAAAATAAAATGGGGATAATGATGAGATAATAATATAGATATCTTAGGGTCATTGTGAGGACTAATTGGATTAAGCTTTATAAACTGCTTAGTACAGTGCCTGGTACATAATAAGTGTCATGCAAACTTGCTATTATTATTGTTTATTACTTATCTTCAGTTTTGGACCATAGTCAGCAGTTTGGGGCACTAGGAGAATTCCTCTTCAACATTCTGTTATGGTTGATGGATGGATTATGAAATCAACCTGGGAACAGGGAAGGACATTTGGAATCACATATGGAAACAATTCTAGCTGAACTGAAGCTGAACAAAGAAACAAATTCACTATATCTACTTGAATGTCCCATTATAAAGATCAGGAAAACAATCTTGGGTGGATCACTGGTCCCTAGTTAATAAATCATCCCTAGTTAGTAAATCAATCAGGCTTCCCTCTAGCAGAGGAGGTACTATGTCACAGGAATATATTCATTCAAATTGGGAGCCAACATATTCTTAATAAATACTCTACATGTGCTCAAGTGAATTAGCATGCTGCGTAAACTCTGGAAAGATTTTTCTAACTTTCCACTGGATAGGAAAGCTTGTTTTATTAATATATTGAACAATAGCATTCTGTAAACAACTCATACTTTTTAGATTTACTCCCTTTAAAGAATGCCATACTTAAGTGCTTGGAATTGATGCTTGAAAATGAAATACTGCTGCAAATAATGGGGAAATTGTAGTTGTATTTTATACCCCTCTTTCCCAAATCAAAAGGTCTCATAAATAGTCTCTAAAAGTGTTGGTGAGGGAGTTAACATAACTGTACAAGCAATAAGCTTGACCTTTCAATGTAATTTATTTTCGATTTGCTCAATCCCTTTTTATTAAAACTAGCACATCTGAAGCAGAATTAAATCCTATTATAACAGGTGTGTGATCATATCAGGTTCTCCCTGCCAGCAACCCACTTTATTAAAAGTTACTTTGTTTCAAGGAGGATAACCTGATCAGAGCAGTGGGATGCCTTTGGAAGATTGGGGACAGGAGGGGAAGGAGGGTTTTATTTTCCTGTGAGCAACTGCTGTTACCAGTGAAATCCAAGAATATTTCTGAGCATTTCTTTTGTGTTTGAAAAGCCATGGTGGGATGTAATCTTTCTTCTATGTTTATAAAGGTTATTTCTCTCTGGGGTTACTTAGACCCAGGAAGACAGATGGGTCATCAAGCTGTTCTATATCATGATCCACACATTACTTAGCCTGTGATCATTTTCATGTGCAGCATTTTCACTTTACCAGCTGAGCTACCAGGGTACTCTAGTGACCACTGGAGGGGAAAAAAACCTTTGAGATACTACTTAGACCCAGATCTACTTGGTAGAAACTAGCTTTCAGTATTTGGTCCATGTCAGGGAATCTAGGTCTACTAGGCCTTTCAAGATTTAGAATTTTAAAACATTGCCTCATTGATGAGTGGTTTGACCTGTTTTCTCTTGGTTTCTAGAAACGTTTTCTCTACTTAGTCATGCTGCTGCTAAGTTGCTTCAGTCGTGTCCGACTCTGCAACCCCACAGACGGCAGCCCATCAGGCTCCTCCATCCCTGGGATTCTCCGGGCAAGAACACTGGAGTGGGTTGCCATTTCCTTCTCCAATGCATGAAAGTTTAAAGTGAAAAGGAAGTCGCTCAGTTGTGTCCGACTCTTAGCGACCCCACGGACTGCAGCCCAGCAGGCTCCTCTGTCCATGGGAGTTTCCAGGCAAGAGTGCTGTAGTGGGTTGCCAGTGCCTTCTCCGCTACTTAGTCATTGCACTGTCCAATTCCTTTTCCACCTCTTTCAGAAAGCCAGTCCTGACACATTCCTGCCCTAGGTGACCTCTTTCTCCATCCCAAATCTGATCACCAATGGTTTATATCCATCAATTGGCCACAGTGTTTGGAAGAGGGCCTGGCACCTAGTATCTACCATCTATGTTTGTTAGACTCATAAATTGCCAGCTGGGAAACTTAGTAGCTGTGTTTGACCTTTTTTGTTGTTCAGTTGCTAAGTTGTATCTGACTCTTTGTTACCCCATGGAATGCAGCACACCGGGCTTTCTTGTCCTTTATTACCTCCCGGAGTTTGCTAAAACTCATGTGTATTGCGTCTATGATACCACCCATCCATCTCATCCTCTGTCGCCCCCTTCTCCTCCTGCCTTCAATCTTTCCCACCATCAGGGTGTTTTCTAATGACTCAGCTCTTTGCAGCTGGTGGCCAAAGTATTGGAGCTTCAGCATCAGTCCTTCCAATGGACATTCAGGGCTGATTTCCCTTAGGATTGATTGGTTTGATCTCCTTGTAGAGTCCAAGGGACTCTCAAGAGTGTTCTCCAGCACCACAGTTTGAAAGTATCAATTCTTTGGTGCTCAGCCTTCTTTATGGTTCAACTCTCACATCCGTACATGACTACTGGAAAAACCATAGCTTTGACTAGATGGACCTTTGTCACAAAGTGATGCCTCTACATTTTAATATGCTGTCTAGGTTTGTTATAGCTTTCTGAATGGATTTGTCACAACTCCGCCATCAACCTGAGAACTCCTGGAGGGCAGAAAGCCAAGCCAGCCTGATGTTTCCTTGTAGTGAGCTTGAGGGCCTGTCTGGGCTGATTAAGGAAAAGCGGATGGCCATAAGGCGGCAGTAACACACAATGAGATTGATTTGGGTGCTAATTTGACAGCTTTAAATGGTAGAGGTCCCTGATGGCTCAGAGGGTAAACAATCCACCTATAATCCAAGAGATTCAGGTTTGATCCCTGGGTCAGAGATCCCTTGGAGAAGGAAATGGCAATCCACTCCAGTATTCTTCCCTGGGAAATCCCATAAACAGAGGAGCCTGAAGGGATCTAGGTGATGTTGCTGGGAAGCCTTTGAGTCAGAGAGCTCTTAACAGCTCAGTAGCTTGTGGTCTTTTATAGTGATAAGGTTTATCTGACCTGTGGCTAGCAGATGTTAGGTGTGGTTTTGCAGGGTATGCAAAGCAAGTAGGCTCTAAATAGCTAAGTATCTCCCTGTTTGGGCTATATTTGAAACAGTTGAATGTGTAAAAATTTGAATTTTCTACCTATTGGCTTTTTTTGAAGTATACTTGATTTACAATACTGTGTTAATTTCAGGTGTATAGCAAAGTGGTTCAGTTATATGTACATATTATTTTCCTTTATAGGCTATTACAAACTATTGAGCAGAGTTTCCTGTGTTATACAGTAGGTTCTTGTTGGTTGTGTATCTTATATATAGTAATGTTTATGTTTATCCCAAACTTCTAATTTATCCCTCCACCCCCACCATGCCTATTGGCTTTTGAACCGAAAGATCCCAGCCTGCTTATGAAGAAGTCAACATCATAGGGCTAATATATAGAGACCACCTTTGGATCATTTATACATCTTTTAGTACTTTTGGTAATGTTGAAGGCTAATACTCAATGACTGAAACCAAAAGCTGAGTCTATTGCTTGCTTAACTAAGGGAGAGCTTCACTTGTAAGGTGTAGATGCTCTAAGAGAAGCAGCGAGTTTACCTCATATAGAATTTTGGAAAGCACAGAATTCAGGGATTGGTGGAATTCAGAAGCGAGAATACTTAGGAACTTGGCATCTTTAGCTATAGTAACGTAGTAACCTGAGTGTGTCTGCTGTGGGCTGGCTGACTTTCTCAGGCATGGGTTTATCACTGATCAGTTGGCTTTCAGAAGCCTGACTATTGGTACCCCATGTCACTGACCAAAGAAATGGGTTTAAAATTGGCTCTAAGGGTTCCTTGTTGCTGTGGCCAAATAACAAATCAGTGTTTTCTTAGGAGAATGGGAAATTTTGATTCTCAATACCTAGTGCAGTGTTTTGCGAACAGGGAGCACTTGTAGAATAAATGAGCAATGTATGTGTCTCATTTAAAAACACACTGGCTTCCCTAATGTTGAAGCCCTCCCTGGGGTTTAAATGTGAAAGAATAATAGCACCCACCACATGTCCTCTCTCTCTCTCTCTTTTAAAAAATTATTATTATTTATTTAGGCTGCACTGGGGCTTAGTTATGGTATGCAGGATCTTCAGTCTTTGTGTGGTGTGTGGGATCTTTAGTTGTGGCATGCAAACTCTTAGCTGCGGCATCTAGTACCCTGACCAGGGATCTACTTCCCTGACCAGGGATCAAACCTGGGCCCCCTGCATTGGGAGCACGGAATCTTAGTCACTGGATTGCGAGGGAAGTCCCTGTCCTTTTTATTTCCAAACAAAGCACATTGACATCCACCACCTCCCTCGATACTCACTTTAGCCTCTGAGACTGGGAAGGAAAGGAACATTGATATCTCTATTTGTAAAGGAGAGGTAAAGTGAAAGGTCCAAGAGCGCAAAGTGTTGGATCTTTGGACTCTAGCCTCTCTTAAAGAAAGTGTAAGGCCAATAGAGCAGAGATTTCCATTTGGTGTTGGTCCTCTCACCCTCAGGTGGGATTAGGGTTGGCCAGAAGCCTGACCACTTGCTCTGGTGGCAAGCAACCTGGTTCATTCTCCTCAGTATGCCAACAAACATGTTCATGTTCTGTGTGTGTCCTGATGTTGAAATGTGCAAAGCCCTACCCGGAAATGCCATTTAGTGCAGATGTGTGTCTGTTCAGATTGCACATAACTCTTTATGAAATAATAACACCTTACATAAGATTGTTATGTGAGAGTTTACAAAGCACTTTCATACCTATCAGTGTCTCATTCAATCCTCACATGAAGTCTGTCATGAAGACAAGGCAGAAGTTAGTATGATTTAAACCTACATTGAAAAAAATAAAAGACAGCTTGGAAATTAGAGAAGAAGAAAAATTTAGTTTGGTTGTCTCAAGTAATCACTCTTATAATTTTGGTAAGTTTTTAAAAAATAGGAATATCATTTTCTAACATAATTAGAATATTACTATATGTATAGCTTATTATCTGGTTATAGCTGTATAACAGACTTCCCTGGTGGCTTAGACGGTAAAGCGTCTGTCTACAATGCGGGAGACCTGGGTTCCATCCCTGGGTCAGGAAGATCCGCTGGAGAAGGAAATGGCAATCCACTCCAGTACTATTGCCTGGAAAATCCCATGGACAGAGGAGCCTGGTAGGCGGTCCATGGGGCCGCAAAGAGTCGGACACGACTGAGTGACGTTCCTATAGCTATATAAGCATTTTTCCATGTTATAATAACACTTTATTACTGTCATTTAAATGGTTGTAAAATATTCTTCTGAATGAATGTACAATAATTTATGTAACAGTTCCTCTATTGCTGCTTCCATCTTTTTGTTATTATAAATTCTTTCACAATGACTCCACTCATGGGAAAAATACCCCACTACCACCATATTTCAGATTACTTCTAGTGCTATAGAAATTTATTTGCTTAGTTGTTCAATTTTAAAAATTAAAGATTTTTATACATAGAGACAAATTGTTTTCCAAAAGCCTAGCTACAATTTGTACTCCTATCATGAATGTATAAGTTTAACCACATTGTGTAGGTACTATCGTCCTTATATTCAAGATGAAGACATTGGTGCCTAAGATCACACAGCTAGTAACTTTCCCAGCCGGCAATTTATTTTTTATTTTTTATTTTTTTTATTTTTTTTAATTTTAAAATCTTTAATTCTTACATGCGTTCCCAAACATGAACCCCCCTCCCACCTCCCTCCCCATAACATCTCTCTGGGTCATCCCCATGCACCAGCCCCAAGCATGCTGCATCCTGCGTCAGACATAGACTGGCGATTCAATTCTTACATGATAGTATACATGTTAGAATGTCATTCTCCCAAATCATCCCACCCTCTCCCTCTCCCTCTGAGTCCAAAAGTCAGTTATACACATCTGTGTCTCTTTCCCTGTCTTGCATACAGGGTCGTCATTGCCATCTTCCTAAATTCCATATATATGTGTTAGTATACTGTATTGGTGTTTTTCCTTCTGGCTTACTTCACTCTGTATAATCGGCTCCAGTTTCATCCATCTCATCAGAACTGATTCAAATGAATTCTTTTTTACGGCTGAGTAATACTCCATTGTGTATATGTACCACAGCTTTCTTATCCATTCCTCTGCTGATGGACATCTAGGTTGTTTCCATGTCCTGGCTATTATAAACAGTGCTGCGATGAACATTGGGGTACATGTGTCTCTTTCAATTCTGGTTTCCTCGGTGTGTATGCCCAGGAGTGGGATTGCTGGGTCATAAGGTAGTTCTATTTGCAATTTTTTAAGGAATCTCCACACTGTTCTCCATAGTGGCTGTACTAGTTTCCAGCCGGCAATTTATGTGTCTAACAAACATATATAGTAGATACCCCTTTCCAAACACTTAAAAAATTAACTCATTTCATACCAGCAGAGAAACCTTATAGAGTAGGTACTACTATTATATCTTTTTTTTTTTTTCAGGTAAAAGAACTGAGGCACAGAGAAACTATGTAACTTGCCCAAGGTCACACAGCTAATAAGTGGCTGTTGTTTGCTTGTGCTCATTAGTGTCCGACTCTGCAGTCGCATGGACTGTAGCCCACCAGGCTCCTCTGTCCATGGAATTTTCCAGGCAAGAATACTGGCGTGGGTTGCCATTTCCTACTCTGGGGACTCTTCCCATCCCTAGGATCAAACCTGCATCTCCTGCGTTTCCTGTATTGGCAGGTAGATTCTTTACCCCTGTGCCACCTGGAAAGCCCCAGTAAGTGGCAGAAGAGAGATTTAAACCCAGGAAGTCTGGCTTCCTAAATATGGGATTGGCCAACATATATTCTCTTTTTTTCTCTTAACTGATTAAAAAAAAAACCATTGCATAAAATACCAATTAAAAAGAATATTGTTTGAATTATATAAAGATGCAACATTTATAACAACAATAGCACAAAGCAAGGGACAAGGAATAGCTCTATTCTGAGGCGGGGGAATGACACCAGATTAACTCAATTCTGTAGGAAGAAATGAAGAGTGCCAGAAATGGTAAATAGGAAGGTGAATATAAAAGATTATGTATTTTTCTCCTGTATTCTCTTAAATTATTTAAAATATTTATATAGCAATAATTATTACTCAATATATTTTGTGTTCATAACATGTATAGATGTATAATATATAACAGTAATGGTATAAAGGTGGGAAAGAAGGGAGCTTATTGGAGCAAAGTTTCTATATTTTACTAGATTTAAGTTATTAAAAATCTGTAAGTAGATTTTACTATGTTAAGATATATGTTGTAGGGCTTCCCAGGTGGTCTAGTGGTTAAGAATCTGCCTTACAATGCAAGGGACACTGATTTGATCCCTGGTCCGGGAAGATCCCACATGCTGCAGAGCAACTAAGTTTGTGTGCCACAACTACTGAGCCCAGTGCTCCACAACAAGAGAAGTTATCACCACGAGAAGCTGGAACACTGCAGCTAGAGAGAAGCCCCCACTCTCTGCAACTAGAGAAAGCCCATGCAGCAACAAAGACCCAGAACAGTAAAAAAATAATAAATTAATAATTAGTAATCACTTCATGGCAAATAGATGGGGAAACAGTGGGAACCGTGACAGACTTTATTTTGGGTGGGGGGCACAAACATCACTGCAGATGGTGACTGCAGCCATGAGATTAAAAGATTCTTGCTCCTTGGAAGAAAAGCTATGACAAAGTAAGCCAGAACAGCTTACTAAAAAGCAGAGACAATACTTTGCCAACAAAGGTCCATCTAGTCAAAGCTATGGTTTTTCCAATATTCATGTATGGATGTGAGAGGTGGACTGTAAAGAAATCTGAGCGCTGAAGAACTGATGCTTTTAAACTGTGGTGTTGGGTAAGACTCTTGAGAGTCCCTTGGACTGCAAGGAGATCCAACCAGTCCATCCTAAAGGAGATCAGTCCTGAATATTCATTGGTGGGACTGATGTTGAAGCTGAAACTCCAATACTTTGGCCACCTTATGTGAAGAACTAACTCATTTGAAAAGACCCTGATGCTGGGAAAGATTGAAGGCAGGAGGAAAAGGGGATGACAGAGGATGAGATGGCTGGATGGCATCACCAACTCAATGGACATGAGTTTGAGTAAACTCCGGGAGTTGGTGATGGACAGGGAGGCCTGGTGTGCTGCAGTCCATGGGGTTGCAAAGAGTTGGACATGGCTGAGCGACTGAACTGAATAATTAAAAAAAATGTTTTAAATCCTAGAAAAACCACTAATAAATAGCTCACAAATATAGTTAAAAATAAAATCATTAAATCAAAATGGTATATTGGAAAATATTCACTTAAGACAGAAGGCTTTAAAGGAATAACAAAAGAACAAAAGAGGTACAATATATAGAAAATAAATAGCAAAATGACAGACATCAATCCTACACGATAAGTAATCACCATTAATGTAAACACTTCATCCAAAATGCAGAGATTGTTAACTTGGATTAAGAGTGAACAAGTTCCAACTATATATTGTCTGCAAAAGATGCACTTTAGATTCAATGATACAAATAAGTTCAAAGTAAAATCATGGGAAAATTAATACCATTCAAACAGCAATTATAAAAGAGCTGGGATGGCTTTACTAATATTAGACAAATAGAGTTTAAAACAAAAAAAATTACTAGAGATGGTGGGCTATGTTACAATGAAAATACGGTCAGTCCATCAGGAAGGCAGACAATTGTAAATATATTAACAATACAGTTCCAAAATACATCTAGCAAAAACTAACAGAATTAAAGTAAGAAATAGACAATTCAACAGTAATTTTTGGAGACTTCAATACTCTACTTTTAATAATGAATAGAAGAAGTAGGCAGAAAATCAGCAAGGTTATATACGACTTGAATAATGTTATCAGCTAACTTGGCCTAAGTGACATCTGTAAAATAATTCATCCAACAACAGCAGAATAATCTTTCCGTGGTTAATATGTGCACCCCAGTCTAGTGCTTTGCAACTCACTAAGATCAGTTCAGTTCAGTCGCTCAGTTGTGTCCGACTCTTTGCGACCCCATGAATCGCAGCACGCCAGGGTTCCCTGTTCATCACCATCTCCCGGATTCCACTCAGACTTATGTCTACCGAGCTCGTGATGCCATCCAGCCATCTCATCCTCGGTCGTCCCCTTCTCCTCCTGCCCCCATTCCCTCCCAGCATCAGAGTCTTTTCCAATGAGTCAACTCTTCTCATGAGGTGGCCAAAGTACTGGAGCTTCAGCTTTAGCATCATTCCTTCCAAAGAAATCCCAGGGTTGATCTCCTTCAGAATGGACTGGTTGGATCTCCTTGCAGTCCAAGGGACTCTCAAGAGTCCTCTCCAACACCACAGTTCAAAAGCATCAATTCTTCGGCACTCAGCCTTCTTCACAGTCCAACTCTCACATCCATACATGACCACAGGGAAAACCATAGCCTTGACTAGATGGACCTTAGTTGGCATAGTAATGTCTCTGCTTTTGAATATAATACCTAGGTTGGTCATAACTTTTCTTCCAAGGAGTAAGCGTCTTTTAATTTCATGGTTGCAATCACCATCTGCAGTGATTTTGGAGCCCAAAAAATAAAGTCAGCCACTGTTTCCACTGTTTCCCCATCTATTTCCCATGAAGTGATGGGACCGGATGCCATGATCTTCGTTTTCTGAATGTTGAGCTTTAGGCCAACTTTTTCACTCTCCTCTTTCACTTTCATCAAGAGGCTTTTTAGCTCCTCTTCACTTTCTGCCATAAGGGTGGCATCATCTGCATATCTGAGGTTATTGATATTTCTCCCAGCAATCTTGATTCCAGCTTGTGTTTCTTCCAGTCCAGCATTTCTCACGATGTACTCTGCATATAAGTTAAATAAGCAGGGTGACAATATACAGCCTTGAAATACTCCTTTTCCTATTTGGAACCAGTCTGTTGTTCCATGTCCAGTTCTAACTGTTGCTTCCTGACCTGCATACAGATTTCTCAAGAGGCAGGTCAGGTGGTCTGGTAGTCCCATCTCTTTCAGAATTTTCCACAGTTTATTGTGATGCACACAGTCAAAGTCTTTGGCATAGTCAATAAAGCAGAAATAGATGTTTTTCTGGAACTCTCTTGCTTTTTCGATGATCCAGCAGATGTTGGCAATTTGATCTCTGGTTCCTCTGCCTTTTCTAAAACCAGCTTGAGCATCAGGGAGTTCACGGTTCACGTATTGCTGAAGCTTGGCTTGGAGAATTTTGAGCATTACTTTACTAGGATGTGAGATGAGTGCAGTTGTGTGGTAGTTTGAGCATTCTTTGGCATTGCATTTCTTTGGAATTGGAATGAAAACTGACCTTTTCCAGTCCTGCGGCCACTGCTGAGTTTTCCAAATTTGCTGGCATATTGAGTGCAGCACTTTCACAGCATCATCTTTCAGGATTTGAAACAGCTCAACTGGAATTCCATCACCTCCACTAGCTTTGTTGGTAGTGATGCTTCCTAAGGCCCACTTGACTTCACATTCCAAGATGTCTGGCTCTAGATGAGTGATCACATCATCATGATTATCTGGGTCGTGAAGATCTTTTTTGTACAGTTCTTCCATGTATTCTTGCCACCTCTTTTTAATATCTTCTGCTTCTGAGCTTGTTTTATACAGGCACCTTCCTCCCATTTGTTAGTAACATGAGATAAATTTTTGTTTATTTATTATTTTAAAGACAGGTTATATTCAGGAATGAATACTCATTACAGTTACAAGGAAATGATGATTACTGACAGACCATTCTCCTATGCTTCCAGTTTTAGAGTTGAAAAGTTGGGAGGCTTCTTTAAATCCAGTGGAAGTCAGTTAATTACAGCTGATGCCTTGGTGTGGAGATAGACAATGGTATGGGATTCCCTTTTTTGTTTTTGATCTTAAAAGTATTGCTAACAATTTCAGAGTAATAAAACAGTAAAGGGAATAATATAAGACCCTCATGTATACATTACCTGCCTTCAGTGATAATCACTTCATGGCCACTCTTGTTTTACCTATACCGCCCTGCCTATTCTGTCCAATCTTAATACCAAATTATTTTCAAGCAAAATTCAAGGTATAATGTTATGGAAAATCTTTTTGTAAATTCACCTAGTCAGGAGCTGAAGGTGACAGAGCTAGTGTTGGGAACATACCGGGTTATCAGGAATCCCAGACCTGTCCCCTGATTATTAAGTGATGCTGGGAAAATTTTTTTTCTTTTCTCATCTTGGCCTTCATCATCTTCATCTGTGAAATGAGACTTGGTCTCTAAATTAGTGGTTGTCCATCCTGACTGCACTAATCATTGGAATTGCATGACAAGCTATTAAAAATTATGGAATCTTTTGGGAGTAAGGTCTGGCTTTGGTATTTATTGATAAAAGAAAAAAAAACTTTCAGGTGATCTTAATGTGAAACCAGGGCTGAGAAACAATGACCTAGAATAGTCTTTGTGATAGTTAACTTAAGTGCCAACTTGGCTAGACTGTATTACCCAATTATTTAATCAAACACTATTATAAATGTTGCTGTGAAGTATTTGGTAGGTGTGGTTAACATCTATAGTCAGTTGGCTTTAAGTAAAAGAGATTATGCTTCATAATGTGTGTGCTGCTGCTGCTAAGTCACTTCAGTCATGTCCGACTCTGTGCGACCCCATAGACGGCAGCCCATCAGGCTCCTGCAACCCTGGGATTCTCCAGGCAAGAACGCTGGAGTGGATTGCCATTTCCTTCTCCAATGCATGAAAGTGAAAAGTGAAAGTGAAAGTGAAGTCGCTCAGTTGTGTCCAACTCTTCACGATCACATGGACTGCAGTCCATCAGGCTCCTCCACCCATGGGATTTTCCAGGCAAGAGTGCTGGAGTGGGGTGCCATTGCCTTCTCCTAATGTGTGTGGGAGCCATCTAATTAATTGAAAGCCTTAAGAGCAAAAACAAAATTTTCCTGGAAAAGAAGAAACTCTGCTTTGAGACTAGCATCACCTCCTGCCTGAGCTTCTAGCCTGCTAAACTGGCCTACAGATATAAGACTTGACAGTCCTTACAATAAATATCTTTTACATATAATATAGTATATAATATATTGGTTCTGTTTCTCTGAAGAACCCTGGCTGACACAGTCTTCCTCTACATTTCTAAAGTTTTCTGGTTCCCATTATATATCCTTGCTCCTGTCAAAGCCAGTCTTGCCTTTCTGAAATCTGTCTTTGTTAGTTTGAAGATTTACCGAGAAGTTACTACTTGCTGAAGAGTTATGATGTGCTTGGCAGCATGCTTAGCGTCTTTCCCTGACCACCCTTGCTTGTTGTGTTAACTGAACCGTCTCTGTCAATATCTGAAAGAGAGTACTTACAAAATAGTAGATAACATACATTTTATTCCTTTGATCTCATAATACATTTTTTAGGTTTGTATTAGTGTCTCGGATCACAGAGCCTTAGTAACTAGGAGATAATTTTTTGCCCAAATTGTTATTGTTTCTATTGCCTGTGTTCTTTTGCTCCAGATGTATTTTTCTTAGCCCTGGGAGACAGGATTATTTACAGTACATAATGCTCAATAAAAAGCACCTAAGTGTAAAGATAGCATGGAGTAAAAGTTGATTGCTATAAATTCAAATTGCACCTTTTCTCTGAAATCTCAAGGGCTCACATAGGGACTATCAACATTGAAAGAATGAACCTAGGAGGTGAGCATCAGTGAGAAGAGGTCTACATCTAGACCCTTGCAACTCAGTCAGTATGTAGTCTTTGGATTTGCAGGCATGATGCTTGTATAAATGCTGAGCTATCCCAGATCTACTGAATCTGAATCTGCATTTTAACAAGATTCTCAGGTGACTGATATACACATTAAAGTTGAGAAGTGCTGGTCTCTTCTGCATCTTTCACCTTATTTTAGCTATCCTATTTGTGGCCAACTCCTCACTTTGTGACATGACTTTTGGGGTTAGGTTTCTGACTATAGTCTGTGTTGGGAACTTGGGAAGGACTGTGATCAGGGCTTAATCTAGGGCCAGAAAATAGAACAACAAGACTGGCCTTGGAATCATAGGTCCTGGCTTCCTGAAAACTGTTATATTTTTCTTTAGTTTATCCTAACTGGTATTTCTGTTTGTTTTTTCTCTGTAGAACAACAATTTTAAGTAGTACCCCCATGGCCCTTTCTTTTTAGGTTATTTTTGCTCTTTTCTCATTTGCCATGTCCCTTCACCCTTCAGCTAAGTATGGTTCTGTGACACACTCAGGTCCACTGCTGTCAGAGCAGATACTTTCAGATGGGGCCAGCGACTAAACCACTGGAGTTCTCCAACTGGTGCAAAGCAAAATGCCCCCAGGTAGACCAGTTCCTTTCTACACCATCCCTACTCCCTGCTTCTCCTCCCTTAAGGAAAGCTATGTTCCCCTGCTTCTGGAGTGTAGCATAGTTTGCCAACTGAAGCTTGACATTTGAGGACCTTCTGGGAAATCATTTTTAGACAAAAATCTAAGCACAATTCAACCTCACTCCTAATTGTGCCAGTTAGCCTCAGGAAAGACCAGGTCCTTCATGAAAACTTCCCTCAAGCCCTCCACTGAGCCTGATAAGTTGAACCTAGAGCATCTAACCTGCTTGTATGGATGTTTGAGTTAGCATTGTAGGAGCATCTTTCTGGAGCATATTTTTTACTTGGCAATAAGTAATTTTAAGCATTTTTTAAAAGTATAAATCACTGTTGTGGAGTATAGTATAATATTTATATGAATTTTAAGAGTAGAACACAAGACTTCCAAGGAAATTCTACTTGTGAAAGGCACTTCAAAGTAGGTCCCTATATTCCTTCAGGAATAGGTATCTACTCTACCATTAGGGGTAGTTAAGTGGGCAAGTTTAAGAAGCACTGGGTGTGCCAAGAATTATGCTAGGTGATGGGGATACAGAGATGACTAAAACCCAGCCACTGATCTCCAGGATCTTAGAATGAGGGGCTATGAAACATTCCCAAGTAGACATTGAGCTCCTAGAGGGCAGGGACCATCCTCTAATTATTGTTGAATGAATAAAACAGTTTTCTCCTTGTATAATGATCACTTTACTTAACAAGTATTGGCTTAGTTCCTCATCATGTGGGCCAGGCCATGTGCTGGGAGCTGGAGGTTTCAGCATTAAATCAGACACAGGCCTGATCCTTAGGTAGACCTTCTGGTGGGCAAGACAATCAGTGAAGCAGAGACACCCAAGAGGGTACCATATCCCTGATGAGACACACCAGAAGCAAAGGTTTGTGGAAGGAATGTATTCCTCATGGAGTGACATTTACGACTGAAAAATTTACTTTGCAAAATATATCACTTAAAACAACAATAAAAATTATGTTATCAATACCAAAGGAGATAACCTTTTGTTACTTTTACAGAAGTAAGTTTCATATAAAAAGGACGTTTTTTAAAAAATATCCTTGACAAACCCCTGAAAACTGCCCAAACTGAGCAGCCTAGTGGTGGGGAAAGGAGGAGGAGAAAAAATTCCATGTGGTTAATTATAGAGGAGACTGGTTTCTATCCCAGCATGACTACCAAGAGATATGATCTTATCCATCAGAAGATAATTCTAGATTAAAAGGCAAAACACCTCAGTTTTGGCAAAGTGACTCAACTTTCCCAGACCTGCATTCCTATCCAGTGAAATAGCACTTAACAAGGTTTGCACTGCCTCCCTTGTGGGTTGTTAAAATGATTGAAAGAGCTAAGGTATGTGAAAAATTCTAAGAGCCTAAGGCTATGTATATATATGGCATTTCTATGCTATGTGAAAAATTATAAAATGCTAAGGCTACATATATAAGGAATTTCTATGTTATGTGAAAAATTATAAGATACTAAGGCTGTTTACATATAAGGTGTTTCTATGACACAATTTCAGAGGAACGGGAAGGGCCTCTGGACTTCCCCAAACTCCTCTCACCTATGGGTTAAAAAATAAAACTTGAATTATACCTTTGCAATAGGGGAAATAAATATTTAACATGCACTGTGTGACAGATTTGGGGCTGGGAATTTTAACAGAACAAACTCAGTTAATCCTTATAACATCGGTGCTTGGTATGTGCTATTATTCCCCTATTTTGCAGATGAGTTTGCCTGAAGCTCAAAGTGATAAGTTTCCCCAGATTACATCCCTAGCAAGTGCTGGGAGACAAGACCTGAGTCTTAAATTCAACCCCCTAATTATAAAGCCATTCCGGTTTCTAAAGTTGATATATACTGAGTTGTAATTTTCCCCAGGAGAAATGCCTCAATCTTAGTCACTCGGTGGCAAAGACCTGAGTGTGAATGTGTCAACTCCTTTTCTCAGAGCAAGTTTGTGTTCAGTCACTAAGTCATGTCTGACTCTTGGCAACCCCATGGACTGTAGCCCACCAGGTTCCTCTCTCCATAGAATTCTCCAGGCAAGAATACTGGAGTGGGTCGCCATTCCCTTCTCCAGAGGATCTTCCCATCCCAGGGGTTGAACCTGGGTCTCCTGCATTGCAGGCAGATTCTTTACTGTCTGGGCCACCAGGGAAGCCCCAAGGGAAAAAAGATTGAGAATAAAATATGTAAGAAAACATTATCCTTCAGCTTTTGACATTCAAAATAGAATTCTGTACTAGGGGATAAGTCTTGAAAGCGTCACATTGTTGAGAGAGGATTTTTCTAAATTCCTCAAGTCTCCTGCTTTAGCTTATCAACAACCAGGCTTGATAAGACACAAAGGAAGAATGTTCTCCTCCTCTAGGTCAGTGTTGTGAGAAAGTCTGAGAAGCCACATGCATGTCCTAATTTCGCTCTCTTCACTGTGCAAATAAGTCCTGAATCAATAAGGCTGGGAAAGATTGAGGGCAAGAGGAGAAAGGAACTGCAGAGGATGAGATGGTTGGATAGCATCACCAACTCAATGGACATGAGTTTGAGCAAATTCTAGGAGATAGTGTGAGACGGGGAAGCCTGGTGTGCTGCAGTCCATGGGGTTGCAAAGAGTTGGACATGACTTAGTGACTGAACAGCAACAGCATACTTACGTGGGTGGAAAATGTAGCAAGACAGAGAAGATCTACTTCCTTGGTTCTTTGTGGGCTAGACCCTGAGTTTAGAGTTGCTATACCTTCAATGGGGCTCTTTGTAGTGGAGGGGAAGCGCCCAGTATACTGCCTGGGCCAGAGAGCTGGATGAAGGGTATGGAAGATATTCAGAAGTGTCTATAGTCCGATAGGAGCTACTGCTAAGTCGCTTCAGTCGTGTCTGACTCTGTGCGACCCCATAGACGGCAGCCCACCAGGCTCCTCCGTCCATGGGATTTTCCAGGCAAGAGTGCTGGAGTGGGGTGCCATTGCCTTCTCTGAACAGGAGCTACAGGGAGCATTATTCATACAGGTATCAGGGGCTCTTGCTTATAGAGCAGAGTAGATGCTGTGACTTGATCTACAAGTCACCTTGGCTTGCCAGTGAACTGATAGAAGATGTTAAAAGAAGCAAAGGGTGAAACCATTGGCACTGTCAGCATGGCACAAAGAAAAAAAGTAAAAAATTTATTGTTAAAGGGACTTAAGAGTATATATAATTGTTGTTGTTCAGTCACTAAGTTGTGTCCAACTCTTTGCAACCCGATGGACTGCAGCATTCCAGGCTTCCCTGTCCTTCACTATCTCCCAGAGTTTGCTCAAAC
Source organism: Ovis canadensis (assembly GCF_042477335.2). NCBI lineage: Eukaryota > Metazoa > Chordata > Mammalia > Artiodactyla > Bovidae > Ovis > Ovis canadensis. The sequence goes on along the minus strand of NC_091727.1, from coordinate 115,044,997 downwards.
TCATGTCCATTGAGTCAGTGATACCATCCAACCATCTCATCCTCTATTGCCCCCTTATCCTCCTGCCTTTAATCTTTCCCAGCGTCAGCGTCTTTTCCAATGAGTTGGTTCTTTGCATCAGGTGGCCAAGGAATTGGAGCTTCAGCTTTAGCATCAGTCCTTTCAGTGAATATTTAGGATTTATTTCCTTTATGATTGACTGTTTTTATCTCCTTGCAGTCCAAAGTATTCTTAAGAGTCTTCTTCAGCACCACAATTTGAATTAAGGGCAAGAATAATGTACATTTAAAAAATATTTAAATTTTATTGGAGTATAGTTGATTTATAATGTTTTAGTTTCAGTACAGCAAAATGATTGTTATACATATACATATATTCATTCTTTTTAGTTTCTTTTCTCATATAGGTTATCACAGAATATTGCGTAGTGTTCTCTTGCTATACAGTAGGTCCTTGTTGGTTCAGTTCAGTTCAGTTGCTCAGTCGTGTCTGACTCTTTGTGACCCCATGAATCACAGCACGCCAGGCCTCCCTGTCCATCACCAACTCCTGGAGTTCACTCAGACTCAGATCCATCGAGTCGGTGATGCTATCCAGCCATCTCATCCTCTGTCGTCCCCTTCTCCTCCTGCCCCTAATCCCTCCCAGCATCAGACTCTTTTCCAATGAGTCAACTCTTCGCATGAGGTGGCCAAAGTACTGGAGTTTCAGCTTTAGCATCATTCCTTCCAAAGAACACCCAGGGCTGATCTCCTTATCTAGTTTATATACAGTAGTGTGTATTCATCCAAAGCTCTTGATTTATCCTTCCCCCTCCACATTTCCCCTTTTATACCCATAAGTTTGTTTTCGGTATCTATTAGCTTCAGTTTTATAAATAAGTTTATTTGTATCTTTAAAAAGAATAAGATTCCACATACGAGTGATACCATGATATTTGTCTTTCTCTGTCTGACTTCATTTAGTATGATAATCTCTACTGATTATCATCATGTTGCTGCAAGTGACATTATTTCATTCTTTTTATGGCTGAGTAATATTCCATTGTATATATTTGTCACAACTTCTTTATCCAAGCCTCTGTTGATGGACATTTAGAGGGTTTCCATGTCTTGGCTATTGTAAATAGTGCTACAGTGAAAGTTGGGGTGCACATGTCCTTTTGAATTATGGTTTTCTCTGGATATATGCCCAGGAGTAGGATTGCTGGATCATGTGGTAGTTCTGTTTTTAGTTTTTTAAGGACCTTCCATACTGTTCTCCATAGCAGCTGTATCATTTTACTTTCCCACCAACAGTGTAGGAAGGTTCCCTTTTCTCCATACCCTTTCCAGAATTTATTGTTTGTAGACTTTTTGGTGGTGGCCATTCTGACTAGTGTATGTTGATACCTCATTGTAGTTTTGATTTGCATTCTCTGATAATTAGTGGTGTTGAGCATCTTTTCATGTGCCTTTTGGCCATCTGTACATCTTCTTTGAAGAAATGTCTATTTAGATCTTCTGCCCGTTTTTTGATTGAAGAATAATATAAGTTGATGTAACAGCTCAAGTTGTCCTCAGGTATTTCTTTTGCAACTTTCTTGGGCACCCTTGATTCAAAGGGTGTGCAATATGGACTTAATCAGAAGCTTAGGTGATTTTAGAAGTCCCTTTTCTCCAACATCCTATGGCCCTGTGATATTAAGTCTCTAGGGAAAAAAAAAAAACAACAACTAAGCGTTTTATTTGTCAGATATAGGCTTTTTGTTCAGAGATGAACTGTTCTTACACCAGAGGCTGGAGTGTCCCGGTGTTTAGTGGAAGCATGCCGCTTTAAGGTCCTAACTCCCAGATCCTGTAAGTGTAATGAGCCCTATTCAGAAGATTCATCCTGTCCTGTTTGGTTCCCATTCCATTTTTAGATAGTTTCAATTATTTCAAAATTCTTTCTTTTACAGAGTTAACTTCTATTTTCTTTTTCAACCTGTCAGTAGCCCAATTTTTGTTCTCTGGAGCCACCCAGACTAAGTGTCTATTAAAAATAATAACCCTAAAAAAAAAAAAATAACCCTGCCAAGGTTTGAGGACACTACTAATAGTTTCCCACTAAGTTGTCTCCTGGCTAAACATCTCTAGTTCCCTCAACTAGTCCTCAAAGGCTCAGAATCTCAGGCCCCCTAATCATATTTTTTACTCCTTTCTGGACAAACTCTAATTTTCAAAGTTGCTTGTTACATCTGGTGCCCGCAGCTGAATGCTTCAGGTGTGGACTGCCAGGTGCGATGATGATGCAATTATCATCTCCCTTGATCTCAACACTAGTTTCCTGTTCAAGTAAAAGCCAAAACAAGTCAATTCATCTATAGCCAGTAACATAACGCAATGAGGGCTTCCTGGGTGGCGCAGTAGTCACAAATCTGCCCACAATGCAGGAGATATAGGTTCAGTCCTTGGTTGGGAAGATCTCCTGGAGAAGGAAATGGCAACCCACTCCAGTATTCTTGCCTGGAGAATCCCGTGGACAGAGGAGCCTGGTGGGCTACAGTCCATAGGGTTGCACAGAGCCAGACACAACTGAGTCTGCACACACTCACACATATGGCAACGACTTTTTAGTCAGCCTTAGAGCATTGGTAGCCTAGAGGTGGGAAATGATGGTGGGGGCCAAGGGACAAACATTACTTCATTCTGTGTTTGGCTTTTATATGCCAGTATACTCCTGATTTTGGAAAGAGCTATATTTTCTCAAACCATGACATGATTTGCATACAAAATCAGAAACTCACAGGTAGATTTTTCATTTGTTCAATACATGCTCCTGACTTTCTGGGCCAGGCCTAATGAGACCCAAGTAGAAACTATGTTTAAGTTTGATTAACTTTCTTGCTCTGGGATTATTATTCTTATCCAGATTCCCCACAAATAAAAGAAGGTCTATCTATACTTCGGGCTCCTTTTTATTTCTTGTATTTTTTGGTTGTGCTTGGTCTTCGTTGCTGTGAAGGCTTTTCTCTAGTTGCAGAGAGTCGGGGCTACACTCTAGTGCAGTGTGATGGCTTTTGCTCATTGCAGTGGCTTTTCTTGTCGCAGAGCATGGGCTCTAGGGGCATGGGCTTCAGTAGTTGTGGCAGACAGGCTCAGGAGTTGCAGCTCATGGGCTCCGTAGTTGCGGCTCATGGAGTCTAGAGCACAGGCTCAGTAGTTGTGGTGCATGGGCTGAGTTGCTTCATTGCATGTGGGATCCTCTTGGACCAGGGATCAAACCAGTGTATTACAGGGCAGATTCTTGTCCACTGTGCCATGAGGGAAGCCCCGGGTTCTGTTTTAGTAGTGGATCGTTTTTATATTCCCTCCTCAGCTCTGTTGCTATGCAAACTGAAAAGGGCCAGAGGTATTCTTGGACACAGCAAGTAGTATTTATGACAGTTCCGATCTGGAGTCAGTGATAAAGTACAAAGAGATGAGTAAACAAAGAACTGAGAACCCTTAGATGGCTTCCCTAAGCTGTCTGTGTGAGTCAATGATTATCCTTAAAGCCCTAGCTCTGGCATAGGATGCTTGCAGTGTGACCTATGTTCTCAGCACTATTTTATGATTGCACCTTTTTTTCTCTTTGTCTAAAATGATCTAGTCAGAGACCCCCTGCAAATGGCAGGCATTAAGTGTATCACAATGCTAATTCTGACGGAAGCCTGACTTGATTTAGTGGAAAGTGACTTCCATGTATTGGATTTACGGTTCATTTAACGAGTGCTCTGGATGTCAATGCATTAGTGTAAAGCTGATAGAGGTGGTGATTTTATTTCTAACGAGATGTTCAACCAGTAGCCTACTATGGAAAGCAGGACAGTGGGCACAGAATATACCTGTTTAATCAGCCCTAGGACACGAGATATTCATACAACACAATGATGTTAGGAACACTTGACCTCTCTGGGACTCAGTCTCCGTGTCTGCAAAATGAGCCTGTTGGACAAAGATCTTTGCAGCACTGGACCCCTTAGGATCTGATTAGCCATTTTAGGAAATCCCTCATCTTGAAGACCTGTAGCTCTGCAATGGACGTGGGTTTATGTAAGTTGTTTGTGCTGTGATCTGCAACCCCTCCCAAAGCCTTGCCTAACTACTGAATTTTTTGTGTATCTGAATATCTTACAATTGAGTGGCTGACTGTTCATTGTTTGGGACTTTTTTTTTTTTTTCCAAGGATGTTTATAAAGGGAAAAAAGAGGAAGTTCAATAAAGAGGTAGTATCTCCCTCTGGAGCAAAGGCCAGACATGCTTATTACCCATTATAAAAAGATTTTATATCTGCATCTCCATTGCATGGGGTGGGGGAGGAAGGAGAGGGTGAGATGAATGGAAAGAATAGCATGGAAGTGTATACACTACCGTATGTGAAACAGATAGCCAAAGGGAATTTGCTGTGTGAGTCAGGGAACTCAAATTGGAGCATGGTAACAACCTAGAGGTGTGGGAAAGGGTGGGAGGTGGGAGGGAGGTTCAAGGGGGATGGGACGTATGTATACCTATGGCTAATTCATGTTGATGTGTGGCAGAAATCAAACCAATATTGTAAAGCAATTATCCTTCAATTAAAATAAATTAATTTTGAAAAAAGATTCTATAGCTTGAGTTCCCTAAACTCAAGGTTCTCCTGTGATGCAAATTACTTCACAAGCAGGTGTCCTTTGGCCCTCTTCACGTCGTCCTGTGGGAACTGGGACTCTGGAACCGAAGCAGAAATGCCGCTATGCATGCTACTGCTATGGCTGTGAGCAATAAATTCTCCTTCATCTCTAATCCCAGAATGTCATACTTTTCTACCCATATTCATGAAACTGTGACAGGCTAACTTACTAGCTTGTAATTAGGGTAAAATCTCAGACCTTTCACACTTCTTGACAACAACCTAGCCCACATTCATGTTCCTCTTTTCTTAATGCCATAGCACCTAGTCTCTGAGCCATCCAACTGAAAACACAGTCTGTCTTTTAGTTAATTGTTTTATATGTTAATCTGATCTCCTCACTAGATTGTCAACACTTGAGTCCAGGCACTAGGCCAGAACTTTTTCTGTCTCCCTTATAGCAGCTGGCGTGGGAATGGGTTCGTAGTAGGAGCTCAATATGTTTTTGTGATTGACTTTGGCCTTATGCATGCTAGCTGAGCATGCTTTTTACCATTGAACTTCTTGGCTTGGTGTCTTAATATAGATGAAAACTATAGACTGACTCCTCTAAAAATAGAAAAGTTCGAATGAGAAAGGGAGAAGCCGTTTGTTTTTCAGACATTTAGGATGCAAAGCATAGGCACTTCTTAATCAATTGGAGATAATTCGCCTAAGGGGCCAATTGCAAAGCTATTCTGAGCCCCATATTTCTAAAGACAGCAGGGAAAGTTTGTTGTGCTGGACTGCTAATAACGATCTTGTTCTGGCTACTTAAGGAATAGAATATAGTCTCTGGGTTTTTGTAGAATTCAAGAGCATCAGGAGGGCAACTTTGCATCAGTGGGAGCTCATTTGACATTTGGTGCAAATCCCAGAGGAGGGTTTGACTCCCTTTGAGTACAGTTTCCAAAGCCATACATTTGCTGCTTGTATTATTTTAGGCATCCTATTATTAATGACCCATTATACCAGAAAGAAAAATGTCTATATATGCATTTTCATTGGGCTTATCATTGTTTCCAATAGTCTGGATTATTAGTCTAACTGCGGTTTGCTCTAAGGGAATATGGAGGCATAACAGCCTTTGTGCATTTCGAACTGAAACATGAGGACTCAGGGCTCTTTTTGTGGTTATAGCCTGGAGGGTGTACTCCCTACTCCCATAATAAATTTTGCATTCTCTGTGTCTCTCTTCTGTAGTTATCAGGACTGCAACACTCTCACTTCAGTCTTCCTGGGTACAACTGATACTACTTTATAGATGTGACATGGTTATCTTTTTCTAACTTTAACTTTGCATAGCTAGCATTATCTAACTTTAGTTGTGTAAGTTCAGACTGTTCTTTCTCACTTAGAAATAGTCCCTGCTTTTGAATTTGGGTATGCTGCCACCAAGTGGTTGCTAGTTCTTCGATTTGCCTGGTCTCAAAATTCAGAATACAGGCTGCATTGTTTTGTTGTTGGTGGTGGTGTATGTGTTGAGATTGGGTTACTGTGATACCTGTGAATAGATGAAGGTACCAGGTATCAGGTAATTGGGGATAAATCTTCATTAAGTGATGGAAAGATATTGAAGGACAAAAAATGGGTCATTATTTGAGGAGGGGAGAAGAAACGTGATCTGTGGTTCAAGGAATTAGATATGGGACAGGAAATTTGTGGAGTGAAGGGGACAGGGAAAAAAACAAGACAGAAAGGAAAATAACCCAGAGTTCAGTACAGAAGTTTCATCAGCTTCTGTATTTTTCTATGGCTCCTGTACTTGTTGGGGAGTCTGATTAGCAAGATTCATGTAATATCTTGAGCAGGATTGTGTCTTCTACATCTTTGTGAATACTCGGTCCTTAAAAGAGGACAAATTGAATGAAAGACCCAAACCTGATGGAGTTGAGATGGTATGTAATGGAGAAGGTGGCTACTGGCTTCAGGTGTAGGGGTAGCTCCCAACAAACAAGTCTTGACAATGTTCTGCCTCTGTCATTAAGCTGAGGGCCCCATACAACGTTCAATGGCTCCTATGATCAATCTTCCAAATTGTAACTGCTCCATGTGGAGTGGTATAATAGCATAGTGGGTAATAGCATGGGTTTTGAAGTCAAACATATTATTGTTTTTTAGTCGCTAAGTCGTGTCAGACTCTTTGCACCCCATGGACTGCAGCATGACAGTCTCCTCTGTCTTCCACTGTCTCCTGGAGCTTGCTCAAACTCATGTCCATCTCATCCTCTGTCACCCCCCTTCTCCTCCTCCCTTCAGTCTTTCCCAGCATCAGGGTCTTTTCTAATGAGTTGGTTCTTCACATCAAGTGGCCAAAGTACTGGGGCTTCAGCTTCAGCATCAGTCCTTCCAATAAATATTCAGGACTGATTTCCTTTAGGATGAATTGGTTTGACCTCCTTGCTGTCCAAGGGACTCTCAAGAGTCTTCTCCAATACCACAATTTGAAAGCATCAATTCTCCAGTGCTCAGGCTTCTTTATGGTCCAACTCTCACATCTGTACATGACTACTGGAAAAAAACATATCTTTGACTATATGGACCTTTGTCAGCAAAGCGATGTCTCTGCTTTTTAATATGTGCTCTAGGTTTGTCATAGCTTTTCTTCCAAAAATCTTTTAATTTCCTGGCTGCAGTCACCATCTGCACTAATTCTGGAGCCCCCAAAAGAAAATCTGTCACTGCTTCCATTTTTTCCCCTTCTATTTGCCATGAAGTTAGACATATGTGGGTTCAAATTTTACCTCTGCCTTGTAGGAGGTTTTAGACATTAGGCAAATCACTTTACATCTTTGTACCTTGGGTTCCTAACATGTAAAAGAGGGTAATATTAACTACTTTACATGGTTGTCATGAAGGTTAAATTACAAGACACATGTAGTGTCCTTAACACAGTGCTTAGTATATAGGAAGCACATGCTCACTGGTAGCTATAATAAATACATTTCTTCCTGGAATGAAAACTTTTGGAAATGATGGCCCAGGATAGCATCTATCTTGCTCACCACTATGTCCCTGCCTCCAGCTCCTAGGGCCTGTGCAGACTCTCTGGGTAGGCTAGCTCCTGCCCCACTACATCCTGAACAATTGGGAGCTTGTAAACTAAGTAGGATGTCATTTTGAGTCAATGTTGCTCTAATTTCTTTAGACATTTGTGAAGAACAATTGGATTTCCTTCAGTTTTAATTTCCCTCCCTTCCTAGATGAATTTTCCAAATGTCTACTTCCTATTTCCTCCATCAAGGCCAGAGTTGAAGGAAGCTGGCCTTCAATTTCCAACTAGGCTGAGAGAGCCATATGGGCTCAAGAGTAAAACTGTATTGGAAAAGCAGCAGAACCACTGAAAAGAACTGCTGTGTGATGGGGCTTCAGATGATAGTACAAGGCAAAGCCTGGTCCTAATTGGCAGTGGAGTTACTCAGGTAAGAGACCAATTCCATGTGTCTCATTGCAGGATTTCCTGAACATGCACCTCCCCCACCCCACAATCACCTCATTCCACTCACATACAGCCTTTGGAAGATGATCATTGGGTGAAGGTAACATTAATTTATTTCACATTTCTTTAAAACCTCTAATCCATAAACTATGTGCAGATAGAAAAAGTTCGAACCATGGTACAATTTAAAAGGTTCTCTGTGCTAGGGTGAGTAATGGTTCCTTAAGTGTTTCCACATCCTAATCCCTAGAAACTATTACCTTATATGCAAATGACCCTTTGCATGTGCGACTGAGTTAAGGACCTTGATATGGGAAGATTATCCTGGAATACCTGGGTGGGTCCAATGTAATCACGTGGGTCCTAATAAGAGGGACTCAGGAGGAGACTGGAGGCAGAAGAAAAGTTGATGTGATGACAGAAATTGAGAGTGGAATGATACACTTTGAAGATAGAGGAGTGGGCCAAAAGGAATACACGCAGCTAGATACTAGAAGCTGAGTAAGGCAAATGAACAGGTTTCCCCCTCAGGGCCTCCAGAAGGAACCTGGAAGTCCTGTCTACACTGTGACTTTAGTCTCATAAACAAGGATGGACTTGCAGAATTATTAAGACTTATCTCTGGAGCTGAAGCTCTGACACTTTGGCCACCTGCTGTGAAAAGCCGACTCATCGGGAAAGATCCTGATGAGTCTCACTTCAGGCTTATGACCTCTAAAACCATAAGAGAATAAATTTGTGTTGTTTTAAACCAACCCTAAAAATTGTTCTAGAGACACTAGACGGCCAGAAGTTCCCAATATTAGAATTACTCTTTGGGGAACTATCACTGAAAGTCACAATTGCTAAAAGTTTCCACTAAAATACAAAGGAAAAATGTGATAGACAACAGTCAGTAGCCTGTCATGCCTTCATCTGGCTGGCAGGCAGACAGCATGGAAGGGGATCCAAGGTGCAGAGATTTCTGGGCCTTGGGGCATCATGAGGACAGACTTGACAAGAGGGATCTGTGTGGCTGATACAGCAATTGATGTCTGGGATGTTGTTGTTGTTCAGTCGCTCATTTGTGTCCAACTCTGCAACCCCATGGACATGGGTTTGGGTGGACTCCGGGAGTTGGTGATGGACAGGGAGGCCTGGCGTGCTGTGGTTCATGGGGTTGCAAAGAGTTGGACATGACTGAGCAACTGAACTGAACTGAACTGACCTGCAATCCCATGAACTGTAGCACGCCAGGCTTCCTTGTCCTTCACTATGTCCCAGAGTTTGCTCAAACTCATGTCCGTTTAGTCGGTGATGCCATCCAACCATTTCGTCATCATGTATATGCTGAGTACATTATGAGAAATGCCAGGCTGGATGAAGCCCAGGATGGGAGGGTGCCAAAAGAGAAGAAAGAGAACCTAAAAACTAAACCCCATTTATTATAGAATTTATTATGTCCTGGAACCAACCAATGAAAAACTCAACACCTTGAATGTGAGTATCATCTTTGTGACTAACCCAGCTTTAAGCCTGTTTCATGGAGCTCTCTGTAAATGTAAAGAAACAAGGACTTCCTGAGTCCTACAAACTCCCTGATTTTGGGCTGACGGCTGTTTGGTCTGCCCCTGTTGGGCTGGGTCTCTTTCTGATATGCTGATAACATGCCACCTCTATTACGTATTATAGAGAAGAAAAGTTATGACAAACCTAGACAGCAGAGACATCACTATTAAAAAGCAGAGACATCACTTTGCTGACAAAAGTCCATCTAGTCAAAGCTATCATTTTTCTAGTAGTCATGTGTGGATGTGAGAGTTGGACCATAAAAAAGGCTGAGCACTGAAAAATTGATGCTTTTGAACTGTGATACTGGAGAAGACTCTTGAGAGTCCCTTGGACTGCAAGAGATCAAACCAGTCCATCCTAAAGGAAATCAGTACTGAATATTCATTGGAAGGACTGATGCTGAAGTTGAAATTCCAATACTTTGGCCACCTGATGTGAAGAACTGACTCAGTGGAAAAGACCCTGATGCTGGGAAAGATTGAAGGGAGGAGGAGAAGGGGATGACAGAGGATGAGATGGCTGGATGGCATCACCGACTCAATGGACATAAGTTTGAGCAAATTCCAGGAGATGGTGATAGACAGGGAGGCCTGGCGTGCTTCAGTCCATGGGGTCACAAAGAGTTGAATACGACTTAGTGACTGAACAACAAGTGTACTTTGACTTCACCTCTTTGGCCTTGGTCTGTCAGATACTATTCTTATAGCCTTGAGTTTCCTTTTCCCAGGAATTCTTTTCTCTAAACTATAAACCCTTACCACCAGCCCCTGGTACCAGACCCATCATCAAGCCCTGATCAGGAGATCTCTCCCAGATTCCTTGTGAGATGACTCATTCTCAGGGAGAATTCTCCTCCCCAAAGCATCCCACCCTCAAAATATTTTGGTCTTTACAATAAGAAGTAGTAGGTTTACAAATGAAGGATCTTGAATTAAAAAACCTGCCCTCTGTGTGGAATGGCACCCCACTCCAGTACTCTTGCCTGGAAAATCCCATGGACGAAGGAGCCTGGTAGGCTGCAGTCCATGGGGTCGCTAAGAGTCAGACATGACTGAGCGACTTTACTTTCACTTTTCACTTTCATGCATTGGAGAAGGAAATGGCAACCCACTCCAGTGTTCTTGCCTGGAGAATCCCAGGGATGGGGGAGCCTGGTGGGCTGCTGTCTGTGGGGTCACACAGAGTTGGACACGACTGAAGCGACTTAGCAGCAGCAGCAGCAGCAGCAGCAGCCCTCTGTGTCAGCAGCTACTACACATGGTCCCTTGCCTTCCCCTCCTCTGATTTCATGCCCAGAGAACTCTAACACAAGTTCAGAAAACTGAGGGACTTTGAATGCATTAGTAGCTTCACCTCCCACTCCCCCACCTCCCTGCCATCTTTGCATGCAGTCTGAGTTGAATGTAAGAAGCATGGATTTAATCAGTTGGGCCTTAACACACATATTCAGAGAGGCATATCTGACCTATAGAGTTAATACCATCTTCCAACAAACCAGGAAGGAGAGCTTTCTTGTTTCCCAGGGAATGGACAAGGGAGCTCAGTTCAGTTCAGTCATGTCTGACTCTTTGCAACCCCATGGACTGTAGCATGCCAGGCCTCCCTGTCCATCACCAACTCCTAGAGCTTGCTCAAACTCATGTCCATTGAGTCAATGATGCCATCCAACCATCTCATCCTCTGTTGCCCTCTTATCTTCCTGCCTTCAATCTTTCCCAGCATCAGGGTCTTTTCTAATGAGTTGGCTCTTTGCATCAGGTGGCCAAAGTATTGGAGCTTCAACTTCAGCATCAGTCCTTCCAATGAATATTCAGGATTGATTTCCTTTAGGATTGATTTGTTTGATCTCCTTGCAGTCCAAGGGACTCTCAAGAGTCTTCTCCAACACCACAGTTCAAAAGCATCAATTCTTTGGCACTCAGTTTTCTTTATGGTTCAACTCTCACACCCGCACATGAATACTGGAAAAACCATAGCTTTGACTCTACAGACCTTTGTTGGCAAAGTAATGTCCACTTTTTAATATGGTGTCTACGTTGGTCATAACTTTTCTTTGAGGGAGCAAGCGTCTTTTAATTTTATGGCTGCAGTCACCATCTGCAGTGATTTTGGAGCTCTCCCCCCAAAATTCTCTCACTGTTTGCATTGTTTCCCCATCTATTTTCCATGAAGTGATGGGACCAGATGCCATGATCTTCGTTTTTTGCATGTTGAGTTTTAAGCCAGTTTTTTTTACTCTTCTCTTTCACTTTCATCAAGAAGCTCTTTAGTTCTTCACTTTCTGCCATAAGGGTGTTGTCATCTGCATGTCTGAGATTATTGATATTTCTCCCAACAATCTTGATTCCAGCTTGTGCTTCATCCAGCCCAGTGTTTCTCATGATGTACTCTGCATATAAGTTAAATAAGCATGTTGACAATATATAGCCTTGACGTACTCCTTTCCAAATTTGGAATCAGTCCCTTGTTCCTTGTCTCATTCTAACTGTTGCTTCTTGACCTGCATACAGATTTCTCAGGAGGCAGGTTAGGTGGTCTGGTATTCCTATCTCTTTAAGAATTTTTCCCAGTTTGTTGTGATCCACACAGTCAAAAGCTTTGTCATAGTCAATAAAGCAGAAGGGAGCTCAGGTGTTTTAAAGAAGCAGCTCTGATTTGTTTACCAGGCTTAAGTTATATAATGGCAAGAGTCCAAGAATCTCAAACAGCCCACACCCACTTCGCAGCCAGCAAGATCTGATGTGGTAACACTGCATCCCAGGCTACGTTAATTACTGAATGGCATTCTAGAGCTTCATCAATACCTGCTAGTAGAACCAGGGCTTTGACTGGTGGTGGAACAGGCCAGATTGGAAAAGGTAAGACTTGGGAATTCAGGAGGGCTTAGTGGGTCAGGGGAAGGTTGGGTCTGGGACAAAGATGTAATTTTGGTTTTTCATGATTCAGTTATTATAGGCTTGAGTATGGGTTTCTCTGGTGGCTCAGTGGTAAAGAATCTTCTTGCAAGGCTGAAGATGTGGGTTTGGGAAGATCCCCTGGATATGGAAATGGCAACCTGCTCCGGCATTCTTGCCTGGGAAATCCCATCGACAGAGAAGCCTGGCAAGCTGCAGTCCATGGGGTTACAAAAGAGTCAGATATGACTCAGCAACTAAACAACAACAAGCCTTGAGGGCATGATGGTTGGAATTCCATCAGGGCAGGTTCAGAATCAAATTATATCAGAGGACTGAGAGCAGAAAAGATGTGAATGTAAGTATCCATAATGACAAAGTAAGCCAATAATCAAGTGTTAGCCAAACAGAAGTGAGCAGTTAACAATAGTCATCCAAATAGTTAGCAATTGGCAGAGCCCAGATTAACTGGTGGTTAATTATCAAGGGATTATTGTAGTTGGAGGGGGGACCTCCCAGTTGGTGGTAGTGGTAAAGAACCTGCCTGCCAGTGCAGGACACGGATTCAGTCCCTGGGTCAGGAAGATCCCCTGGAGAAGGGCATGGCAACCCACTCCAGTATTCTTGCCTGGAGAATCCCATGGACAGAGGAGCCTGATGGGCTACAGTCCATGAGGTTGCAAAGAATCGGACACAACTGAGGCAACTTTGCACGCACATACATGGTAGTGGGTATTAGGAATTCAGATCCAGATTCAGATTTGGAAACAGGTTTTTGTGTAGGAGTGGGACTACATAGTACCACAACTGGGATACCAGGCAAGAAATCACCAGGAGGAAGATATGGGAGAACTCTGCTTATGGAAGTACCTGTATTCTGTCAGTAGAAAAATGTGACTCAGTGCTGACTTGCTGGCTTATTTCAGTCTGCTCCAAACTCCTGACTTATGTCCTCTGCACCCAGTCTGTTCTCCACAATATAGCCAGAGTGAGCTTTTGAACATGCCAAACCGATCTTATTGTTTGTAATCACCCTTAGTAAAAAGATTAGATTCTTCGTCAACTTTTACAAGGCTCTGCATGGTTTGCTTCTGTCCAGTAGCCAATAACCCCCTCTTCTAGCATTTTCTCTTTTACTCATGCCCTTCCAGCTGCACTGAGTCTCTATAGGCTCCCTGCTGTCTCAGAGCTGTTGCATGTGCAATTGCTTCTGCGTGGAGTGTACCTCACCTCTCTCTTCATCCTTCCAGTTTTAACTTAATGTCACTACCTTCTTTGAGTCATTTGGCTAAAGGAATGCCCCCTTAGTCTTCATAATGATTCTACTCACCACTGTCACTTACAAGCCATAGCCAGTAACCTTACCTAGAGAGCAAGTCCTCCCAGGCATCACTCCCACCAGGCTTTACACCCTGATATCCTCATCACCCCACCACAATTCCCCACTGTCATACTACCACCATAACCTCCTCCATTGGCCATACACTCTAGCCACACCCGCTACCACCAGTCTCATCGACCCCTTTTGTAACCCATGCTCCTCTTTCCTCCATCTCCCTAGAGTTATACCTTGTCCACCCAGCAGCTACAAATAGTAGCAGCCCAACCCTACTGATCCTACTAGTGAACAAGGGCTGTTTTACTTACAGTTCAATAACATTTTCTGTGACCATTCAGTCTGGATTAGTTTTCCCTGTTTTTCATAGCACACCACCCTCCTGCTTTATAGTGCTAATCACGATGGTAATTATGTAGAACTCTTTGTGAGTGTGCTGAATTGTTGTCACCACATAGAGTTTTTGTCTGTCTTGCTCATTGCTATTTCCCCTGTACTTTAACAAACAGATCTCAAATCTGTTTGCCAAATCTTGTTGTATCAAGTGTTGCATATAAAAAATCTGAGGCTCAGAACAATTACGTAATGTAGTCAGAGTTGCACAGCTCATAAGAGCCAGAACTGGAATTCAGATCCAGGTTTGGTTGACTCTAAATCCTGCAGGTTCTAAACTGCAATGCCAGTTGTTTCTGCCAGACCATCTATATCAGGATCACTTGGGACCTTGTTAGAAATGGGGATTTTCAGGCATCACCAAAGACTTACTGAATCACAAAATCTGGAGGTGAGGCCCAACAATGTGTATTTTATGAAACCCTCCAGGTGGCATTGATACACAGTCAAGCATGAGACTGCTGCTCTGCATACACTGCACACTTTATGGTTCCCTCTTGGCTTCCCAGGTGGCACAGTGGTAAAGAACCCACCTGCCAGTGCAGAAGATGCAAGAGACATGGGTCTGACCCCTGGGTCAGGAGGATCCTCTGGAGGAGGGCATCACAACCCACTCCAGTATTCTTGCTTGAGAAATCCCATGGACAGAGGAACCTGGCAGGCTACAGACCATGGGGTAGCAAAGAGTAGGATAGGACTGAGCATACACAAACACAATTGATCAGAGGTTCTGGTGATTAAATTTTAGGCAAATAGCCCTAATAGTACCTAGCATGGGGCTCAGCATGCCGTTCAGTTCAGTTCAGTTCAGTCCCTCAGTCATGTCCAATACTTTGTAACCCCATGAACCTCAGCACACCAGGCCTCCCTGTCCATCACCAACTGCCATAGTCTACCCAAACCCATGTCCATTGAGTTGGTGATGCCATCCAACCATCTCATCCTCTGTTGTCCTCTTCTCCTCCTGCCCTCAATCTTTCCCAGCATCAGGGTCTTTTCCGATGAGTCAGCTCTTCGCATCAAGTGGCCAAAGTATTGGAGTTTCAGCTTCAACATCAGTCCTTCCAAACACCCAGGACTGATCTCCTTTAGGATGGACTGGTTTGATCTCTTTGCAGTCCAAGGGACTCTCAAGAGTCTTCTCCAACCACACTGTTCAAAAGCATCAATTCTTCTGTGCTCAGCTTTCTTTATAGTCCAACTCTCACATCCGTATGTGACCACTGGAAAAACCATAGCCTTGACTAGATGGAACTTTGTGGACAAAGTAATGTCTCTGCTATTTAATATGCTATCTAGGTTGGTCATAACTTTCCTTCCAAGGAGTAAGCATCTTTTAATTTCATGGCTGCAGTCACCACCTGCAGTGATTTTAGAGACCCCCAAAATAAAATCAGCCACTGCTTCCACTGTTTCTCCATCTATTTGCCATGAAGTGATGGGACCGGATGCCATGATCTTCATTTTCTGAATGTTGAGCTTTAAGCCAACTTTTTCACTCTCCTCTTTCACTTTCATCAAGAGACTCTTTAGTTCTTCTTCACTTTCTGCCATAAGGGTGGTGTCATCAGCATATCTGGGGTTATTGATATTTCTCCCAGCAATCTTGATTCCAGCTTGTGTTTCTTCCAGTCCAGCGTTTCTCATGATGTACTCTGCATATAAGTTAAATGAGCAGGGTGACAATATACAGCCTTGACGTACTCCTTTTCCTGTTTGGAACCAGTCTGTTGTTCCGTGTCCAGTTCTAACTGTTGCTTCCTGACCTGCATACAGGTTTCTCAAGAGGCAGGTCAGGTGGTCTGGTAGTCCCATCTCTTTCAGAATTTTCCAGTTTATTGTGATGCACACAGTCAAAGTCTTTGGCATAGTCAATAAAGCAGAAATAGATGTTTTTCTGGAACTCTCTTGCTTTTTTGATGATCCAGCAGATGTTGGCAATTTGATCTCTTGTTCCTCTGCCTTTTCTAAAACCAGCTTGAACATCTGGAAGTTCATGGTTCACGTATTGCTGAAGCCTGGCTTGGAGAATTTTGAGCATAACTTTACTGGCGTGTGAGATGAGTGCAATTGTGCAGTAGTTTGAGCATTCTTTGCCATTTATTTTCTTTGGGATTGGAATGAAAACTGACCTTTTCGAGTCCTATGGCCACTGCTGCATTTTCCAAATTTGTTGACATATTGAGTGTAGCACTTTCATAGCATCATCTTTTAGGATTTGAAATAGCTCAACTGGAATTCCATCACCTCCACTAGCTTTGTTTTTAGTGATGCTTCCTAAGGCCCACTTGACTTCACATTCCAGGATGTCTCAGCATACTGTAGGTATTTAATAAGAACATATTGAATAGTAAGCTAATCAAGCATCATAGATCCATGACCTCTAACCCCAGACCCCTGCCCTATGATATCCGAGACTTGACCTCTGACCCAGACCAAACTGACCTATGACCTTTGACATTTGAATCATGACCCTCTGACCTCTAACCCTTGACCTATGACAGTGGTCCCACCCCTGCCCTATGACCTCTGACCTTAGACTTCTAAGGGCACAGCTTTAAATGAATACTGATTTGGGACTGTGCCACAGGGACATCATTGCTTCATTGTCATTGTGTTTTTAAGCTTTAAAAAATTAAAACAGTTCGTTTGGGGAGAAGGTCATAGTTCAAGAGTCAGGGATTGGAGGCAAAGGCTCAAAGGTCATGGAGTCAAAGGTCATAGGGCAGGGCATGGGGTCAAAGGTAAAGGCTCAGATATAGAAGGTCAGACAGTCCAAGGTCAAGAGGATTGAGGATCAGAGGTCAAATGGCAGGGTTCCTAGTTAGAGTTCAATGGTCAGTGGTCAACAGTCCGAGGCTAAGGGTCTTGGGGGTCATAGGTCACAATTAACCTTCAGATCGGCAGTGAAGCCAGCTGGAGAAGGCAAATTCCTGAAGGGTCAGATGGTGACAAATAGATAAATTTTTCATCTTTGGTGTTGACTTCATTCTGTGTTCATCTGGTGCATGATTCGTCTAGAGTGTGAAGCTTTATTATTTTTTTTTGCTGTTTGTATGTTATTTGATTAGATGAAGAGGGGTATAGATTAGGACTGGGGTCAGAGGTCTTGGGCTCCCAAATCACTGCAGATGGTGACTGCAGCCATGAAATTAAAGATTCTTGCTCCTTGGAAGAAAAGCTATGACCAACCTAGACAACATATTAAAAAGCAGAGACATTACTTTGCCAATAGTCAAAGCTATGGTTTTTCCAGTGGTCATGTATGGATGTGAGACTTGGACCATATAGAAAGTTGAGAGCCAAAGAACTGATGCTTTTGAACTGTGGTGTTGGAGAAGACTCTTGAGAGTCCCTTGGACTTCAAGGAGATCCAACCAGTCCATCCTAAAGGAGATCAGTCCTGGGTGTTCATTGGAAGGACTGATGCTGAAGTTGAAGCTCCAAATACTTTGGCCACCTGATGCAAAGAGCCAACTCATTTAGAAAAGACCCTAATGCTGAGAAATATTGAAGGCAGGAGGAGAAGTGGATGACAGAGAATGAGATGGTTGGATGGCATCACCAACTAGATGGACATGAGTTTGGGCAAGCTCCAGGAGATGCTACAGGACGGGGGAGCCTGGTGTGCTGCAGTCCATGGGGTCACAAAGAGATGGACATGACTGAGTGACCAAACAACAACAAAGGTCAAGGGCCAGAAGTCAGATGTCAGAGGTTAGAGTCAGTTGTCATAAGCTCAAGGGTCAGAGGACAAAGGTCTGAGGTTGGGAGTCAGGGGTCAGAAGGGAGGTGGTCATGGTCAAGGGTCATATGAGCAGGGTCTGGGGATTGTGTGGGTTTCAAGCCATCTGCTCCCCAGGTGGCACTAGTGGTAAAGAACTCACTACCAATGCAGGAGGCACAAGAGACATGGGTTCAATCCCTGGATTGGGAAGATTCTTGCCTGGAGAACTCCATGGACACAGAAGCCTGGTGAGCTACAGTCCATGGGGTCTCAAAGAATCAGACATGACTGATTGAAATGTACACACACAAGCCATTCCCATGGGTCAGGATCATGTGTACCCAGAAACTCCATATCTGCTCTTTTCCTGCAACGTTTCTTGTCCCCTCTGACATTACCCACATCTGAATTGAGGGTGTTGCCCTGATTAACCTATGGTCCTTTTTCTTCTCTTAATCTTGTTGCATTCATATGAGGTTGGGTACCTTCGAGTGGGTTGCTATTGTGTGTTCTGCTGAGTGAAAATCTTTGGTGGTATCATATTAATATCATAGCCTATTACATCTAATTCATAGGGTCATCACTGTCTGATTTCCCCTAGACTGAGCTCAGATCATCTTTCTTGCAATTTAATTGTTATTTTATATTGGAGTAGAGTTGATGTCCAATGTTTTGTTTGTTTTAGGTGTACAGGAACTTGAAGCAGTTATTTATAGATGTATATCTATTTCTGCTTTTCCTCACATAGGTAATATAGTTTGGTAGAGTTCCCTGTTCTATTCAGTACTTCCTTTTCCATTATCAACTTGATATATATTAGTGTGTATATTTTCATTCCAAACTCTTAATTTATGCTTCCCTTCTAACTTTCTTTAGATAATCATAATTTGGTTTTCTCAGTATGTAAGTCTGTTTCTCTTTTGTTAATTAGTTCATTGGTATGAGTTTATAGATTCCACCTGTAGGTGATATTTTATGATATCTGTCTTTTTCTTTCTGACTTACCTCACTTAGTATGATAATTTCTTGGTCCATCCATGCTGCTGCTGATATCTTTATTTTTTTCTGTTTTATGGCTGAATAGTATTCCAGTGTATAGATGCACCAGTTAGTTTTCATATTGCTGTCAATGGACATTTTGGTGGATTCTATGTCTTGGCTATTTTAAATAGTGCTACCCTGAAAATCAGGGTGCACATGTCATTCTGAATGATAAATTTTTGGATCTAAGCCCAGGAATGGGGCTGCAGGATCATATGCTACCTCTGTGTTTAGTGTTTCAAGAAACTTCCATATTGTTTTTCCATAGTGGCTTCACCTTTTACATTCCCACCAAGATGGTAGGAGGATTCCTTTTTCCATACATTCTCTGCAGTATTTGTTCTTTGTAAATGTGTTCGATGATGGCCATTATGACCAGTGTGAGGTGGTACCTCATTGTTGTTTTGATTGGTATTGATTTAATAATTAGTGGAGTATCTTTCCATGTGCTTTTATTATTGTACACCTTGTGAGTAAATTTATCTCTTGAGACTGGCTTCTTGAAAGTTGGCCCTGTTTTGGATCCTTTTCTGATGATTTACTCCAGGCCATTTCTTGAGGGCAGGTGACATTTACAGCCCTGTAAGATTTGTGACTATTAAGAGCCCTTCAGCACCTGTTTTAAGGTGTGTATATTGATCTGAACCAGCTAATTACTCCCTGTCCCCCCCTTTCCTTTTTGGTAAACTTAAGTTTCTTTTCTAAGTCTGTGAGGCTGTTTCTCTTCTGTAAAGTTCATTCGTATCCATTTTTAGATTTTACCAAAAGTGATAGGCTGTGATGGTCGTCTTTCCCTGTCTTATTTCAGTTAGTATGATCATCTCTAGTTTCTTCCCTGTAACTGGAAATGGCGTTGTTTGATCCTTCTTTATGTCTGAGTAATATTGCAATGTGTATATGTACCCCATCTTCTGTATCTATTCATTTGTCCTTCTGCACTTAGGTTGCCTCCATATCTTGGCTATTGTACCTAATGCTGCCATGATCTTTGGAGTGCTGCTGTCTTTTAAAATTTTTGTTTTCTCTGGATCTGTGTCTAAGTGTGGGATTGCTGGGTCACTTGGTACTTCTCTCTTTAGTAATCTCCATACTGTTCTCTTTAGTGGATGTACTGATTTACAGTTCTGCTAATGGTGTAGGGAGGTTCCCTTCTCTCCTCACCCTCTGCAGAATTTATTGTTGTAGGTTTTTTTTTACATTTGATTTGCCTTGGGGGTTTCCCAGGTGGCACTAGTGGTAAAGAACCTGCCTGCCAATGCAGTAGACATAAGAGACGTGAGTTTAATCCCTGGTTCAGGAAGATACCCTGGAGGAGGGCATGGCAACCCACTCTAGTATTCTTGTCTGGAGAATCCTATGGACAGAGGAGCTTGGGAGGCTATAGTCCATAGGAGTGCAAAGAGTCGGTCACGACTGAAACAACTTAGCACAGCACAGCACAGCACAGCATGACGTCTTTGGAGAAATCTGCATTTAGATCTTTGGCTAATGTTTTATTGGGTTGTTTATTTTTTGATATTGAGCTGTGCAAGTTGTTTGTATGTGTTCTTCATTTGCAAGAATTTTTTCCATTCTGAGGGTTGTCTTTTTCTTTCACTGATGGTTTCCTTTGCTGTGAAAATGCTTTTAGGTTTATTAGGTCCCACTTGTTTATTTTTGTTTTATTTTTCATGATTCTAAGAGGTGGATCAAAAAAGAACTTGCTGCATTTTATGTCAAAGCTTGTTCTGCTTTTTCCCTCAAGAGTTTCATAGTATCTGTCCTTTTATTTAGATCTTTAATCTGTTTGGAGTTTATTTTGTGTATGGTGTTAGGGAGTAGTCTAATTTCATTCTCATTTTCATTGCTAAGCAAGCTGCATGCTGTCCTCCAGAGTGGCTACTCCCAGTTTCCATTCCCAGAACCAGTGTAAGAGGGTTCCCTTTTGTCCACAACCTCTCCAGCATTTACTGTTTGTAGAGTTTCTGCTTATGGCCATTCTGACTTGTGTGAGGTGATTACCTCCTTGAAGTGTTGATTATTTGCATTTCTTTCATATTCAGTGATGTTGACATCTTTTCAGGTGATTTTTTTGAAAACATACTTATTCTAGTTGGCTTCTTGAATGGTTTCCCTGTTTTAATATTTTCCCAATGACCTCCCCTAGGACATTTCTTGAGGGCAGGTGTTTTTTAACTTATAGCCCCTCTGGCCTTGTGAATGCTAAGTGCCCATGAGCATTGGTTGTTGTTATGGAAATGGCCAAAGGCCGTAGCATGTCTTTATGCCCCACTCTGGTTACTGGGAGAACCAGTGCCTTAGGGAAAGTACTGTTCCTGGATTGTCAATTAGGGTGGAATATGCCAGAAGAAACACCCAGGGCTTGTATTGCATTCCTTCTTCCTTCCTTACCCCTATCCCCTGGAAACATCATAGATCCTGTAACAGACTATTGGAGGGTGCTTTCATCCATAGGTGGGGCGCCCTAAAGAAGGAGGCTGGACGTGGGGACCCAACCACCAGCACAGAGGCTCCACATCCTTTGGGTGCAGTAGGCACAGTTTTGCTGCAGGAGGACCTGCTTGGATCTGGAGGTCATGAGCCCATGCAGAGGGGAATAGGCACATCAGATCCATGGGGCAGGGCTCATTAGCTGGCACATCCTCCCCAGCTCCATCAGCCCCATGACAGTCCATCCCTGGGACCCAAGCCTGCTCAGGCTTCAGGGATGTGACAGCAGCCCAGGTCACCAAGGCCTAAGGGGAATAGAGTTGCATTCTCTTTTTGTAATTTGTATTTTGTATTGGTGATTAGGTGACTTACCATATTGCGAAGTGAAAGCCGCTCAGTCGTGTCCGACTCTGCGACTCCATGGACTATACAGTCCATGGTATTCTCCAGGCCAGAATACTTGAGTGGGTAGCCTTTCCCCTCTCCAGGGGATCTTCCCAACCCAGGGATCAAAGCCAGGTCTCCCGCACTGTAGGCGGATTCTTTACCAACTGGGCCACTAGGGAAGCCCAAGAATACTGGAGTGGGTAGCCTATCCCTTCTCCAGTGGATCTTCTCGACCCAGGAATCAAACCAGGGTCTCCTGCATTGCAGGAGGATTCTTTACCAACTGAGCTATCAGGGAAACCCTACAATATTTTATTTTATTTTATTTTTTTCCTACAATATTTTAGTATGTAGTTTTTTTTTTTTTAAGGTATAGAGCAACATGATTCACTTACACATAGATGTGTACATGTCCTTTTTCTGGTTCTCTTCCCGTATAGTTTATTATACAGTACTGAGTAGGGGTCCTCATCCTATAGTGGATTCTTGTTGATTAATTTTTAAAGAGTAGTGTGTATATGTTCATCTCTACCTGTTCATTTCAAAAATTTGATTTTCTCCTCAATTACTCTTTGGAGGGTGGTTCTGCAAGCTTTTATGGTAGGTTTATCTTCATCTCTTAAATGCAGTTTCTTATTCCTCTCTGTATTGACTCTTATCATTTACATGGCACTAGAAGGCAATGGCACTCCACTCCAGTACTTTTGCCTGGAGAATCCCGTGGACGGGGGAGCCTGGTGGGCTGCAGTCCTGGGGTCGCTGGGAGTCGGACACCACTGAGCGACTTCACTTTCACTTTTCTCTTTCATGCATTGGAGAAGGAAATGGCAACACACTCCAGTATTCTTGCCTAGAGAACCCCAGGGATGGGGGAGCCTGGTGGGCTGCCGTCTATGGGGTCACACAGAGTTGGACACGACTGAAGCGACTTATCAGCAGCAGCAGCAGCAGCAACACCATAACAGCGTTCCATTTTCTCCTTGCCTTTCCCACTATTTATTCTTCATAGATATTTCATGATAGCCTTTCACACTGGTGCAGAGTGATCCCTCGTTGTGGTTTTGATTTCATGTCTATCATAGTTTATGACATTCAGCAAGTTTTTATGGGCTATTTTTAAAACACGGTGAGTAGAATTTACTATAAAAGTTTCTTTTTCATAGTGTGCTCAGGTTTTTTAAAAAAATTATTTTCTATTTGTTTCCCCTGAAAAATTTTAAAATGCAGGTATTATTTAGAGCCCAGTATTCCCTGTGAATACAAACTGTCCATGAGCAATAGTTATAGAGTTGCTATTTAGAGCATGGCCACAGTACTGCAGAAATTCTTCTATCCCTAGACTTACTACTCTGGTAACCAGAGTCTTAGGGTTAGTCCTAGTTTCTGGTTGTAAATTAAAGTGGAATGTGAGAGTAGAAGCCACCAAAAGCTTGTGTATCTTTAGTAGTTGTTTTATTTTGAATTAATTTGTACTTTTAATTGGAGTAAATTCTACTTACAGTGTTGTGTTTCCTCTAGAAGTACAGAATCTTGTTCAGTTGTACCCATGCAGGTATCTATTCACATCTGGCTTTTTCACAAATAGATTATTACAGATTGGTTAGTACCCACCATTGGTAATGTACGTCCATGCTGACTATGTATTTTATATGTATCATTGGTATAAGTTAATCCCAACCTCCTATTATAACCCTTCCATTCACCATTGAAAGCAAGTGAAAGTGAAAGTGAAGTCACTCAGTCGTGTCCGACTCTTTGCGACCCATGGACTGTAGCCCACCAAGCTCCTCCGTCCATGGGATTCTCCAGGCAAGAATACTGGAGTGGGTTGCCATTTCCTTCTCCAGGGAATCTTTCCGACCCAGGGATCGAACCCAGGTCTCCCGCATTGCAGGCAGACCTCTGCGCCACCAGGGAAGCCCACCCTTTGGTAATTATAAGTTTTTTCCCCTAAGACTATATGGTCATTTCAAATGCAATTGAAATTTGTATACTACAAAGCTACAGTCATTAAGACAATATGGTACTAGCACAAAACCAGAAATATAAACCAATGGAACAAGATAAGAAAGCCCAGAGATAAATCCATGCACCTATGGGCACCATATATTTGACAAAAGAGGCAAGGATATAAAATGCAGAAAAGGTAGCATCTTCAATAAGTGGTGCTGGAAAAACTGGACAGCTACATGTAAAAGAATGAAATCAGAACACCTCATAACACCATATAAAAATCAAAATGGATTAAAGGCTTATTAATAAATGTAAGGCCAGAAACTATAAAACTCTTAGAGGAAAACATAGGCAGTACACTCCTTGATAGAAATCGCAGCAAGATCCTCTATGACCCATCTCCTAGGGTAACGGAAATAAAAGCAAAATTAAATAAATGGGACCTAATTAAACTCGAAAGCTTATGCACAGAAAAGGAAACAATAAAGAAGATTAAAAACAACCCTCAGAATGGGAGAAAATAATGGCCAGTGAAACAACTGACAAAGTATTAATCTCCAAAATATACAAGCAGCTCATATGGCTCAAGATCAGGAAAACAAACAATCCCATCAAAAAATGGGCAGAAGACCTGGACAGACATTTCTTCAAAGAAGACATATAGATGGCTAATAAACACATGAAAAGATGCTCAACATTGTTCATTATTAGAGAAATTCAAATCAAAACTACAATGAGTTTGTAGTGTGTATATTCTTACCTCACACAGGTCAGAATGGCCATCATCAAAAATTTTACAGACAACAAATGCTGAAGAGGGGTGTCGAGAAAAGGTGACCTCCTTACACTGTTGGTGGGAATGCAAATTGGTACAGCCACTATGGGGGACAGTATGGAGGTTCCTCAAAACACTAGAACTAAAACTACCATATGACCCAACAATCCCACTACTGGGCAAATACCCTGAGGAAACCATAATTGAAAAAGACACATGTACCCCAATGTTCAGTGCAGCACTATTTACAATAGCTAGGATATGGAAGCAACTTAGATGTCCATCAACAGATGAATGGATAAAGAAACTGTGGAACATATATACAATGGAATATTACTCAACCATAAAAAGGAACACATTTGAGTCAGTTCTAATGAGGTGGATGAACCTAAAGCCTATTGTAAGAGTGAAGTAAGTCAGAAAGACAAATATTTAATATTAACACGTGTATGGAATCTATAAAGATGGCACTGACAAACCTACTTGCAACAGCAATGGACACACAGACACAGAGAACAGACTTGTGGACACAGGGTGGGGAAGGAGAGGGTGAGATATATGGAGAGAGTAACATGGAAATATATACATTACCATATGTAAAATAGATAGGCAGTAAGAATTTTCTGTATGATGTAGGGAGCTCAAACCTGTTGCTCTGTGACAACCTAAAGGGGTAGGATGGGGTGAGAGGTGGGAGAGTTTCAAGATGGAGGGGACATATATATATACACCTATGGCTGATTCTTGTTGCTGTCTGGCAGAAACCAATGCAATATTACAAAGCAATTATGCTCCAATTAAAAATAAATTAATTAAAATGCAAAAAAGAATGCTAATAGTTTAGCCAGTCCAGTATAAGTTAACATGTTTTTACTGATATTTATATCATTGTCTATTTAAATGATTTTAAAATTTTTCACCTAAAAATGATCATACCAGGAATAACAGTAAGCTAATAAAAAGTACCAAACTATCCCCAAATTTTCATACTTTAAGTAGAAATAAACTGAACTTTGAGAGATTGCTTTTTGGTTCCAAAGATCATATTTCACTTAATAGTAAACCTAATAAAGATAATTTACATAACATGTTAAACTTACCCTGTGTTAGGTATTTGTGTGGGCCAGTGGTGGGTAGTGAAGACACTGAATATTTTCTCCCTGTCTGTCTGTAAGTATAATTGAAAAACTAAGGTTTTAAATAAGATGAATTGAGAAGACTTCATGGAATGAAGATAATTTGAATCAGGCCTTGAAGAATAGACAGGACTTTTAAAATATGGACATAGTTGGGAGACAGCATGCCAGGGAGAGAGAAAATCCATGCTTGGTTGTCTGAAATAACCCAATATTTTTCTTGTTTCAGGTTCAAGTTTTGAAACTGCTTTTGAATTTGTCTGAAAATCCAGCCATGACAGATGGACTTCTTGGTGCCCCAGTAAGTACTTGCATATTTGTTTTGTCTATACAGATACATGGATTTGTCAGACAGCTCTGGAAGGAAAGATTTATCCCAGAATATTAACAGGAATTATCTCTGAGCAATATTAGAAGTGGTTTTTCCTTCTGTTTTGGGTCTTTTTGCCTATATGAATTACCTAAATTTTCTGTAATGAACATATTTTACTTTTGAAGACCAGTTTGAAAAAGTCTCCCTGTAATAATAAATTACAATTTTTGTGTCTCTGTTCAATTTGGGGTACTTATATCATCACATCTTTTATACTTGACCTCGTTATCTTCAATATATCTTAGTATCCACTGAAACACTAGTATTTATGGGCCTGATGTCAGGCTGAGTGTCAAGATAAACCAGTGAGTATAGCATGACATCGTGCTTGTCCTCATGAACTTACAGTCTAGGGAGAAAACACAAAAAAGTAAGAAATGAGCAAGATCATTAAAAGCTGTGGTGTTTTCAAGGGAATATAAGTTGTGTTGTTGTAGAATGCCCTATAGAAGAAGGACCCTGTCATATTCATCTGCTCAGCCCTCTGCCTGGCACACTGTGTGTGCTGTTAGCAATTTGTGAATTAATGAGTTTCTATGATGACTATATAGAATTAATGAGTTTCTATGATAACTATATGATGGATCTTAATGAGGAAAAATGACTGCATTCTTTGTTTGTTCAGTCGCTCAGTCGCTCTTTGTGACCCCATGAACAGCAGCATGCCAGGCTTCCCTGTCTTATCTCCCAGAGCTTGCTCAAACTCATGTCCATTAAGTCGGTGATGCCATCCAACCATCTTATTCTCTGTCATACCCTTCTTTTTGGCCTTCAATCTTTCCCAGCATCAGGGTCTTTTCCAATGAGTTGGCTCTTCGCATCAGGCCAAGGAAATAGTATTGTTTAGCTAAAACTCAAAACCTCTTGTTTCCATTAGTTTCTTACACTGTTTCAGAATATAATGAACTGCCTCAACAAAAAAAGACCATTTAGCTATTTAGCCAACTTTCATGGAAGGTCCACTGTTTTACCTGTTGTATGTAGAAGAATGTGCCCAGAAAATAAGAGCTTTAGTTTATCACCGTGATGCAAACGTGAAGGAAAAGGTAACAGTGATACCAAAATTCTAATTGATCATAGTTTTCCAAAGAGTAATGCAGTCTAGAAGGAATACACATAAATTTATCACTTTTCACCTTGTTTACAAAGGGATTCTTTTGACTGCTGAATTTAAACAGTAAATATCATTTACTGGTAAATACCTTTTATCATTAACACAGCTACAACTTGCCATGGTCTTCTGATTTATTTCGGACCATTTTATTGAATGGTCAATAAAGCTCACATGAATAGAAGAGGTTGTTCTGAAACCATTTTGTTTTTATTTTGCTTTAGCTAAGCTACTCCAGTTATTTCCTCTGCACAGAGTGACAGTGACCTTTTTATGTGTAAGCTACCCTTCCACTGTTGAAAATGACTTGCAGTTACTCATCTGGTACAACAACAGTATGTTTCATAACTGCCCTAGGAAGAACCTTGTTCTTCTGGTAGTAATAAGATCTTGTACTCCCAACCCCACCTGCCACTCTGCTTTCAGGTCTGTTCTGATCATTAGAACCTATTTTAGTCCATGAAAACTTTAAACTGTTAGGATACTTCCTAATGTTTCCTGTTTCCAAATACTCACCCACCCC
Organism: Ovis canadensis; assembly: GCF_042477335.2. Lineage (NCBI taxonomy): Eukaryota > Metazoa > Chordata > Mammalia > Artiodactyla > Bovidae > Ovis > Ovis canadensis. The sequence continues at coordinate 115,017,278 of NC_091727.1, read as the reverse complement.
TGTTTAATGTGTATAACATTCTGTGTGTGTTAGTCACTCAGTCATGTCTGACTCTTTTGTGACCTTATGGACTGTAGCCCACCAGGCTCCTCTGTCCTTGGAATTCTCCAGGCAAGAATACTGGAGTGGGTTGCCATTTCTTTCTGCAGGGGATCTTCCCAACCCAGGGATTGAACCCACACTGTAGGCAGGTTCTTTACCAAGTATGAGCTACCAGGGAAGCCCTATACTGGGGTCAATCAAATCTATCCAAAGGCAATTGGTTAAATCCGTTCAGTTCAGTTCAGTTCAGTCGCTCAGTCGTGTGCGACTCTTTGCGACCCCATGAATCGCAGCATGCCAGGCCTCTCTGTCCATCACCATCTCCCGGAGTTCACACACACTCAAGTCCATCGAGTCCGTGATGCCATCCAGCCATCTCATCCTCGGTCGTCCCCTTTTCCTCCTGCCCCCAATCCCTCCCAGCATCAAAGTCTTTTCCAATGAGTCAACTCTTCGCATGAGGTGTCCAAAGTACTGGAGCTTCAGCTTTAGCATCATTCCTTCCAAAGAAATTCCAGGGTTGATCTCCTTCAGAATGGACTGGTTGGATCTCCTTGCAGTCCAAGGGACTCTCAAGAGTCTTCTCCAACACCACAGTTCAAAAGCATCAATTCTTCGGCACTCAGCCTTCTTCACAGTCCAACTCTCACATCCATACATGACCACAGGAAAAACCATAGCCTTGACTAGATGGACCTTAGTCGGCAAAGTAATGTCTCTGCTTTTGAATATACTATCTAGGTTGGTCATAACTTTTCTTCCAAGGAGCAAGTGTCTTTTAATTTCATGGTTGCAATCACCATCTGCAGTGATTTTGGAGCCCCCCAAAATAAAGTCTGACACTATTTCCACTGTTTCCCCATCTATTTCCCATGAAGTGATGGGACCAGATGCCATGATCTTGGTTTTCTGAATGTTGAGCTTTGAGCCAACTTTTTCACTCTCCTCTTTCACTTTCATCAAGAGGCTTTTTAGTTCTTCTTCACTTTCTGCCATAAGGGTGGTGTCATCTGCATATCTGAGGTTATTGATATTTCTCCTGGCAATCTTGATTCCAGCTTCTGTTTCTTCCAGTCCAGCGTTTATCATGATGTACTCTGCATAGAAGTTAAATAAGCAGGGTGACAATATACAGCCTTGACGTACTCCTTTTCCTATTTGGAACAAGTCTGTTGTTTTGTGTCCAGTTCTAACTGTTGCTTCCTGACCTGCATACAGATTTCTCAAGAGGCAGGTCAGGTGGTCTGGTATTTCCATCTCTCTCAGAATTTTCCACAGTTTATTGTGATGCACACAGTCAAAGGCTTTGGCATAGTCAATAAAGCAGAAGATGTTTTTCTGGAACTCTCTTGCTTTTTTGATGATCCAGAGGATGTTGGCAATTTGATCTCTTGTTCCTCTGCCTTTTCTAAAACCAGCTTGAACATCTGGAAGGTCACAGTTCACGTATTGCTGAAGCCTGGCTTGGAGAATTTTGAGCATTACTTTACTAGCATGTGAGATGAGTGCAATTGTGCGGTAGTTTGAGCATTCTTTGGCATTGATTTTCTTTGGGATTGGAATGAAAACTGACCTTTTCCAGTCCTGTGGCCACTGCTGAGTTTTCCAAATTTGCTGGCATATTGAGTGCAGCACTTTCACAGCATCATCTTTCAGGATTTGAAATAGCTCCACTGGAATTCCATCACCTCCACTAGCTTTGTTCGTAATGATGCTTTCTAAGGCCTACTTGACTTCATATTCCAGGATGTCTGGCTCTAGATGAGTGATCACACCATCATGATTATCCGGGTCATGAAGATCTTTTTTGTACAGTTCTTCTGTGTATTCTTGCCACCTCTTTTTAGTATCTTCTGCTTCTGTTAGGTCCATACCATTTCTGTCCTTTATCGAGCCCGTCTTTGCATGAAATATTCCCTTGGTATCTCTAATGTTCTTGAAGAGATCTCTAGTCTTTCCCACAGTTATCTAGTCTTTGAAGATATTGTATCCAAGTACTGCATTTCGGACTCTTTTGTTGACTATAATGGCTACTCCATTTCTTCTAAGGGATTCTTGCCCATAGTAGTAGATGTAATGGTCATCTAATTAAGTTCACCTATTCCAGTCAATTTAGTTAGCTGATTCCTAAAATGTCAATGTTCACTCTTGCCATCTCCTGTTTGACCACTTCCAATTTTCCTTGATTCATGGACCTAACATTCCAGGTTCCTATGCACTATTGCTTTTCATAGCATCGGACTTTATTTCCATCACCAGTCACATCCACAACTGGGTGGTGTTGTTGCTTTGGTTCCACCTCCTCATTCTTCCTGGAGTTACTTCTCTACTGATGTCCAGCAGCATATTGGGCACCTACCAACCTGGGGAGTTCATCTTTCAGTATCCTATCTTTTTTACCTTTTTATACTGTTTATGGGGTTCTCAAGGCAAAAATACTGAAGTAGTTTTCCATTCCCTTCTCCAGTGGACCAGGTTTTGTCAGAATTCTCCACCATGACCTGTTTGTCTTGGGTGGCCCTACATGGCATGGCTCATAGTTTCATTGAGTTAGACAAGGCTGTGGTCCATGTGATCAGATTGGTTAGCTTTCTGTGGTTGTGGTTTACATTCTGTCTTCCCTCTGATGGAGAAGGATAAGAGGCTTATGGAAGCTTCCTGGTGGGAGACTCAGTTCAGTTCAGTTCAGTCACTCAGTCGTGTCCGACTCTTTGCGACCCCATGAATCACAGCACGCCAGGCCTCCCTGTCCATCACCAACTCCTGGAGTTCACTCAGACTCACGAACATCGAGTCCGTGATGCCATCCAGCCATCTCATCCTCAGTTGTCCCCTTTTCCTCCTGCCCCCAATCCCTCCCAGCATCAGAGTCTTTTCCAATGAGTCAACTTTTTACATGAGGTGGCCAAAGTACTGGAGTTTCAGCTTTAGCATCATTCCTTCCAAAGAAATCCTGTCTTGTTCTGATGGGCGGGACCATGCTCAGTAAATCTTTAATCCAATTTTCTGTTGATAGGTGGGGCTGTGTTCCCTCCCAGTTGTTTGACCTGAGGCCAAACTATGGTGGAGGTAATGAAGATAATAGTAACCTCCTTCAAAAGATCCTATGTTCCTATTGCTGCACTCAGTGCTGCTGACCCTGCACCAGGCCATCACCAATCCATGCCTCTGCCAGAGACTCCTGGACACTCCCTGGCAAGTCTTGGTCAGTCTCTTGTGGGGTCACTGCTCCTTTCTCCTGGGTCCTGGTGTGCACAAGGTTTTGTTTGTGCCCTCCAAGAATCTCTTTCCCCATTCCTGTGTAAGTTCTGGCAGCTCTATGGTGGGGTTAATGGCTACCTCCTCCAAGAGGGCTTGTCCCATACCCAGGTCTACTGTACCCAGAGCCCCTGCCCCTGCAGCAGTCCGCTGCTGACCCGTATCTCTGCAGGAGACACTCAAACACAGTTCTGGCCCAGTCTCTGTAGGGTCTCTGGGTCCTGGTACACAGAGGTTTGTTTGAGCCCTCTGAGCATTTCTGCTGGGTATGGGGTTTGATTCTAAATGTGATTTCACCCCTCCTACAGTCTTGCTGGGGCTTCTCCTTTGGCCTTGGACATGGGGTATCTTTTTTTGGTGGGATCCAACATTCTTCTGTTGACAGTTGTTCAGCAGCAAGTTGTAATTATGGAGTTCTTGCAGGAGAAGATGAGCACATGTCCTTCTACTCTGCCATCTTGGAGATGCAGTCTCAAAAACAACAGAATGATCTCTGTTTGTTTCCAAGGCAAACCATTCAATATCACAGTAATCCAAGTCTATGCCCCAACCAGTAATGCTGAAGAAGCTGAAGTTCAACAGTTCTATGAAGACCTACAAGCCCTTCTAGAACTAACACCCAAAAAGGATATCCTTTTCATTATAGGGGACTGGAATGCAAAAGTAGGAAGTCAAGAAACTCCTGGAGTAACAGGCAAATTTGGCCTTGGAGTACAAAATGAAGCAGGTCAAACACTAACAGAGTTTTGCCAAGAGAACACACTGGTCATAGCAAATACCCTCTTCCAATAACACAAGAGAAGACTCTACACATGGACATCACGATATGGTCAATACTGAAATCATATTGATTATATTCTTTACAGCCAAAGATGGAAAAGTTCTATACAGTCAGCAAAAACAAGACTGGAAGCTGACTCTCAGATCACAAACTCCTTATTGCCAAATTCAGGCGTAAATTGAGGAAAGTAGGGAAAACCACTAGACCGTTCAGGTATGACTTAAATCACATCCCTTACGATTTTACAGTGGAAGTGACAAATAGATCCAAGGAATTAGATCTGATGGACAGAGTGCCTGAAGAACTATGAATGGAGGCTTGTGACATTGTACAGGAGGCAGTGATCAAGACCATCCCCAAGAAAAAGAAATGCAAAAAGGCAAAATGATTGTCCGAGGAGGCCTTACAAAAAGCTGAGAAAAGAAAAGACATGAAAGGTAAAGGAGAAAAGGAAAGATATACCCATTTGAATGCAGAGTTCCAAAGAATAGTGAGGAGAGATAAGAAAACCTTCTTCAGTGATTAATCCAATGAAATAGAGGAAAACAGTAGAAAGGGAAAGACTAGAGATCTCTTCAAGAAAATTGGAGATACCAAGGGAACATTTCATACAAAGATGGGCAAAATAAAGGACAGAAATGGTATGGATCTAACAGAAGCAGAAGATATTGAGAAGATATGGCAAGAATACACAGAAGAAGTGTACAAAAAAGATCTTCATGACCCAGATAACCACGATGGTGTGATCACTCACCTAGAGCCAGACATTTGGAATGAGAAGTACGCCTTAGAAAGCATCACTTATGAACAAAGCTAGTGGAGGTGGTGAAATTGCAGTTGAGCTATTTCAAATCCTGAAAGATGATGCTGTGAAAGTGCTTCACTCAATATGCCAGCAAATTTGGAAAACTCAGCAGTGGCCACAGGACTGGAAAAGGTCAGTTTTCATTCCAATCCCAAAGAAAGGCAATGCCAAAGAATGCTCAGACTACCACACAATAGCACTCATCTCACATGCTAGTAAAGTAATGCTCAAAATTCTCCAAGCCAGGCTTCAACAGTACTTGAACTGTGAAATTCCAGATGTTCAAACTGGATTTAGAAAAGGCAGAGGAATCAGAGATCAAATTGCCAACATCCGTTGAATTATTGAAAAAGCATGAGAGTTCCAGAAAAACATCTACTTCTGCTTTATTGACTATGCCAAAGCCTTTGACTGTATGGATCAATACAAACAGTGGAAAATTTTAAAGGGATGGAAATACCAGACCACTTGACCTGCCTCTTGAGAAACATGTATGCAGGTCAGGAAGGAACAGTTAGAACTGGACATGGAACAACAGAGTCTTCTCCAACACCACAGTTCAAAAGCATCAATTCTTAGGTGCTCAGCTTTCTTCACAGTCCGACTCTCACATCCATACATGACCACTGGAAAAACCATAGCCTTGACTAGATGGAACTTTGTGGACAAAGTAATGTCTCTGCTTTTGAATATACTATCTAGGTTGATTATAACTTTTCTTCCAAGGAGTAAGCATCTTTTAATTTCATTTATGGTTGCAGATGGTTGCAATCACCATCTGCAGTGATTTTGGAGCCCCCCAAAATAAAGTCTAACACTGTTTCCACTATTTCCCCATCTATTTCCCATGAAGTGATGGGACTTGATAAGCCATGGTCTTAGTTTTCTGGCTGTTGAGCTTTAAGCCAACTTTTTCACTCTCCTCTTTCACTTTCATCAAGAGGCTTTTTAGTTCCTCTTCACTTTCTGCCATAAGGGTGGTGTCATCAGCATATCTAAGGTTATTGATATTTCTCCCGGCAATCTTGATTCCGGCCTGTTCTTCTTCCAGCCCAGCATTTCTCATGATGTACTCTGCATATAAATTAAATAAGCAAGGTGACAACATATAGCCTTGACGTACTCCTTTTCCTATTTGGAACCAGTCTGTTGTTCTGTGTCCAGTTCTAACTTTTGCTTCCTGACCTGCATACAGGTTTCTCAGGATGCAGGTCAGGTGGCCTTGTATTCCCATCTGTTTCTGAATTTTCCACAGTTTGTTGTGATTCACACAGTCATAGGCTGTTGCATAGTCACTAAAGCAGAAGTAGATACTTTTCTGGAACTCTTATTTTTTTGATGATCCAACGGATCTTAGCAATTTGATCTCTGGTTCCTCTGCCTTTTCTAAATCCAGCTTGAACATCTGGAAGTTTATGAACGTGAGAGTTTGACTATAAATAAAGTTGAGCCCTAAAGAATTGATGCTTTTGGACTGTGGCACTGGAGAAGACTATTGAGAATCCCCTGGACTGCAAGGAGATCCAACCAGTCAATCCTAAAGGAAATCAGTCCTGAATATTAATTGGAAGGACTGTTGCTGAAGCTGCAACTCCAATACTTTGGCCACCTGATGCAATGAACTGACTCACTGCAAAAGACCCTGATGCTGGGAAAGATTGAAAGCAGGAGAAGGGGGTGACAGAGGATGAGATGGTTGGGTGGCATCACCGACTTGATGGACATGAGTTTGAGTAAGCTCTGGGAGTTGGTGATAGACAGGAAAGCCTGGCATGCTGCAGTCCATGGTGTCACAAAGAGTCAGACATGACTGAACTGAGTCTTTAAAGAGAATGAAGCAAGTCTGAATGTGCTAATGTGTAAAGACATCCATGACATACTGTTGTTTTTCAAAATGTTGTAGGCAAATATGTCTAATGTGACTCCATGTGTGTTTTTTTAAATCTGAAAATGTATGCTTCTATATGGATAGAATACTTCTGTCATTCATATTAGTCATTTTGGTATATGTAGAATGAAACACAGACTCATGAGAGGAAGAGTAGAGAGTCAGGAAATGACTTTTCTTTGTACAGGTGCTTAGTCTAGGGTTTGAATTTATTTACTCTGAACATACATTTTATAGGGTTTCTTTTTCCAGTAAAGTAGAAAAAAGTCACAAGATCATTTTTTTCCTCTTAACTGAAACAAATTTTATTCATTAATTTTCATCCCTATTTTACAATGACTAAAATTCCAAGATATAAAAATACTCAGCAGTTATTTTAGTAGTATTTTTCTCCCATGAGCTACTGTAACAATTTGCTGATGTATTCGTATTCATCTAGGTTTTTTTCCCTCCACCCACCCCAGATCCCCAGGTTTTTGTTATATTCAAGTTCATAACCACCACCATGTTTAATTATTAAGTAAATCAATTTTTAAGCAGAAGATTTCCTATTCGTATATTTAAGGCAAAGCTTTAAGAGAAGAGTACTTTAAATTTCCTTTGTAAATACATAGATTTCCATAGGAAGTCACAAATCCTTAAACAGAAAAATGTGCTTTCTCAGAGTTATTCTGATATAGAAATGAAACTTGGGAGAAGTATTTTTACAGTGGAAAAGGGATTCAGTATATGATGAAAACATGAAAATTCTCAATTAGCTACAGTAGTAATAATGTATATTATTGGAGCTAAGAATCATTATTAGTGATGCAAACATAAGTATTAATTCCCTGAAAGGCGTGTATGAGTGCTAAGTTGCTTCACTTGTGTCTGACTCTTTGCGACTCTATGAACTGTATCCCGCTAGTCTCCTCAGTCCAAGGGATTCTCCAGGCAGGAATACTGGAGTAGGTTGCCATTCCCTCCTCCAGGGGATCTTCCTGACCCAGGGATCGAACCTGCATCTCCTGCAACTCCTACATTGCAGGCTGATTCTTTACCTCTGAGCCACTGGAGAAGCCACTGAAAGGCACATTTCTTTATAAAAATGTTGCTTAGTCTTCCTCCTTGTTTAATGAAAATATGTATTTAAAATGTACACACATTAAAACCAAGATTTGATTTTAATATACTGTTGCAGTATTGGATTCTAAAACTCCCTCTTCTTTTCCTTTATTATTAGTTTGAACAAATAATAACATTTTCTGGACATCAGAGCATTGCGTTTGAAATGTCAAAATACTAGAGAAAAAGAGGGAGTCATTCTAACTATCTAGAAAGATTTGCACAGTGAAAGTGCACAATTAGATCTTTACCTATGTAGGTCATGGCACATCTTACCCTTTTTTAGGTGGTCCTATTTGATGGTTCCACCCTCTTGGGCAATGAGTATCAAAGTGTTCCTCAGTTACTGCAGGAGAAATGGATTTCAATAAAATCTTACATGTTGGTATGGATGCTGGCTAATCAAAGGGGAATCTAGGGCACATTAGTTTTTGAAAGGCAGAAATAGACTTTTTCATCAAACCCATGGGAGAGCAGTGAAAAAACACCATAAAAAGCCTAATATAAAGGACATGACACTTGCCTGGAGAAAGGTTTTCGAGATGAAATTATTCACTTATTACCTCCTCTTACCTTCTTCCTTTCAGGTCAATCATATCCATGGAACTGTGTCTGACCCCTATGGTTCATCTTGATAGCTCTCTTATTTGGCTTCTTCATAACATTTTGAGTATCATTCAAGTTAACCCTGCATTATATGTGACAATGTGTCCTTTGAGTATCTTAGATGTGTAAATCATGGTCTCTATAATGAAATTTTATTGTCTTTAGCACATAGACCATGTTATTTTTTTGTTTCCCCTAGTTTCTACCATGGCCTTAGGTATACAGTAGCATGTTGGGATAATATTTTAATAAATTATCTTCTCTGTGTGTGTGTCCTTACACCTAGCCCTTCCCATATTCAGCAAAGATATTTCATCACCTAAGAGAAAGGTTATTATAGCAGAAGAGCAGAAAACTAAAAAGTTAATTCACAGCCTTTGAGTTTTAAAAAACCTATTAAGAGTTTCAGGAACCAGGGCTTTTGAGCTTCAGAAGATTAAGCCCTAAAGAACCCAGGTCATATACTTCATGACATACATAACAGATTTGAAAGGATACAGGATCAACCTGAGCCAATTTTTTTTTCTCCCCAGACTAGGTGAAAATTCCATGGGATGTGAGAGGAGTGAGTTAGGACAAAAGTCCTTGATAAGACCCTTAACAGAGATGCAGTTACCTGCGCTGTGGGGCAAGACCCAAGTGGAAGACAAAGGAGAGAGGGTTGGAGAAAGCTGAGTAGATGGGACTGTGCCTGGCCTCTCCCTCACAGAGAGGGAGGCAACAAGCTCTGAAGGGCTCCCCCGAGTCCAGCCTGGCTCCAGCCCTGTGGACTAGACTTGGTTGCAGCCTTATCATTTCCCAGACTACAGTGAGTTCTGGGGACGAACCCAGTGTTTTCTGAGTAGTGCTGAGTGGCCTCAAGACCTGAGGAAACTTCAAGTCAAGGTTAAGGAGGTATGGCAGTGATCTGACTCCAACTGAAATTGAGGCCTGGGTAGAATTTAAATATTTTTGCAACACATGTGCAGGGACAATTAAGGCTATTCGTGACAATGTACCTGTCAGTGGTTCCAGGGTGGACAGCAGAAAATAAAAGATCAAATACTCTCTCTTTGTCTTAGCCACAGCCCCAGAGATTGTGGGGAGAATTTGAATGGTCTGAGATTAAGTTTTATATTACCTGGAGGAATGGAGGCCCCTAATAGACTAATCACAAGAAAAAACTTCTTGTGCACCTGAATTTGTGGGCTGACGCTTATAGTAACCCTGCTAAGGCACTCTATATTTGGTCAGTTGGATGGGCTTGAGGCCAACATTTAAGAGAAAAGTGAGTCAGAAGACAAGAAGCCCCTGCTGAGGGTTGGGTAAATCAGTACATATTGAAGTGCTCCCTGAACTGTCCTCGCCTTAGTCTGCTTTCTCTCCAACACCTCTCAGCTTCTTTAGTCCTCAGCAGTGACCATGGTGTTGTAAATATCGAATACTACAACACCCCTGGTTGGCCAAAGGAGAGTCAAGCTAGGGTCACTCAACTGTTTACTACGGCAGGAGGGTGATTTCAGGCATTTTATAGTTTTCCCAGACATACAGAGGTGGAAACAAGAAGAGGTTTTAATATGAGTCTCAGATACCCAATTTGTGTGTAGTTACAAATGTATGACTTAATCACTGATTGATTTTTAGCAAGTAAACGGAACTGGACAGGTTCATATTTTTAAGTGGGCTGTAGCCTCAGTATTGCATATGGTAGGACCACATTATTTATTCAATTTTGTGGGCCTGCTCTGATTGTGCTATAGAAAGGTAGAGGTCTCCAGAGTCAATTGGGGTTGTCGAATCACATTCAATGAATGTCCTAGTATCTCAATTGAAGAATTCTGCTATTGAGGGAGTCCCCTGGAGTAATCAATTAAAAGCAGTAGCATTAAGCAGCTAACGGTGCCGGGAAATCTATACCGGCACGGGGAAGAAACAATTCCCTGCAATGATTTCTATGCAAATTTTGATTCTTGTACCTAATGACATTAGGATGCACTAATGATACATAACTCAATGAGGAGCTTCTTTCCCAGTTAAGTGTGAAGCACATTTTTGCCCCTACAACCTTGGTGGCCAATTGGGAGGCCTACTGTCACTGCTGGGAAGCCATAGATTAGGGAAAGACAGCCCAGCTTTCTTTGTGTGTATCACTCCTGTGGGAGAGATGGAGCTCAGATAAAAAGGAAGACTTTCTGGAGATTGGCATGGGTCCCTGAAAGGGCCAAGACCATTCCTTCTTTTATTTACTGAGCATTTGTCCATGCTGGCCCTGTACCTTTAATTGTTCCTTCTCCACTTATGGCCAGCAGAATCCAGTAAAAGACACCTGAAGCTCAGCTCAAACTGCATTGAGACTTTTTCCAGATTCCACTTCTTCTTCACAACCTTTTGTCCCAAAATGTGGATCGAAAGAAATGTTGTATTTCTTTTGTCCTTTAAACATGATTTGGCTTTCCAGTGAGTTCTGGGGAAGAACCCAGTGTTTTCTGGGTAGCACTGAGTGCCCTCAAGACCTGAAGAATCTTCAAGCCAAGGTTAAGGAGACATGGCAGTGATCTGAGTCCAGCTGAATTTGAGGCCTGGGAGGAATTTGAGTATCTTTGCAACACATGTGTGGGGACAATTAAGGCTATCCATGACAATGAACCTGTCAGTGGTTCCAGGCTGGACAGCAGAAAACAAAAGATCAGGTGGCCCTAGTGGTAAAGAACCTGCCTCCAATGCAGGGCACACAGTGGGCCTGGGTCCCATCCCTGGTGGGGAGGCCCCCTGAAGCAGGGCATGGCAGCCTCCAGTATTCTTGCCTGGAGAATCCCATGGATGGAGGAGCCTGGCGGGCTGCCATCCATGGGGTTTGAAAGAGTTGGACACAACTGAAGCAACTTAGCACAAACATGATTTAATCTGTTTAGAGACCACACTGTGCTGTGCTTAGTTGCTCAGTCATGGCCAGCTCTTTGCGACCCCATGGATGGTAGCCCACCAGGCTCCTCTGTCCCTGGAATTCTCCCGGCAAGAATACTGGAGTGGGTTCCCATGCCCTGCTCCAGAGGATCTTCCCAACCCAGGGGTCGAACCCAGGTCTCTTGCATGCAGGCGGATTCTTTCCTGTTTGAGCCACCAGGGAAGCCCAAGAATACTGGAGTGGGTATCCCATCCCTTCTCCAGTGAACTTCCCGACCCAGAAATCAAACCAGGGTCTCCTGCATTGCAGGTGGATTCTTTACCAGCTGAGCTACCAGGGAAGCCCAGGGACCACACAGCTCCACCCAAATTTGGTAGAAAATTCAATGTCAGGATTATTGAGGCCTCCAGGGTCATGTTCAGTGCTCTTTCCCAGACCGTCACTGAGAGTGCTCAGATCTTCAGTCTACACCCTGGGTGGTCTCTTCAAGGCTAACAGCTCTGCTGATCCTGCTTAAGCTGAGGTGGAGGGTTTCTGTCCAGGCTGGGAGCCCCGGATCAGCCTGCAGTCTAGCCTTTCTTGGATACCACTTGGCCATTTTCTTCCGAGGTCTTGTCACCTTCCTATGCACTGTCAGGGAACAGGGTGCCTAAATGCTCTACTTGTAGAATTGGTAACACTCCAGTAGCCTTGCCAGTTTGGAGGGTCAATCTTAAAGCTCTAGGTCCCTCTTTATGTGAGATACCAAACCTCAGAGCCACTTTGATTTTAACACAGCTGTTTAGCTCTTTGTTTCCTTTTGCCTTGGCTTTAGAACACACCATTCTTTTAACTTTGACCTGGGAGCTGTTGAATCCCCAGGTTTCTAGGTCATAAGGCTTGTATTACTCTTGACCTGTGGTGTTGGAGAAGACTCTTGAGAGTCCCTTGGACTTCAAGGAGATCCAAACAGTCCATCCTAAAGGAAATCAGTCCTGAATATTCATTGGAAGGACTGATGCTGAAGCTGAAACTCCAATAATTTGGCCACCTGATGCAAATAACTGACTTATTGGAAAAGACCCTGATGCTGGGAAAGATTGAAAGCAGGAGGAGAAGAGGACGACAGAGGATGAGATGATTGGATGGCATCACCCACTCAATGGACATGAGTTTCAGTCAACTCCGGGAGTTGGTGATGGACAGGGAGGCCTGGCGTGCTGCAGTCCCTGGGGTCGCAAAGAGTTGGACACAACTGAACTGAACTGAACTGAACTGAGGGTGTGTGTGCGCCTGCGTGTTTGCACATGAGTGGGTGGATATTGGAAAGGAGAGAGGGAGGAGCTCTCCTTCTGTTTGAATTTCCCCATCTCAACCTCCCTGCTCCTTCACCCTGCTTCACTTAGCAAACTCCTAGCCATCCTTCAAGACTCAGCTTATATGTCACTCTTTTCGATGTTTGCCATGACCCCTTACTCTAATTAGGCTCCCATTGCATGCATGCATAGCACCTTGGAGCTATTCTACGTAGCACATACCATAATGGTAATGAGTTATTAAAGTGATTGTTAATATTAGTTAATATTGGTTTGTAAGTTCTATAAGGATAGGAACTAATCTTTTTGTTCATTGTTATATTTCCATTGCCTTCCAATATCTGACATTTAGAAGATGAACAAGAATGGAATAAGTGAATAAATGAAGGGAGAAATTTGCATATTTTTTAAGTAATGCAGAAGTTATTTTCTAATATTTCTTTAAGTTTATATAGTAGTGATAGCTTATAGGATGAAAATAGACTGCATTGACTATTGTGCTGAAAGAGTTGGCATAGAATTTTTTATATTATCCTTTTCAGCATCTATAGTATCTGTAGTGATATCTTTTTTCATTCCTTGTATCGGTAATTTGAGTCCTCTCTCTTGGACTTTATGAAATAAAAAATTTCCTGTTCATCTAAGAAACACCATTAAGAGAATGAAAGGCAAGCCAGTGTGGGAGAAAATATTTGAAATCTAAATAATGGGTAAAGGGCTTATATTCAAAACATATAAACAATTCCTACAAATCAATTAAAAATGAAAATATAGATAGCAATTTAAAAATTGCAAAGACTTGAACAGATATTTCACAAAACAAGGTTTTGAAATGGTCACCAAGCATCCTTAGTCATCAGGGAAATGCAAATTAAAACCACAATGAGATATCACTATACATCTATCAGGATAAAAGACCAACAATACCCAGTAAAATCAAGGATGGGGGAGCTGCTAAAACTTTTATGCACTGTTGAATGGAATCTTAATTGGTACAATCATTTTGGAGAACTGGCAGCATCTACTCAAGTTGAATATATATGTGTACTCAGTGGCCTTACAAATCAATCTGTCTCTCCAATAGAAATGCATATGTGTGTGCACCAAAAGACATGTGCAAAATATTCATAGCAGCATTATTTGTGATAGCACCAAACTGAAAGAAACTCAAATGCTCATCAACATTTGACTAGATAAATACATTGTGGTATATTCACACCATGTCATATCACAGAGCAATTAGAAAAAACAATTACTAAACCAAACTACTGACTTAATTTCATAGGCATAAGGTTGAGAAAGAAGCTAGATGCAAAAGAGTCCATTTATATCAAGTTCATATACAGACAAAATTAATCAATGATGATAGAGATCAGAATAATAGTAGACCAGGAGGGACATAGAGAGACATTTGGGAAGTTGATTAACATTCTAAGTCCTGATCTAGGTGGTGGTAACATGTGTGCTCACTTTATAAAAGTTAACCAGTCTGAACAATTAAGATTTACCTTTATTGTATATATGTTATACTTTGTGTGATGTGTGTGCTAAATTGCTTCAGTCGTGTCTGACTCTTTGTGACCCTATGGATTGTAGCCCACCAGACTCCTCTGTCTATGGGATTCTCGAGGCGAGAATACTGGAATGGGTTTCCATGCCCTTTTCCAGGTTATTTTCCCACCCAGGAATCGAACCCACGTATGTCTCTTTTGTCTCCTGCATTATCAGGTGAGTTCTTTACCACTAGTGCCATCTGGGAAGCCATGTTATACTTAAAAAGTTTTTAAAAATAAAATGAAAATGAATATGTTAGAGAGAGTTATACTGCATGATTCTTAATGTTCCTTACAGTTCTAACATGCTATGATTTTGTGTGAAATTTCATTGAAAATAGTAAAATCATCTACAAATAAACAGTCTTAATTATCAGTGGTAGTTGAACTTGAATTCCTAGTGATTTCTTGATCAAACAGTGGCAAATAATTTGCTTTAAATTTCTATATATTTATTTCCAACTTCAAAAATCTGTTACTTCTCTCCTTTTCTGGCTATTGTTCATTTTCTAGTTTCTTTGAACTTTCCTGTCAAGACCCTGGATGAGAAACCAGAGACAAATATCATGGAGAGTAATCTTGAACCCTCTTAAATTTTGAGCTGGCAATGGACAATGGCAAATCCTCGAAAAGTTTAAGGAGAATGGTTCATGATTTGAGTTAGCTGTGGCTTTGCATGCCTTAGACAAGGTTTTCTACTTACATGCATAAAGTAGCCTTGGAAATAATGATTTTCCCAATCACTTGACCTCTGTTGAAGTGAAGTGAAGTCGCTCAGTCTTGTCTGACTCTTTGCGACCCCATGGACTGTAGCCTACCGGGCTCCTCCATCTATGGGATTTTCCAGGCAAGAATACTGGAGTGGGCTGCTATCTTCTTCTCCAGGGGAACTTCCCGACCCAGGGATCGAACCTGGGTCTCCTGCATTATAGGCAGACGCTTTACCATCTGAGTCACAAGGGACCTCTGTTAGAAGTTCATAATTCTAATGTCAGGTGAAAATAATGCTGGAAGAATAATAAGATACATTTGACATTCATTTCCAAAGCAGTCATTTAAATTGTATTATTTTATCATTGCCATTACTTTTCTTTCCCTCAGCCTTGCCAGTAAAATTCAGTTAATGAATCTACCAGTAAGCACAGTTAATAGAGAGGCTGACATTTTCTCAGAGATGAGGCTTTGGCTTTGCCGAGGCCACTGAATTTGTTCAAAACCCAATATACATTTTTTCCCCTTGGAAGTGTTTCTGTCTTTCAGGTATTCATTAAGAACTCAACTTTCTTGGTATCTAAATGAAAGTTTCCTTTAAAGGTATATCACCTAATTCTTGGGCTGGGAAAAGATGTCAGAAAATTCTTTAAATCTATCTAGTAAAGTATTTTAAATGCTCATCTTGCACTTTTGAGTGAAGTGTAATTTACATTTCATAAAAGTAGAAGCTGAGCAGCAAGCTGTAAGTAATTATCATATAATTAAATGTCTACTATGAAGGGAAGAAAAACGTGAGTGCCTTCGAGCTTTCCGTGACTGGGTTATGCAATGACAAATTAAATTTCATCTTTTTATCTGAGGAAGGCTCCAGGGGAGCTACTCAGGGTTTGAAGAGATACCTCTGAGTTGCCAGTATAGTTGCAATTGGGAACTGAGGCAATCCCTTTGCTGTCCAAGCAGACCACATGAAAATGGATTCCGTAGCTTTGCCTTTAGAAACGGAAACCAACGTGTCTATTCCTCTCAGTGACTTTGAAAACCTTTCCTCCTTATGTTTAACATTTATAAATAGGAAACCACTATGATAATTAGTACTTAATAATTACCATGGATGAGTTTTTTTTTTTCAAATTCACAAAGCAATAGGCTTGAGGGATGATAATCAAATGCCAAGTGTGTTTGCAATTAGGTGAAATGCTCCCCCCAATCTGATTTTGTTTAACAGGTATTTTAAAATATTCATTGAGTTCAAGATGCCATGGGGCATTCAAAGGTCAAAAAAGACATGGTCCCTGATTTGTGGAAGATTATAGTCAGGAAGGGGATAAAAGCTATGCACACAAATAACTATGAAACAAGGCAAAATTGGATAGTTATTCGAGAATCCAAGTCGTAGAGGTGCTCAGGGGGAAAAGTAATCACTTCTTTTTCTGGCTATGTCGAGCTGGTCAGGTTTAAGGAAGACAGTATATTATCTGGTATATGAAGGATAGACTTATAAGAAGAGATATTGAGGAAACCATAAGCAATGATAGATGTGGGAAACCAGCCCAAGAGCTTCAGGGAGTGAAGTAGAACAATTTGGTTACATATTCAACAGTCATAGTGGCAATTTATCTCAATTTATGAATAATAAGTGTTGGGTTTTACAGACTTTCTCCCTAGTCGTTTTGACTATAATGTGATATTCTTGACTGTTTACACTATTTGGGGCATTCGATATACATGTAGGGGTGTAGTGAGAGATATAGATGAAAATGGACATATAGAATTGAATTGCAAAGACTCTAGGGCACCAGTGTTATGGAGATAGACTTTGCTCAGAGAATCATTTACTTAAAAAGATCTTATTGGTGGACTATTGTGTGCCAGACACTTTCAAAGGCATGTAGAGTAAAAAAGAAAGAAAAAGCATGGGAATACAGTGCTGAATACCTTTTCTACCCACAAGGAAATTAATTTAGTGGGGGCAGTGGGTGAGAAGTGCTGAGGGCATCTGTTCTAGACCCTAGACAGGATGTAAGGTGTCAGGAGAGGCATTCTAGAGGTGGTAATGTCTGAGTTGAAATATGAGAGTGTGGCTTTTCCTGAAACATGGGATATAGGAAGGGTGTTTCAAGCAGAGAAATGGGAAGGCTATTTTGAGCAGGTAGTCATAGAGGTGTAGAGAACCTGGAGAGTTCCTGACAGTGCTGGGTTTGAACCTAGGGCGTGAACTGAGTGGTGAAGAGAGAACACTGGAGAACTCAATAGGGACCTGATCATGAAAAGCCTTAGAGAGGCTATTACAGTCATGCATGTGGAGCTGATATGACCTTGAGTTACAAATATATCAGTGGGGAAAAAGGAGGGGGCCATGCATTGGAGAGATATTTAGGGGCTAGAATTGGCAGACTTACTAACCAATGGAATGCCACTGACAAGGTGGATGATAGAGTGCGAGGATGAATCTGAGGCTTGAACCTGGGTGTCAGGGAGTGCCATTCACTCAGAGGAGGAACACAAGTGGATGAGAAGAACTGAGGGTGAAATTATTAGCTTTGTTTTACCCATGTTGAGTGTGAGGTCCCATCAGATATACAAATGGAGATGATGGCCAAAAGTGTACTATATTATTTGGAGTATAGAAATGTAGGTTGGGCTGTAGATAGAGTATTGAGAGTCACGGTATTGGGAATATCCAAATGTCTACAGGATCCAGGTAGGTAACATAAATGGATGATTCTCCCTGGGGCTGAAATGGGGTTAAGGCAAGAGATGTGCATGGGCCCCGCCTAAAGGCAGTCACATTTTTAAAAAGTCTGGTAAACCAGGTAAACAAAACCTAGCTTAGGCCACATGAAGCTTCAAGCAGCGTTTCCCATCTTTGATGTATAGAATAATTATCCATTAGAGTGAGTGTAGAGCTTCCATGCAGAGAGAATATGTAGGATACAAGAAAAAGCCGAACACATAACTCCAGAGGAGAAATGGAAAGAACAGGCAGATATGTGTATGTGTGTGGGATAAGGTGGGGGAAAAGTTGGCAGAGAATTGTGTTAAACTCTACAGAGTTAGATAAAGAGTGTGAACTTTCTATAGGAATTTGCACCATAGAGGGGATTGCTAACTTTAACTGAAGCCTATTCAGTGGTGTGGTGGGGCTTGAGAATTTATTGGAGAAGAGGAAGTGGAAACTGTGTATAAAATTCTTCCAAGAAACGTGGTTGTGAATGGGAGGTGGGCAGTTGGGTAGTGGTTGAAAGTGAAAGTGAAGTCGCTCAGTCGTGTCCAACTCTGCGACCGCATGGACTGTAGCCTACCAGGCTTCTTTGTCCATGGGATTTTCCAGGCAAGAGTACTGGAGTGGGTTGCCATTTCCTTCTCCAGAAGATCTTCCTGATCCAGGGATTGAACCCGGATCTCCCTCATTGTAGGCAGACACTTTACTGTCTGAGCCACAAGGGAAGTTTATGCAGGCATACCAGGAGAGACAGGAGCACATTGTGTGCCAGGGGGAGAGGGTGGAGGTTGAAAATGTAGGAATGAACAGGATGTGTTGATGAATCTGAGGTCCCTGGAGCAGCGGGAACAGAGGAGATCCGGAGTACAGGTGGAAGAATCACCCTTAAGGCACCATTCTACTGATATTAAAGATAATTTCATTTAACACAGAGCTTTTACACCATAGTAGACACTGTTCTTGGTGCTGAAGTGTAATTATTTAAAGAAAGTGAAAGTTGCTCAGTCATGTTGACTCTTTGAGACCTCATGGACTATACAGTCCATGGAATTCTCTAGGCCAGAATACTGGAATGGGTTGCCTTTCCCTTCTCTAGGGGAACTTCCCAACCCAGGGATCAAACCCAGGTATCCCACATTGCAGGCAGATTCTTTACCAGCTGAGCCACAAGGGAAGCCCAAGAATACTGGAATGGGTAGCCTATCCCTTCTTCAGGGGATCTTCCCGACCCAGGAATCGAACCAGCATCTCCTGCATTGCAGGCAGATTCTTTACCAACTGAGCTATCAGGGAAGCCCAATTGTTTAAAGAAGTAAGACAAAAATTCTTGCCCCTATGGAACTTATATTCCAGAAAGATTGAGTAGGTACAAGAGAAAATATGTGTAAACAGGGATGGGGCAATGGGAATGTAGTCAAAGTGTTCTTTTCTTTTTGTTTGTTTGGTGATGAAAATGCCTTTTTAAAAAATCTTTAATTGTAGGATAATTACTTTACACTATTGTGATAGTTTATGCCATACATCAGCATGAGATGGCCATAGGTATACATACGTCCCCTCCCTTTTATACTCTCTCTCACCTCCCTCCCTCTCTCACCCCTCCAGGTTGTCACAGAGCACTGGCTTTGGGTTCCCTGCGTCATACAGCAAACTCCCACTGGCTATCTGTTTCCCATATGGTAATGTGTATTATTTAAAGACCTCTATTTTCTCTGTGACCAGAGGAAGAGATATTAGGGTAGGAGGCTTAGAAGATATTGGGGAAATTTTGAAATAACCACTGTGATTCACATCAAAGAGGAGTTTAGGAACAAAGGGACTTCTGAGCACCAAGATCCATATGTGTCTTGCAGTAGAGGAGGGATCTATAAGTTTTTTTCTGTAAAGGACCAGACAGTAAATATTTCATGCTTTGTAGGCTGGAAGATGCCTATAGTAACTGACTATTCAAATCTGTTGTAGTTCCAAAGCAGCTATAGAGAACAGGTGAACGAATGGGCATGGCTGTGTTCTATCCAATAAGACTTATTTACCAGAACAGGTGGAGGTCTGGATGTAGACTGTGCTGTAGTAGAGCCTTCACAGGGTGAGAGCTGCTTCATAAAACAGATTGATTTGGCAGGACCCTGGAGGTGGGTAGAAGGGTGGATGCTGTTGCATTGGTTCGGGTAAGAGTTAATAGATCTGAATTAGCATGGCAGCAGTAAGTATGGAAAGGACGGGAGAGTGAGGAGAGATAGTGTCGTGCCAGTCAGGGGAGAGTCGACAGTGTCAAATGCTGCAGAGGGCTCTAGCAAGCTGAGGCTAGAAAAGAGGACTTTGTTATTGGCTTTGCTATTTAGGAGGTCGGTGCTGAGTGTGAAAGTAATTAATATAGGCACAGGGAGTGGAAGCCACATTGCTCCCATCAGGAGTACTTCCACTTTCTTAACAATTTTATCAAGTTTCCTTAAAAATGTTACCAAATTTTATCCAAATAATACATGAAAATGAAAGTATTAGTCGCTCAGTCATGCCTGACTCTTTGCAACCCCATGGACTGCAGCCCTCCAGGATCCTCTGTCCATGGAATTCTCCAGACAAGAATACTGGAGTGGGTTGCCATTCCCTTCTCCAGGGGATCTTCCTGACCCAGGGATCGAACCTGGATCTCCTGTATTGCAGGCAGAGTCTTTACCATCTGAGCCACCAGAGAAGCCCAGAATAATACATTTACAATGGTAAAACAAAATAGTACCAAAGTGCTTTCCAGATAGCAGGCCCCTGCCCGTTGCCTCCTTCCCTTCGCAACCAACCTGCTGGAAAGCTAACCCTCTCATGACTATTTCTTGAGATATTTTCATTTGTGTAAATAATAGACTTTCAGTGCTATTTCTTGGTATATGGTCTTCAGACAACATGCTACCGATATTCTATTATGAATTATGAAGGTTTAGTATTTTACATCACTCCATGCTCATCTTCTCTTCCCCATATGCTATCAATATAATTAAATTATCTTTGTTCAAATTTGTATTCAGCATTTGCCTTATTATAGTTATGTAAGTGTGGTTTTACTGTTGAGATGAGTAGTGACTTCACTATGCTGATTATGTCTTTCTGTGTACAACTTTCTGTTTATCCTGGAGTCAACAACTGCTTCACTTTTTTTGCTCAATTAAAATAATTATTTTAATAAAAATTCATACTCAGATAAATGTACATGAACGTTCTAAGAAATAATAAAGGAACTTCCCTGGTGGTCCAGTGGCTAAGACTCTGTGCTCCCAATGCATGGGGCCTGGGTTCAGTTCCTGGTCAGGGAACTAGATCCCACATGCCACAACTATGAGTGTGCATGCTGCAACTAAAGGTCCTGCATGTCACAACAAAGATGAAAGATCCTGTGAGCCACAACTAAGACCCACCACAACCAAATAAAATAAAACTTAAAAATATTAGTAAAATGGAGTAATATAGAGAGAGCCCATGTAACCTTTATCCAGTGTCTTCCAATGGTAATATCTTGCAGAACTATAGTGTACAATCAAAACCAGGATTTTGACATCGATAGTCAAGATACAGAACATTTCCCTCACCACAAGGATCCTTTGTGTTGTCCTTTTAAAGCCACAGCCACTACCTTTCTGCCTCCACCTGCTCCTTAACCTCTGGCAACCACTAGTCTTTCCCCCATTTCTAAAATTTTGTTGGTTCTCAAGAATCTTAAATAAATTGAATAATATAGTATGTTAACTTTTGAGACTGACATTTTTCTTTTCACCTGGAATAATTCCAAGGAGATTCATCTAGGTTGCTGCATATATCAATAATTTCAGCCTGTTATTGCTGAGTAGTATTTTATGGTATGGATGTATCACCGTTTCTTTAACCATTCACTCATTAAAGGACACCTAGATTGTTTCCAGTTTTTGTCTATTATGAATAAGGCTGCTATAAACATTTGTGTACAGGTTTTGTGTCAACCCAAGACTTCATTTCTCTGGGGAAAATGCCCAGGAGTACAATTTCTGGGTTGTATGACAATTACATTTTCTTTAGAAGAAAGTGCTCTTTTCCACAATGGCTGTTTCATTTTGCATTCTCACCAGCAACATGTAAGCAATCTAGTTTCTCTGCATCCTTACCCGCATTAGGGTCATTATTTTTTATTTTAGCCATTGTGACAAGTGTGTAGTAATATCTCATTAGAGTATTAATTCGCAGTTCTCTAATGGCTAATGATGTTAAATACATTTTCGTGTGCTTATTTGCCATCTGTATATCCTCTTAGATTGTGTCTATTCATGTCTTTAGCCCATTTCTTAATTGTATTATGTTTTACTTTGAGTTTTTAAAAGTTCTTAATATATTCTAGATAGAAGTCTTTTGTTGGATATTGTACTCTGCAAGTATTTTCTCCCACTCTGTAGCCAGTTTTTTCATCTTCCTTAATAGGGTCTTTTGCAAAGCAAAAGTTTTAAATTTTTGATAAAGCTTGATAAAGTCCTAGGCTTGTTCTTGATCTTGCGTGCGTGCTCAGTTGCTTCAGTTGTGTCTGACTCTTTGCGATCCTACAGACTGTAGCCTGCCAGGCTCCTCTGTCCATGGGATCCTCCAGGCAAGAATACTGGAGTGGGTTGCCATGCTTTCTTCAAGAGGATCTTCCTGACCCAGGGATCGAACCTGCATCTCCTGCATCTTCTGCATTGCAGGTGGATTCTTTACTGCTGAGCCACTGGGGAAGCCCCTTCTTGATCTTAGGAGGATATCATTTAGTATTTCATTATGAAGTATTAATATGATGTTAGCCATAGATTTTAATGTAGGTGCTCTAGATAAAGTTGACAAAAGTTCCTCTTTTTCTGAGAATATTTTTTATCGTGATGTGTGTTGAATTTTGTCAAGTGCTTTTTTAAAATCAATTGATATGATCATGTGATTTTTCTTCTTTAACTTATTAATATAGATTACATTGATTGATTTTCTCCTAATATTGTACCAGCCTTGCATCCTGATATAAACTGTACTTGATCATGGTGCATAATTATTTTTTTGTGTTGCTGAATTATTTTTCCAAATATTTTGTTAGGGATTTTTACATCATGTATTCATGATGAAAATTGGTCTGTACAGTTTTTTGTGCTGTCCTTGTTTGGTTCTAGTATCAGGGTAATACTAGCTTTATAAAATCAATTGAGAAGTGTTCATTCTTCTTCTGTTATCTGGAAGAAATTTTATGATATTGGTGTTAGTGTATTAAGTGTTAGTTGCTAAGTTGTGTCCAACTCTTTGTGACTCCGTGAACTGTACCCACCAGACTCCTCTGTCCATGGACTTCTCCAACAAGAATACTGGAGAGGATAGCCATTCCCTTCTCCAGGGGATCTTCCTGACTCAGGGATGGAGCCTGGGTCTCCTGCATTGCAGGTAGATTCTTTACCATCTGAGCCACCAGGTAAACTGAGATTGGTGTTAATTTTTTTTTTTTTTATGTTCAAGGATGCATGTTTAAATGTTTGGTATAATTATTCAGTGAAATCATCTGGGCTTAGAGATTTGTTGTGGGGGAGTTTTGAAATTACTAAGTCAATTTGGTTATAATGCTATTCAATTTATCTATTTAATATTGGATGAGGCTATGTGGTGGGGCTTCCCAGGTGGTGCTAGTGGTAAAGAACCTGCCTGCCAATGCAGGAGATTGAAGAGATGTGGGCTCCATCCCTGGGTTGGGTAGATTCTCTGGAGGAGGGCAGGGCAACCCACACCAATATTCTTGCCTGGAGAATCCCATGGAGAGAGGAACTTGGAGGGCTACAGTCCTTAGAGTCACAAAGAGTTGGACACGACTGAAACGACTTAGCGTGTAGGCATACACAAGGTTGTGTGGCATTGTATTTTCTTAAGAATCAGCCCATGTCAACTAAGTTGTTGAATTTATGTGTGTAGAGTTGTTTGTAGTGTTCCCTTATGTCTGCAAGGTTCATAGTGATATCTCTTATTTGATTCCTTGTACTGCTAATTTGTGTTTTCTCTTTTTTTCTTTGTCATTTTTTTCTAGAAATTTGTCAACTTTATTGCTGTTTCCAAAGAACCGTCTCTTTTTTGATTGATTTTCTCCATTGTGTCATTGTTTTCCATTTCACTGAATCTGTTCTTTATTATTTCCTTCCTTCTGATTACTTTGATTTTGTTTTCTTTCTTTTTCTCTTGATTCTTGAGTCAGGAGCATAGATTATTGATTTGAGAATTTTATTTTTTGTAATATATGCATTCAGTGCTGTAAATTTCCCTGTAACCTATGTTCCACAAATTTGAATATGTTGTGTTTTCATTTTCATTTATTTTAAAGTATTTTTGAATATACCCTCAGATTTCTTCTTTGACTCATGGATTATTTAGGAGTGTGTTATTTAGTTTCCAAGTGTTTAAAGGTTTTCCTCTTATTTTTCTATTGCTTATTTCTTATATGACTTCCTTGGTAGG
Source organism: Ovis canadensis (assembly GCF_042477335.2). Classification (NCBI taxonomy): domain Eukaryota; kingdom Metazoa; phylum Chordata; class Mammalia; order Artiodactyla; family Bovidae; genus Ovis; species Ovis canadensis. Next base: position 114,993,161 of record NC_091727.1, on the reverse strand, counting down.
TTAATTGCTCATTTGTGTCTTGCGTCTGACTCTTTGCAACCCCATGGACTGTAACCCACCAGGCTGCTCTGTCCATGGAATTCTCTAGGCAAGAATACTGGAGTGGGTTGCCATGCCCTTTTCCAGGGAATCTTCCTGACCCAGGGATCAAACCCAGGTTTCTTGCACTGCAGACAGATTCTTTACCATCTGAGCCACTATTTCTTTTAAATTTGTTGAGTCTTGTTTTATGGTCCATAATATAGTCTATATTGGTATATGATCCTTGGGCACTTGAAAAGTGTATGTATCTGTTGTTATTGGTTGTAGTGTTCTGTATATTACATTAGATCCTGTTAGTTGTTTGTGCTGTTCATTTCTATATCCTTGTAGATTTCCTATCTAGTTTTTCTATCAATTGATGAGACCTAGAGTGTTGAAGTTCATTACCAGCATTGTAGATTTGTCTGTTTCTCTAGAGAAAGAGTTCTGTCTTTACAGCCTTAAAACCAGTTCATCTGTTTTTGCGTCATATATTTTTCTTTTTTTTTATTTTTCAACTTTGTTTTTTGGTAAATGCACATTTGATATTGCTATGTATTTCTGGTGGATTAATCCTGTTGTTATGTATTGCTGCTCTCTGTCTCTGGTAATTTTCTTTGCTTTGAAGTTTACTTCATCTGATATTAATATAGCTATTCCTAGTCTCCTTTGATTAATGTTTACATCATATGTCTTTTTTTCTCCTTTAACTTTTAACCTGTCTATATCATTATATTTGAAGTGAGTTTCTTATAGACAGCATAAAGTTGAGTCATATTTTTACATCTACTGTTCTCATCTCTGTCTTTTGATTGATGTATTTAGGCCATTTACACTTCATGTGATTATTGATATGTTAGCGTTTAAGTCTGCCACATTACTTTTTTGTTTTCTGTTTGTTCTGTTTTTTAATTTCTGTTATCAGTTAATTAATTTGCTTTTCTGTGGGTTAGTTGAATTTTTTTAGGCATACATTTTAACTGTTCCCCATCTGACCTTCACTCATTACTGCTGGGCAGTGGTGAAAGTCCTACCTTTCCTCTAGTCTTCCTCTAATACCACTCCAGTGGAGAGGGGGAGGGACATGTTATTGCTGGGAGTGTGTGGAAATCCAGGCTCTTCAGGTGATCACCACTAATGGAGGCATCATCACCAACCAAACAAGAATGAAATCCCAGCTCCCTACATGGTCTTCTTTTTGTTTAGTTAGTTTTGGCTGTGCTGGGTCTTCATTGCTGTGCATGGACTTTCTCTAGTGTAGCAAGTGGAGGCTACTCTCCAGTTGCAGTGTGAGGGCTGCTTATTGAGGTGGCTTCCCTTGTTGGGGAGCACAGGCTCTAGAGTATGCAGGCTTCAGTAGTTGTGGCACACAGGCTTAGTTGCCCCACTGCATGTGGGATCCTAGTTCCCGGATCAGGAATCGAACCCATGTCCCCTGCACTGGCAGGTGAATTATTAACCACTGGACCATGAGGGAAGTCCCTACATGGTCTTTGGTGCCATGAGAGTGAAGGATTGGGGGCAGTACCTTACAACCTTGTAAGAAGTCTAGGCTTCTCATTCAGCCTTTGCTGGCATAGGTAAGGGTGGGGCTACATTTTTTTCTGTGGTGCTTGACTGGAGCAGAGTGGTAATTGACTAAACGTTTTGTATCTTGGTAGGCTTTCCTGGTCCTTGGGCCAATGAAAGCAGGCTTCAGTTTGTGCTTTCTTTTTGTTTACACTCATTAATGCTTCTGGGTTGCCAGCTTCTTCATCTCCAAGTCTGAGATATATGAAGCAAAAGAAAACTCAAGGAGCTTGCCATGATGTTGTTCTTTAGCTCCTGAGGTCCCTAGCTAGTCTAGCTTCTCTCCACCTTCAAGAATCTTCCTGTTTGTTTTATATGTACTTTCCAGGATTTTTAGTTGTAATTAGTGTAGGAATAAGGGGAAATATATTTATTCCATCTTCCAAGAAGCAGAAGTTGCATGTTAATTTTTTTAAATAAAAATAATTTATTTGCATAGTTAAAAAAGTTAAAGAATATATGACAAAAATCTGCAGTCCCTTGCCCCTTCCTTGTGCACTCCCGGGTTTAATGTTTTGGAAACAACCAGTTCCAACACTTCAGCTCTTTTTTCTATTATTTACTTCCATGTTTCTAAACAATATGCTCACTCTACTACTTACTGAACTAAAAAAATTTAGTATCTACTGATTTTTCTGTGGTGGTAGATAATGATTTAGGTTTCTCATATATTTTACATAATTTTGTGATCCTTTGAATATAGTTATATCACTATTTTTTTAATCAGTTGGTATCAGTGATTATATCATTACAATAATGTAAACAGTATTCTTTAATTTTTTCCAAGTTGTTCCATCAAATATACCTCACACCTGTCGTTTTCTCCTCCTTCAAACATTCCATTGTATTAACTCATCTATCATAAGATCCTCTTTACTGAAGATTTCCCTCCTTTAATGTCCTTTTCTTTTTTCTTCCTATCTGGACTGATCACTCCCTTAGGCTGCTTGGCTAATTAGCCTACCTACCTAATTTTATACCTACCTACTTACTTATTGAAATTAAGCAAATTTAGCAGAATACTAGCAGTTGTTGAATCTAGGTGAATGATACATCGGTATTCCTCCTACTTGTCTTTCCCCTAGTCTCTGTGTTTAACATGTTCAAAACAAAATGTTTTGAGGAAGAGTCCTATGCCATTTTGATTCTTATTCATTTGAATGTAATTCCCCTTACCCTTCCTGTGTGAATCATGTATGAGTTTCCTTTTAGAAAATTTTCTCCTCCCAAGATGTTCTGAAGTTTCAATGCTGTGACCTAGGTTTAGTGTCTTTGAACACTCACTATGTTGGACCCTTTGTGAGCACTTTTAATCTGAGACTCATGTTTTTTTGGAACTGGGAAATTCTCTTATGGTATTCATTTGATAATTTCCTGTCCTTCAGTTTCTCTTCTATTTTAAGACCAAGGATTAATTTTTTGGATATTAGATTTCCTGAATTGATTTTATAAGACACCAATATTTTCTGCTTTCTAACTCCTTATCATTTTGTTCTACCTTTTGGAAATAAATTTTCTATTTTTTTCTCAATTTCTATTGAGTGTTTATATCATGAAAAGATGTTGAATTTTGTCATACGGTTTTTATTTTTTATTCTCTTAATGTGATGTATCACATTTATTGATTTGTGTATATTGAGCCATTCTTGCCTACCAGGAATATATCCCACTTGATCATCATGCATGATCCTTTTAATGTGCCGTTGAATTTGGTTTGCTAGTATTATGTTGAAAATTTTTGCATGTGTATTCATCAGGGATGAAGTATTCTTTTCTCACAGTGTTTTAAAAAACTTTTTTGGCCACACCACGTGGCATATGGAATCTTAATTCCCCAACCAGGGATTGTATGCTTTGCATTGGAAGCATGGAGTTTTAACCACTGGACTGTCAGGAAAGTCCCTCTCATGATGTTCTTTTCTGGCTTTGATATCAAGGTACTGCAGGTCTCATGTAATATGTTTGAAGGTGTTCCCTCCACTTAAATTTTTGGAAGATTTTGAGAAGGATGATCATTAATTCTTTAGAGGTTTGGTAAAGTTCACTTGTGAAGCCATCTGGTCCTGAGCTTTTCTTTATTGGGAGGTTTTTGATTACAGTTTCAGACTTCTTAGTCACTATTGGTATGTTCAGAATTTCTATTTCTTTATGATTCAGCCTTGGTAGGTTATACATTTCTAGAAATTTATCCATTTCTTTTGGATTGTCCAATGTATTGGTGTATAATTGTTCACAGTAATCTCTTATGATCATTTGTATTTCCATAGTATCAGTTCAGTTCAGTTTAGTTTAGTCACTCAGTCGTGTCTGACTCTTTGAGACCCCATGAATCACAGGACGCCAGGCCTCCCTGTCCATCACCAACTCCTGGAGTTCACTCAGACTCACGTCCATCGAGTCGGTGATGCCATCCAGCCATCTCATCCTCAGTCATCCTCTTTTCCTCCTGCCCCCAATCCCTCCCAGCATCAGAGTCTTTTCCAATGAGTCAACTCTTCATATGAGGTGGCCAAAGAATTGGAGTTTCAGCTTTAGCATCATTCCTTCCAAAGAACACCCAGGGCTGATCTCCTTTAAGATGGACTGGTTGGATCTCCTTGCAGTCCAAGGGACTCTCAAGAGTCTTCTCCAACACCACAGTTCAAAAGCATCAATTCTTCAGCGCTCAGCCTTCTTCACAGTCCAACTCTCACATCCATACATGACCACTGGAAAAACCATAGCCTTGACTAGACAGACCTTTGTTGGCAAAGTAATGTCTCTGCTTTTTAATATGCTGTCTAGGTCAGTCATAACTTTCCTTCCAAGGAGTAAGCATCTTTTAATTTCATGGCTGCAGTCACCATCTGCAGTGATTTTGGAGACCAAAAAATAAAGTATGACACTGTTTCCCCATCTATTTCCCATGAAGTGATGGGACCAGATGCTATGATCTTAGTTTTCTGAATGTTGAACTTTAAGCCAACTTAAAAAAAAATGTTTTTTTTTTAAGCCAGCTTTTTCACTCTCCTCTTTTACTTTCATCAAGAGGCTTTTTAGTCCTCCATAGTATCAGTTGTAATGTATTCTCTTTCCTTTCTGCATTTATTTATTTGAGTCTTCTCCCTCTTTTTCTTGGTTAGTCTAGCTAAAAGTTTAATTTTGTTTGTATTTTCAATGAATAAAGTCTTAGTTTTCTTGACTGTTTCTATTGTTTTCCTATTTTCAATTTCATTCATTTTTGCTCTAATCTTTATTATTTCCTTCCTTCTGCTATTATTGAACTTAGTTTGTTCTTTTTCTGGTTCCTTGAAGTGTAATGCTATTAATAGGTTTTTTTTTTTTTTGAGATCTTACTTTTTTCTTAATGTAAACATTTTTTAGCTATAAACTTTCCTCTTAGAAATGCTTTTGCTGCATTCCATAAGTTTTGGTAGGAATTTTTTAAAGGAAAGGAAAATATAAATTTACAACTATATTAATTCTGTAATATTATATTTTCTCAAAGAAAAACCATCACTCTTATAAAAATACCCAGTCAACAGTTTTGTACCCTGACTGTGGTGCTGTGCTGTGCTTAGTCACCCAGTCATATCCGACTCTTTGTGACCACATGGACTATAGCCTGCCAGGCTCCTCTGTCCAATAGCTAGTAAGTTTCAGAACTGAGATGTAAGCTGAGGTCTGTCTAATGTCTAAACTCAAGTATTTTGTCTTTCATTACATTAATCCTTCTAACGACCCCATCCTGATCAAGCTTAGCCTTTCTTTTTCTAGTTGCTGAAATGTGAGCTCTCTGAATATTGAATTTATACCAAAACTACTTGCTCAATCTTAGTCTCCATTCTAATAATTTCCAAACTCTCCACATTTATTTTATTATTTTCTAAGATTTAATTTGATTTCCCAAGTTTTTCCTGTGTCTTCTTTCACTACAGAGTAGCTGCCAAGAGCTTTCACCACTTACAGGATTTTTCTACTAGCATATTTCCCTTTGGCTTCTATATTTATAACTTTTCACTTTGTCTGACTTCAGCTTCTCTGGCCTTCTGTGCATAGTGCCAGGTTGATATCATCTGAAAAATATGTAACTGGCTACATATAAACCATCCAATTTCATCTTTACATTCTGCTTCTCTCACACATGGCATCATTTTCCATAAGAGAAGTGTGCGTGCGTAACAGACCACATATAATGGTAGCCTTTCCTTGCTCTGCGATTACATCAATTTCTTCCCTTACCCACCCATTGCTATGTGCTATCTTCTTCAATTTTATCAATACATCTGGCATTTCATTTCTCTGTGAGGGTTTGAGAAGAAAATCATATACCAAAGGCTTTTCTTCATCCAGACACATTTCGCAGCCTTTGACATTTAAAGAATTTCAGAGAAATGCTGGTACTTGTCAGTCAAATATTGCCTATCCTTTGTTACTGTTTCTAGCACTTTGAGGAGGATGCATTCTGCCAATTTTAGCATTGTCTGCAGCTAGATTCCTTGTGTCACCTTGATGATCATTTCCTCTTCCTCTCAAGGGCCATTGAAAACAGTAGCCTTCAAAGCTTTGCTGAAGCTGCTATCCTCCAAAGTCGTGTTGAACTCAGCAGTGAGGCTGGCGGGGCTGGAAGCATTTCTCTACTTCAACAGCTGGATCCTGCTGCTGCTCACTTCTGGAGCTGTCATGTCAGTTCCTCTATCAGCTGTCTCTTTCTCCTTTGATTTGGTGCCTCAACATAAAGCCATGGCTCGTCCCTTTTTTCTGCTCCTAAAAAATTCTGAAAAAACTCTATGATCCAAATTTCTCTTTCCGCACTGTCAGTCTGTCCAATTTGTCCACTAAGGCCACCACCAGAGAATATTCTTCTTTATTACTTGCCCATTCTCAAATGTTCATAGGTCCCACCTTTAGTTTTGCTTTAGCCTTTTGTTTTTCACCTATGTCCTTGACTCTGTATATAACTTCTCCTTACTTGTTCTTTGATTTTTGCCATTTTGCTTTTGTTCTTTCTCTCTTTGCTCTCCATTATGACACACCTGCATTTTGGAATTTGTGTTTGACTCTATAAAGCCCTTTATAGAGGGTTTTATAGGGAAAGGTTTGGCCCTTTCCCTTGGAGACTTTCCTTGAAATGTTATTTTGCATGTCTCTCCTGTCACATCCTAAAACTGGCATGAAGCTTCTGAGAATTTATTCTGGAAAAAATAGTAATACATGTGCATGAAGATATAGCTGTACAAGGTTTTCAGCACAATACTGTTTACATTGTAAAAAATTATGCATGACCAAAATTTATATCAAAAAGTTATTAAATAAATTTTGGTACTGCCTTACAATGAAACACTAAAAGCGCATTTGAAATAACAATGTAGAGCTATATTTATTGACATTGAAAACTTCTTCAAAAATTTTCACAGGCAGGTTACAAAGTATCAATACACTATGATTATATATATCATATTATATATATATAGTATGTTTGTTAAACTCTACTGAATCCGGTCAGGCAGATTTCATTGTGAATATCAGCTTGATGATTTATTACTTGTCTGACTAGGAAAATGATTAACTTCCCCATGTCTTGATTTGTACATTTGTAAAATGAGGATGCCCCTTCACAGATCACTGCCTTGGTCATCGAGAAGGGGCTTGCATAACTCAATGAAGCTATGAATTGCCATGTAGGGCCACCCAAGATAGATGGGTCATAGTGGAGGTGGAGAGTTCTGACAAAACGTGATCCACTGGAGGAGGGATCACCCCAGTATACTTGCCGTGAGGACCTCATAAACTGTATAAAAAGATAAAAAGATATGACACCGAAAGATGAGTCCCCCAGGTTGGAAGGTGTCCAGTATGCTACTGGGGAAGAGCAGAGGATGACTACTAATAACCCCAGAAAGGATGAAGCAGCTGGGCCAAAGCAGAAATGACACCCAGTTGTGGATATGTCTGGTGAAGAAAGTAAAATATGATGCTGCAAAGAACAGTAGTGCATAAGAACCTGGAATGTTGGGTCCATGAATCAAGGTAAACTGGGCGTGGTCAAGCAGGAGATGGTAAGAATAAACATCGGCATCTTAGGAATCAGTGAACTAAAATGGATGGGAATGGGCGAATTTGATTCAGATGACCATTATACCTACTACTGTGGGCATGAATCCCATAGAAGAAATGAAGTAGCTCTTCCCCTCTCAGAGGATGAGATGGCTGGATGGCATCACCAATGCATTGGTCATGAACTTGGGCAAACTCTGGGAGATGATGATGAACAGGGAGGCCTGGTGTGCTATAGTCAATGGGGTCACAAAGAGTTGGACACGACTGGGTGACTGAACAACAACAACAAAAATGAGGATGATAATAGTATCTAACCTGTAGGATTTATGTGAGGATTAAATGATATAATTCATGTTAAGTGCACAGGACAGTGACTGGATATTATTTACAGTCCAGTTGACTCTTGAACAATGCAGGTTCGAACTGTTCAGGTCCGCTATACATAGAATTTTTTCCATAATAAATCCTACAGTACAACATGGTCTGATCCATGGTTGGTTGAATCCACAGGTGTGCAACTGGGGTTACAGAAGGCTGACTGTGAGTTATACAAGGATTTTTGACTGCATGAAGGATCAACACCTCTTACTTCTGAGTTGCTCAAGGGGAAACTGTATTTGAAAATTAAATAAAAATGTATATGAAAGTGCGTTGAAGAGCAGACAGTGACTGAAAGGTGATTGATAAATATTGAAACATATTATGGCTTTGTACTGATCATTTTGAGTATAGGAGAAAGGTCTCCTAAACTCTGAGATGTTCCATCCTCATGTTATGGCACATAAGGATAGGAGGACTTCCCCTTAAGGGAGAAGAGCAAGGGCATTGCTACCCACAGGAGGTTACAGGAGTTTTCTCAAAACTCAAATGTTTATGTCTATCATTTTTGACAAAATCATGGCTTAAGTAATTTCTTTTGTGCCATCTCTCAGATGCCCTCACTTTCTTGCAATGTCCAATCAGAAATCAGGGCCTTCAGTATCATCACAGGACAAAGTGATTGTGGGGATTTCTGAGAGTTTGTGTCACACAAGGTGGCAGGTGGGATAGAGAACTTTGTGTAAGGGGAACTTTGGGCTGTGTGTGAAGGAGACACAATCAACCTCAGCTATTTTGATATTTGAAGCTGTTATCATAGCTAAAGAGGTTTGTCACAGGAGGTCTTCATGGAGCACTCAGGCCATCTTCTTGAGCAGGAAGCCATTTCCCATGGATGGGAGAACTGCTCTTTCTTGTTTTCTCAGCATTCTTGGTTTGGCTGTTTCTTTTCTTACTCAATTTTATAGATCTTAATTGTTCCTAGACTTTATAGTTATACTTCCTAAACTTTAACTATTCTGACATATTAATTTTTAGGGAACAAATTATTTTATTAAAAAACAATGCTTTTTTTTTTTGTGGAGGCAGGGAGCAAGAAGAAGCCTGTTTTCACTCAGCTTAATTTTTCTTCCAAAACAAGGCAATAGGGGATTTTTCCTATACAACCCCAGAGACAGGAGGGACTATCACACTGGTGCTGAGGGACCTAGGGGCTGCTGGGAGTCCTTATTCCTTTCCATCACCATCCATTCCTAGTACAGCACAGACCCTGAAGCCTGGGCCAAGTCCCTGGTCTTTTCTTACAGTGTACAGAGTTTTTTTTTTTTTTTTTTTAAAGCCAATCTAATCTCAGGAGAGAAGAGGCAACAAAGCCAGAATGTGAATATAGCTTTAGTGGACCAATAATAAAATGCAAGAAGCCGCCCCTACAAATGATTTTTTATAACCATCTGTAATTAGAGGTTTCCAAAGGAATAAGAAATGCCCAGCTAGTGCTCAGAGTTATATGGTGGGTGTTTGCCAATTTTCTGGATATTTGTTAAGACTATATGGCAGGGAAACATCAGTTGAAGGTACATACATTAACCCAGTGAAATTTTTGTGTTACATATGACTAAAGCTTTATTCTTCATTTATTCAATAAGCACTGTAATATCCTACAATGTAAGAGGCACAGTGTTAGATACAATGAACTGAATACATAGTTGAAAGAGATACAAACTGTTTATAGAGTCTGGTAGGGGATACAAGATATGTAGGATGTAATGAGTATCACAGAACCACTGAAACTAATTGTTCTAGGAGTTTCAAGAGATACAGTTCATTTGATAGGCAATGGAAAACACTAGGAATTTCTGATCAGCAAAGTGACAATGACAGATATAATGATAAGAGCTCATAATAAATGTATTGTACATTTACTATGTACCATGCCTGGGGCTAGCTTTTATGTGGTACTTCATTTACTGTACTCTGTGAGATAGATATCATTATTAGCCATGTTTGATAGATGAATGAAATAAGGATCTTCAAGATTAAATGATTCTCCAAGTTCACAGGGCTCAAAAATAGTATAGCTGAGATTTGAACCCAGTAGTCTGGCTGAATGATAGTGCTAAACTACCACCAAGGTGATGGATGTATTAGGAAGTGGTAGTAGGCCAGAGGAGGAACTGGAATAGGAATAAGAATAGATCAGTTAGGAGACCACTGTAATAATTCTGGCAAGAGGTGTTCAGTTCAGTCACTCAGTCGTGTCTGATTCTTTGCGAACCCATGGACTGCAGCACGCCAGGCCTCCCTGTCCATCACCAACTCCCAGAGTTTACTCAAACTCATCTCCATTGAGTCGGTCATGCCATCCAACCATCTCATCCTCTGTTGTCCCCTTCTCCTCCTGCCTTCAATCCTTCTCAGGTCTTCAATCTTCATGAGGGTCTTTTCAAATGAGTCAGCTCTTTGCATCAGGTGGCCAAAGTATTGGAGTTTCAGCTTCAACATCAGTCCTTCCAATGAATATTCAGGACTGATTTCCTTTAGGATGGATTGGTTGGATCTCCTTGCAGTCCAAGGGACTCTCAAGAGTCTTCTCCAACAACACAGTTCAAAAGCATCAATTCTTTGGCATTCAGCTTTCTTTATAGTCCAACTCTCACATCCATACATGACTACTGGAAAAACCATAGCTTTGACGAGATGGACCTTTGTTGGCACAGTAATGTCTCTGCTTTTGAATATGCTGTTGAGGTTGGTCATAACTTCCCTTCTGAGGAGTGTCTTTTAATTTCTTGGCTGCAGTCACCGTCTGCAGTGATTTTGGAGCCCCAAAAAATAAAGTCAGTCACTGTTTCCCCATCTATTTGCCATGAAGTGATGGGACTGGATGCCATGATCTTAGTTTCTGAATGTTGAGCTTTAAGCCAAATTTTTCACTCTCCTCTTTCACTTTCATCAAGAGGCTTTTTAGTTCTTCTTCACTTTCTGCCATAAGGGTGGTGTCATCTGCATATCTGAGGTTACTGATATTTCTCCCGGCAATCTTGATTCCAGCTTGTGCTTCATCCAGCCCAGTATTTCTCATGATGTAATCTGCAGATAAGTTAAATAAGCAGGGTAACAATATACAGCCTTGATGTACTCCTTTTCCTATTTGGAACCAGTCTGTTGTTCCATGTCCAGTTCTAACTGTTGCTTCCTGACCTGCATATAGATTTCTCAAGAGGCAGGTCGGGTGGTCTGGTATTCAGAATTTTCCACAGTTTATTGTGATCCACACAGTCAAAGGCTTTGGCATAGTCAATAAAGCAGAAATAGATGAAATAGATGTTTTTCTGGAACTCTCTTGCTTTTTTGATGATCCAGCAGATGTTGGCAATTTGATCTCTGGTTCCTCTGCCTTTTCTAAAACTAGCTTGACCATCTGGAATTTCACAGTTCACGTACTGTTGAAGCCTGGCTTGGAGAATTTTGAGCATTACTTTACTAGCATGTGAGATGAGCGCAATTGTGAGGTAGTTTGATCATTCTTTGGCATTGCCCTTCTTTGGGATTGGAATGAAAACTGACCTTTTCCAGTCCTGTGGCCACTGCTGAATTTTCCAAATTTGCTGGCATATTGAGTGCAGCACTTTCACAGCATCATCTTTCAGGATTTGAAATAGCTCAACTGGAATTCCATCACCTCCACTAGCTTTGTTCGTAGTGATGCTTCCTAAGGCCCACTTGACTTCACATTCCAGGATGTCTGGCTCTAGGTGAGTGATCACACCATCGTGATTATCTGGGTCATGAAGATCTTTTTTGTACAGTTCTTCTGTGTATTCTTGCCACCTCTTCTTAATATCTGCTGCCTCTATTAGGTCCATACCATTTCTGTCCTGTATTGAGCCCATCTTTGCATGAAATATTCCCTCAGTATCTCTAATTTTCTTGAAGAGATCTCTAGTCTTTTCCGTTCTATTGTTTTCCTCTATTTCTTTGCACTGACCACTGAGGAAGGCTTTTTTATCTCTCCTTGCTATTCTTTGAAACTCTGCATTCAAATGGGTATGTCTTTCATTTTCTCCTTTGCTTTTTGCTTCTCTTTTTAAGGGCTCCCTCCTCAGACAGCCATTTTGCTTTTTTGCATTTCTTTTTCTTGGGGATGATCTTGCTCCCTGTCTCCTGTATGATGTCATGAACCTCTGTCCATAGCTCTTCAGGCACTCTATCAGATCTAGTTCCTTAAATCTGTTTCTCACTTCCACTCTATAATCGTAAGGGATTTGATTTAGGTCATACCTGAATGGTCTAGTGGTTTTCCCTACTTTCTTCAATTTAAATCTGAATTTGGCAACAAGGAGTTCATGATCTGAGCCACAGTCAGGTGATTAGGACCAAATCATGTGTGGGAGTTATTTGAATAAAAGAGAGGGAGAGACTCAAGAAACAGTTTTTAAAAAAGACCTGATAGATTGGATGCAGTGATGGGAAGGAGGAATGAAAGGGGTTGGGAAGCTCAGTGAGTTGAGAATATGAGATGATTTTCAAAGAAGAGGAATGCAACATTTAAAAACCATCACTAGAAATTTAATATCTAGAAAAAGAAAAATAACAGCTTTGCCTTAATCAGTTATTCTCAAGTCAGCTTGGGCTTCCTCAGTGGCTTGGCAGTAAAGAAACCACCTGCAATGCAGGAGAAATAGGAAACGTGGGTTCAATTCCTGCTTCAGGAAGATCCGCTGGAGGAGGGCATGGCAACCCACTCCAGTATTCTTCCCTGAAAATTCCATGGTCAGAAGGGCCTGGTGGGCTACAGTCCATAGGATTGGAAAGAGTTGGACACAACTGAAGCGACTGAGCATGTACAAATACAAGTCAAACTTAAAACATTTAGTCCTGAAACTTGAAGAGTGAGATTGATGAGCCAAAGCATATTCAGTAAAAGCTGACTAGGATAGTGAAGGGACTTGATGGCTAACAGTCATAGAAATAGGGCTTGATTAACTTGGAAAAAGGAAGGCACAGGAATGGTCCTGATAACTGTTCTCAGACATCTCAAAGGCTGGAAAGAACAGAGTCCTCTTGTGTTTTTCTTTAGTAAGATGTCATGAAGCAGAACCAGGAAGTAGAAGGAATCAGGAGAGAGATTTTTGGCAGAATACAAGGAAGAAATATATTGAAGTGGGAGGCATGCCAACATGGAAAGGCATAGTACAAGATGTTGGTGGAATGAATGCCTTTGGAAATAGTGGTTACCCTGGCCTTGTCTCTGTAAATTATATAATAATTACTGAATGACAACTTGTTGAAGAGGCTGTGAGGGAGACCAAGTAATAGGTTGGTAGCTGGACTAGGTAAATTTTACAGGTCACTACAGCACTGAGATGCTTTGGAACTGCAGTTGGAGAAAGTTTGAGAGCTTATTGGTTCTCAAGTATGATGAAATGCAAGTTTTTCATAGAATTGGGGACCAGTTGTCTTTGTAAAGACAGTAACTATAGTATATGTGGTTCTAAAATTGAAAAGACACAACTCAGTAAGATGCTTTCCAGTGACTGAAGGACATACCCAGAAAAGTAGGGTGCCACTGCAGGCTCAGTCACCACTGTCAGTCCGTCATTTCTAGGGGATGGTATAGTCAGTTGAATCTTTTGAATTTTTTTGAGGGAGGGAGATTTCTCAGTGCCTGTTCATAGAAAACAGGAGGCTGAAAGTATTCAGTGACTCATGCAGCAAAAGGCAGAAAGAGGTGTAAACATATCCAATTGGCACAAAATCATGTTACCTCCAATAGTATGCAAATATAGGACTAGAGCAGGTGGCCTGGAAATAATACTTTCCTGCCTTCTCTGCATCACTGCTAAGGCTGCCTGTGTCTACAGGGGACTGCTTATACCCATGTTTTTATTTGCCTCAGGTCCTACCCTTAAGTTGATTGCTCCCTTCCTCTGGCCTCAAAAAATGGTCAGAACCATAACAATCCTCTTTCCAGGCACAATCTGCTGCTCGGTTCATGGATCTCTCTGGAACAAAGATAATAAATAGTTTTAATCTTTTGGGCCAATTCTGATTGAATGGTAGTGGCTGCATAGGGCACTGTGGTGAGAAGTCATTCGAGGGCTCATCTGAACACATCAGGAAGGAAAGCCAGGACTGATTCATGATGCGTAGGTCTGGCATGGGAGCTGGACAGCATGCATGCCTCCAAATGTACTACTCTTGGGGTAGAAGAGAAAGTTGTACAATATATTTCTGCCCCAAACTATTATTATCTGTGTCATGCTAGGATTAAGGGTTAGAACACAAAACTACTGATCCCTAGGCCTCATGTGCTTTCTGGCCATCAGAGTCAAATATTAGTTGGGTGTTGATTCTGGCCACAATATTGTTTCCTAGGTGTAGTTAAAGATGAGTCCTGGCTCTGGTCACAGACTGAGCCCCAAATCTGGCCACAGATGGCACCCTAACTCCAGACACAAATGATCATTATCAAAAAGGTTAAGACAAACCTCTTCTCGCCACTGGAGACACAATTCAAGGCCTGTATTTTACTAGGGGTGGGTCAGTAGCTGTGCCTTTTGTCGGTGAAGGACAGTGCATTATTGATATAGCAATATGCCTGTCAGTGTTTCGTCTTCAGTTATCTAGCTGCAGAAAACACAAATGCTTTATTGCTGGGGTAGACAGTCCTTTCCTGAAAGAGAAGAAAAAAAGAAAGAAAGAAATGAAACTCAAGTGAAAGAAGTAATTTCCTGTGACTGTGAAAACATAAAGCAAATGCCTGAACACGGTTTTAGATGGGTCTATGAGTGTGGCTGACGGAAGGAAGATTTCTTGGAAAGGACGTCTACCCTTAGTACTGCTGGTACAGAGCACATTAGGGGGCAAGGAAGCCAGGAATCATGTGCTGGAAATCAGTTTCTATTAAATGAATAGGCTTCATACAGCTACAAAATCCAGTCTGGATAAATGGTTTTGTAGAATAATAATTTTTTTAAAAAAATCACGAAGTGACTTGATAAAGTAGTAATAAAGCTGTCAGAGTCTCTACTTGAACTGAAGTTGAAGTGTAATAGGGGATTTAAAAAAATGTCTAAATCTTTGCAGGATGAGGAAGAGGGAAGCTCAGGAATGAGAACTCCGTGTGAATATTGCACTTGGGGGGCTAGGGAGGTGGGCGCTTTGGAATGTGTGAAAACAGCTCTGCCCAATAGAACTTCCTGCAGTGTTGGAAGTAAGCTGTATTTACACTGTCCAATATGGTAGCCACTGGCCACTTATGGCTATTGAGCACTTGAGATGTGGATCGTGTTATAGATGACTTAAACTTTTAATTTTAGTCATAATTAATTAAAAATTACATAGTCACATGTGGCTAGAGGCTACCAGGCTAGATGGCATAGCACTCAAAGGTAGGTCAATATCCAGATTCAGGAGTAACAAAAGTCTAAGGAAAAGACAGAACCAGCAAATCTGTATGTCTGTGTGCAATTTGTTTCTCTGTTGAGAATAGGCTGCTGTTAGCTGTGGACAGACAGGCCCTGCACCTTGATTTAAAACAAACAAACAAACAAACAAAAAACAAAAAAAGTGTGTTGTTTTATTTTATTTATTTCTTTAGTTTTTTGGCTGTGCTATGTGGTGTGTGGGATGCCACTACTCAGACCAGGGATCGAACTCTCTCTCCCTGCATTGAAAGTGGGAAGTCTCAATCACTGGGCTACCAGGGCTGTCCCTGTACCTTGATTTTACATGAGAACATGCCAGTGTTGGTGGAGCATGTGTCTCTGTGATTAGTCTAAGGCTATGGAAAGTTCAAGTACATTATTTTTTTTACTAATGGGCATTAATGACTTTAATGAAAGTAATCTATCTTGTTTGGTGCAGAGAAATGAATGTTTCACAAAAGAAATGTAAATAAAATTTTGATGAAAGAATTTGGTAATATTTCTTCTCTGCTCTGGGTATAATAGCCCAAGTTCTATCTTTATGTGGGGCATTTATAATCCAGTCAAAGAAAAAAACTTAATATCTATTTCAATATCATACTATGGGTGACTTGGACTACAGAATGAAACAAGAGAAAATGATATGCCAGTGGCCAAATTAATGTCTTTGGCTATAGTTTGACTAACGAAGCAGATCTTAAACTTGACTGTCTATTTGTCCCACTGTCATTTAGTGATTATAATTCTGAGGTTCAGGTCTTGCATTTGCAATAGTTGCCCTATGTGCTACCTTTATGCTTTTAAAAATTTCCCACTCTATTATAGTGCATTCATTCAGAAAACCTATAAGAGTCTAGTGTATCTGGTGGATTGAGGATAATGGGAAATCATAAAAAACAATGCTAGGGCTTCATCATGAAGGACTTTCAAGCCATTTTGAAATATTTAGACTTTGTCGTAGGAGCGGTGAGAGTGACATGAGAATTTTCAAAAGCTTAGGTGCTTCTGTGTGAGGAATGATTTGGAGAGCAGGGAAGATGAACCCCTGAGTGGTTAGAAGTTTAGTGCTATGGTTAAGGTGAAAGGTGATGATGATAATCTGAGACGATGGAGGCAGGCAGTCGAGTTGGAAGGGAGCAGACAGATTCAACAAACAATTGACATAGCACTAGTCAAACTTGGTGAGTGGCCAAGTTTCTGGATAAAGAAGGATCAGACTGTACTCTCCTTGGGTAACCTCTGCTTTTGCCCTCTGCTCTTCCTGGGACAAGATTAGGTGCTCTGTCCCTCGTCCCCTGCAAAATAAATCCACCCACTTCCCAAAACATTAATGGGGAATGAGCTTTTTGCTGAATATGTCACTATGGAATGGACAGCCTGGTTACATTGCACACCAGAGTGAAACTGAATCTAATTTTCTCATTGGACATCTCTTTTCCAGTCTCCTGGTCATCCCTTTTCCTTCCTCCACTGGTCCTGTCTTCTCAACTCTGTTCTCTTGCCTCCTCCTAGATTCTATTTCACATCTATCTTCTTACTTATAGAGAGCAATTTGCCTTTTTTCTGGGTTTCTTTAACTTACAGCCTCATATGGCAGCCCACACATTTTGCTTGAGAATCATCGTCTTTAGAAGGCAGGGACATGATAAACAGCAGCAGTATTATTTTTCTTTTTTCTCAGGTTTCAATACAGCTAGATACTGGCCTGTTACTGATCCTATCTTTATTTAATATTTGGATACTTTGTTCAGTGTGTATTTTTACATTATTTTTAACTCGAAAATCTTGCATTAAAATATTATTCATCTTATTTCTGAATCTTGTTGCCCCTTACATTTTTATAATAAATTTTTGGAAATTTATATTTTGTTAAAAATATAACAAATAGCATAAGTAATTTAATTTATAATTGAGAAGCAAGAGTGAATCTATGAAACAGGTAGTGTCCAATAAGTCTTCTTGTTCTTATACAGCAAGTAGAAAGGAAAAAAAAAATTCCTGTCACATTGAAATATAGTCTCTTGCTGTTTAGTTCTGTACTTATATTTGCCCCTTAAGTTTTGTGTTCAAAGGCAGTACCTTACTTGCCCTGGCCTTTGATGACTTGTAGGGAATTAAAAATAAATTTTTGTGCTTTATATGAGTATAATTTTCCAGAAATATAGATTTTTGTGGGCCACTCAGTCTGATCTTTTGCATATGCTTGCTTCTTTCTACCCATCAGAAGTCTAGTGCAGTGGGAGAATTCATTTTTACTCACTGGACAAACATTCTTTGAGCTCCTATTTTATTCCAGGCACTGTGTGATGAAGAAGATCTTTTTAGTGGATGAAACAGAGAGGAAGCAAATAAACATGCAAAAAAATCACTTATGACATTTTTTTTTTGACCAATAGGTACTAAGTACTTACTATAAAGTGTCAGGGATAATATGGCTTCTGGCCCTATGGAACTGACATTCTTATAGGGGAAGAAAGAGAAAATGTTCAGCTTGTTTTTGTTGTTGTTGTTGATGATGATAAGGTGATTTAAATGTAACATTACTTAGAGAAAAGCATACAGAATACTGCTTTGCTTTTATCACTAGAAAAATGGTTTTCTTCCAAAGCTTAACTCAATTAATGTCTCACCTCCCCCAGTATGCCAGAGCCACGAATCCTGCAGAGTGTTAGTTATGCATTAAATTCACCTTCTCATATTCATGACGGCTAAATCATTTTTACTTTTATATTGCCTTCTTCCTGATATTTTGCCAAATTCACATATGCACGGGAAGAAAGTTGATATTTTCTCTCTGTTAGCACGAGATGCTTTATTGCTGAACTCAATGGCACCACATTAATTCAAAGGGAGAGAGGCCAATGAGACTGGAAATCAAGCCCTTCAATTCCAAATTTCCACATTTATTGCATTTGAGGATGCCAAGGCGTAATGATAAAGTATTTCAGCAGGCAGAACTCACAGTTTTAAGCCTATTTACTCTGCTGTAGCTGAATGTCGCTGCATATGATAAATGTTGTGAATAAGTATGTTTCAAGGCCAAAGAGCTCTATGAGAAATCCCATCATTCTAAAGACCACAAAATCATTTCAGAAACTGAACAATATTACAGCAGCTTAATAGCAAATTTGAATCTTGTGTCTCCAACAAGTCGAGTCCTTTAAAGCAACCTGTGGGTTGTTTATGCATAACAGCCAGCATTCTTTTCCTTTGGACCTTCCAGTAACCGAAACTTAAATTCTCCCAAGAAGACAATCAACTCACGAGTCGGTTATCAACCAAATGTTCAGGGTTCTCATGGTGGATGAGCTCAGGAAGTGAGGTGTTGTTATCACAAAAGAATCGTTTGGAAGGACCAGTGGACCCATCATACAGTTTGAGATTAGGGAATTCATTTCTGGCTGTTAGAACCTGAATCCTTCATGTAAATCAGTAACAATCATTACCTGAAAAGCAATGATTACTTCCAAAATTTAAAAATGCAACCAAAGCCTGATAAAACAAGTGCCTGAAATCCCTGCTATTTTTTAAAACTTTTGTTTTGTATTGGGGTATAGCCAATTAACAATGTTGTGATAGTTTCGGGTGCACAGTGAAGGGATTCAGCCATACATATACATGCATCTATTCTCTCCCAAACTCCCCTCCCATCCAGGCTGCCACATAACATTGAGCAGAGTTCCAAGAACTATACAATAGATCTGTGTTGGTTATCCATTTTAAATATAGCAGTATTATTTTATATGTATACATCAGCCCTATGTTCTAAATTTTCTGGGATGAGATCTTTAAAAAAAAAACAACAAAAAACTGTTCTCTTAGGCTCATTAACTATTGACATTTCCAAAACACTCCTGCATTTTCTCATGCAGATTGTTATCTCCCTGACAGCTTTTTATATTCTGAGGCAGTATAAACATCTTTCATAAGATGGCATGAGCCAAAGTTGGTGTCAGCTTTGTTTACCATAATTGGGATTTTCAGTTTCAGAAAATATAAGGAAATCATTGCTTTGGAGCCTCTCTGTGTCAGGGGCATGCAGACCGAAGGCAACCCCAAACTTACCTGGCTTTCCCAGACCTGGCTATGATGGAAGCTGAACATTTAAGTCTGCTCTTGGGAAGAGGGTAAAATAGGAGGGAAAAGTAAAACCACCTGGGAAAAGATATGGCCTTTACTGCAAGCTTTAAGGAAGAAATGTGATGCATATTCCTCATGTGCCTTGTTTCAACCTGAACCCAATTGCACTGGTCTATAAAGTGCTCTTTGGCTTTGCTATCCTGATTTTTTAATTTACTGATGATAAAGTCTCCCCCCAAGCGTCATCAGCTTTTAATTGTGAAAGCATCCCAGGGTTAGTGGTGTGGTTTACACAAACCCTAACTGACCTGCTAACACACCCTGAAATCTCGGCAGGATTAATGTTTTCACAGTTTGAGCGATTTTTAAAATCAGATTAATTACCACCTCCTGTAGTCCAATCCCTCACTCTCTGCCAACCCACCCTAAGAACATAGATCTATTCCTGGAGCTGTGAGAAATCTGTCATGATGCATTTAGTTGAACAGAATTTTTTTTAATTTTGGACAAAACTAGGTTCCTGGAATGATCTTTGCTGGGCTGGTGGTTGAAAATTGAGATGTTACATTGAAATAGGTACAGTGCTTTCAAGCAAACAGCAAAGTGCTTTTGTTTGAATTTTGGGTTTATTACTAATAGCTGCATTTAATGGGCATTTTGTCTGATTTAACCCCTCCAAAAGGACTTCCTATAGGTTTACTAGGTTTCTTTCCCCCTTTATCAGTGGATAATCATGCCTTATTTCTCTCTTAAAATGTGAAAACTCTTCTGGATATATATGGAACCACTGCAGGCTTCCACCATAATATTCTAGCCAGTTCCTATTATGACTAGCAGAGCCAGATATAGAAACTATTAAAGTTCATGCCAAAAGTAAATAGATAAACAAACAGATAGTGGAGAAGGGATTCCTAACAACAGAATGCCAACTGATAGATGTGGAGGGAGTGGCAGAGTTGGGAAATCATTGTAGTAGAGTAGGGTTCAGGAAAGAATCATCCATAGATGCTAACTTTGGTGGAGGGAACCTCAGTGAGGAGCGAGATATATGTATGTTCTCCAAGTGTTTCCTCCTAGATTGCGTTTTGGTAATGAAGTGAAAAAGAGTACACAGCAGGAACACTGAACAATGCCTTGACCAGTTTTCAATCTCACAGACAGACATTGTGTCCTGCGAACATGGTGCTCTGAGTGGGACACATCACTTATGTGGTTTTCTGGGTGGGAATGCATTAACCACATCTAATCCTAAGGAAGACCCAGACAAATGAAAATTGATGAACAGTCTATAAAGTAGTAGGCTTCTACTCTTCAAATATGTCAGTGTCATCAAAGACAAAGGCTGAAGAACTGTTTGAGATGAAACTAAAGGGACATGACAACTAAAGGCAATCATGACGCTAGGTTGCTTGAGGAACCAAAATGCTATAAAGGACATTATTGGGACAATTGATGAAATAATATGAGCAGTAGATAAGATAAAGTTATTGTAACAATGTTACATTTCGTGAACTTAATAACTGTGCTGTGGTTATCTAAGCGAATATCTTTGTCCTTAGGAAATACAAACTAAAGTATTAGGGGGTTAAGGGAATTGATAGATGTAATCTATCTTAAAATGGCTCAGAAAATAAATTATATATGAGTATATTAAATAAATATATATAAATTTCTATATGGAAATAATTATATGTAACAAATTATATATATGTACATGCTATATATCAGAGGGCATCAGAGGATGAGATGGCTGGACAGCTTCACTGATGCAATGAATATGAACTTGGGCAAACTCTGGGAGATGGTGAGGGACAGGGAGGTCTGGTGTCCTGCAGTCCATGGGATCACAAAGAGTCCGACACGACTGGGTCACTGAACAACAACAACATATGCTCCTGTGCTGTGCTTAGTCGCCCAGTTGTGTCTGACTCCTGCGAGCCCATGGACTGTAGCCTGCCAGGCTCCTCTGTCCATGGGGATTCTCCAGGCAAGAACACTGGAGTGGGTTGCCATGCCCTCCTCAAATATATACATATATGTATGTATATATACAGTCTATGGGCTTCCCTAGTGGCTCAGAGGTTAAAGCGTCTGCCTCTAATACAGGAGACCTGGGTTCGATCCCTGGGTTGGGAAGATCCCCTGGAGAAGGAAATGGCAACCCACTCCAGTATTCTTGCCTGGAGAATCCCATGGACGGAGGAGCCTGGTGGGCTACAGTCCATGGGATCACAAAGAGTCGGATACGACTGAGTGACTTAACTTCTGTATACAGTCTATGCTTTTATTCACTATTCTATCTGCATTCCAAAACAAAGCTGTGTATATATCCATATGTATATGCATATATACACACGTACATACACACTCATAGAGAACAAGATGAACCTGGGTAGAGTGTCTATACATATACTCTATGTTTTTGCAACTGTTAAGTTTGGAATTGTTTTTCAAGAATGATGGCACGGATTCCCTTGTATACTGTGGATTCCTATTGTCGTTCTGTCTCTGACATCACTCCCACTACCATTCTCCCTAACCTGTCAAGTCATCTTCCTTGATTCCTACCTGGATTTCCAAGTCCAGCTCCTTGGACATCCTTCTATGCACCACTTCCTCTTCTGTGTCCCTCTAGCGTGACTGGTCTCAATATCATTTGGCACGAAGCCTGAGCCTTTCAATTGGCCCTGTTTGGGATTCAAACAGCATAGTGGGTAAAACACAGACTGTGGAGTCAGATTGTCTGAGTTCAGGTCTCATTTCTGCCACTTACAATCTAAGTCCTGTTCCTTTGACAGGAAGCAGCATTTCAAGAGGGCAAAAGAGCACACACTGGGAGTTCAGAGGATTGATTCTAGGTGTCCCTTTGTCACAGGGGAGTGACTTTCTGAGTCTTAGTTTTCTCACCCATAAAATAACGGTGTTGGATGAATAAGTGATTTTCCACCCTGGCTGACCTTAAAATCATCTGGGGAGCTCTAGTATATACATAGAATATATCTTTAAAAATCTGATTTGAATGGTCAGGAGTGAGTCCCAGGCATGATAGCTTTTAAAAGCTGGCAGGCGATTTTAACGTGTGGGTTAAAATTCATGGGCTGAGAACCACTGAGGCAGGTGGTTTCCAGCTTTACAAGTCTGTGACTCTATACAGAAGTACTGCAGTGAAGTCTTTGTTGTTGGTATTGAGACCCTTTCTCTCTCCCCCAGAATGTGTAGCCTAGGGCTTGATCACATGGCAGGGACACACAATAACAATATGTTAACTGAAATAATAATCAGCTAAGATTTCCCTTTCTTTCTTTTCTCCAGCTAGAAAGAGACATCTTTGACAATCTCAGCATCTTGACAGAATGATTACTGCCTCCTAGAATCTCCCACTAGCCATAGGAAATTAGCTGTAGCCGTGTATGCTCTTAATGGGAATCTAGCATGTCAATGGGCTATTTCTGTCATTGTGGTTTAGTCTGATATTCCAATATGCCCCTGCTGCTTTTCATGATCTTAGCAAAAAAAGAAGAGGCAGCAGTTCCCCCTTGGTTCACATTTGACCAATTGCTATGTTTGAGGCAATCACAAAACACCATAGGTATTGAAAATGATTAGGGACAATTAAGATAGTGCAGCCTCCAAGGAAAAAGCCACTATCAAGTCTTCAATCTCCTGAATGCATAAGTTGTGTGTTCCTGCAGCTGCAATGACCTAAAAATATCTAATACTTAATTACTTCCAAAGTGTCAGTCTTCATAACTGGGTATTAGAATGTTCTAATTGATAGCACAGCTGCTGCTTCCCTGCCTGACACTGGCATATGGCTTGCAATACTCTACCTTAATCAGTTTTCTTTCTTCGTAAAGCTCATTTACTGCAATCTACCTAGAATTGGAATTAATGCACCTTTTTTGTTGTTGTTGTTTCAATTTACTGTTTTCTTCTTTGAGTGAGATGGAAAAATACCAAGAAAGAGAGAAAGAGGGAGGAGTCAGGGAGGGAGGGAAGGAGAGAGAGAGAGAGGGGAAGGCCTGGAAAAAGAGGGGGAGGACAGGAGAGGGAGGGAGAAGGAGAGAAAAGGAAAGTAAAGAAGAAAAAGAGAAAAATAGCTCAGAGGACTATGGCAACTGAATTGTGCTGGAAAACATTCTATTTTGCTTTTGCATTTCACTTTAAGAAAATCCTATACATTTCCAGTCGTCAGCTAGGGTCATCCTCATTGTCCTTAAAATTGAAATAAGTTTGGCTGAAACCTCTATCAGGCTTCCCTCTGGTGGCTCAGCTATAAAGAATCCGCCTGCAATGCAGAAGATGATGGCTCATTCCCTGGTCAGGAAGATCCCCTGGAGGATGGCATGGCAAGCCAAGCCAGTATTCTTGCCTGGTGAATCCCATGGAGAAAGGAGCCTGGTGGGCTACAGTCCATAGAGTCGCACAGAGTCAGACACAACTGGAGCGACTTAGCACACACGCACAGCAACTCTATCCCAGAGATCATGGGAAGTCTGAAGCCCTGTGTAAGCTGTGAATTTCCAGGGTGCTGACACTATACAGTTGCCTGAAGCCCTGAGTGCCTGCTATTTGGGAAGCTTTTTTATTTCACGGTCTTCTTACTGTGCTGTACATACTCTTTCTCTTCTGTACCATGTTGGCTCAAACTCAGAATGCAACTCCTGTTCTTCAATTCCCAACAACCCACTGACACAGGGAAAGTGTGGCAGATGTTACTGAAGCTGGGTGGGGGGTGTGTGTGGAGAGACGCTACCACAGTTGCAAACAACTTCAGATGGAGCGGTGGCCATCCTTGTCCTTTCAAGTCCCTAAGCCATTTCTGAAACCCGAGCTACAGTCTCTCACCATGTGGGTTAGCTTCCTTCCTCTCTCTTCATGGCCTCATCCCTTTTCTTTTACTTTTTGCTTTGGCCCTCTCAGGAGGAATATAAAAGTATTACAGATTTTCTTTGTACAGAACAATTTGTCTGTCTCTAGGGTCAATACTAACTCCAGAACTTAGCTCTGGGTCTCCCTGTGCCTGCTCCTAACTGTGCACTTACTGCTTAAAAGGGCCCATCTGATTTGGGTTTGTGCTATAGCATATACATAATTAATGGCCTTTCCTGGTGGCTCAGATGATAAAGAATCTGCCTGCAATGCAAGAGCCCGGGTTTGATCCTTGGATCAGGAAGATCCCCTGGAGAAGGAAATGGCACCCCACTCCAGTATCCTTGCCTGGAGAATCCCATGGACAGAGACTGTAGCCTGCAGTCCTTAGGGTCACAAAGAGTCAGACACAACTGAGCAAGTAACACCCATACATAAATACACACACAGACATCTCTCCAAATTTATAAAATGTATATTGTATACCAATTACAACTTAATCTTTTATTGTGCAATTGGATTTCCTATAAAAACAGACTCCTAACTTATGTGCAGGGCTGTAGTGTCTTTCTAGCCCTAACTGATTCTCTACACAGCTGTCAAATGAATCTTCTAGAAGCTTTTTTCATGTTAGGTCTCTGCAGACCACTCTTCATTAATATGGTGATTTGGTGAATATTAATTAATTTTACTTATTTTTTCTGGTGAATATTTAAATGTGAGTGGTTGATAATGGATTAATGTACTATGCTCAGATAACATGCATTTTATCAGGGACTTTTACATCTTGAACTAGAGAAGTGAGTCATAATCTAAAATATATGATATAATTAGAAGAGCTCCTAGAATAGAGTAAGTGCTCAGTAAGGCTTAGTGACTAATATTGTTTTTGTTATTATATTATTGTTGGGGATTTGGTGTGGTGGTGGCTGGGTCAATGAGAGGAAGGTATTGATAAGTCAGGGGGACTTATAGGTGCTGCTCAAATTCCTTTATTTAAACAGCTTATTGTGCCTGTGAATGATGTCAGAGCTAGGATTCACAAGTAGCCTATTTGTTGTTGTCACTGCTGCCCACCAACTTTCCTGACCTAGTCAGGTGTGTGTGTGTGTGTGTGTGTGTGCGCGCGCGCGCTCATACTCAGGCGCTCAGTTGTGCCTGACTCTTTGCGACCCCATGGACTATAGCCTGCCAGTAGCCCACCAGGCTCCTCTGTCCATGGAATTTTCCTGGCAAGAATACTAGAGTGGGTTGCCATTTCCTCCTCCAGAGCATCTTCCCAACCCAGGGATCGAAACCAAGTCTCTTGTGTCGTCTGCATTGGCAGGCAAATTCTTTACTACTAGCGCCACCTGGGAAGCCTGCCCCAGATAGGAATTACCATTAAATGAACTTCCAAACTCTTCAGTCTTCTATGTAACATCTTGCATGATCAGACCCCTCTATTTCTCCAAACTTCAATTCCTCTGCACCCATACAAAGAATTTTATATTCTACTTATTCTTGTTTTATACCTGCAACCTAACACATTATACTTGCTTACCTGGTGGCTCAGATGGTAAAGAATCTGCCTGCAGTGTGGGAGAGCTGGGTTTGATGCCAGGGTTGAGAAGGTCGCCTGGAGAAGGAAATGGCAACCCACTCCAGTATTCTTGCCTGGGAAAGTCCATGGACAGAGGAGCCTGGCAGGCCACTGTCCATGGGGTTGCAAGGAGTTGGACATGACTGAGTGACTAACACTAAGGGAACCTTAACTGGGAATTCTCATTTGGAGCTGAGGGTATTACTACATTGGGATCAAAGGGATGGCAGTAGTTGAGGGTAGGAGATTCAGGAGTCAAGCACTGTTAAAGTTCCCCATTAGTATTCATTTCCTATTTTCTAAAGGTGGCCATGTTGAACTTCCCTGGCACTGTAGTGGTTAAGACTGTGCTCTTCCAATGCAGGAGGTGCAGGTTCCATCCTTGATTGGGAAACTAAGATCCCACATTCCATGTGGTAAAGCTGAAAAAATTAAAATAAGAAAAATTAAATTAAAAAAATGAACGTGGCCATGTGGTGGTGATTTGCATTTCCCTTTACCTTTCATTGAGGAATAGTGTTCCTCAAACTTGAGATTAAAAATGTTTTCTTAGATCCTCCAATGGCTGTGCTCTCATTGAGCAAGGTTGCTTTCTTCTGCTCTGACTTTAGCCCCCTCCATAGTGAGGACAGATAAGACCAGGGTAGGTGATCTTCCCCAGAGTAAGGCAGGGTTATGTGAGGGCCAGAGGCAAGCCTCAAGTCTGTTAGCAGAACCAGCAGAGGTGAGGCTGTCTGTGAAAACCTCCGAGCACTGGCAGGTGGGAGGTGGGGCGTTTGGACATGCTTCAGCATACTCAGTCTCCACCTGAAGTTTGTTCCAAGGACAGTTACATCCTGCAGAAGTCTGGCTCATTTGTTGGTCCACACTTTAATGAATGCTATCAATCAAAAAGCATGCTGCTTGCCCATAACGGAGTTTATTATTTTCCTGAAATGCTTTCATTGGCCATCCAGTCCCCAAACAGAATTCCATATTGGAGACCATATTGAAAACACTGTTTTTTGTGAGATGGTGAAATTGGCCCATCTGTTTCTCTCTCTGCTTACCTGTAGACCGGGAAATGGTTAGAGCCGCCCCTCGCCATGGTCTGTACTTACACCAACACGCTCCACCAGCCAGAGGATCTCACCTAATTTATTTCTAGAGATTGTTTCTTTTCACAAAAGAGAAAATAAGCTGCCTTGGGAAAGGTCACTGTCCACTCACAGGTATTTTTTCTGAGCAGACCCAACTAAGTGGAGAGGTGTAGGATAGAGAAGTCTGGATTAGGAGGAGAAACTGATGGCTAGGCTGTGGGGCCTGATGGGGCTGGAACACATAAGTATCAATGCCTGAAAGCCTTTTTTTTTTTTTGGCTGCATGGCACAGCATGCAGGATCTTAGTTCTGTGACTAGGGATCGAACCTGTAACCCTGCTTGGAAACATAGATTCTTAACCACTGGACTGCCAGGGAAGTCCCCTGAATGTCTTAAAGGGACTGGGGGCGGGGGTGGAGTTTGGAACCTGGAGATGCTGACATCTCTCTGTGTACTGAAGGGTCAGACTGCAAAGATGTTCTTCTCATTTGTTACCTCTCCTGTATCCTGGCCTGAAGTATGAAGTTGCTTTCTTATCTGTATCAACACCTTGCCTTGGAAACTCTGCAAGGTTCTAGTGAAGATCAAGAGTGGTAATCATTGTGAAATTTTTTGCAAACAGGAAACTGCTGCATAAAGGTAGGGACTTGGCTGGAAAACCATAGTATCTTAAGATCTGGTGAGAATTGAAAGGTCATCTAGTCCAATCTTCTATCCTATGCTTGAAGAATCCACTCTTGTTATTATTGACTTGAAGATTTACAAAGAAAAGCATTACTTGAGGAGTGACTGAGTCAGTCAATGAGTATTTATTGAGTACCTATGGTTTTTCAGATGCTGTTCTAGGCACTGTAGGTAAAACAGTGAAACAGACAAGGTCTCTGCCCTCAAATAGCTTAAACTTGGACCATATAATCTGAAAAAATTATATATATATAATATATATTATAATATTATAATATATTGTATTATAATATTATAATATGTTATAATATTATAAAAATTATATATATGTGTGTATATATATATATATATATATATAAATAATTTCTCAGTGATACTTGGTATTCTTGCTTGTTGGTGTTCAGTCACTCAGTCATGTCCAATCTTTTGTGACCCCATGGACTGCCAGGCTCCTCTGTCCAGGGGATTTCCAAAGAAAGAATACTGGAGTGGGTTGCGATTTCCTTCTCCAGGGGCTCTTCCTGACCCAGGGATGGAACCTGCATCTCCTGCATTACAGGCAGTCTCTTTACCACTGAGCCACTGGGGAAGCTCGATACATGGTATAAAGGTAATTAAAACAGGGTTTTGTGATAGCAGATGATGGGGTGGGTGTGCAGGGAGCAACTTAGATTATGTTATTCAGGAAGGTTTCTCTGAGAAGTGACACTTAAACTTATTTTTGAATGACAAAAAGCAGCCAGATTGCGATGACCAAGTGGAAGAACATTCCAAGTAGAGGAGATAGCCAATGAAAAGGCCCTGGAGGGTGGGGAGAAGGTAAGTTTGAGGATCAGCCTGGCTGGAACAGATTTGTGAAGAGGAGAGTGCTGTGAGACCATGGGCAGGGACCAGATGATGAAGCGAATTTTGAAAAAAAAAACACCCAAGAATTTGTATTTGATTCTAGATGTGGTAGGATGCCATTGGAGGGTTTTAAGCAAGAGAGTTACATGATCCATTTTGAATTTTAAGAAGAATCCTCTGTGTTGAGAAAAAAATTAGAGGGAATAAGAGTGGAAATTGTGGATAGCCGTTAGGAGGCTGTGGTCACTGTGTATTTGTTCAAAAATATTTTTTTCCTTCCTTGCCAAGGTTTTCTGTACACTGAGTGTATTTTCCTACCCCCTTAACTTTGGGTTTGGTCATGTGACTTGATTTGGCCAATTAAATATGAGAAGACGTAACGTAAAACCCATCAGAGCAGAGCTTCAAATGCACTTGTGATGGTTGACTCTGTCGCCCACAGACTTCTGTTCTCCACCATGAGGACAGCATGACTTTCAGCCCGGGTCCTTTGTACACATATGGAACTCAGCTCATCTCAGCGAGCTCAGCTAAGTTCAGTCAAGCTGCAGCCCTTTATATAACTTGAACAAGAAATAAATATTTATTTTTAGAAACCCCAGAGATTCTAGGATTGTTTAAGGGTAACAGCCAAAACCCCAAACCTCAAACCAGGAAAAATAGCAGCAGTACAAATGATGAGAAGTGGTTCGATTTAACATATATTTGGAAGACTGGAGTACCAAGAGCTGTTGATGTTTGCAAGATGTGAGATGAAAGAGAAGAGTGCAGGATGACTTTTGAGAAACGGGGTGAATAGGGCCTCCTTTACTGCCATGGGGCAGACTCATGGAAGAGCTCGTATGAGGGGAACCAAGAGTTCATGTTTGACCATCTTAAGTTTGGGTGATTATTAGAGATCCATATATTGGCCTACTTGTGCTGCCCCCCAAGTCTTATTTTATTTAATTCCTTGTTTTATTTCACTTTCTCTCCAAAATGAATATTTGATCACTGACATTAAAGTACTAGTAAATCCATTAATGAAAAGGGATCCAGAGGGAAAATTATATTGAAAAATTCTGGCAGAGGAAAATTACTACAAGTCAGTACAATTAGTTTTGAGCTTCTTAGTAACCAAAATGAAGAGGCAGAAGCAATGAGTTATAAAACTCATTATCTGAGGCAGTTGTTCTCCATCTTGGCTGCAGAGTATAATGCTGGAGTTTGTCCAAGCACATGGTAAATGCACAACTCAGCATCCTTGCCCAGTGCCTACTCCCAAAACTATGGCAACCCACTCCAGTGTTCTTGCCTGGAGAATCCCAGGGATGGCGGAGCCTGGTGGGCTGCCGTCTATGGGGTCGCACAGAGTCGGACATGACTGAAGCGACTTAGCAACTTAGCAGAATGGAGCTGGCAGGGCAATGTGTTTAGTATTAGATGATTCTAATGTGCTGTCAGAATTGAGAACTGCTAGTTGTGGAAGAAAGAACACCCATTGGTATGAAAAGATAAACTTGTTCCTGAGCTATAATTAAATTTTCCTCAGGCATCTTTACAAAAGGGGTACTGAGCTATGTCATGAATGATGCTATGGGTAGCAATTTCACACGAGATACAGAAACTTTCCTCCTTTGCTGCTTGTTATATGTACCTTCCATGAAAGCTGAAGTTGTAAGGTTAAAATTTATATATATATATATATATATATATATATATATATATATATATATATATATATATATATATATAAATGGGGGTATAAGGGTAACAGCCAAAACCCCAAACCCCAAACCAGGAAAAACAGTAGCTTTTATCCATAATTTCAGCAAGACTTTGCTCAGTTTGGCTATCAAGCCACTCTGGAAATTTGCTCAAGGGGCTGAGCTTTTTGGCTTTTCTTTCCCCCTTAACTGAGGCCTGCCTGTGCTCAGATAGGGAGTGGTTTGTATTCTCCCTCCTTCTTAGTTTTGTCACTATTATGCTTTCCCATGCCAAGCAGGTTTTTCCTTTGGGGAAAGAAACTTAGGCAGAGAATGAAATTAAGAAACAATGTAATGATGATGGCGGCAATTCTTCGCGCAGCCTAAGAGCAGTTGGCTGCTAATTGTGGAGAGGTAATAAGGGGGGCCCTGGGCCATAAGGTTTGCACTTGGAACACCTGTAGTTTTCATTTAACACCATGGATCATTAAACAGCTGCTCAGAATGGCCTTATTAAAACAAACACAGTTGCACTGTTTTATTCATGTCTTACATTGCAGTGAGCAGATCACAAACAGAGGGTTCTTGTAAATGCACACACACACACACACACACACACACACATGAGACACCCAAGGCATATTTAAAGGTACTATCTCAAGAAGGCAAATCTAGCTGGGTATTTTTCTGCCTTTGTGAAGTTGAAACTGATGGAACCTGGTTGGACTTTGCCTTAAACCCTCTTGCTGGGCTCAGCATGGAAAGCCAGCTGTTGAGTCTTCTAGGGAGGAGGCCTTGCTGAAGTCGCTGGCATTTCCTTGGACTGGCTTGTCAGGTGTGCTCCTTTCATGGATGAAAGCAACATGTGCTATCATCCGTTTTGTGATGATGACCTTCCAGGAAGAAGATGAACTTTCTGGAGTGTTTCCATCATTGAGTAGGTGTCTGTTCTGTGTCACCCACACTGTCACACCGATGTCCCCTTACGAGTTTCCTCACATGTTTGTAAGGTGGCTAATTAAAATTAGATGCTGAGTTTGTGCCCAGAGTCAGGGTGCAGACTAGAGCTGAGATGTAGAATTTTTCTTGATGTAAAAATAATTGGCCTTTGGTGGAGATATTTTCTAATTATTTGTCAGATAATGTTTTGGATGCTTTAGGATGCAGGAGTAGTAGTTTGGATAGGGACACGTTGTTTTTTTCAGGTATATTTTATAAGAATGACAGTGGAGACTGTATGAGAAGTGTGTGTGTGTGCATGTCTGTGTAGGCAAGAGAGAGAAAGACTGAGAGTTTGATCCATCAGCATGAAGTGCCAAATGTGCATTAATCCCTTCTATAATCCACACATTTATGCCTATAAGTGACACTTGATATCTTATCCTAATTCTGTATAAGAAGCATTTCATAGATATTATTTATGGCCTTGATTTCATTAGGGGGCAAGAACCATACCCCTTGTGCCTTCTTGTTTTGTAA
Source organism: Ovis canadensis (assembly GCF_042477335.2). Taxonomy (NCBI): domain Eukaryota; kingdom Metazoa; phylum Chordata; class Mammalia; order Artiodactyla; family Bovidae; genus Ovis; species Ovis canadensis. The sequence continues at coordinate 114,961,476 of NC_091727.1, read as the reverse complement.
TCACACAGTCCCAAGTGGTCTACAGACTGGAAAAGACATCTTGATGTGTCTGGGGACCTGTCCAGGAGTGAAGGGAGGTGGGAAAGGGAGGAAAGACATATTTATCCATGGTCTGAATTACATTTACCGTAAGAAAATTAGGAACAACCACGTGAACCTTGAGCAGGTGAGTTTGGCTTATAGTAACCACTGCATAGGGCTTCCCTGGTGGCTCAGAGGTTAAAGCGTCTGCCTGCAATGCAGGAGACCTGGGTTCGATCCCTGGGTTGGGAAGACCCCTTGGAGAAGGAAATGGCAACCCACTCCAGTATTCTTGCCTGGAGAATCACATGGACGGAGGAGCCTGGCTTCCCTAGTAGCTCAGTGGTAAAGAACCCTCCTGCCAATGCAGGAGACTCAGGTTCAATCCCCAGGTTGGGAAGATCCCCTGGAGAAGGAAATTCTTGCCTGAAGGATCTCATGAGCAAAGGAGCCTGGTGAGCTACAGTCCATGGGGTCACAAAAGTGTCAGACACAACTTAGCGACTGAACAATAAGAATCCTCCACATACCTGTCTGTCTCCTCTCTTCTGTAGGTACCCTTTGGTGCCCCACTGCCCCACCTCATTTTCTGGCTCTGGTATCTATTGCAAAGTCAATCCTTGGCAACACAGGTAACACTGGCAACACTGGCAGTTTGTTCTCGGTGTTCTTCACTTCTGCCTGCTGTCTTCCTTCTTTTGTTTTCTCTTGATGAGCCAGCCTTTTCTTCCTTTCCTGTTTCCTTACTCTCCCTGACAGGTTCCCAGACCTCTTTGACTATCTTCTATCCCACCCCTATGAAATCCTGCTCTGGGAGAGGATGGGGAAGCTCTGCAACATGATGGGGAAACCTCTGATGCTTCTCAAAGGGTCACTGTAGCAAGAACTTGACCGTTAGTTAATGAGATGAAGTGCTACTCTTACACACGTAGGCATCTGTTAGCTGAAGGTGAGGTTGGGGGCAAGGATAGGGTGGAACATTTTTGTTCCTTCCTGTTATATTCTGAGATTCAATTACAACAAGCAAGTGGTAATTTTCTGTGTTCTTCTCTCTGTATACTCAGTTTGTATCTCCCAGGGCAGAGCGTAGGCAGTGGTAGCCCTTCAGTTAATTTTTTGAACAACTGAATTAATGAATGGGCAAGAGGGTCTTTCCCAGACCTCATTACCTCACAGTAGTAGCTCCACCCACTTATGAGCTAGACCTCGGACATAAAGAGCAGTGCCTCCATGCCAAAGAGTATGATGCTGCCAAGAGCATGGGATACTGTGTTGTCAAGAGCATTGTCTAGGGCTCCAGTCTATTGTCACAGTTCAGTGAAAGACACTTCTTTACTGACCATATGGCCCACAAAATGCATCTGATTCCTTTTCCATAATAGTTGAAGAAGCAAGATTTCCCTTCCTCTAAAGAGAAGCTTATCTCTTTATTAGGCTTTTTATTTTTAAATTAAGACTTTATTTCCTTATCAGAGTATAATTGCTTTATGATATCACCTGCTGTACAACATTGTCAATCAGCCATAAGTATACATATATCCCCTCTCTTTTGATATCCCTCCAACCTACCCCTGTTCCACCCCTATAGGTTGTCACAGAGCACCAAGCTAAACTCCCGGTGCTCTACAGCAGCTTCCCGCTGACTATCTATTTTACACATGGTAGTGTGAACATGTCAATCCTACTGTCTCAATTTGTACCACCCTCCCCTCCCCCCACTGTGTCCTCATATCCTTTCTTTACATAAATTAAGACTTTATTTTTTAAATGTTTCAAGTTTATAGTAAAATTAAGAGGAAAGTACTGAAATTTCCCATCCAGCCTCTTCCTTCAAATAGGTATAGACTTCCCTATTATCCAAATGCCCCAACACTGGCATGTTATTTTACAATTGATGAACATACCTTGACACATCACAATTACCTACAGTCCATAATTTGCATTACAATTCGCCCGTGGTGTATTCTGAGTTTTGATCAATGTATAATGACATGTATCCACCACTGTAGTATCATATAGATGAGTTTCACCACCCCCAAACCCCTCTGTGGTCTGCCCCTTCATCCCTCCCTCCTCCTGTAAACCCCTGAGAACTAGATGTTTAAACCTCCTTTCAGAGTGCTTAATCCAGCCTTGTCAATAAAGAATCTAATTGACCCAGCCCACTCTGTTACCAACAGACCTACTAGGAGTCCAGAGATAACGGAAGGAAGAGATCGTATCAGTCTTAGTTCTCAATTTTATTTGCATGGAGACCGATTCCCATCAGTTTTTGCCTGTTTTTTTCAGGCCACAGATCTTTGGCTTCAAGTCAATTTTTTTAGCTTTAAAGGGTTCAGGATGGTGGGGTACATGTACACCCATGGCTGATTCATGTCGATGTATGGCAAAAACCACTATGATATTGCAAAGTAGTTAGCCTCCAATTAAAATAAATTTAAAAAAATCCAAAGTTACACAAACACACACACTTCCCAGGAAAACCACACCTTACTCCTTGAGTTTGCTCTAGGTTTCTAGTCCATAAAGCTTGATTTGGCTGCAGGGATAAGTATAAAGTATTCAAACCACTGGTATTCCCTTTCCCACATATTCCTCATCACTTCTGCTTAAAAGCCTCCACACCATTTTGGAAACACTAGGTTGACTACACTGAGAATATTCCTGCTTCTAGGAATTACTGATTGTTTAGCTCTCAGAGAGACATGTAAATAAACTGTGTGTCCATGAAGAGTTTCTTTCTTTCATCCTTAAAGCATTGCAAATAGGATTATTTCTAGATAGTGCAATATAAGGAAATTAGTTACTATTCATTTTTTTCTCACTCATTTGCTCACTCTTGCCAGGGTGTGAGTTGGGCACCTAGGTTGCAATGGAGAACCAAGCAGACAGGGTTTATGCCCTCAGGCCCTGGAAGAATGTGTTCATTCTCTTCTGCCTTGGCAGAAAAATTTGAAAAGCACTGTCACCCAATCCATGAATTCCCTCTAAAGCAAGCATGCTGCTTTCAGGCTATTCCTTAAAGGAAATGAATGGTTAGGTGAGAAAAATTCGTATGCAATACCACTCATTTGGAATCTTTGCTGAGAATAATTAGAGTGGAACAAAGTTTGTATTGGTGAAAACCCTGATTTGTAATATCATATCTAGAGAACTATATTGTTTTATTGTTTCAAATATATGTAATAAATTAACTTAAAATTATTTGCATAGATAGATGTTCTGCAATAGCTGTGATGAATAGGTATTAAGATGTTTTTATAATTATAAAGATTATATATATACTATAAAAATATTGAAAATACAGAAAAGTATAAAGAAATACAGTGTACGATTCTAGTATTCAGAAGCAACTGCTTTTAATTAAGGTCCACATCCCTTATCTTCTTCTCAGCGTTTTGAAATTCAGAATTTTTCAGACCTTAGGAAGGTAATCCAATGTGTTACTCAAAGATTTTATGGCATCCTCAGCATAGTGTGCGACAATGCTTTATAATCAAACAAACACAGTAACATTTCTGCAGCAACCTGTATAAATATTTGTTCTATGAAGAATATAGATTATAACCTCACGATTGTTCCTATCAGATTTTGCTAACAAATGAGCTATAAATATCTTTCCATCCAAGAGCCCTTTGTATTTTGGAATTGCATATAAAGGATCATGGACTTACATTTTAGCACAAACTTAGACAATTCCTAAGCACTTCGTACCTTCTAGGCATCATGGGAGGAGTTTAACATGCACAGATTTGTGCTCTTCAAACTGATAGAGGTATGTGTAAAAGATTGGGGTCTTGTTCCTTCAAAAGATGCCTTATACCAAGGAAATGCTGTCCATAGGATTTGTCTATAGCCACCCTACTTGTCAGGCCTTTTATAACTTTGGCTTCAGTTTTGCCCTTGAATGTTGACTCTGGCATTCATTCACTTGGATCTGTCATCCCCTGCTGGGATGACCCTATATTTGATCCTAACTCTGCTCCCAATTCTCTTAGGCTCAAAGGCCAGATCATGGCAAAACAAACAAACAAAAAAAACAAAAAAACATCCTACCCTTGGTTTTGCTTTTGCGAAACTATTTTGGCCCTGACTTTTCACAATGACCCTCCCTGCTCTACTTGGTCAAGTTAAGACAAGCATGGCCTGGAAAATGGTTGAGAAAAAAATAAAGGTGAAGGTTAAATGCATGCAGCTTTTGTTCAAATCAAAGAGATGGCTTGAAAGGCAAGTGTCAGAAATTAAGCAAGTAAATAACAGAACACTGTGAGTCACTGGTTTATATCTTGATGGCTGCCTGCCTGTACCTTTTTCTGTGTCTGTGCACTAGCTTTCAAAATTTACCAGATAATGAGTATTTTACAGAAGCAAATGTCACAGCTCTTTCTTTCATGCAAATGAAGACAGGAAAGTTGGTGGAATGATAACTAATGGAATAAAAAATATTGAAAACCTGTAATTACCTGTGATAAACAATATATTATTCTTTTTCTTCCTCTGTTCTGAATCTTCCACTATATTTTTTCTTGCCCAATGCAGTATATCATGCCAGTATTGCTTTGCAGTTATGTGTCTCAAGCTACAGTTCCTGCTGATAGTGAGAATGAAAGCACATTTTGGTTGCTATGTTTTTCCTTCCCTTCGTCATGGACTGCAAGTGCTTTTATGCTAATATAAGCCCCAATGACAGGAAGTCTAAATGGAAATGTTATTACAAAGCTGTGGATATATAGTTAATGAAATATGTATGATTACGATATTGCAGGACGTGTGTAATATTGATGGGAACTCAACTGATCTCAATATTTAATAAAGGTTTAATTTAAAATATGGATATTTGAGGGAATAGGTTGTTTTATCCTTTTTGCAAATGCGGCACATTAATTAATTTCTTGCTGAAAATTTGTCTGGTGAATTCAGTTTCCTTCTGTAATCTTCTGTTTTGAATTTCCCCCCCTTTTTCTTTTTGGAAGCATACTTCTTTATGCTGGTCTGGACTCTGGTATTCCAGAATGCCTGAGGGTGAGAGAAAGAATGACAATATGCTTTGAGGATTCTGGAGCAGCTGAATGGTCCACTCATGATTCCCTATAGTCTATTTTGATTGACATTTGAACCCACTCTCTGGAAATTTGGCCCAATGACTCAGCTTTAGACACTGTTCTCAAAAAACCTGAGTCTTTAGGCATTGGTTAAAATGGTGGATACTTGGAATTGAATTTAGGAGGATTGAAATTGCCAGTGTAGTTACTGAAGACTGTGCTCACAGATTGGTTGAGCTGTGGACTTTTTTGAATGCCAAGAAAATGACAGGCTATATAGATCATTAATACGGAACAGTGAAGGGTCATAGATAGACAACTGGAAGCTATGACCCAGCAAAATCCTGTCTCCTTGGATTTATAGATTATTGTCACCTTTGATTTCAATTATTTGACCATCTGAGAATTTACACAATTTAAAACAAAATGATAATATATTTTGTATCATTTAAAACATGCCAAATGTTTTCACATGTATGCTCATTTTTCCCTCATAGATCCCTTGTGAAGAGACATCTGTGTACCCATTTTAGAGTGAGAAACTAAGTCACAGAAAGGTTAAGTAAATTGCCCAAGGTTGAACATGGAGCTAGGAAATGGCTGAGGTGGGATTCCAAGTTAGGTTTGCCTGTACAGAAAGAGAAAATGAAAAATGGTTAGATCATCAGATGTGTGATATACAATGATATAAAGCAGGGGAAATAGAGGAAACAGTTTTGATGAATTGGTTAAGATTTATCTTCAAGATTTATTTACCCTTTATGGCCAATTTCCTTGTGAGACTGAGTCTTGGGCTGGAGTAGACAATGACGATGATTTGGCAAAAGCCATCCCTCTGCTGGAGGACCAACTTACAATCAATGTTCCAGTAACAGCTGGTCATGGGGGTTATATCCATACATGGGACAGAGAAGTTCTGTTTTTCAGTTCAGTTCAGTCGCTCAGTCGTGTCTGACTCTTTGTGACCCCATGAATTGCAGCACGCCAGGCCTCCCTGTCCATCACCAACTCCCAGAATTCACTCAAACTCATGTTCATCGAGCCAGTGATGTCACCAGCCATCTCATCCTCTGTCGTCCCCTTCTCCTCCTGCCCCCAATGCCTCCCAGCATCAGAGTTTTTTTTCCAATGAGTCAACTCTTCGCATCAGGTGGCCAAAGTATTGGAGTTTCAGCTTTAGCATTATTCCTTCCAAAGAACACCCAGGACTGATCTCCTTTAGAATGGACTGATTGAATCTCCTTGCAGTCCAAGGGACTCTCAAGAGTCTTCTCCAACGCCACAGTTCAAAAACATCAATTCTTCAGCACTCACCTTTCTTCACAGTCCAACTCTCACATCCATACATGACCACAGGAAAAACCATAGCCTTGACTAGACAGACCTTTGTTGGCAAAGTAATGTCTCTGCTTTTCAATATGCTGTCTAGGTTGGTTATAACTTCCTTCCAAGGAGCAAGCGTCTTTTAATTTCATGGCTGCAGTCACCATCTGCAGTGATTTTGGAGCCCCCCAAAATAAAGTCTGACACTATTTCCACTGTTTCCCCATCTATTTCCCATGAAGTGATGGGACCAGATGCCATGATCTTTGTTTTCTGAATGTTGAGCTTTAAGCCAACTTTTTCACTCTCCTCTTTCACTTTCATCAAGAGGCTTTTTAGTTCCTCTTCACTTTCTGCCATAAGGGTGGTGTCATCTGCATATCTGAGGTTATTGATATTCCTCCCAGCAATCTTGATTCCAGCTTGTGCTTCTTCCAGTCCAGCATTCCTCATGATGTACTCTGCATATAAGTTAAATAAGCAGGCCTGATTAAGTACCTTAAACTGGTGCTGGGAGAATTATTATGCTGCTCATCCATTTGCTGGAAGTAAAAGAGCATGGATTTTCAATCAAACAGCACACTTACTTAACCATGAAGAGAACTGTCTGGATGGACAAGTCCATGAACAGGTGCATTTCTGTTTAGCCTATTTTCCGTGTTGCATGGTGCTTGCCAGGATGGGCAGGCTGTGATGGAGTACCACTCTGGAGGACTCTGGGATGCGAGGAGTTGATGCAAGCAGTAGGTGCGCATAGAAAGCATTCAAAGTTAAGAAGTTCATCTCTGACGTCATATGTCCTGGATTAGAACACTGGCTCTGCCACTCACTATGTAAACTTTCTGAGCCTTATTTTGCTCAACTGCAAAATAGGAATAATAAGTACTTGCCTAATAGGGATTTGAGGGGACTGGATGCATTATTGTTGTTGTTGTTTTCCAGTCACTAAGTTGTGTCCAACTCTTTGTGGACCTCATAGACTAGATGTGTTATTACATGTAAATATTTAGAATGGTATCTGGCTTATAATAAGTATTAAGTGTTGGCCATTATTCCAGTTCAAGATCTGGCTTAAACTGGAAATATGGTTCTATAGAAAAGTGACTTCAGGGGATTCCCTGGTGGTGCAATGGTTAGCACTTCACACTTCATTGCATGGGGCACAGGTTTGGTCCCTATTTGGGTAACTAAGATCCCACATGCCATGTGGCATGGCCAAACATTTATAAATAAATAAAAAGAAAGGTGATTTTAATTATATAAAAAGGACTTTGGGAAAAAAGCATTTTGGGAAATGTTTGCCTATCACTAAGAATTCAGCCAATGAGATGACTGATATTACCTGTGATATCCAGTGGAATTCCTATATTTATTCTACTTTTTAATGTTTATTTCTTTGGGTTTATATGTGCTTCTAGGAATCTTATTTTAATGCCTTATTTCTGTCTTGGGACTGATGAAGAACATGTTCCTTGATTATGTCCCAGTGGAAACAGGTTTTTAAAAAAGTGTAGTAACATGCTTTGAGGAGGAAATTGATTAACCAAAGACTTCAACTGACTTGTCCATGTGAGTTTGTCATTTTAATTATTAGCTTTTTAATACTAGCAAATCAGTTAATGGCACCAAGGAAACAACTGCTGTTGTCACAGAGTAAATAATGGTATAGTCATTCTACTGTGAAGGTTATTTTTGTATCACATTTCATTGTGCTAGCCTGTCTGATTTATGGCTATAACCACCCGACCCTGGCTCTGGCCCTTATCTGCTTACACGGTAATTTTAAGCCCGTCACTCTCCCAAAGACCCTGCCAAAGTATTTATGGGAGTCCCTGGGGGTTATCTTACATGAGCTCTGAATTAGCCAGACCACCACCACTGCTGCTGATACTGTGCCCTGGACCCTCAGTGCTGTGGCTGCTGCCTGGCCAGCCTGCTACAGCCTGCTGATTGGCCTGGATATCAACACTTTTAAGGCTCACAGAGCAATAAGACCTTGGCAATCAACTGCAAAGTCAGAAAGGGCAGAGCTTTCTTCTTCTTGCATTATGCTCCCTTAGGGGAATCTCATGGCATGGTTATTTGGGTCCTGAGGTGTTACAAAGTTTAGTCATATCATTTGGCTTTTACTCACAGTCCTTATATCCCAGGATACACATTTGCCCAGTCAGAGTAGTTGGGATGAAGTGGATTTAGGCAACAACAACGATCCTGTAATTGGAAACTCTGCCTGCCCCTCATTCTCAGCCCCTCTTGCTAAATCCAATTCACTATACCTGACATGTTTCCTTGGTGGATGAGTTCTTAGGGACCTTACAATCTGTTCAGAAACATATCTTTTGCTGGGGTCTCTACCTATTAGAAATCCAAGAAAAGATATGGCTGGTATCCTTTATATGGAAGATTTTGTACCAGTGCAAATCAATTGATGTAACTGGCTTGTGACTGGGATGATAAAGAAGGCTTCACTTAATTCCACCTGCCAGATGTAATTGAATTTTAGATATGGCCCAATTGGGACCATGGTTTTGTGTTTACATCTTTAATCTGCATTAAAGATATGAAATTGACATGGTCTGGAATGGTGTATATAATGATGGTGCGTGTGTGTGTGTGCATGTATGTGTATACCACATATTATTTTTTTTTACATATGTCCCCTCCCTCCTGAACCCCCCTCCCATCTTCCTCCCCATACCACATATTCTTTATCCATTTATCTATCAACAGACATGTGGGCTGCTTCCATATCTTGGCTATTATAAATAATGCTGCAATGAATATAGGACTGCATATATCTTTTCTAATTAGTATTTTCATTTTCTTTGAATAAATACCCATGAGTAAAATTGCTGGGTTTTATGGTAGTTCTATTTTTAATTTTTGCTGAATCTCCATACTGTCATTCAAAATGCCTTCACCAATTTACATTCCTATCAACAGTGTGTGAGTGTTCTCTTTACTTCACAATTTTGCCAATACTTGTTATTTATTGTCTTTTTTTTTTTTTACAACAGTCATCGGACATATGTGAGGTGATATCTCATTGTGGTTTTGATTTACATTTTCCTGATGGTTAGTGATGGTGAGCATCTTTTCATGTGTCTGTTGGCCATCTGTATGTCTTCTTTGGAGAAATGTCTACTAAGCTTCTCTGCCCACTTTTTCTTTTTTATTTATTTTTTATTGAAGGATAATTACTTTACAGAATTTTCCTATTTTCTGTCAAACCTCAACATGAATCAGCCATAGGTATACATATATCCCTCCCTTTTGAAACTCCCTCCCATCTCCCTCCCCATCCCACCCCTCCAGGTTGATACAGAGCCCCTGTTAGAGTTTCCTGAGCCATACAGCAAAATTTGAGAAATGTCTACTAAGTTTCTCTGCCCACTTTTGAATCAATTTGGTTGCTTTTAAAATATTAAGTTGTGTGATTTCTTTATATAATTTGGATATTAACACATTATCACATTATCAGATATATCATTTGCAAATATTTCTCCTGTTCAGTAGTTTGCCTTGTTGATGGTTTTTTCTTGTTTGATTTTTGCTGTACAGAAGATTTGTAGTATGATGTAGTTAAATTTGTTTACTTTTGCTTTTGTTGCTCTTACCTGAGGAGACAGATTCAAAAAAATATTGGTAAGGCCAGTGTCATAGAGTTTACTGCCTGTTTTCTTCTAGGAATTTTATAGTTTCAGGTCTTACATTTAGGTCTTTAATCCATTTTGAGTTTATTTTTGTATATGATGTAAGAAAATAGTCTAGTTTCATTCTCTTGCATGTAGCTGTCCAGTTTTGCCAACACCATTTACTTAAAAAGAGGCTATCTTTCCCCCATTGTATATTTTCCTCCTTTATAAAAAATTAGTTAACCATATAAATGTGGGTTTTTTCCTGGGCTTCCTATTCTCTTCCATTGATCTATATGTCCATCTTTGTGCCAGTATCATACTCTTTTGTCTACCATACCTTTGCTGTATAGTTTGAAATCGAGGCATGTGGTACTTCCAATTTTGTTCTTTCTCAAGATTCGTTTGGCTAGTCAAAGTCTCTTTGGCTCCATAATAATTTCAGAATTATTTGTTCTAGTTCTGAGAAAAATGTCATCAGTATTTTGGTAGGGATTGCATTGTAGCTATAGACTGCTTTCGATTGTCCATTGAGTTGGTGATGCCATCCAACCATCTCATCCTCTGTTGTCCCCTTCTTCTCCTGCTCTTAATCTTTCCCAGCATCAGGATCTTTTCCAATGAATTGACTCTTTACATAAGGTGGTCAGTGTATTGGGGCTTCAGCTTCAGCATCAGTCCTAATGACTATTCAGGGTTGATTTCCTTTAGGATTGATTGGTTTGATCTTCTTGCTGTCCAAGGGCTTCTCAAGAGTTTTTTGCAACACCACAATTCAGAAACATCAATTCTTCAGTGTTCAGCCTTCTTTACAGTCCAAATCTCATATCCATACACTACTACTGGAAAAAACCATAGCTTCGACTATACAGAGCTTTGTCAGAAAAGTGATGTCTTTCCTTTTAAATACATTGTCTAGGTTTGTCATAGCTTTTCTTCCAAGGAACAAGCATCTTTTAATTTCATGGCTGCAGTCACCATCCACAGTGATTTTGGAGCCTAAGAAAATGAATTCTGTCACTGTTTCCATTTTTTCCCCCATCTATTTGCCATGAGGTGATGCAACAAGATACCATGGTCTTAGTTTTTTGAATTTTGAGTTTTAAGCCAGCTTTTTCACTCTCCTCTTTCACCTTCATCCAGAGGCTCTTTAGTTCCTCTTCATTTTCTGCCATTAAGGTGATGTCATCCGCATATCTGAGTTTATTGTTATTTCTCCTGGCAATCTTGATTCCAGCTTGGGCTTCATCCATCCCGGAATTTTACATGATGTACTCTGTATATAAGTTAAGTAAGCAGAGTGACAATAAACAGCCTTGATGTACTCCTTTCCCAATTTTGAATCAGTCCATTGTTCCATGTTCAGTTCTAAAAGTTGTTTTTTGACCTGCATACAGGCTTCTTAGTTACTAACTCTGCTTTAAATGTTTGGTAGGATATGCCTGTGAAGCCATTCAGTCCTAAATTCTTGTTTATTAGGCATGTTTTGATTACTGACTAAATTTGCTACTGATAATCTCTCTGTTCAGATTTTCTATTTCTTCCTGATTCAGTCTTAGAAAATCATGTGTTTGTAGGAATTTATGTATTCAATATTTTTTCTAGGTTTCTAATTTGTTGGCATATTGTTTTTTGTAGTAATCTTATAATATTTTGAGTGTTGTATTGGTTTTTAACTTATTCTCTTTCATTTCTGATTTTATTTATTTGGACCCTCTCTTTTTTCTTGATGAGTCTGGCTAAAGGTTTGTCAATTTTATCTTTTTAAAGAATCAACTCCTAGTTTCATTGATCTTTTCTATTTTTTTTGTTTAGTTTTTTAAATTAATTTTTATTGGAATATAGTTGGTTTACAATGTTGCATTATTTTCTGTTGTACAACAAAGTGAATCAGTTTTGCATATACATATAGTCACTCTTTTATAGATTCTATTTCCATATAGGCCCTTGCAGAATACTGAGTAGAGTTCCATGAGCTTTACAGTAGGTTATTAGTTATCTATTTTATATATAGTAGTGAGTATATGTCAATCCCAATCTCCCAATCTATCCTTCCTCCCCTTTTACCCTTGGTAGCCATAAGTTTCTTTTCTCATCTGTGACTCTATTTCTGTTTTGTAAATAGGTTCATTTTGTACCATATTTTTAGATTCCACACATAAGTGATATCATATATTTCTCTGTCTGACTTACTTCACTCAGTATGACAATCTCCAGGTCCCTCCATGTTTCAGCAAGTTGCATTGTTTTACTTTTTTATTCTTTTTTATGGCTAAGTAAAAACAGTGACAGACTTTATTTTCTTGGGCTCCCAAATCACTGCAGATGGTGACTGCAGCCATGAAATTAAAAGATGCTTGCTCCCTGGAAGAAGAGCTATGACAAACCTAGACAGTATATTAAAAAGCAGAGACATTACTTTGCCAACAAAGCTCCATATGGTCAAAACTATGGTTTTTCCAGTAGTCATATATGGATCTAAGAGTTGGACCATAATGAAGGCTAAGCACCAAAGAATTGATGCTTTTGAACTGTGATGTTGGAGAAGATCTCCTTGGACAGCAAGGAGATCAAACCAGTCAACCCTAAAGGAAATCAGCTCTGAATATCCACTGGAAAGACTGATGCTGAAGCTGAAGCTCCAATACTTTGGTCACCTGATGAGAAGAGCTGACTCATTAGAAAAGACCTTGATGCTGGGAAAGACAGAAGGCAGGAGGAGAAGGGGATGACAGAGAATGAGGTGGTTGGATGGCATCACTGACTCAATGGACATGAATGTGAGCAAGTTCCAGGAGATGGTGAAGGACAGGGAAGTCTGGCGTGCTGCCGTCCATAGTGATGCAAACAGTCGGATACGACTGAGTGACTGAACAACAGCAAATGTCTTTATATTTAATGTGAGCTTCCTGTAGACAACATGTAGCTTGGTCTTATTGTTTTATCTACTCTATCAATCTCTTTATTGTAATTGATATATTAAGATCACTGATATTTGAAGTGATATTACAATGTAAGTTAATATCTATCATGTTTGTTACTGATTTCAATTCATTGTATCTGTTCTTTGTTTCTTTTTGTCTTCTATTTTTTTCTGCCTTCTTTGGTTTTCATTGAGCATTTCATATGATTCCATTTTCTCTCCTCTCTTAGTGTATCAGTTATACTTCTTCAAAAAAAATTTACTAGTATTTCCAGTATACATTTACAAATAGTCTAGGCCCACTTTCAAATAACACTATGCATTTTCATAGGTAGTACAGGTATCTCTTAACAGTATAACAGAGTATTCCCAATTCCTTCCTCCTGTCTCTTATAACATTGTTGTCACTTATTTCACTTATTCATATGCTACAATCTCCCAGTATATTATTGTCATTATTACTTTGAATAATTAGATCTAATTATCCATTAGATCAATTAAGAATAATAAAAAGGATACATTTTGTTTTACTTTCATTTATTCCCTCTCTGGTGATTCCTTCCTCAGAAGACCTGAGTTTCTGACCAATATCACTTTCCTTCTCTCTGAAAAACTTCTTTAACATTTCTTTCAAGCATAGTCTATTGGCAGCAGATTCCCTCTGAGCGTCTTTTAAAGAGTGAATTTGCTAAATATGAAATTCTAGGTGGATTTTTTTTTCTTTCAACATTTTGAATGTTTCAATCTTTTCTTTTCTTGCTTGCATGGTTTCTGAAAAATCCAATGTAATTCCAATCCTTTTTCCTCTGTAGGTAAAGTGTGTTTTTCCCTCTAGTTTTTTTGCAAGCTTTTCCCCTTGTCTTTGGTTTTCTTCAGTTTGAATATGGTATGCTGAGTTGTAGATTTTTTTGGTGTTTTTCCTACTTGTTATTTTCTGAGTTTGCTGGATCTGTGGTTTGGGGTCTGTATTAATATTGGAAAAGTATCATCTATTATAATTTCAATATTTCTCCTGCTCCTTTCTATTATACTTTTCCAGATGTTTACAATTTTTTGTTCTGCCTTTATTCCCAAGAATCCAAATTTTCTCGCAGTATTATTTTCCTTTTATCTGAGGAAATTCCTTTAGAAATTAAGAGCAGGTTAGCTGTTTATGTATTTAGTTTCCTTTGTTTGATAATTTTACTTGTACTTCTGAGGGATATTTTCACTAGATACAGAATTCTAGGAAGACAATTCTTCACCCCCCCCCCACCCCCCCGGCCCAGTGCTTTATAGATGCTGTGCCACCTCCTTCTCTCCTCCACGGTTTTTAAAGAGAAATATACATTCCTTTGTAACATTGTCCCCTATAAGTTATACACAACTTCTGATTGTGTTCTGGATTTTTTTTGGTCTTTATTTTCTAGAATTCTAGCTATAATGTGTATTGGCATTGGGTTTATCCAATTTGAGGATTCTTCAGCTTCTTAAATTTGTATTTTTTTCTTTTGTTAAGCTTGAGAAGTTTTCAGCCATTATTTCTTCAAATATTTTTTCAACATTTCACTATTTTTCTTCTTCTAGACTCTGAGGACACTATTGTTAAAACATTTTTAAGTCCCACAGGTCTCTGAGGCTCTGTTCACTTTTTAAAACCTTTTTATTTTTTGTCTCTACCTTTTAGAATGGGTATTTTCTGTTAATTTCTCTTCAACTTCACAGAATCTTTTCTCTGTCCTCTCTTCTTTGCTAATGAATCTGTCTAGTGAATTTTAAATTTATTTTCATATTTTTCTATTTTAGTATTTCTACTTGGTTCTTTTATAAATCTTTCATTTCTTTACAAATACCTTTATATTTTACTGTTTGCTTTGAGAGTTTAAAATTGTTCATTTAAGCATTTTAAAATTTGTCATGTCAAAGTCTTTATCAGATAATTCCAATATCCGTATGAGCTTATGATTGACCTCTTGATTGTCTTTTCCTAGATGAATAGAAATTTTTGTTGTCCTCCATATGCCTAGTAATTTTGGATTTTATTATAGACATTTTGAATATTACACTATGAGATTCTAGATCTTTCTTAATGAGCATGTTGAAATTTTTGTTTTTAATCAGGTAATCCATCTGTCTCAGTTCAGACCACAAGTTCCTTTGATAGTTTTCTAAACATTGAACCTGCCTACATGTGAGCCACCCAGTGGCCAGACTGGAACCTGGGTAGTGGTCCATCTTTTAGTTCTGCTCTGGAAATCATTGGTATGCTGATGCAGACCAGATCAACACATGCACAGTTTGGGAGTTCATAAGCAACTTTACAGGGTTACATTCATGAGCTCCTCCCTCTTCAAACTCTCCAATATTTTCTGGTTCCCTGGGGCTCTCCTTTTTGGTATTTTAGCTGCCTACTTTCCTAATTATACTGTCAGGGCCAAGCAGCAAGAGAACAGAGAGAGTATACAAAAGTAAAGGGTTTAGCTCGGTTCTCTTGGAGCTACACCTCAGCCTAATGGAGAGAAAAGTGGCCTCCTTCAGAATTTTGGCTCTTGCAAGCTGCTGAGCGAAGTGCTGCTGCCACTGCCATTGCTATAGCTGCATGATCACCTGGAGGCTGATATGCTGGAAATGAGAAAGAATGGAAAGAAACTAGGGTTTTCCTCTACTTTATGAACATTACTAGTTTCCTTTCCTGTACCTCCAGCCAGAATTAGAGAGCTTCATTTGGGACTTTCTCTGTCTGTACAGTATTGCTTACTTGTGGGTTTCTGTCTGCCTTGATTTCTGGCCAGCGGATATAGGAGGGGCTAAAATGGGAAACTCACTGCTGGGTTGGTGATGGCTCAAATTCTGGTGTTCTTCCTTGCAATCCCTGCTGCTATTTACCTTTTAAATAGATGCTCCTGCAGTCTGCTCAGGTTCTGTGGTTAATTTCAGCGAGAAAAAATGTCTTACTCCAACTTAACCTGGGGTCAAACCTCAATTCCATTTTTTTAAAAAAATATAAATTTATTTATTTTAATTGGAGGTTAATTACTTTACAATATTGCATTGGTTTTGCCATACATCAACATGAATCTGCCACAAGTATACACGTGTTCCCCATCCTGAACCCCCCTCCCTCCTCCCTCCCCATACCATCCCTCTGAATCATCTCAGTGCACCAGCCCCAAGCATCCAGTATCATGCATTGAACCTGGACTGGCGATTCATTTCATATATGATATTATACATGTTTTTAGAGTAGTTTTGGTTTGCTCCAGCAAATGATTCCTTTTCTCTTTGAAATCAAAGCAAAGTTTTTTTTTTAAAAAAGGTAAAAATTAACTGAAACTCTTGAAAATGTTTCTTCTTTTTTTATATTGATTTTAAGATTTTATTGGGGTGCTGCCTTAAGTACATCAAATATTCTACCTGTTTTGACTATTTTCTCTTGCTCTATTCTCCAGTTGACATATAAAAGATGGTGACTGAATGAAAAGGCCAGTACAGTAAATGGAGAAGTGGATTTTAATTTAAGTATGCCTAATGTCATGGCCTAAGTTTTTTGCCACCATGCACTGCTGTCTTCTTAGGTTAGTGCTGCCCCACACCTGCAAATTTTACACATTGTGGTACATTAACTGTTAATTTGCTTGACCTTCCTTTCCAGTCACTGTAAGAGGAGTATATTTCCTAACCCTACTAATGTTGAGCATGGCCATGTGATATTCTTTGGCCTAGTGATGGTTAGCAGAGGAGAAAAGGAAAGATATACCCATTTTAATGCAGAGTTCCAAAGAGTAGCAAGGAGAGATAAGAAAGCCTTCCTTAGTGATCAGCACAAAGAAAGAGAGGAAAACAATAGAATGGGAAAGACTAGAGATCTCTTCAAGAAAATTAGAGATACCAAGGGAACATTTCATGCAAGATGGGTACAATAAAGGACATAAAAGGTATGGACCTAAGAGAAGCAGAAGATATTAAGAAGAGGTGGCAAGAATACACAGAAGAAATAAACGAAAAAGATCTTCATGACCCAGATAATCACGATGGTGTGATCACTCACCTAGAGCCAGACATCCTAGAATGCGAAGTCAAGTGGGCCTTAGGAAGCATCACTACGAACAAAGCTACTGGAGGTAATGGAATTCCAGTTGAACTATTTCAAATCCTGAAAGATGATGCTGTGAAAGTGCTGCACTCAATATGCCAGCAAATTTGGAAAACTCAGCAGTGGCCACAGGACTGGAAAAGGTCAGCTTTCATTCCAATTCCAAAGAAAGGCAATGCCAAAGAATGCTCAAGTGAAGTGAAGTGAAGTCGCTCAGTCGTGTCTGACTCTTTGCGACCCCATGGACTGTAGCCCACCAAGCTCCTCTGTCCATGGGATTCTCCAGGCAAGAGTACTGGAGTGGGTTGCCATTTCCTTCTCCAGGGGATCTTCCTGACCCAGGGATCGAACCCAGGTCTCCCACATTGCGGGTAGATGCTTTAACCTCTGAGCCACCAGGGAAGCCCTAAGAATGCTCAAACTACCACATAATCGCACTCATCTCACATGCTAGTAAAGTAATGCTCAAAATTCTCCAAGTCAGGCTTCAACAGTACATGAACCATGAACTTCCAGATGTTCAAACTGGATTTAGAAAAGGCAGAGGAACCAGAGATCAAATCGCCAACATCCATTGGATTATTGAAAAAGCAAGAGAGTTCCAGAAAACATCTATTTCTGCTTTATTGACTATGCCAAAGCCTTTGACTGTGTAGATCACCGCAAACTAGAAAGTTCTGAAAGGGATGGAAATACCAGACCACCTGACCTGCCTCTTGAAAAAACTATATGCAGGTGAGGAAGCAACAGTTAGAACTGGACATGGAACAACAGGAAAAGGAGTACATCAAGGCTGTATATTGTCACCCTGCTTATTTAACTTATATGTAGAGTACATCATGAGAAATGCTGGGCTAGATGAAGCACAAGCTGGAATCAAGATTTCTGGGAGAAATATCGATAACCTCAGATATGCAAATGATACCACCGTTATGGCAGAAAGTGAAGAAGAACTAAAGAACCTCTTGACAAAAGTGAAAGATAAGAGTGAAAAAGTTGGCTTAAAGCTCAACATTCAGAAAACTAAGATCATGGCATCTGGTCCCATCACTTTATGGGAAATAGATGGGGAAACAGTGGAAACAGTGACTGACTTTATTTGTTTTATTTTATGTTTTTTGTTCTCCAAAATCACTGCAGATGGTGACTGTAGCCATGAAATTAAAAGACACTTACTTCTAGGAAGAAAAATTATGACCAACCTAGACAGCATATTAAAAAGCAGAGATATGACTTCGCCAACAAAGGTCCATCTAGTGAAGGCTATGGTTTTTCCATTAGTCGTATATGGATGTGAGAGTTGGACTATAAAGAAAGCTGAGCATCGAAGAATTGATGCTTTTGAACTGTGGTGTTGGAGAAGACTCTTGAGAGTCCCTTGGACTGCAAGGAGATCCAACTAGTCCATCCTAAAGGAAATCAGTCCTGAATATTCATTGGAAGGACTGATGCTAAAGCTGAAACTCCAATCCTTTGGCTACCTGATGCAAAGAGCTGACTCATTTGAAAAGACCCTGATGCTGGGAAGATTGAAGGCAGGAGGAGAAGGGGCTGACAGAGGATGAGATGTTTGGATGGTATCACCAACTTGATGGATGTGAGTTTGAGTAAACTCTGGGTGTTGGTGATGGACAGGGAGGTCTGGCGTGCTGTGATTCATGGGGTCGCAAAAAGTCAGACACGACCGAGGGACTAAACTGAACTGAAGTGAGTGATGGTTAGAATGTGATCCCCCTTGACTTTGGTCTTGGCCATATGGCTAAGCAGGCATTGCAAGAGCAGAGGCTTGGAATGTGCTTTGTGCTTGGGCTTGTCCTCTCGCCCTTCTGCCATTACCATGAGAACATTTCCCAGGGAACTTGCTGTTCCAAGGAAGGTGAGAGAAATATGGTGCATACTTGGACCCGACCTGCAGCTTTGTGCTGAGCCCACAGAAGCCTAACCTAGGTGACCGACGTGTGAGTATAAATAAAATGATTGATGTTTCAAGCTTTTTAGTTTAGGGGTGGCTTGCTATGCAGCATTATTGCAAGTGATAGACTGACTCTGACCATATAAATATTTGGTTGAGAACTCTATGTTTTCACATGAAATTTAAATGAAGATACGGTTTTGATTTAAATTCAAAAGCCTAGGGATTCCTCTTAAGCCTCTACTCTCTCTACTGCTTATTCTATTTTCAGGCCTTGCCTCCTAGAAGGCAATTCTTACTAAGGAATGGGATCTTCTTCTTTTTCATTTCCAGCTCTGCTAGTTCTGCCAAATCCTGCTAGTTTTATTTGAGACTTCAGGACCTGGTGGGGACTTGTATGAGGTATCAGACTTCCTACTTCCCTCAACTAAATTTGTTATTCTTGGTCTCCTTTCCAAATGCAGCATCAGCGTCTATAGGTCTCTTAATATGGATTCTGCTGACAGGAAGCCGCAGGTCACGCGGCTGTGTGCTGGTGCGTTCCTCATGACTCTGTTTTCTCCCACTTGGTGAACTTTAGAATAGAATCTAGACAGACCTGGGCTTGGCTGCTATTTGCATGCTTTAATATTTGCAAGACTAGGGGCAAGCTGCATACCATCTTTAAACCTCAGTTTCCTCAAATGTGAGGGAGGGTGATAATCTCTGGCCAGCCTCCCTCATAGCAGTGTAGTGAACCTCAGGAGCTTAGTAAAGGTTAAAGGAATCTTATGGTTCTTATTATTTCCCCTGAGTATGTTCAGCAAGCTAGCAACTAGTAGCAGTCACCACCCTACGGAGATGGAGGCATTAGGGAGCTGTGGCAAGGAAACTCCATTTCACTCTCTCTGGCTTTTGACACAGCCTAGACACAGCAATCTCTCACTCTTTCCTTTGCACCCTTCTTCCACCACCTGGGTTGGAGGAGCCTAACCATACACGCCATCTGCTTAGGACTCAGAGGATCCTATTTTCTTGACAGAAATGCAGGTGTCAAAGCAAGTCAGCTTTGAGGAGCTGAAGCAGTGACAGGCTGCCCTTGGCTTGACATTGCTTTTGACTTCTTAGAGTTTTCCACACTAGTTGCTTAAAGACAGAGAAAGTGGCTTAGAGACTAAAAAATAACATCTAGACCAGCTGCTTTCTACTGGATTCATGGACCCCATTGTTTTGCAAAGTAAGGCAACTCTTCTCCCTGATTCTTGGTGGCATTTTAGAACCACACAACCTGAGGAGTCTGGAAAAAAAAGTATGATTATTATGATATTTAGCCTTTGGTTCCTAAGCTTAGTTGATAGGACTTTACAGTAGAAGAGAACTCTTGTTATTATTTGCCATGTGTCAGGTGCTTTACATTCTTCACATCATTTATTCCAATTTAGTTCTTACATCAGCCCTTTCATTCTCCTTTTTAAAACATATATTGCTTTTCCCATATAATATTTTTCTGGCCATGTGGTATGTGAGATCTTAGTTCCCAGACCAAGGATTGACCTGTGCCCCCAGGAGTAAAGGCTTGGAGTGTTAACCACTGGACCTCCAGGGAAGTCCCCTCATGCCCATTTTACAGATCAAAAACCTAGGCTTAGAGTAAGTAAATTATACAGCCAGAGATTATCACCCTACCTCAATCACATTTGAGGAAACTGAGGTTTAAAGATGGTATGTAGCTTACCCCTAGTCTTGCAAATATTCAAGGATGGAAATAGTAGCCAAGCCCAAGTCTGTCTAGATTCTATTCTAAAGTTCACCACGTGGGAGAAAACAGAGTCATGAGGAACGCACCAGCACACAGCCATGTGACCTGCGGCTTCTGTCAGAGGCAGAGCAGAGTCAGACTTTACACACATATCTGAATCCAAAGCTTGTGTTTTCCATGACATTGTGTAGCCACTGCTTACCTTTTGCTTATTTTGGGTCATTCTGGGAGTATGGTCATATGTGCTCTATCATCATTTTGATAAGCAGTGGTTAGAGCCCAGATATGGAATCAGACAGCTCTAGCTTGGAATTCTGGCTCTATCATTTATCAACTATGTGATCTTGGAAAAAATTATTTAACCTCTCTGAGTCTCAGTTTCCTTATGAGACCAATACTATGTTTCTCTCATGGGGTTTTGGAAAGATTAAATAAGATGATACAAGCAAAGGGCCTTGTGCAGTTCCTGGCACATATTATGCATTCTCTCTCTCTCTCTCTCTCTCTCTCTCTATATATATATATATATATATATATATATATATATATAGATAGATAGATAGATACACATTGAGCTTGTGGTTGGTCTTTACTAGAGCTAGGAAATACATACATATGTTTTTATGATCAAATACGTTATGACTTAATATTGGTACTCCCAATTCAAATTTAGGACTATAAAATTTTTATTTTAGCTTATCTATTTTACATTGATTTCTTGTTTTTGATCTTTTTAAAAAATTTAATTTTTTTTTATTTTTTATTTTTTTTGAAACCTAGAATTATGAAACCTTTAGTTAGATATTAGTATTGACAACAGATGGTGGGAATATTAGTGCATTACATTTTTTTTAAATTTTTATTATTATTTTTTACTTTATTTTACTTTACAATACTGTATTGGTTTTGCCATATATTGACATGAATCCACCACGGGTGTACATGAGTTCCCAAACATGAACCCCCCTCCCACCTCCCTCCCCACAACATCCCTCTGGGTCATCCCCGTGCACCAGCCCCAAGCATGCTGTATCCTGCATCGGACATAGACTGGCGATTTGATTCTTACATGATAGTATACATGTTTCAATGCCATTCTCCCAAATCATCCCACCCTCTCCCTCTCCCTCTGAGTCCAAAAGTCCGCTATATACATCTGTGTCTTTTTTGCTGTCTTGCATACAGGGTCATCATTGTCATCTTTCTAAATTCCATATATATGTGTTAGTAAACTGTATTGGTGTTTTTCTTTCTGGCTTACTTCACTCTGTATAATCGGCTCCAGTTTCATCCATCTCATCAGAACTGATTCAAATGTATTCTTTTTGATGGCTGAGTAATACTCCATTGTGTATATGTACCACAGCTTTCTTATCCATTCATCTGCTGATGGGCGTCTAGGTTGTTTCCATGTCCTGGCTATTATAAACAGTGCTGCGATGAACATTGGGGTACATGTGTCTCTTTCAATTCTGGTTTCCTCAGTGTGTATGCCCAGCAGTGGGATTGCTGGGTCAAATGGCAATTGGAGGGTAATTGCTTTACAATATTGTGTTGGTTTCTGCCATACGGCAACATGACTCAGCCATAAGTACATATATCCCCTCCCTCTTTAACTTCCCTCCCACCTCCCAGCCCATCCCAGCCCTCTAGGTTGTCACAGAGCACCAGGTGTGAGTTCCCTGCATCCTACAGCAAATTCCCACTGGTTATCTGTTTTACATATGGCAGTGCATATGTTTCCATGTTACTCTTTCAATTCCTCCCTCCCCCTCCTTCCCCTACTGTATCCACAAGTCTGTTCTCTGTGTCAGTGTCTCCACTGTTGCCCTGCAAATAGGGTATTAGTACTATCTTTCTAGATTTCATATATATGTGTTGTTGTTGTTTAGTCACTAAGTCATGTCCGACTCTGCAGTCCCACAGACTGTAGCCCGCCAGGCTCCTCTGTCCATGGGATTTTCGAGGTGAGAATACTGGAGTGGGTTACCATTTCCTCCTCCAGGGGATCTTCTTGGCCCAGAAATAGAAAGAACCCAGGTCTCCTGTTCCAAAGGCAGATTCTTTACCATCTGAGTCACCAGGAAAGCCCAATATATGAGTTAAAAATGATATTTGTTCTTCTCTCTGACTTACTTCTCTCAGTATAACAAGCTCTAGGTTCATCCACCTCATTAGAATTGACTCAAATGTATTCCTTTTTATGACCAAGTAATATTCCATTGTATATATGTACCAAAACTTCTTTATCCATTCATCTGTTGATGGACATCTAGGTTGCTTCCATGTCCTGGCTATTTTAAATAGTGCTGCACTGAACATTGGAGTACATGTGTCTTTTTCAGTTATGGTTTCCTCAGGGTAAGTGCCCAGTATTGGGATTGTTGGGTCATATGATAGTTTTAATCCTAGTTTTTTTAAGGAATATTCATACTGTTCTCCATAGTGGCTATATCAATTTACATTCCCACCAACAGTGCTAGAGGATTCCCTTTTCTCCATACCTTTATGAATTTACCTCCATAAATTTATTGTTTATAGCTTTGATGATGGCCATTCTGACTGGTGTGAGGTGATACCTCATTGGAGTTTTGATTTGCATTTCTCTAATAATGAGTGATGTTGAGTATCTCTAATAATGAGTGATGAACTGTGGTGTTGGAGAAGACTCTTGAGAGTCCCTTGGACTGCAAGGAGTTCAAACCAGTCAATCCTAAAGGAAATAAGTTCTGAATATTCATTAGAAGGACTGATGCTGAAGCTGAAGCTCCAAAACTTTGGCCACCTGATGCAAAGAACTGACTCATTGGAAAAGACCCTGATGCTGGGAAAAATTGAAGGCAGGAGGAGAAGGGGATGAAAGAGGGTGAGATGGTTGGAAGGCATCACCGACTCGATGGACATGAGTTTGAGTAGGCTCCGGGAGTTGGTGATGGACAGGGAGGCCTCACGTGCTGCAGTCCATAGGGTAGGAAGGAGTTGGATATGACTGAGTAACTGAACTGAACTGAGCATCTTTTCCATGTATTTATTAGCCATCTGTATGTCTTCTTTCGAGAAGTGTCTGTTTAGGTCTTCTGCCCACTTTTTGATTGGGTTGTTTGTTTTTCTGGTATTGACCTGCATGGGTTGCTTGTATATTTTGGAGATTAATCGCTTGTCAGTTGTTTCATTGGCTATTATTGTATCCCTTTCTGAGGGTTGTCTTTCGATATATATTGACTGAAAAAGTAATCTATTTCTCAAAGTAGAAGTATCATTGGAGCCCAAATATCTTGTTTGCTCTTATAAGACATCATCAGAGTTTTGAGAATTTAGTTATAAGATGTTAGACCTAGAGGGGATCTTGGGATTGGTTAGTCCAAGCCCCTCATTTTGAATATGGTGACACTGAGGTTCACAGAAGGGGAGTGACATGAATATGTATTATCTCCCACTGCTCCCAGTTACACCTCCTTATAACGCAATGACCTTAGTCAAAGTTATGTTTCTTGGTCTTGCTTTATCTGTTTGAAAAGGATAAACAAAGTAAGGATCCCTCTCCTTCTATTTACCAAGGCTGAGATTTATAAGGAAAAAAAGTGAGATTTTAGGTATTTACAATTAGGAAAACATATATTTCCTCCAGCATCCCCTCTTTTCCATACTCCATGTACCATCATATTTCCCAGGCCAGGCTTGCAATTCAAGGGGTTTCCTCCAGCCCTGCATGTCTCTTCATCCTCTTCATCATCCTTACTGTCAAAATTTCCTTCCCCTATGTCCCATTGCCTTTGGGACCTTTTGTCTTTTAAACTTGCCTGATAAAGTGAACTATACATTAACATGTTATTACTTTCCCCACATATTATTAGCAGGATGAGTCTCTCAAAGAAATGATGGATAGTGGAATTTTATACATGAAGGTGTTATGTTATAGAAGAGAACAATTTGAGTAGGTGGCCTTTCTTCTTATACCATCTGGGTGGCCACTTGGAAAATATCTATGCTTTCAGTTCAGTTCAGTTCAGTCACTCAGTCATGTCCGACTCTTTGCGACCCCACGAATCACAGCATGCCAGGCCTCCCTGTCTATCACCAACTCCCGGAGTTCACTCAGACTCACGTCCATCGAGTCAGTGATGCCATCCAGCCATCTCATCCTTTGTCGTCCCCTTCTCCTCCTGCCCCCAATCCCTCCCAGCATCAGTCTTTTCCAATGAGTCAACTCTTCACATGAGGTGGCCAAAGTACTGGAGTTTCAGCTTCAGCATCATTCCCTCCAAAGAAATCCCAGGGCTGATCTCCTTCAGAATGGACTGTTTGGATCTCCTTGCAGTCCAAGGGACTCTCAAGAGTCTTCTCCAACACCACAGTTCAAAAGCATCAATTCTTCAGTGCTCACCTTTCTTCACAGTCCAACTTCACATCCATACATGACCACAGGGAAAACCATAGCCTTGACTAGATGGACCTTTGCTGGCAAAGGAATGCCTCTGCTTTTCAATATGCTATCTAGGTTGGGCATAACTTTCCTTTCAAGGAGTAAGCGTCTTTTAATTTCATGGCTGCAGTCACCATCTGCAGTGATTTTGGAGCCCCCCAAAATAAAGTCTGACACTGTTTCCACTGTTTCCCCATCTATTTGCCATGAAGTGGTGGGACCAGATGCCATGATCTTCGTTTTCTGAATGTTGAGCTTTAAGCCAACTTTTTCACTCTCTTCTTTCACTTTCATCAAGAGGCTTTTTAGTTCCTCTTCACTTTCTGCCATAAGGGTGGTGTCATCAGCATATCTGAGGTTATTGATATTTCTCCTGGCAATCTTGATTCCAGCTTGGGCTTCTTCCAGTCCAGCATTTCTCATGATGTACTCTGCATATAAGTTAAATAAGCAGGGTGACAATATACAGCCTTGACGTACTCCTTTTCCTATTTGGAACCAGTCTGTTGTTCCGTGTCCAGTTCTAACTGTTGCTTCCTGACCTGCATACAGGTTTCTCAAGAGGCAGGTCAGGTGGTCTGGTATTCCCATCTCTTTCAGAATTTTCCACAGTTTATTTTGATCCACACAGTCAAAGGCTTTGGGGCCTCCTTAATGGAATATAGGGAATTTCCTTCGGGTGAGAATGAGGTGTGACTTTCCCTTGTTTGACTTTTGTATCAGTGGGTGGGCAAAAGTAGAAGCTGCCTCAGCTTTTGGTGATGGAGCCTGGACTGCTTGGGTTCTAGGCTTGGAGGTTGGTAGTTGAGACCTTTTATAGAGTTTTTAATGGGATGAAGATTGAGATGTGTTT
Source organism: Ovis canadensis (assembly GCF_042477335.2). Taxonomy (NCBI): domain Eukaryota; kingdom Metazoa; phylum Chordata; class Mammalia; order Artiodactyla; family Bovidae; genus Ovis; species Ovis canadensis. The sequence continues at coordinate 114,935,534 of NC_091727.1, read as the reverse complement.
GAATCTGGATAAACCCAACAACAAGAATCCTGTTATTAATCCAATCAGGGCTAGGGCATTTCCTGTCATTCTTTTGAAGGTAGTAGGTTTCCACAGGTCACAAGAGAGCTGATGTTCATCTTCATCATCTTCTTCATGCTTATCAGGAGAGACCTTAGTGTACTGTACTGGCTGAACCTAAAGGCTGGGCCAGCCCTGGTAATTGGCATGGGGACTGATTCTTCCCTATCAGTATGCCCAGTGAGGCACTGATAAAGGGACTCATAGCATTGCTGTTAGTGCTCCATCTCTTCCTGTTACTAGTCTCACTATACGAGAGGAAGGGTTTGTGGGTATTGTCTAGTCCACCACTGCTGGGGCTAACTTGCCAAAGACTGCAGAGTGAACTCATAGCGTAGTGAGGGCTATAGCTCAGGGCTCCTGCTGCTCTACTTTGTGCTCTTTCTTGTGTAGTACAATGTCTCTATTGTGCATGTTAAGATAGAACAGGTCTCCAGATGACCCGTCTTTATTTATGTAGGTATACATGTACACGTCTTCCCAGAAGGCACAGTGCTAAAGAATCTGCCTGCCAATGCAAGAGGCACAAGAGACGCCAGTTTGATCCCTGGCTTGGTAAGATCCCCTGGCGGAGGAAATGGCAACCCACTTGAGTATTCTTGTGTCTGGGCAATCCCATGGACAGAGGATCCTGGCCGGCTACAGTCCATGGGATCGCAAAGAGTCGGACACAACTGAGCAACTGAACACATGCAAACATACATGTGGATGACACACATGACCCACATGACGTGTGTATGTATGTGGGTGTACAATGCTTAGAACAGTGGCTGGCAAATATCCTCATACATTTTAGCTACACTACGATCACTGATAATAATTTCTATACACAGAGCTCAAATGAAAGCCTTGAGACTCAGTAGCACACTCTTCTTAGTTCATTGGTCAAAGCTTATGAAATTCTCTCAAATCCCTTAAGTCCTCAGAGCAATCTCACAGAGTCAGCATTATTCCTGCTATTATTGTTGCTGTTGTTATCCCAGTACACAGATGAAGTTAATAGGCTTAGAAAAGTTGAATGGCTGGACCAAGACACACAGCAAATCAGCGACGAAGCTGAGCTGACTGAGGCCGATCCTCAGGCTCCTACACCAGACCCTCCTTCCCAAGAGCTGCAGAAGAGATAGTGTAGTAGGTATGTGTCCTAAACACAGAGCAGGTTGGCACTTCACCTGCAAGACAAGTTTCAGGGAAGAAAGGAAGCTGTTGTGTGTAAGCAGAAGATGCCTGGAAGAAGATGCAGAGCGTGGGGGCACCTTAGAGTATTTTTGCTTAGCAACCACTTCTGTTAAGACTAGCCATGCTCATGAGAGTACTTCTCATCTCAGCTACCTCTCTTGGTGTGCTTCAGAATTACCATCTAACTGGAATAAATCTGACCAAAAAAATGAATTCAGATCAAACTAAGAGTCCCAGCTCTGCTGTGAGAACATAATATTGCAATGTATACCAGAAAAAGAAGGTGGGCATAAGGAAAGAGAGAACATGAGAGGGTGGGAGAGAGATATGAAAGCACTTCACAGGCAAGATCTAAACACATAAAATATAGAGGTGAAAAGCAAGCAGCTGTGTGAGAACAAAAGAATGTTCTGCCCTTCCTTATTCTGCTTGCTGCCCAGACTCTTCAACTGCAGCTTCTGCTAAATAATAATGTGGCCTCTCTCTTTGCTCCCAGCTCAAAGAGAATGCTAAAACAGCACAACACTCAAAGTTACACTACAGCCACATATAAAAGTTGATGACATGGAAATAACACTGTTCGCCAACACACACACTTTAGCAACCCCTACTGGAGAAGCACAATGATAACAAATATAATGAACAAAGAAGGAAAAGACTGTTGAGCTAAGATGGGGAAAGGAGCCTTTCTTTGGTTCCTGCTGGGCTGTTTTGATGACTGCTAATGTTTGCAGTGCTCAGTTTTGTAGAAGAAAGTTGGAGTGGAAGAAGAGGCTAGTTACTCTGGTGTCTCAATTCTCAAAAGACTACAGCTATCTTAGAAATGAAAGTCACACATCCGATATGATCACAGACATTAATTGCTAGGTTCTTCTGCAGACCATAAAAGTTGAAGAGAAAGTTGAGCTCTGAATTCTACCCATTTTCAGGAAGTCATGAGATGACTGAAAGAAATTCTAGTTTTTAGAAAGGACACAATGATGGATTGGTTGTATGAAATGCAGATTGGCAAACCTGATGTCAGTTTTGTTGAAGTAATATACCCGGAAGGTATAGGTACAGATCTGCTGCTGCTAAGTCACTTCAGTCGTTTCCAACTCTCTGCGACCCCATAGATGGCAGCCCACCAGACTCCCCCGTCCCTGGGATTTTCCAGGCAAGAACACTGGAGTGGGTTGCCATTTCCTTCTCCAATGCATGAGAGTGAAAAGTGAAAGTGAAGTTGCTCAGTCATGTCCTACTCTTAGTGACCCCATGGACTGCAGCCTACCAGGCTCCTCGGTCCATGGGATTTTCCAGGCAAGAGTACTGGAGTGGGGTGCCATTGCCTTCTCCAGGTACAGATCTGGACAGTGTTAATATGATGATTCCTAGTTACAAAGTACAGGATTCTGTCCTCAACCTTGTCCTGTTAAACACTTTTATTAATGACTTTCTTGAAGTTATTAAAAACATGCTCATCAGGTTTATCAGAGGGATAGTAAATACAATGGAAGCCAGAATTAAGATTCTGCAAATTTTGACAGGTTTGGTAGTTGAGCTGAATCTGCAAAATGAAATCTAACAGATGTAAGCATAAAATACTCTGGGGGAAGGCCAGGAAACTGGTTACCTGAAAACAGAATGTGGCTTAGCAGAGTTCATGTGAAAAAGGTTTAGGGGTTTTACTATACAGTGATCTCAAATGTAAGTTAGCTAGGAGATGTGTCTATGCATTTTTTAAGATATATGAATATGGTGGGTCATACCTTTGGCTTCCCAGGCTTCAAACCAGATTAACTGAATAAGAATCTCTGAGGGCAGAGCCTAGGACTCAATATGTTTAAAGCTCCCCAGGCTATTCCAGTGGGAAAACTTAAGTTGAGGATCACTGTGATAATAAAATGTGAGAGAATTTATAATCCCATTGTAATGTGTATTAGTCAAACTACACCTAGAATTTTTTATTTAGTCTTAGACAACGCCTTTTACAAGATGGAACCAATTCAGAACAGTGTGGCCAAGATGGTAAGGGGACTTGAAGTTATGCCTAGTATGGCATGAGGAACTGAATATAAGCTGTCTCAGGGAAGAAAAAAGTTGCCCTCAAATGAGTGTGCCAGAGGCATTACCATTGCTCTGTTTGGCTCCAGAGATGAGAACTATAACCAAGAAGATGAAGTAACGTGGAGGCAAATTTTAATTCAATAAAATGAATAATATTCCGCCAGGGCTGTCTAATGGGCCACCTCAGAAGGAAATGATTGTCTTGTAATTTGGGGATGCCAAGCTGTTTGGCTGCTCAACCAATGAGTGAGGAGAGTGTAGAGAAGGTTTTTGTTATTCAAGACTCTTGGTATACGACAGAAACCCAATTCAAAAAGCTTGGAAAATAGACTCAATTGCATCATATAACAAGGAAGTGACTTCAGGGGCTCTAATTAGAAAGATCAAGTGATGTCATCAGGCTCTATCTCACCATTTTTGTGGCCCTGTTTGTTTTTGCTTTCCTTTATTCTGCATTCAGGCTCTACAAATGGTATCCTAGCAACACTAGGAGAGAGAAAAGTTTTTTTCTGATACTTCTAAAAAAAGTCCTGGGAGAAACACTGATCTAAATGGACCAATGTGGCCAGAAAGAGGGCAGAGGGTGATGTGTGTGTGTGTGTGTGTGTGTGTGTGTGTGTGTGTGTGTTGGAAGGAGGGTGGGGAAATGAGATGCAGGAAACAATAGAGGCCTTAGGCATTGGATAAGGTTGTGTACGTGAAGAACCCTCTCAGCCCTGAGATTTTCATATTGCTTGACAGTATGGCCAGAATGCAGCAATAAGTATAGAACAAACACTAAGGCTTCTACGGCTCATCAAATATAATCTTTTCTCTGGTCAGGCCCATCTGTTCTTCATGTCCTTTCCCATCTTCACACCTTTGCTTGTGCTGCTCAATCTTTCTAAAAAGATCCGCTCACTACACTCTAACTCAGAGACATTGCAAGGCCTGCCTCTTCCTCCGTTGTAGCGGTCCCCACTGCACTGATCTGAACCTCCTGTGAACTGCTCCAGTACTCCTCATTATTACACATTTTCTGATGCCATGTGTTGAATGTTTTTCCATTTTTAATATGTGAGTATTATAAATAGATAACTTTATTGGAACTGTAAATTTTTTGAGAACAGGGACAATGCCTTCTCCTTTTCTGTTCTTCCCATGCCTAACATATAGTTGAAGACATTATATGGGCTTGTTCACTGGAATGTATTGATCGACAATTATTTTTATACATACCCATCCCTTATTACTGTGTCTGGAGTCTATGCCATGCAACTAATAATGGGTTAGATAGCAATGATGGGAGCATTGTTATCCGAGGGTCTCTGTGGGAAAAAAGTAACACCACATTGTAACCCTTTCCTACTGGTGTAAGCTTTGCCCTGTGCCACGCTGCCACGCTGGTCTCCCTGGCTTTTTGATACCAGAAATGGGTAGGTTTCCTTCTTTAGAGCTTTTACTCATTCACTTATTACAGAATAATTTATTAATCACCAAAGAAAGAGTAAAGAGTAAGCTCCACCTCTCACCCAGTGAACCTGGGGTGCCCTAATGCTGCTTTTTAGCCCTTGAAAAACTACTGTTACTTGGCATTTTCAAAGAGGTCCATGCTTCTGAGTATCTGAGGAGACACAGATATGGACAAAGACTCACGTCTGTGTTTTGCCAGTTTCAAATATTGACCATGGCAAGAGAAACGCGGTGATTTTTCACTGGAGCACGTTAGTGTTGTTTTGTCACTTAGTTCCCAAAGACACACATCGCTATCGATCCTTCCACATATCAGAGGAAGCTCATAAATTATTGGGGAAATGTCAACAAAAATGAAGAAAATGACAGAAAACTCTTCCAGACTTGGAGAAAGACATTATTTTCAAATTCATGTCCCCCAGTATTAGGAAAAACCCCAGAGGCGACAGAAATTTGTGGGAACAAATAAGCCACTGATCATATTGCTATTTATCACAGTGCTCAATTCTGCTTCAGCTTTCAGACCTTGTTGAATCAGGAGAATTTTTAAAAGTGAGCATTTGTGAGATTAAAGGGGTTTTGGAGTTAGAAAGTAAAGTTCTAAGAATAGTCTTATGATTCTAGAAGCTACCAGCTGGCCCTCAGCCAAGTGGTTAAGACTTGTCTTCTTTTTTGAGAGTCCTACTCCCTAATTTGGGTAACAACCTTCCAAGATGTTCATGTTGTCTGCACAGAGTCCCCCTGACCTCTTTTCCATTAGAATTCTCTAATGTTCAGACCACCAGTCTTTGCGAGCAAGTGGGAAGCCCATCAATAGCACAGTACTTTTATTTGCCTTGATTTGAGAAATTTAAAGGAATCTGAAGCTAGAGTCTGAAATATTGCATTGAATATGAATAATGCTTCACAGGTGGCCCAGTGATACAGTGGTCAGAAAGAGTTGGACACGACTGAGTGACAGAACAACAATGGTTTTAAAGAACCTGCCTGCCAATGCAGGAGATGTGAGTTCAATCCCTGGGTTGGGAAGATCCCTTGGAGAGGGAATGACGAACCACTCCAATATTCTTGCCTGGGAAATCCCATGGACAGAGGAGCCTGGTGAGTCACAAAGAGTCAGGCATGATTGAGCAACTAACACTTTCTTTCAATGGCTAGAATGGAAGACAGAGCTCATATGTAGGAGCAAGCAGGCTGTCCAGTACCATGCCCCTGTGTTACAGAGACTTTTATCCCCTTGGTCACAAAGTTGTGCCATATCACTGCAGGATATATTTCAGGGACAGATCCCTCTCACTGTTTGGAAGAAATCAGAGCAGAACACAACTCCTCTGTTGTCTTCCATGTATCGGGCAGAGCTCTGTATGAACAGTGCCTTGTCCCAAGCTTCATCAGTGACAGCTCTTCTCTACAGGTATATCAATATATTGAAAGAAACATCCAGAGTGGGAAGAAGGGTTTCCCCTAATATTCTTACATTTATTTTTTAATATTTATGTTATTTGGCTGTGCCAGGTCTTACTTGCAGCATGCAGGATCCTCAATCTTTGTTTTGGCAGGCGTTATCTTTAGTTGTGGCATTGTGGGATTCAGTTCCCGACCAGGGATGAAACCCAGGCCCCCTGCATTGGGAGCACGGAGTTTTAGCCACTGGACCACCAGGGAAGTTCCTCCTCTGTTTATTTTTTCTCTTCACTCACTGCATGTAACCATCAAGCCATCTCCATGAGGGTAGGAAGTCAGCAGTTTATGATGGTCCTCCCACCTTGAGGAGGCTCCTTCCCCAACAGCAATTACTGGGACCACTGATGGGCAGCGTAAATAGATGGCAGTGCACTCAGAAGGTTCTGGAAAGTTTTCAAAGACTATATTAATGAAATTAATATCAAGATCACACCATGCTCAGGATGAAAATTTATTCCCTATTTTATTCCCCTTTTCAAATGGTGTCCAACTGCATTGTTTTAAGTTGCCTAAGGGAAGATATACAGTATGATCAAAGGACCATTAATAATAGTTGTGTGCTACAATAGTAATATGCAACAATAAGATGCCACGCATTTGAATATAATCTACTGTTATCACATTTCTGGAGGATGTTACTGTCCAAATATCAAACTTCCTTGTACTTTTCAGTTAAAGTCCAGAGAAATAAAAGTATACATTTCCTTTTTTTTGTTGGTTATGCAGTGTGGCATGAGGGATCCTAGTTCCCTGACCACAGATTGAACCCATGCCCCCTGCAGTGGAAACTTGGAGTCTTAACCACTGGACCACCAGGGAAGTCCCAGTATACATTTCTTAAAATCCAATTTCTTAAAGTTCAACATAAAATTTTCTCATCCGCATGAGGGAAAACACACAAAAAATTAAAGACCAAAAGCTATTTCCCTAGCTTCTTATCTGCTCAACCTTAACTAGGAAAGTTCTCAAGACCTGTGCAGACTTGGTGTTCTTTAGCAGCTTTAACCTGTGCTATTTCTTACTGGAATAGATATGGTCATTTCAGGGCCCCAGAATTTGTATTGGCTCAATGCCAAGTCTCTGATATTTCACATAGTTCAGTGAACTAATAGAACTGATGAGACAATCATATTGCATGCGTGCCTGCTAAGTCGCTTTAGTCATGTCTGATTCTTTTCAACCCAATGGACTATAGCCCACAAGGCTCCTCTGTCCATGGAATTCTCTAGGCAAGAATACTGGAGTGGGTTGCCATGCTCTCCTCCAGAGGATCGTCCTGACCCAGGGATCAAACCATGTCTTTTAGGTCTCCTGATTGGCAGGCGGGTTCTTTACCACTAGCGCCACCTGGGAACTGGCCCCATAATTCCCAATTGGTAAACAAGCACACAACAAACTGTCTATGATAGTCACCTCACGACTCGCATTGATCCCTGCTTACTGGAATTTAATCCTTGTGGTATCCTTTCCCCATGTGTGTGTGCCCTTTTCTAACAAATAAAATATATCAGAGTGATGGGTGTTATTCAATAAAGGTTACAAAGGACTGTGACTTTCATCTTTGCAGCAGTCTCTGTCTCTGGCTCTTTTCATTTGCTTGGGTTGAAAACGTCAGCTGTCATGCTGTGAGGAGCTGTAAGAAGTGGCCATGTGGCAAGGAACTTGGTATTAATAGCAAGGACAAGGTCCTCAGGCTTTGAGGAACTGCATTCTGTCAATAGCCAAATGGGAGAACTTGGAAGTGGATGATTAGAATTTGTAAGCAAGATTAGTTCATCTAATCTTGAGGTGATTTTAGCCATGAATAACATTTTGACTGCAGCCTGTGAAGGATCCTGACATGGATGGTCCAGCTAAGCTACACCCTAAAGAAACTGAGATAATAAACGTTCTCATTTTAAGTAACTAAGTTTGAGGATTTGCTGTGGAGTAACAGACAACTGATACATACAAAGGCCAATCCACAGCCCTTTTGAGAAGTTATCCCAGTCCCAATTATATTGTCTGTGTCCAGTACTCAGACTTGCTAAAGACTGTGGTGGAAACTCAATACTATCTGAAGGAAAAATGATAGATGGAAGAAATCTTGGTTTTGTCCTTGCCAGGGAGGCCAGTCTATTCAAATATCTGGAGTCCATGGTCTGTAAAACATCAATTTGGAGAAATTTCTCACCAAGAAGTTAAATTTGGCTTTGTATATTTAAAGGCCAATCGCATAATTATAAAAATCAGACTTCTTGGCCCAATGTAAACCTCAACAGACTGCCAAGTTCAAAATATCTTATCTAAAGACTGAAGTCCAAGGCCTGCAACCAAGTGCCCTGGCTCTACCCAGAGAGTCTCATGTTATTTTAGTCTGCTATTTCTAGTTCTTGTCTATTTCTCTATGTTCTAGGTCCAATGCATCAGGTGTTTGGCTTTGCAGAAGTCTGATGAATAACACCTGGAATTCTGAACCCACAGATATTTAAGAGAAAGAGCAAGGCAGAAGGGAAATGAAATTAGCCCCTTTTATTGCCAGGTGAGCTGATATTAGAAAATGTGGCTTAGATCTGTGGATAAGTAAACTTACTAACACGGCATCCCAGATGTATCCAACCAGAGGTAGCACTAGACCATTGCATGGCCCTTCCCCTTCCTGTGGATATTTATGTCCACGTAAAACTTTCTGTTTAGAAGAACCGAGCAGGACGCACACTCTCTGTAGACAGCTTTATTCCCAAGAGCAAGGGTAGGTAAAGGGGCTTGGACAAATGGGATAGGATTTTTCTGACCACTTAGGTGTGTCCCTCTTCCTGGAAGGAAGTGAGGACATAGAGTTATAGAGAGTTATCAAATAAGGCTAAGTAAATCCCTAGTGTGGTGATAATGAGTGGTTATTTTTCAGGATTCTTCAGGGGCTAATGTAAAGTAAGAAGGAATTATGTGATTCTTAGAAATGGGGAAAGCCAAGAAGGCTGGCTCTTGGCAAAATTGTCTAGTTGATTATGTAATTTTATGTCCACAAGTCCTTCTAGCACCTGCTCTACCCACTCTTACCCCTAAATCCCAGAAGCCAGGACCTTCTTCAGACCTGCATTCCATTGGTCATACCCAAATGCTCTGGTTCTACTGAGATAAGGCCCCCTTCCTGATAAACTAATATATGCACACTCCTCTTTGGAGGCAATAACTTTTATTTTTTTAAAAACATTCTTGGCCACACTGTGTGGCATGTGGGATCCTTGTTTCTCAACCAGGGATCGAACCCATGTCCCCTGCAGTGAAATTGTGGAGTTTTAACCACTGGACCACCAGGGAAGTCCCTGGGGACAATAACTTTTAACAGCACCTCTGTGTTTTACTCCAAAGGAATGAATTTTGATACAATATGACCAGCTGATGAGGAATTATAAACGTAGCTAATGATGCTGGCTCCAGTTTGTACTTAAATTTTCTGAATTAATTGTTCTATTAATTATATTAAAAGTCTGACATAGTACCTTTAACTTATAAAACAGACTCAGCCAGGATCCATGGGAAAATCCATCTTCTTGGGAAAACCTTTTCTTGTTTGGAAGGCTTATACTACTGCACAGCCAAGAGGATTTGGATTTGGGTTCTTTGGAAAATTACCAAGGATGACAAACCCTCCTGGAAGAGATTATAAATTGAGGAATAGGGTGGCATTTTGCATTGTCAATTTCACTTGGACAAACATATGACACAGCCCTTTTGTCTTATACAAAAATGCTTTACCAATGTCTGAATGAAATGTAAAAACCCATGGCAGCCAGATGCCCTAGCCAGGATCTTCTGCTCCTTTGGAAAAGATCAACTTAACATCTAAAAGATTTTATCACACCTTATGGGCCAACAGAGTGTTCAGAAATAACCATGGCAAATCAAATATTCTCAGGAAGAGATGTTTCTGACTGATTTTGTTCTGTGTTCAGCCTTTTTATGTTTATCAGCTCTGAGAAGCCTAGAAGTATTTTTACACATTTCTGACAACACCTGTGCTCCCTTTCTCATGCATTATTTCTTATCAAATGCATTTGACTATAGCACAACACAGCGTTTACCCTTGGCCCTACTGTGACAGAACAGTATGATCTTTTGCAAAGCTTACTTGGTGTTTAGAAATATTTGCTTTATGTGTATGTTTGTGTTGTAGGGTAGAGGACTAGGATGCAGGAGGTCAGGGAGCAAGGGAGATTCGAATGACAAAGGCTTGTTTGGTTTTGTTCGTTTATTGTTTTTCAAAATAACATTTCAAATAAGTTGGCTTGAAAGTCAATTTCTGGAATACCAAGTAAAATCCATTCTTCGCTTTTTTTTCTTTTTCACTTGGAGCCAAACAAACATACCAGTTGTGTCTGCATTTATACCACATAGAATAAAGGGCTGCCTACAGAATGTGGGTGTACCCAAAGTAAAATTGGCCCCCAAATGTCTTTCTTCGGAGGACAGCACTTTTGTTTTCATTATTCTTTGGGACAAATATTTCGAGTATCTTGTTAAAGTGCATCTATGTTATCTAGTGGAGATAACACATTAAGTTATCATTGGCAGTTTGAGAGGTGATCCAACAGATCAAGCAGATCAAGCCTTGAGGAGAAACGGGATAAATGTTTTGAGAAGTGGCAAGGATATGATCTGGAAACCATATAATTAGTACTATGCTGTGCTTAGTCACTCAGTCATGTCTAACTTTGCGACCCTATGGACTGTAGCCTGCCAGGCTCCTCTATCCATGGGGATTACCTCCAGGCAAGACTACTGGAGTAGGTTGCCACACCCTCCTTCAGGGGATCTTCCCAACCCAGGGAATGAACACAGGTCTCCCACATTGCAGGCAGATTCTTTACTGTCTGAGCTACCAGGGAAGCCCAAGAATACTGGAATGGGTAGCCTCCCTTCTCCAGAGGAACTTCCTGACCCCGGAATTGAACTGGGGTCTCCTATATTGCAGGCAGATTCTTTACCAGCTGAGCTACCAGGGATGCCCATAATTAGTACTACTTCCCCCATGACACCATCATCATTTATTGGATGACTAGGATGTGCCTGGTATTTTACAGACATTACTTGGTAGATGCCACTATTATTTCATTTTACTTCGAGGAAACTGAGGCTCAGAAAAACTCAAAGTAATTTGCATAGTGCTTCTCAGATGGAAGGTGTGAACTCAGGGTTTTAACTCAAGTCAAACAGTAGGTAAGAACCACAGGAGCCAATCTGGACAGTAGGTGTGGAACAAACAATACCTTCTGGAACATTTTGCTCAGGTACGGCTCAGCTTCTAGTCACAGGTAGGAAAAACATAGACCTCAACTTGCGTTGGGCACCTACACTAGGAAACCTTATAAATTGTGAGAAAACACAAGTGTGATGATGTAAATTCAGAATTTCACCACAAAGGTCTTAAATGCAAGCTGTAGCAGTTCCCTATTTTGTAATAAATAAATGTATGGATCTATTGCTTGCTAGTTGTGTGATTGAGGGTAAGCCATTTCACCTTATTTTTTAATATTTATTTTTATTTATTTTATTTGGCTGCACTGGGTCTTAGTTGTGGCTCAAGGGATCTTTAGTTGCAGCATGTGAGATGTAGTTCCCTGACCAGGGATTGAACCCTGGTCCCCAGCATTTGGAGTGCAGAGTCTTAGCCACTGGACCACTAGGGATGTCTCTTCATTTTACCTGCTAACTCTCTTACTTTTTTCATCTATAAAATGGAATGAAAAAGTCCCTGTAGAATTGTCGAAAATATCAACGTGTGTGAGAGTGTTTTGCAAAGTGTTCTGTGTAGATGACACACAGATACACAGATGACAACACTTGGGTCATAATAGGAACCTCATTTCCTGATCAGAGATATGGTTGATTGTGAGTGACACTGAGGAAAAAGGAGGAAGAGGAGACTGGTGGCTCCTAGCTTTCCCTGTTCTGTTGGGTTTCTGCAAGCCTCTATAGCCTGTTAACTGCCAATACCCACTCATGTCGCCTGGCTTGAGTTTAGTTTCTGATGGATGCTTTGTTCTCTGGAACATGCAGGCATTATGAGTGCTTAATGCATCTGTAGCAACATTATAATGTTGAATGAAAGTTATTTAATATTACTCTCTGACTCTCAGTTCAGTTCAGTTCAGTCGCTCAGTTGTGTCTGACTCTTTGCAACCCCATGAATCGCAGCACGCCAGGCCTCCCTGTCCATCACCAACTCCCGGGGTTCACCCAGACTCACGTCCATTGAGTCAGTGATGCCATCCAGCCATCTCATCCTCTGTCGTCCCCTTCTCCTCCTGTCCCCAATCCTTCCCAGCATCAGAGTCTTTTCCAATGAGTCAACTCTTTGCATGAGGTGGCCAAAGTACTGGAGTTTCAGCTTTAGCATCATTCCTTCCAAAGAAATCCCAGGGCTGATCTCCTTCAGAATGGACTGGTTGGATCTCCTTGCAGTCCAAGGGACTCTCAAGAGTCTTCTCCAACACCACAGTTCAAAAGCATCAATTATTCGGTGCTCAGCCTTCTTCACAGTCCAACTCCCACATCCGTACATGACCACAGGAAAAACCATAGCCTTGACTAGATGGACCTTAGTCGGCAAAGTAATGTCTCTGCTTTTGGAAGACAGAATTTCAGGGTCCTGTATACCAGAGACAGGGAGAAACTATGGCTGATACTTATAAACTGGGGGATCTAAGAGAAATGTTTCTAGATTTTAAGATTATTCTTTGCCCAGTTTTCTATTTTTAAAATATATGCATTTATTTATTTGGCTGTGCCAGGTCTTACTTGGGGCACACGGGATCTTTAGTTCCAGCACGCGGGATCTAGTTCCCTGACCAGGGAATGAACCCAGGCTCCCTGCATTGGGAGCACAGAATCTTAGCCTCTGGACCACCAGGGAAGCCCCCTAAGAGAAATGTTTCTAGGAGTCCAATGACTCTATAGAGCATGTTCATTTAATTTCTGCATTGTGTTGCGAGAACATTCTCGTCTCAGTGCTATCTCTGGGAATGTTTGGGAAGTCATTAAGTTTGTCTTTGGCAACTCTAGCCTTTTAATAGGAGAAGGCAATGGAACCCCACTCCAGTACTCTTGCCTGGAAAATCCCATGGACAGAGGAGCCTGGTAGGCTGCAGTCCATGGGGTCGTTAACAGTCGGAGACGACTGAGTGACTTCACTTTCACTTTTTACTTTCATGCATTGGAGAAGGAAATGGCAACCCACTCCATTGTTCTTGCTTGGAGAATCGCACGGATGGGGGAGCCTGGTGGGCTGCCGTCTATGGGGTTGTACAGAGTCAGACATGACTGAAGCAACTTAGCAGCAGCAGCAGCAGCCTTTTAAAAATAACAAATGCCATTTATTGAGCATGTACCATGTGGAAAAGGTCAGTTTTCATTCTAATCCTAAAGAAAAGCAATGCCAAAGAATGCTCAAACTACTGCACAATTGCACTCATCTCACACGTTAGTAAAGTAATGCTCAAAATTCTCCAAGCCAGGCTTCAGCAATATGTGAACCATGAACTTCCAGATGTTCAAGCTGGTTTTAGAAAAGGCAGAGGAACCAGAGATCAAATTGCCAACATTCACTGGATCATGGAAAAAGCAAGAGAGTTCCAGAAAAAACATCTATTTCTGCTTTATTGACTATGCCAACGCCTTTGACTGTGTGGATCACAATAAACTGTGGAAAATTCTGAAAGAGATGGGAATACCAGACCACCTGACCTGCCTCTTGAGAAACCTATATGCAGGTCAGGAAGCAACAGTTAGAACTGGACACGGAACAACAGACTGGTTCCACATAGGAAAAGGAGTACATCAAGGCTGTATATTGTCACCCTGCTTATTTAACTTCTATGCAGAGTACATCATGAGAAACGCTGGATTGGAAGAAGCACAAGCTGGAATCAAGACTTCCGGGAGAAATATCAATAACCTCAGATATGCTGATGACACCACCCTTATGGCAGAAAGTGAAGAGGAACTAAAAAGCCTCTTGATGAAAGTGAAAGAAGAGAGTGAAAAAGTTGGTTTAAAGCTCAACATTCAGAAAACAAAGATCATGGCATCTGGTCCCATCACTTCATGGGAAATAGATGGGGAAACAGTGGAAACAGTGTCAGACTTTATTTTTTTGGGCTCCAAAATCACTGAAGATGATGACTGCAGCCATGAAATTAAAAGACGCTTACTCCTTGAAAGGAAAGTTATGACCAACCTAGATAGCATATTGAAAAGCAGAGACATTACTTTGCCAACAAAGGTCCTTCTAGTCAAGGCTATGGTTTTTCCTGTGGTCGTGTATGGATGTGAGAGTTGGACTGTGAAGAAAGCTGAGCACCAAAGAATTGATGCCTTTGAACTGTGGTGTTGGAGAAAACTCTTGAGAGTCCCTTGGACTGCAAGGAGATCCAACCTGTCCATTCTAAAGGAGATCAGCCCTTGATGTTCTTTGGAAGGAATGATGCTAAAGCCGAAACTGCAGTACTTGGCCACCTCATGCGAAGAGTTGACTCATTGGAAATGACTCTGATGCTGGGAGGGATTGAGGGCAGGAGGAGAAGGGGATGACAGAGGATGAGATGGCTGGATGGCATCACTGACTCAATGGACATGAGTCTGAGCGAATTCCGGGAGATGGTGATGGACAGGGAGGCCTGGCGTGCTGCAATTCATGGGGTCGCAAAGAGTCGAACACGACTGAATGACTGAACTGAACTGAACTGAACCATGCGCCAAAAACTGTGTCATGTGCTTGACAAAGGCTTCATCTAATCACATTTAATCCTTGTCACCTATTTTAAGCTCTCTCCTATGTGTCCCGCACTATGTTGTGGACTTTTTGTACTTTATCTTATTTAATCTCCACAATAAATTTATGAAGTAGGTACTACTATTTCTGTTTTATAGAGGAGGAAACTAAAACCCAGTGGAATTAAATTATTTGCTTAAGAACATATACATAAAAATTAGTAGTATTGAAATTTAAAATCAGGCTTTCAAGGAAAGACTTGAGTCCTATTCACACTAGGTTGATTTAGAAAGATGGGGAGGAGAGAGAAATGTCTGGTTCAGGCAAAATATTTTTCATCTGATCATTCATTCAACTCCTTTTTCCAGTCATTCAGGTGAAAACTCTTGGATACACCCTTAATTTTCACAACCATATCCATTCTATTAGCTAATCCTTCAAAATATAGTGCATTGACCCTTGAACAATGTGGGTTTGAACTGCGTAGGTCCACTTATATGCAGATATTTTCCAATAGTAAATACTACAGTACTACATGATCCATGGTTGGGTGAAGTCAGGGATGCAGAACCTTGGATTCAGAGGAACTGTGGATTCTGAGGGTGGGCTATAAGTTATATTCAGATTTTTGTCAGCACAGAGGGTCAGTGCCCTTAACCCTCATGTTGTTCAAGGGTTATGGCTATATTGGCTATATATATATAATTGGCTATACAACCATTCCTCCCCACCTCCACTGCCACCACCTTAGTCCAGGCCACCATCATCTTTCATTTGAATGATTACAACATCTCCCTTCTTTTGCCTTTGCCCTTTATGACAGACACCACTAGCTGTCCACTAAAACCACTTGACTCTTATATAGCCAAAGGGGTCTTCCCAGCTGGTGCTAGTGGTAAAGAACCTGCCAGCCAATGCAGGAGATGTAAGAGACATCGACTTGATCCCTGGGTCAGGAAGATCTCCTGGAGAAGGAAAAGGCTACCCACTCCAGTACTCTTGCCTATTGAATCCCAAGGACAGAGGAGCTGGAGGGCTATAGTCCATAGGGTTGCAAAGAGTTGGACATGACTGAAGCAACTTAGCACACACACATACAGCCAAAGAAATACAGCTGAAAGCACAGCTGTCCTGCTGAACCACATAGTCCAGCATTGCTTGCAGTTAGCTATGGGCATGTGACTAAGTCCTCATCAATGATATGTTAACAGAAGTGACATGTGCCATTCCTGAGGCAGGGGCTTGCTTCCTCCATAAGTTCCTCCTCTTTTTCTATCTGCTAGAACCTGGATATCTGACAATCTTGCTTTAACCTTGCAGACTAGGCAAGGCCCTAACATAGTAGAGCAACAACTTGGAAAGAATCCGGGTCTATGAATTACCATGAGCAATAGACTGGCCCTGTGGACCTGAACTATTCACATTAAGGCTGTTAAGACAGAAACAAATTCCTCTGTTCTTTAGTCTTTTTGTTACAGCAATCTAGCTTCATGCTAAGTAGTGTACCCCCTAGAGTACGTACTCTACACAGCAACCAGAGTAAACCATGTAGTAACATAAGTCATATCATTGTGCTTCTCGGCTTAAAACCCTCCAGTGGATCCCCATTTCTCAGAATATAAATGCCAATGTCCTTAGAATGGCCTACAAAGCCCAGTAGGACTTGTCCATCCTCCCACACCTGTATTACCTCTCTGACTCTTATCCAGTCATTTTTCCCACTGGCGCATTCACTGGCTTCTTTTCTGTTTTGAACAGGTGAGGCATTCTCCCACTACAGAGTCTTTGCTCATAATATCCCTTTTGCCTGGAAAGCTTTTCCCCAGATGTGTGCCTGCCCCATTCCCTCACTTCATTAAGATCTTGGCTCATGTATCACCTTTCTAGAGAGACCTTTCTGGACTACACTCTATGAAATAGCACCCCATCACTATCTGGCCCTGGCTTTAGTTTTCTTCATAGCACTGATTACTGGTTGACATATGTGTTTATTTTATGCCTCCTCCCTTCAGATTGCACACTTCATAAAAGTAGGAAATTTTGTATGCTACTAGATCCCTAGTGCCTAAAACGATGCTAGCCTGCTGGGAGCCAGCGTGGAGAATCCCACCCATGGCAAAGGTCATGAGGAAGAGGCCTGATGGGCAAAGGCGAGATCAGGACTCAAGGGACCCCCTGAACTGGCTCGAGCATCTACCCCCAAACCAGAATCTGTCTTATTATTTTATGTCTTTCCCAGCTCTTCTGACATTAGCAGGGGTCTATCCCTGACCAAAAGAGTTAACATTGGGCTTTAGTTTCTAAATCTCCTGGGCATGAAAGGAGTGTTTCAAACCCTCTGTTAGCATTCTAGCTTACATGGCAGCTTTATCCAGACTCTTGCAACATTGTTGAGCCTATGCAATGCCTGCTGCCAAGTTCTCACATCTCTTATCCATTGTGTTCCTGGGAGTGCATATAGTCAGGATGTAGAAGAAGCAAGTAATAGCCTTAGCATTAGCAACATTAGACTTTGAGTTAATAAGTTCTTTCTTTGCTGTAACCTGCTGAATCTTTGCTCCATAAAAATGTAACTCTGTACTTTAAGGGTGACGCAGGCTAAGAATTTAAGAAGAAACACTAAGGGAAAATCATTGTTCTGGTGTTCTGGCTGACCAACCTTTATCAAAAGGAGGTCATGGAATATCAACAGGCCTCCGGAATAGAAGATGATGTACAGAAAATAAGACTTTCGCAGGAAGGAACCTGATATCGATAAAAGTTATTACTGATGGAATGTTGAGTTGACTCTGCATTTTTCACCTTGCTGTATGTATAACTCAGGGTATAAAAGCCCCAAGAAGAATAAAGTAATGGGCCTCGCTCACCGAAGAAGCTTGGTCACCCCATGGTGTCTCTTTATCTCTTTATCTATCTTTCTTCATTCGCCGACATCGTCCATCCTGAGGATATCCCTGGACTCTGCTGAGGCTGAACCTCGGCACTAGCCCAGGCTAGGGGCTTGATAAGTTGGTGAATGAATGGCTTTGTTCATTAATCTTCCAACATCCACTAAGTCACTGGTTCTCTGACTTCAGTATGCAAAAGCATCACCTGAGGTGCCTGTTAAAAGGCTGACTCCTGAGGCTGATATGTAGTCCTAGGATATGTAGTCCTAGGAATATGTTTTTTTGACTCCTGCACCCACCTCCTAGAATTATATATATATATAATATATATATACACACACATGGTAAGGTGACACCTCTTAGAGAAACACTGCACTAGGTTGTAAGAATCATGAGGATTTTCTCAATAGTATATCCATAGGGCCTTGAAGCGGAGAAGGCAATGGCACCCCACTCCAGTACTCTTGCCTGGAAAATCCCATGGACGGAGGAGCCTGGTAGGTCCATGGGGTCGCTAAGAGTTGGACACAACTGAGCGACTTCACTTTCACTCTTCACTTTCATGCATTGGAGAAAGAAATGGCAACCCACTCCAGTGTTCTTGCCTTGAGAATCCTAGGGACGGGGGAGCCTGATGGGCTGCCATCTATGGGGTCGCACAGAGTCGGACACGACTGAAGCGACTTAGCAACAGCAGCAGCAACAAGACCTTGAAGAGTGCCTCACACATAAAGTGTTCAACAAATGTTTTTAAATGATCAATGAACAAATATTTATTGTCGTCTCTAGGTTCCAGGCACTCTGCTAGATGCCGAGATTCATTCATTGGGAGTACCTTATCCTTAAACTTCTGTGCCCAACAGTCCAAGTCGCTGGGACCTGAAAGTCTGCTCAGTGCTGTTACAGTGTGGACTAAGCTGTTCTTTTATTTATTTATTTTAATTGGAGGCTAATTACTTTACAATATTGTAGTGGTTTTTGCCATACATTGACATGAATCAGCCATGTGTGTACATTCTTTAAGGAAGTGCTTCTCAAGTTTCATGTTCACAAGAATTACCTGCTGTATTTTGTTAAAAGATTCTGATCTTGGAGGCTTGAGATGGGCCTGGGATTCTGCATAGCTTACAAACTCCCAGGTGATGCTGATACTCTGGCCCATCAACCACTTTGAGTAGCAAGGTCTTAGGCTAAGACGCAGAAGTGGGGAGAGCCATCCAGGTGATTGCTGTTTACCAGGGGCACCTTGCTCCTTGGCTGCACAAAACCATCTTGCCTGGAGCCCAATGGTAGCTGCTTAATTTTCAAGCTCTACCAACAACTTTATATGTTTTAATTAAAAAAGACCCCAAGTCAATTAAGATAGACATCTCTGCAAACTATAAAATTCATGGATGTAAATTGTGTTGTTTTTCCAAGGGAGATGGAATAATGTTCCTGTCTTTGTTTAATTAAAAATTGAGACAAGGGAGGTTTTGGAGGTGACAGCCAGATGTCTGAAAGTGCTACAAAGAGCTTGGATGAGATCATTTGTCTCGTGAATGTATTAGTCTCCTGAAAGTGAAGTCTCTCAGTGGTGTCTGACTCTTTGCGACCCATAAACTGTAGCCCACCAAGCTCCTCCATCCATGGGATTCTCCAGGCAAGAATACTGGAGTGGGTTGCCATTTCCTTCTCCTGGGGATCTTCCTGACCCAGGGATCGAAACCAGGTCTCCCACATTGCAGGCAGATGCTTTAACCTCTGCACCACCAGGAAAGCCCTTAAATACAAGAATATAGTCTCTCAGAAAACCTCCTATAGAGACACAGAACTTCAGATCCAAGTACTAACATCAAAGATTTCAAGGGAGGAAAGGAAGCCAGGTTGAAAGAAGGGGGAGGAGGTGAGAGTGGGGGGTGGATGGCTGAAGCAATAGACATTCATTTCTCACAGTTCTGGGGGTTGGGAAGTTGAAGATCACAGGATCAACAGGGTAGGCTTCAGTTTGGGGATCCTTCTCTTGGCTTGTAGGTGGCAGCCTCTTGCCATGTGCACACATGACCTCTTCATGTATGTGTTTGGGAGAGAGTCCTAGCTCCCTTGTGTGTCTTCTTATAAGGACACCAATCCTATCTGACTGGGCTCTCAGTCTTCTTCTTTTTTTAATATTTATTTATTTGTCTGCACCAGATCTTAGTTGCAACATGGAGGATCTTAATTGTGTCATGCGAACTCTTTGTTACGGCATGTAGGATCTAGTTCCCTGACCAGGGATAGAACCCAGTCCCCCTGCTGTAAGAGTGTGGAGTCAGCTGCTGGATCACCAGGGAAGTCCCAGGGCCCCCTCTTATGCTTCATTTAACCTTGACTACTTCCTTAAAGTGCCCATCTCCAAATATAGCCACACTGGGGGGCTAGGGGCTTCAACATACTAATATGGGAAGGACACAGCATTCACTTCATAACAGTGAACAAGACCTACAAACAGTACATCTCTTAATTTAGGCCATCTGTGTGGAATAGTTTGGTCGCCTTTCAAGAAGCCTAAAATTTCCATCATCACTTAATTCTTTTGTCTTAAAGCATTTAGATTCCAGAAGTTCCTCCTTGATAACTGTAATGCCCCAGAATTAGGAAAACAGTAACTACCTAATCCCGGTGAACTTCTAGGCTTTTAACTCTAGGATTCCTTATTTAGGCTTTAGGGGATCTCTGCTGCTAAGTCACTCCAGTTGTGTCCGACTCTGTGTGACCCCACTCTGTGTGACCCCATAGACAGCAGCCCACCAGGCTCCGCCGTCTCTGGGATTCTCTAGGCAAGAACACTGGAGTGGGTTGCCATTTCCTTCTCCAATGCATGAAAGTGAAAAGCAAAAGTGAAGTCACTGAGTCGTGTCCAACTCTCAGCGACCCCATGGACTGCAGCCCACCAGGCTCCTCCATTCATGGGATTTTTCAGGCAAGAGTACTGAAGTGGGGTGCCATTGCCTCCTCCGTTAGGGGATCTCTGAATTCCCCCAAATTTAATGAAATATTTATGAATGTAGATCTGTATTGTCTGTGACATTTTTTTCTAGGGAGAGTCCCTAGCTTACATAGAATTCTGAGATGGATCCTGTGATTCCCTTAAGCTTCAAAATCTTCTTAGATATGAGGCTAATAGAGCTTAGGATAGGGGATTTTGAATGGTAGGGGAGAAGTGCACAACACTTTATTGCATTTTGTTTTGTTTATTTGGGGGCTCCCCTTGTGGTTCAGCTGGTAAAGAATCCGCCTGCAATGTGGGAGACCTGGGTTTGATCCCTGAGTTGGGAAGATCCCCTGGAGAAGGGAAAGGCTACCCACTCCAGTATTCTTGGCCTGGAGAATTCCACGGACTGGATAGTCCATGGGGTCTCAAAGAGTCAGACACGACTGAGTGAATTTCACTTCACTTTATCTTTATGTGTCTCTTTCCCTCCATTATCTTGTGTCTTCCTTGAGGGAAAGTCATACTCATCTGTGTATCCCTCATGCCCAGCATGATATCTAGCACAGAAAAAATATTCAGCATATGGTTTTGAAAGCAGGCTGCTTGGATAAGGTGGGAGCTCAAGGAGGTGCAGGTATCTAGATCCTCACCTAGGTGGGCATGAGCAGAGAAGAGAGAGGGACAAGAGTATCCAGAGAAAACTTTGGTTAATTAATGCCTATTACAGGGCTCAGGGCTTCCCTGGTGACTCAGGTGGTAATGAATCTGCCTGCCATGTGGGAGATCTGGGTTTGATCCCTGGGTCAGGAAGATGCCCTGGAGGAGGAAATGGCAGCCCACTCCAGTATTCTTCCTGGAGAATTCCGTGGACAGGGGATCCTGGCAGGCTACAGACCATGGGATCCCAAAGAGTCAAACACAAGTGACTAACACTTTCACTTTCACTTCACTTTACAGGGCTCCACTTTATATACACATGTACTTTTGGGAGGTCATTTTCAATAGAATGTAAAATCCAAGTCTAACATCTCAGCTTTTCTTGTTTCCTAGTTAAGATGTGCTGTTCAATCAATAAAAATGAATAATTTAAATTCAATATCCCTCTGTCACTATCAATAATACTTTTGTGAGTGATATAGTACTATGGTAATTCAATTTGTTAGTCGCTGCCACACTTTCACATGACAGTCTGCTGAAGTTGTAAACTTAATTTACTCTAGGTATTTGACACAAATAACATTGATGGGTTTTGTCTTTAAAACTATTGATTTTCCCCCCACCCCCAAATATCTCCTCTGTGTTTGTTTTTATTGAGTAAAGAGGCACCTGTCTGGTTAAGGAAATCTTTTTTAAGCTAAGGAAGCCTCGCACTTGGTTTTACACATACCTTTGTTAAACAATTTAGGCTCACAACCTCAGAATTGGGAAAAACCTCAGATGTATTGTTCTGTTTGCCCACTTCCAGGAACAGTTTCTTACCCTCTAGAGCACAGACTCCACTGCTGGATGGCTCTCATAGAAAGTTCTCCACAGAAGGGACAAAACCTCCTATTTTGCAATTCAAACCCATTATTATTAGCTTTCCTGAGTGACACATTGTAAATCTATCCATCAATAGATTTACTATCAATAGATTTACAATCTATCCTGCTTGCCAATTCTTTCATATATTTGAAGGCTGTTTGCATGTACACCTAAGATTTTCCTTGTCCAGGATAAACTTTCCTAGTACTTTCAATTCCTTTCCACTTGACAAGGTTTCTAGATCACCTCACTCATGTCATATTAAAAAGCTGCAAAATTTACTAGTAATCTGATAAATGGTTAACAACTAAAATATATAAGGAATTCATACAGCTCAAAAGCAAACAACAGACATTTCCATGTTGATATTTATTATCAGAATATTAATTTATAATAGTGACATTCAGTGATATGGAATTCTACTGTATATGGTCAGATAATGTCTTTATATTGTGCTGTACATGTGCGTGCGTGCATTCTAAGTCACTTCAGTCTGACTCTGTGTGACCCCATGGACTATAGCTTGCCAGGCTCCTCTGCCTATTGGATTCTTCAGGAAAGAATACTAGAAGGAGTTGCCATGCCCTTCTCCAGGGTATCTTCATGACCCAGGGAACAAACCCAAGTTTCTTATGTCTCCTGCATTGGCCAGTGGGTTCTTAACCACTAGCACCACCTGGGAAGCCCCCATGTTTTGTGGTTTCCTCGAGAATGCTTGTCTCTTTTCTTTTTGATAATAGCCATTCTAGCAGGTGTGAACTTTTTGAGTTGCATTTCCCTGATTAATGATGGTGAGCATATTCTCATATGCTCAAGAGGCTTCCTCTTGATAGGACGTAAAGAAAGCGTACCCTTCTGTTGCCTTGTGAGCATCTATCTTTGCTTAAATTGAGTCCATATAAGTTGGACTATGCCAAAGAAGGAAAGTAAACAAATTTTAGGCATAATTTGATTTCACTTTCGTTTTTGAACATGCTATGTCATAAATAGGAAGAGTACACGAAGAAGGCAGATACAACCATTGGTAATTCATTTAATGTATTTAAAAACTCATATAAACATGTGTGTACTTATGGTGGATTCATGTTGATGTATGGCAAAACCAATACAATATTGTAAAGTAATTAACCTCCAATTAAAATAAATAAATTAAAAAAACTCATATAAGAAAATATTTTTGAAGACAATATATTTATGAAGAATATATTCTTTTAAACATTTTAAGTATATTTAACACATTAAAAAATATATCTTTGAATATACTTTTGAGTATATTCTTGAATAAACTTAATGTTTTCTTCAATAGTTCTGTGAATATAGTGACTAGATTAAAAATATCTTCTTAAACACATATTTGGATGCATTCTTGACTAAGCTCTTGAATATGAAGAATTCTTATGAACATAATCATGTTAAGATAATCTTGAAAAAGATTCACAAAACTTCCTTTTATACAACAGTATATTCCTATGAATGTATTCTCCTTGCACCCCCAGTCTAATTCTCTTTCTGCCTCTCTTTCTCCAGCTGTAGCAGAAGAAAGCTAAGGCAGAAATAAATTGAATATCCCTCAAGATGCTATTATGAAGACCAAAAAACCCTAAAACTAAAAAGATGAAAAAACAAGGAACTTTAGTCAGTTGACCAGTCAACGAGTTGACTATGAAGCTGACTGGCAGATTTTGGTGATTGGATTTGGGCTTATGGGGGTGGACTGTATTTATGGCTGGGAGACATAGCATGTCCTCTGGTGCTGGCACTGGGGAGTTTATTGCCTTCCCCCTGGTCCTCTCTATCCTCCAGGTAAATTTTCCACTACTGTCAATCAATAAACAGTCCCACTCAGTCATAATTATTGAAACTATGTCTAAAATAAAAATGATATTGAGACCTCTCTGGCAGTTCAGTACACAGAGTTAAGACTCTGTACTTCCACTGCCGGGAGCTTGGGTTCCATCCCTGGTTTGGGAACCAAAATCCTGCATGCTGCATAGTGGACCAAAAAATAAATTTACCTTCTGAGTAAATTAAACCACATTAGAACATTGATTCCATGATGATATAAACTTTTGCTTCTTTGAAACTTGTTTTTTATTTGTTATTTTAGCTTTGTTTTTGCTTATTTTCCTTTATTTCCATGTAATTGCAGATAAATAAGGTTTCTGGAAAAGTGATCTCAAGTTGAAAGAAATATGAGAGATGTACTTCTGTGGTCCTCACAGATACAATAATTTGCTGGGAAGTTTATTTTCAAGTCTACAGAAATTCCCCAAATTTGTTATACTACTGCTAGAATCATTTACATTGTTTGATCTCTAGCTATAATTTTATCTTCAAAAGAGATCAAGTTTACTTTTTTTTTCAAATTTACTTTTGAAATTGAGTTTATTATCACATAATTCTGAAGTTTTGATATGGACTAGGCAAAAGGAAATTGATTTTAGATGCTATATGTTTCTGCCTTGTGCTTTAGGAAGCATTCTGGAGTAGGGAAAGGCATTAAAAGTCCAAACATGTCAAAACACCTAGGCAATCTGGTTCCCCAGCTGGGGAAAAGTGTTCTTATCAGATCCCAATAAGGGTGATAAATATTAGGGGTAGGTATACTAAGCATGTGGTCCCCAAATGTTAGAGTGCTCCAGAATTAACTGAAGAGCTTGTTAAAACACAAATGATTGGGTCCTAGCCTAGAGTTTTAGATTCAGTATGTCTGGTTGTTGTTCAGTCAATAAGTCATATCTGACTCTTTGCGACCCCATGAACTGCAACATGCCAGGCTTCCGTGTCCTTTACTATCTCTGAGTTTGCTCAAACTCATGTCCATGGAGTTGGTTATGTCATCCAACCAACTCATCCTTTATCATCCCCTTCTGCTCTTGCCCTCAATCTTTCCCAGCATCAGAGTCTTTTCTAATTAGTCAGCTCTTTGCATCCAGTGGCCAAAGTATTGGAGCTTTAGCTTCAGCATCAGTCCTTCCGATGAATATTCAGGGTTGATTTCCTTTAGGATTGACTGGCTTGATCTCCTTGCTGTCCAAGGGACTCTCAAGATTCTTCTCCAGCACCACAGTTCAAAAGCATCAATTCTTCAGAGCTCAGCCCTCTTTATGGTCCAACTCTCACATCCATACATGACTACTGGGAAAACCATAGCATTGTCTATACAGACCTATGTCAGCAAAATGATGTCTCTTCTTTTTAATATGCTTCTAGATTTGTCATAGCTTTTCTCCCAAGGAGCAAGCATCTTTTAATTTCGTGACTGCAGTCACAGTGCGCAGTGATTTTGGAACCCAAGAAAAGACAATCTGTCACTGTTTCTATTGTTTCCCCATCTATTTGCCATGAAGTGATGGGACCAGATGCCATGATCTTAGTTTTCTGAATGTTGAGTTTTAAGCCAACTTTTTCACTCTCCTCTTTCACCTTCATCAAGAGACTCTTTAGTTCCTCTTCACAGTCTACCATTAGAGTGGTATCATCTGCATATCTGAGGTTGTTGATATTTCTTCTTGCAATCTTGTTTCTGGTCTGTGAGCCATCCAGCCTGCCTTTTCACATGATGTACTCTGAATATAACTTAAGTAAGCAGGGTGACAATTTACAGCTTTGATATACTTCTTTCCCAATTTTGAAGCAGTCTGTTGTTCCATGTCCAGCTCTAACTCTTGCTTCTTGACCCCCATACAGGTTTCTTAGGAGATATAAAGTGGTCTGATATTCCCATTTCTTTAAGAATTTTCCATATTTTGTTGTGATCCACACAGTGAAAGGATTTAGTGCAGTCAATGAAGCAGAATTAGATGTTGTTTTTTGAATTCCCTTACTTTCTCTATGATCCAACAGATGTTGGCAATTTGATCTCTGATTCCTCTGCCTTTTCTTTCTTTCTTTTTTTTTTTTGAGTGAATTCTTTTTTTTTGTTTTTTATTTTTTAAATTTTAAAATCTTTAATTCTTACATGCGTTCCCAAACATGAACCCCCCTCCCACCTCCCTCCCCATAACATCTCTCTCGGTCATCCCCATGCACCAGCCCCAAGCATGCTGCATCCTGCGTCAGACATAGACTGGCGATTCAATACTTACATGATAGTATACATGTTTCAATGCCATTCTCCCAAATCATCCCACCCTCTCCCTCTCCCTCTGAGTCCAAAAGTCCGTTATACACAGCTGTGTCTTTTTTCCTGTCTTGCATACAGGGTCGTCATTGCCATCTTTCTAAATTCCATATATATGTGTTAGTATACTGTATTGGTGTTTTTCTTTCTGGCTTACTTCACTCTGTACAATCAGCTCCAGTTTCATCCATCTCATCAGAACTGATTCAAATGAATTCTTTTTAATGGCTGAGTAATACTCCATTGTGTATATGTACCACAGCTTTCTTATCCATTCATCTGCTGATGGACATCTAGGTTGTTTCCATGTCCTGGCTATTATAAACAGTGCTGCGATGAACATTGGGGTACATGTGTCTCTTTCAATTCTGGTTTCCTCGGTGTGTATGCCCAGCAGTGGGATTGCTGGGTCATAAGGTAGTTCTATTTGCAATTTTTTAAGGAATCTCCACACTGTTCTCCATAGTGGCTGTACTAGTTTGCATTCCCACCAACAGTGTAGGAAGGTTCCTTTTTCTCCACACCCTCTCCAGCATTTATTGCTAGCAGATTTTTGGATGGCAGCCATTCTGACTGGTGTGAAGTGGTACCTCATTGTGGTTTTGATTTCCATTTCTCTAATAATGAGTGATGTTGAACATCTTTTCATGTGTTTGTTAGCCATCCGTACGTCTTCTTTGGAGAAATGTCTATTTAGTTCTTTGGCCCATTTCTTGATTGGGTCGTTTATTTTTCTGGAATTGAGCTGCATAAGTTGCTTGTATATTTTTGAGATTAGTTGTTTGTCAGTTGCTTCATTTGCTATTATTTTCTCCCATTCAGAAGGCTGTCTTTTCACCTTGCTTATATTCTCCTTTGTTGTGCAGAAGCTTTTAATTTTAATTAGATCCCATTTGTTTATTTTTGCTTTTATTTCCAGAATTCTGGCAGGTGGATCATAGAGGATCCTGCTGTGATTTATGTCTGAGAGTGTTTTGCCTATGTTCTCCTCTAGGAGTTTTATAGTTTCTGGTCTTACATTTAGATCTTTAATCCATTTTGAGTTTATTTTTGTGTGTGGTGTTAGAAAGTGATCTAGTTTCATTCTTTTACAAGTGGTTGACCAGTTTTCCCAGCACCACTTGTTAAAGAGATTGTCTTTACTCCATTGTATATTCTTGCTTCCTTTGTCAAAGATAAGGTGTCCATATGTGTGTGGATTTATCTCTGGGCTTTCTATTTTGTTCCATTGATCTATATGTCTGTCTTTGTGCCAGTACCATACTGTTTTGATGACTGTGGCTTTGTAGTAGAGCCTGAAGTCAGGCAAGTTGATTCCTCCAGTTCCATTCTTATTTCTCAAGATTGCTTTGGCAATTCGAGGTTTTCTGTATTTCCATACAAATCTTGAAATTATTTGTTCTAGTTCTGTGAAAAATATGGCTGGTAGCTTGATAGGGATTGCATTGAATTTGTAGATTGCTTTGGGTAGTATACTCATTTTCACTATATTGATTCTTCCAATCCATGAACATGGTATATTTCTCCATCTATTAGTGTCCTCTTTGATTTCTTTCATCAGTGTTTTATAGTTTTCTATATATAGGTCTTTAGTTGGTAGATATATTCCTAAGTATTTCATTCTTTTCGTTGCAATGGTGAATGGAATTGTTTCCTTAATTTCTTTTTCTACTTTCTCATTATTAGTGTATAGGAGTGCAAGGGATTTCTGTGTGTTGATTTTATATCCTGCAACTTTACTATATTCATTGATTAGCTCTAGTAATTTTCTGGTGGAGTCTTTAGGGTTTTCCATGTAGAGGATCATGTCATCTGCAAACAGTGAGAGTTTTACTTCTTCTTTTCCAATTTGGATTCTTTTATTTCTTTTTCTGCTCTGATTGCTGTGGCCAAAACTTCCAGAACTATGTTGAATAGTAGCGGTGAAAGTGGACATCTTTGTCTTGTTCCTGACTTTAGGGGAAATGCTTTCAATTTTTCACCATTGAGGATAATGTTTGCTGTGGGTTTGTCATATATAGCTTTTATTATGTTGAGGTATGTTCCTTCTATTCCTGCTTTCTGGAGAGTTTTTATCATAAATGGATGTTGAATTTTGTCAAAGGCCTTCTCTGCATCTATTGAGATAATCATATGGTTTTTATTTTTCAATTTGTTAATGTGGTGAATTACATTGATTGATTTGCGGATATTGAAGAATCCTTGCATCCCTGGGATAAAGCCCACTTGGTCATGGTGTATGATCTTTTTAATGTGTTGTTGGATTCTGATTGCTAGAATTTTGTTGAGGATTTTTGCATCTATGTTCATCAGTGATATTGGCCTGTAGTTTTCTTTTTTTGTGACATCTTTGTCAGGTTTTGGTATTAGGGTGATGGTGGCCTCATAGAATGAGTTTGGAAGTTTACCTTCCTCTGCAATTTTCTGGACGAGTTTGAGTAGGATAGGTGTTAGCTCTTCTCGAAATTTTTGGTAGAATTCAGCTGTGAAGCCATCTGGACCTGGGCTTTTGTTTGCTGGAAGATTTCTGATTACAGTATCAATTTCCGTGCTTGTGATGGGTCTGTTAAGATTTTCTATTTCTTCCTGGTTCAGTTTTGGAAAATTGTACTTTTCTAAGAATTTGTCCATTTCTTCCGCGTTGTCCATTTTATTGGCATACAACTGCTGATAGTAGTCTCTTATGATCCTTTGTATTTCTGTGTTGTCTGTTGTGATCTCTCCATTTTCATTTCTAATTTTATTGATTTGATTTTTCTCTCTTTGCTTCTTGATGAGTCTAGCTAATGGTCTGTCAATTTTATTTATCCTTTCAAAGAACCAGCTTTTGGCTTTGTTGATTTTTGCTATGGTCTCTTTTGTTTCTTTTGCATTTATTTCTGCCCTAATTTTTAAGATTTCTTTCCTTCTACTAACTCTGTGGTTCTCTAATTCTTCCTTTTCTAGTTGCTTTAGTTGTAGAGTTAGGTCATTTATTTGACTTTTTTCTTGTTTCATGAGGTATGCCTGTATTGCTATGAACTTTCCTCTTAGTACTGCTTTTATAGTGTCCCACAGGTTTTGGGTTGTTGTGTTTTCATTTTCATTCGTTTCTATGCATATTTTGATTTCTTTTTTGATTTCTTCTGTGATTTGTTGGTTATTCAGAAGTGTGTTGTTCAACCTCCATATGTTGGAATTTTTAATAGTTTTTCTCCTGTAATTGAGATCTAATCTTAATGCATTATGGTCAGAAAAGATGCTTGGAATGATTTCGATTTTTTTTGAATTTATCAAGTTTAGATTTATGGCCCAGGATGTGATCTATCCTGGAGAAGGTTCCATGAGCACTTGAAAAAAAAGTGAAATTCATTGTTTTGGGGTGAAATGTCCTATAGATATCAATTAGGTCTAACTGATCTAATGTATCATTTAAAGTTTGCATTTCTTTGTTAATTTTCTGTTTAGTTGATCTGTCCATAGGTGTGAGGGGGTATTAAAGTCTCCCACTATTATTGTGTTATTGTTGATTTCCCCTTTCATACTTGTTAGCATTTGTCTTACATATTGCGGTGCTCCTATATTGGGTGCATATATATTTATAATTGTTATATCTTCTTCTTGGATTGTTCCTTTGATCATTATGTAGTGGCCTTCTTTGTCTCTTTTCACAGTCTTTGTTTTAAAGTCTATTTTATCGGATATGAGTATTGCCACTCCTGCTTTCTTTTGGTCTCTATTTGCGTGATATATCTTTTTCCAGCCCTTCACTTTCAGTCTGTATGTGTCCCTTGTTTTGAGGTGGGTCTCTTGTAAGCAGCATATAGAGGGGTCTTGTTTTTGTATCCATTCGGCCAGTCTTTGTCTTTTGGTTGGGGCGTTCAACCTATTTACATTTAAGGTAATTATTGATAAGTATGATCCCGTTACCATTTACTTTATTATTTTGGGTTCGGGTTTACACACCCTTTTCGTGTTTCCTGTCTAGAGAATATCCTTTAGAATTTGTTGGAGAGCTGGTTTGGTGGTGCTGAATTCTCTCAGCTTTTGCTTGTCTGTAAAGCTTTTGATTTCTCCTTCGTATTTGAATGAGATCCTTGCTGGGTACAGTAATCTGGGCTGTAGGTTATTGTCTTTCATCACTTTAAGTATGTCTTGCCATTCCCTCCTGGCCTGAAGAGTTTCTATTGAAAGATCTGCAGTTATCCTTATGGGATTCCCCTTGTGTGTTATTTGTTGTTTTTCCCTTGCTGCTTTTAATATTTGTTCTTTGTGTTTGATCTTTGTTAATTTGATTAATATGTGTCTTGGGGTGTTTCGCCTTGGGTTTATCCTGTTTGGAACTCTCTGTGTTTCTTGGACTTGGGTGATTATTTCCTTCCCCATTTTAGGGAAGTTTTCAACTATTATCTCCTCAAGGATTTTCTCATGATCTTTCTTTTTGTCTTCTTCTTCTGGGACTCCTATAATTCGAATGTTGGAGCGTTTCATATTGTCCTGGAGGTCTCTGAGATTGTCCTTGTTTCTTTTAATTTGTTTTTCTTGTTTCCTCTCTGATTCATTTATTTCTACCATTCTATCTTCTATTTCACTAATCCTATCTTCTGCCTCCATTATTCTACTATTTGTTGCCTCCAGAGGGTTTCTGATCTCATTTATTGCATTATTAATTATATTTTGACTCTTTTTTATTTCTTCTAGGTCCTTGTTAAATCTTTCTTGCATCTTCTCAATCCTTGTCTCTAGGCTATTTATCTGTGATTCCATTTTGATTTCAAGATTTTAGATCATTTTCACTATCAATATTCGGAATTCCTTCTCCGGTAGATTCCCTACTTCTTCCTCTTTTGTTTGGTTTGGTGGGCATCTCTCCTGTTCCTTTACCTGCTGAGTATTCCTCTGTCTCTTCATCTTGGTTATATTGCTGCGTTTGGGGTGGCCTTTTTATATTCTGGTAATTTGTGGAGTTCTCTTTATTATGGAGCTTCCTCACTGTGGGTGGGGTTCTATCAGTGGCTTGTCAAGGTTTCCTGGTTAGGGAGGCTTGTGTTGGAGTTCTGGTGGGTGGAGCTGGGTTTTCTTCTCTCTGGAGTGCAGTGGAGTGACCAGTAATGGTTTATGAGACATCAAAGGTTTTGGAATAATTTTGAGCTGCCTGTATATTGAAGCTCAGGGGAGTGTTCCTGTGTTGCTGGAGAAGTTGCATGGTATGTCTTGTTTTGGAACTTGTTGGCCCTTGGGTGGAGCTTGGTTTCGGTATAGGTATGAAGGCGTTTGATGAGCTCCTATTGCTTAATGTTCCCTGAATTCAAGAGTTCTCTAATGTTTTCAGGCTTTGGATTTAAGCCTCCTGTTTCTGGTTTTCAGTTTTATTTTTACAGTAGCCTCTAGACTTCTCCATCTATACAGCACCGATGATAAAACATCTAGGTTAAAGATGACAAGTTTCTCCACATTGAGGGACACTCAGAGAGGTTCACTAAGTTACAAGGAGAAGAGAAGATGGAGGGGGTAGTTAGAGGTAACTGGAATGAGATGTGGTGAGATCAAAAGAGGAGAGAGCAAGCTAGCCAGTAGTCACTTCCTTATGTGCGCTCCATAGTCTGGACCGCTCAGAGGTATTTATGGAGTTATACAGGGAAGAGGAGAGGGAGGAAGTAGACAGAGGTGGCCAGGAGGATAAGAGAGAGGAATGAGAAGGAGAGAGACAAATCCTGCCAGTAACCAGTTCCTTGGGTGTTGTCCACCGTCTGGAACACACAGAGATTCACAGAGTTGGATAGAGAAGAGATGGGGGGGAAAAGAGACAGAGGCCACCTGGTGGAGAAAAAGGAGAGTCCAAAGGAGGAGAGAGTGGTCAAGCCAGTAATCTCGCTCTCAGGTAAACTTGGGTAGTGAAGTTTGGGTTTTTAAATGTACAAAATTGACAACAAAAACCTAAGAGCAAAGATTAAAAATCTAGAGTAGAGGTTGGATTTTCAAAGATACAATATTAAAGAAAAGCAGAAGGAAAAAGGAAGAAAGAAAAAAAAGAATTATTAAGAAAAAACAAAACAAAACAACAACAACAACAAAAAAAAACAAACAAAAAACCACCAACAACCATCCAAAGACTATATATGGTGTTTGCCTTAAAAAAAAAAAGTCTTTTTTTTAAAAAATTGTAATAGTAGGTTATAGAAATAAAAATTAGAGGAGAAATAGAAGACTTAACAATTTAAAAAAAAGTTAGAAAAAAAAGAAAAAAGAAAAAAACCCAAAAAACAAAAACAACAAAAACAAACAAACAAAAAAAGGAATGATTTTAAAAATAGTAAAAATACATTGGCCCTTCTCTGATGTTGTGGGCAGTGTGGGGTCACTTCCAAGGCGGTTCCCTCTGTTTAACTTCTTCTTTATGCTGGTTTTTTAGGCTCACTAGTTCAGTCGTGCTGTGGGGAGGGGGGATGCTGCAAACAAATAGCACTGTCGTGTGCACGCAGTGTCTCAGCCCCGCTTGACCTGTCCCTTCTCGAGGCGCACAAACCGCTCCGGCTCTACGATGCTCAGCCAGGAACCGTCTGGGGCCGGCCCTAGGCTGCGTGCACTTCCCGGGTCCAAGCCGCTCAGGTTCGGCGCTCAGGCAGCCCTCAGAGGCACAGATTCGGCTGGGACTGCGCTTTGTGCCCTTCCCAGGTCCGAGTAGCTCAAGA
Source organism: Ovis canadensis (assembly GCF_042477335.2). Taxonomy (NCBI): domain Eukaryota; kingdom Metazoa; phylum Chordata; class Mammalia; order Artiodactyla; family Bovidae; genus Ovis; species Ovis canadensis. The sequence goes on along the minus strand of NC_091727.1, from coordinate 114,902,422 downwards.
GTTTGGCAAGCGCGATTGCCGCGGCTTGTCACCTTTTCTGCTGCTGCTGCTCAGCTTTCTGGGTGGACCGCTGGCGCCCCCCGTGAGGCAGATTGTGGCTGTCCAGCACCCCCAGAAGTCTTAGCAAAGGAGCCTGCTTGCAGTTAGGTAAGTAAAGTCTCTCTGGGTCTGCAATTGCCCCTTTCCAGTCTTTACGGCTCTGGCTGCCTGTCCCTGGCAGGGGATGGTCTGCAGCCGGCTTTTTCCCTTCCGTCCTTTGTTCTGTGCTCGGTCCTGGCGGTGTCTTATGTTCGAGCTTTTCGCGTTGTAGCTATCCCACAGTCTGGTTTGCTAGCCCAAGTTAGATCATTCTGGTTGCGCGTGGGGCGTTCCTGCCCGATTCTTACAAAGCTCTGCAGCCCGCGCCTCCCGCGCGTCCCTGCCCTGCCCCCACTTCCCAATGGCAGATGCAGGCGTCTGTGCTGCTTTTCCGCTGGGGGAGTTACTGTTGGGCTTGTAATCTCTTGGTTTTAATTATTTATTTATTTTTCCTTCCTGTTATGTTGCCCTCTGTGTTTCCAAGGCTCGCCACAGACTCGGCAGGGAGAGTGTTTCCTGGTGTTTGGAAACCTCTCTTCTTAAAATTCCCTTCCCAGGACGGGCTTCCCTTCCCCGGACGGAGCTCCCTCCCCCCCTCCTTTGTCTCCTTTTTCGTCTTTTATATTTTTTCCTACCTGTTTTTGAAGACAATGGTCTGCTTTTCTGGTTGCCTGATGTCCTCTGCAAGCCTACAGAAGTTGTTTTGTGGAGTTTGCTTGGCGTTGAAATGTTCTTTTGAGGAATTTGTGAGGGAGAAAGTGGTCTTCCCGTCCTATTCCTCCGCCATCTTTACAGTTCCTCCTCCTCTGCCTTTTCTAAAACCAGCTTGTCCATCTGGAAGTTCTCATTTCATGTACTATTGAAGCATAGCTTGAAGGATTTTGAGCATTACCTTGCTAGCATGTGAAATGAGCACAATTGTACTGCGGTTTGAATATTGTTTGACATTGCCCTTCTTTAAGATTGGAATGAAAACAGATCTTTCCCAGTCTTGTGGCCACTGCTGAGTTTTCCAAATTTGCTGGCATATTAAGTGCAGCACTTTTAACAGTATCTTTTAGGATTTGAAATAGCTCAGCTGGAATTCCATCACCTCCACTAGCTTTGTTCATAGTAATGCTTCCTATGGCCCACTTTACCTCATACTTTAGGTAATCTGACAATACCATTGGGTCATTATCTGGGTCATTATGACCTTTTTTGTATAGTTCTTCTGTGTATTCTTGCCACCTTGTCTTAATCTCTTCTGCTTCTGTTAGGTCCTATATAGTCATTAATTAATTATATTTTCCTTTGTAAATATCTCTTCTCTTCATTGCAAAAATTTGGCTTCATTAGTTTAGTTAATGTTTCATGTTTCTCTCTCTCCCTCCTGTCATATCTTTAATTATAATGTATCTTGAATCCTTTAACAAATGTAGAAAATAAATCAGTAGGGGGATAAATAACCTTTTAGTGCCGGTAATGGTAGGAGGAACAATAGATATAAACATTTAAGTAAATGGCCTTCTACACCCTGTATGCAGGTACCAGTTCCAGAACTCCTCTTCTACTTTCCTTTGGGATAAAATAAATATCATTTTGGCATTGCATGTCTGCTAAAGTGGGTATGATGTATCTGCTTGTACAATGAATGGTATTCATTACATATTACCATAATATGCAATATGTAATATTGCTAAGGCAGAAAACGGGCCATGAAATAGTTCTCCTGATTGTGCATATTTAAAAATACTTAGATTATACCTATGCCTAATTATTCTAGATATATGCTATTTTCTGCTACTATTGGACCTTAGGTTTAGGAAACAGGGTTGAGGAACAAATCTTCAAAAAATATAATATCCTGTTTTCCATTGAAGAGCTCTACATAATCAGAGACAATGAGAAAAACTGCATTCCTCAGAAAGAGGGCTTTTCATAATACCCTGTAAAGCATCAGATGCTCTTTAAAATTGACTTATTGATGTTGAGGGGGCAAACATAATGAATACAGCCCAGACATGATCAAGAAATGTGGCCTATGTAAAAAAAAAAAAAAACACCTAATTGCTACTTGCTGAACCCATCAAATAAGATATGTTGTCCCAGTAGGCAGGCTTATGGAAAGAGCATTGCAAAAAGCTACACACTGCCACTTATAACAGAAGCTAAAATGAGACTCTTAGCATCCAACACAAGATACAGAGTATCTCTATATGTTAATTCAACCCTCCTATACCTTCATCATCATTTTCTATATCTGGACACGGTCTCGGTGTTCAGATAATTGCCATGCAAGTTTGCCAATAAATGAAATTTTTTGAGGTTAGCTAGCCTTGGCAAAGTATCCTGGTTTATGCCCTACTCTTTCAACCCAAAGACTATTTATTGGCCACCTATGAGAGGAATAGGTGCAGTGCAAACATAACTATAGCTGATGTCAGAATAGGATAAGGGTCTTAAAAGGAGTACACGCTATTATGGGATTTCAGAAGAAAATAAGATCAAAACTGATTGTAGGAGTCAGGGAAGACTTTCAGAGGGAAGAATATGCACAGCTTAAAAAAAAAGCAGAGAACAGAGTTTGGTGGAGTGGGATGGGGTGGTGGTAGTGTATTTCTATTTTTATCTTTATAAATTTTTTTAAAAACTTCTGGAAGGGAATAAAGCATATTTTGGGTAGGATGAAATGGGTACAGGAATATTATACTTAAAAAATTTTATTGGACTATAGTTGATTTACAGTGTTGTGTTAGTTTCAGGTGTACAGCAAAGTGAATCATATATTCATATATGTATATATGTATATACATTCTTTTTTAGATTATTTTCTCATATAAGTTATTATAGAATACTGAGTAGAGTTCCCTGTACTATACAGGGTAGTGGATTTCTTAATAAAAGAGTAAGAAATTAAATAGATACCAAATCTCTTCTCCAAATGATGTTTTGAAATTTTGATTTTGTATATTACATATTTTCTTCCTCCCTTATTTCTCAAGAACCCACTTTAATATGCGTTTTTTTAATGCAGAGTTTCAAAAAATGTGCTATGTGCAGTGGCACTCAAAGAACATAAGTGATAGTTGTATGTGATACACAGGTCGGTATTTTATATTTTAGTAGTCACATGTTTAGTTTGATACACAGTTGAAAAACATTACAACTCATGTATCAACCCCATGATTTCATGGATATTATGGCTTCGGAGGTGTAAAAAGTAAACGAAGGACTTGATTTAAAGAAAATGTTGAAAAAATAAAAAGATCTGCAGAACTCCTTTTCCTAACTACTAGTTTATATTTGAGTATTTGAAACTATTGCAGAAAACTTAACATCTATGACAATGAAAATGAATGCAAAATTAAGCTCCAAATATTAGGAGGTACCATTTCTGCCCATTAAAATGATCATAAGATTTTGTTTTAAAGAGAGTTATGGTATGAGAAATATAGTGATGAAAAAAATACAATTTTTTGTCATATTGTCCCTAAACTCCCCTAATGCCAGACCCATTATGTGGCAGCAACAATGTTTTCCAATAATGAACTGTTTTTCATTCAAGGCAGCAAGTCAAATATTCGTTTCTCATTAATAATTCAATGTGATAAATTTATTACCTTGAAGGTGCTGCAAGTCAATTAGACAATGGGAAATTGTGTCTTCCTTTCAGCCCATTTAATTGGCTTTCAAGTGTGACATTCATCAAAACCTTGACTTTTAATGTAAACTTTATTATATGAGCTGGAGTTGGAGTTTGACACAGGGCACACTTAACTAACCCTCAGTGTTTGGGAACTCCAGAGCCTTCAGAGAAGCTGGTCAATCATTGCTGACATGTTGCTGTAGAATATCAGGGCCTGGTTGTGCAGTGTCATTCCTGCTGATACTGGGCATACAGAAAAGCCTTTAAGATCTTTTTGAACTCTATGCATTTTTTTTTTTTTGGCATTTATACATTTATCTTTTTTTCTGTTTTTTAAAATACATTTTAAATTGCAGTATTATTGCTTTACAATGTTGTGTTAGTTTCTGCTGCACAATGTGAATCAGCAATACGATACATATATCCCCTCCCTCTTGAGCCTCTTTCCCCACTACTCCACCCCATCCCACCCCTCTAGGTCATCACAGAGCGCCAAGCAGAGCTCCCTGTGCTATGCAGCAGCTTCCCACTAGCTGTCTGTTTCACACATGGTAATGTATATATGTTAATGCTACTCTCTCAATTCGTCCCACCCTTTCTTTCCCCCACTGTGTCCATAAGTTTATTCTCTACGTCTGTGTATTCCTGCTCTATAAATAGGTTCATCAGTACCATTTTTCTAGATTTCATATCTATACGTTAACATTTTTTTCTGGTTTTTAAAGAGTGTTTATACCTGGGAGAATGTAGGAGCAGTGCTTAGAGTTGTAAACAAGACTTTAAACAGCTTGCAAGGCTACTGCAGGAATTTAGTAAGAGAGAAATCTGGTGGGTAAAGTATAGCTACAGAATAATCATTTCAATGCCAAGTCAGCACATTTGAAACACTGCAAGTCAAATGATCCTCCTATTTTTGTTTCAGAATTCAAATATCTGTATTACTTCCTAATGAAATGAAATATTTCCTAATAACATATAACAGTAACATATGAAATACTTCCTAATATCATATACTTCATGAGATAACCACTCAAATCTCTTATAGTTGCTTATTTATCTTTGATATACTCTCATGATTTTCAAAATGATGGGGCTGAACTAGCTTAGAGTTTCCCAAAGTGTGGCATACCTGCTAATAATATATATTAAATTCTTTTTTATCTGGATGTTGGGGATTTATTTGGATTATTTTAGGTTTTCATAATAAATACATAAATATTAGAAATAAAAATGATCATCTATATATAACCTAAAAGATTTCATATGGCTGGCACAAAGACCCATGGTTTTATAGATATTCTAGCATAGAATGAGACTAAAGTAGATATTTGAATAAAAGCTAATTTGAAGAAAGTATTGAGTAAATAATAGTACTGCTGACACATAATGAATGGAAAATCACAGTACTGGCAGTAGATGTATTTAAAGAATTGTGAAGGTGGATATGGGTGGCTGAATTTGGGGAACACTGCAATCTGTGAGCAAGATTGGCTTTATACATTAGGTAGAATTGATAGGTGATACAAAGTGTGTCAGGAGTCCTCAATCTAAAGGTCTTTTCCTCATCAGTCTTTCTGAAGGGATCCTCATCAGTTTTGCATGCTAAGCATCCCACCTAAGGCTCTTTATAACCCAAGACAGACAGGTCACGGTGGAGAGTTCTGATAGAATGTGGTCCACTGGAGAAGGGAATGGCAAACCATGTCAATATTCTTGCCTTGAGAACCCCATGGACAGTATGAAAAGGCAAAAAGATAGGACACGGAAAGATGAACTCTCCAGGTTGGTAGGGGCCCAATATGCTACTAGAGGTCAGTGGAGAAATAAGTCCAGAAAGAATGAAGAGATGGAGACAAAGCAAAAACAACACCCAGTTGTGGATGTGATGGAAATGGAAGTAAAGTTCAATGCTGTGAAGAGCAATATTGCATAGGAACCTGGAATGTTAGGCCCATGAATCAAGGCAAATTGAAATTGGTCAAACAGGAGATGGCAAGAGTGAATATTGACATTTTAGGAATCAGTGAACTAAAATAACTGGAATGGGTGAATTTAATTAGATGACCATTATATCTACTACTGTGTGCAAGAATCCCTTAGAAGAAATGAAGTAGCTCTCATAGTCAACAAAAGAGTCCGAAATGCAGTACTTGGATGCAATCTCAAAAATGACAGAATGATCTCTGTTTGTTTCCAAGGCAACTCTTTCAATACCACAGTAATCCAAGTCTATGCCCCGACCAGTAATGCTGAAGAAGCTGAAGTTGAATGGTTCTATGAAGACCTACAAGACCTTCTAGAACTAACACCCCCAAAAGATATCCTTTTCATTATAGGGAACTGGAATGCAAAGGTAGGGAGTCAAGGAACACCGGGAGTAACAGGCAAATTTGGCCTTGGAGTACAGAATGAAGCAGGGAAAAGGCTAATAGAATTTTGCCAAGAAAATGCACTGGTCATAGCAAACACCCTCTTCCAACAACACAAGAGAAGACTCTATGGATGGACATCACCAGATGGTCAATACTGAAATCAGATTGATTATATTCTTTGCAGCCAAAGATGGAGAAGCTCTATACAGTCAGCAAAAACAAGACCAGGAGCTGACTGTGGCTCAGATCATGAACTCCTTATTGCCAAATTCAGACTCAAATTGAAGAAAGTAAGAAAAGCCACTAGACCATTCAGGTATGACCTAAGTCAAATCCATTACAATTATACAGAGGAAATGAGAAATAGATTTAAGGGACTAGATCTGATAGACAGAGTGCCTGAAGAACTATGGATGGAAGTTTGTGACATTGTACATGCGACAGGGATCAAGACCATCTCCAAGAAAAAGAAATGTAAAAAAGGAAAATGGCTGTCTGAGGAGGCTTTACAAATAGCTGTGAAAGAAGAGAAGTGAAAAACAAAGGAGAAAAGGAAAGATATACCCATTTGAATGTAAAGTTCCAAAGAATTGCATGAAGAGATAGGAAAGCCTTCCTCAGTGATCAGTGCAAAGAAAGACAGGAAAACAATAGAATAGGAAAGACTAGAGATCTCTTCAAGAAAATTAGAGATATCAAGGCAACATTTCATACAAAGGTGGGCTCAAGAAAGGACAGAAATGGTATGGACCTAACAGAAACAGAAGATACTAAGAAGAGGTGGCAAGAATACACAGAAGAAATAAACAAAAAAGATCTTCATGACCCAGATAATCATGATGGTGTGATCACTCACCTAGAGCCAGACATCCTGGAATGCGGTCAAGTGAGCCTTAGGAAGCATCACTATGAACAAAGCTAGTGGAGGTGATGGAATTCCAGTTGAGCCATTTCAAATCCTAAAAGATGATGCTGTGAAAGTGCTGCACTCAATATGCTAGCAAATTTGGAAACCTCAGCAGTGGCCACAGGACTGGAAAAGGTCAGTTTTCATTCCAATCCCAAAGAAGGCAATGCCAAAGAATGCTCAAACTATTGCACAACTGCACTCATCTCACACGCTAGTAAAGTAATGCTCAAAATTCTCCAAGCCAGGCTTCAACATTATGTGAACAGTGAACTTCTAGATGTTCATGCTGGTTTTAGAAAAGGCGGAGGAACCAGAGATCAAATTGCCAACATCCGTTGGAACATTGAAAAAAAGCAAGAGAGTTCCAGAAAACATCTGTTTCTGCTTTATTGACTATGCCAAAGCCTTTAACTGTGTGGATCACAGTAAACTGGAAAATTCTGAAAGAGATGGGAATACCAGACCACCTGACCTGCCTCTTGAGAAATCTGTATGCAGGTCAGGAAGCAACAGTTAGAACTGGACATGGAACAACAGACTGGTTCCAAATAGGAAAAGGAGTACGTCAAGGCTGTATATTGTCACCCTGCTTATTTAACTTCTATGCAGAGTACGTCATGAGAAACGCTGCAACAGAGAGTAGGATCCTGAGTAAGAGGTACAAGGGGTCAGCAAGGCCTTGTTGGGATGGAGAAGGAGAAGTCATGTGTGAATTTCTATTTGTGCTCTACCTGTACGTTTGGTTAAGGTGCCTCAAAAGGAGACCCTTTGCTTTCAGGACACTATTGTTTTACACTCACTCAAATAGGTCTTCCTTTAAGAAACTATATGTATTGGGTCTTCCCTGGTGGTACAGTGGCAAAGACTCCATGCTCTCCATGCAGAGGGCCTGGGTTCAGTCCCTGGTCAGGGAACTAGACTCCACATGCTGCAGCTAAAGAGTTTACATGCCACAGTTAAAGATCCTACATGCCCCAGCAAAGATCCTGTATGCTACAACTAAGACCTGGCACAGCCAAATAAATACATAAATAAATATATATATTTTAAAGAAACTATACTATACTAATCCAACCACAGAGAATATACACATTCAGTTCAGCTCCGTTCAGTTCAGTCACTCCGTCATGTCTAACTCTTTGTGACCCCATGGACTACAGCACAGTAGGCCTCCCTGTCCATCACCAACTCCCAGAGCTTACTCAAACTCATGTCCATTGAGTCGGTGATGCCAGCCAACCATCTCGTCCTCTGTCATTTTTCCTCTGTCCTTCTCCTCCTGCCTTCTTTCCAAGCATCAGGGTCTTTTCCAAGGAGTCAGTTCTTTACATCAGGTGGCCAAAGTATTGGAGTTTCAGCTTTAACATCAGTCCTTCCAATGAATATTCAGGAATGATTTCCTTTCGGATGGACTGGTTGGATCTCCTTGCAGTCCAAGGGACTCTCAAGAGTCTTCTTCAACACCACAGTTCAAAAGCATAAATTCTTCAGTGCTCAGCTTTCTTTATAGTCACATGACTACTGGAAAAACTATAACTTTGACTAGACGAACCTTTGTTGGCAAAGTCCTGCTTTTTAATATGTGATCTAGGTTGGTAATAGCTTATCTTCCAAGGAGTAAGGGTCTTTTAATTTCATGGCTGTAGTCACCACCTGCAGTGATTTTGGAGCCCCCGAAAATAAAGTCTCACACCATTTCCACTGTTTGCCCATCTATTTGACATGAAGTGATGGGACTTGATGCCATGATCTTAATTTTCTGAGTGTTGCGTTTTAAGCCAACTTTTTCACACTCTTCTTTCATTTTCATCAAGAGGCTCTTTAGTTCTTCTTTGCTTTCAGCCATGAGGGTGGTGTCATCTGCATATCCGAGGTTATTGATACTTCTCCCGGCAATCTTGATTCCAGCTTGTGCTTCCTCCAGCCCACCGTTTCTCATGATATACTCTGCATATAAGTTAAATAAGCAGGGTGACAATATACAGCCTTGACACACTCCTTTTCCTATTTGGAACCAGTCTGTTGTTCCATGTCCAGTTCTAACTGTTGCTTCCTAACCTGCATACAGATTTCTCAAGAGGCAGGTCAGGTGGTCTGGTATTCCCATCTCTTTCAGAATTTTCCAGAGTTTGTTGTGGTCCACACAGTCAAAGGGATTGGCATAGTCAATAAATATACAAATTAGGGGAAGATTATTCCCATGATAAATCAATGATTTTGTTTACCAAAAGATTCCATGATGGGCAATTTTATATACAGAGTTTTCTTCCTACATTGTATATTGTTAGATAATAACCACTTTGAGAAAAAGACCAAAGGGAACAGCAAAACTTTAGAACAAAAATATTTGGATAGAATGTCCATGAAAGTTCCATCTAAAATGAAGAGAAAACATCTTGGAGAGTTAAGCAAAGAAGGTGGAGTTTCCTTTGTAGGAGCTCAGTTTACCTGCAACATATTCAAGAATTCCTTTCATTTAAGGAGACTCATGCTAAAGGGATTTGATTTCCTTATACCATATTTTCCCATACCATATTTTCCCCTTTGTTTTTCCAAGACTTCCTGGACAATACAATGACCTGTAGAAGCTTCCTTTTGGTCCTTTGCCTCTCAGGAGATGCTTTACTTTAACCCTTCCATGTGCATCTTAGCAGGATGTGTTTGGCCACAGAGATTCATACTAGTTTCTGTTAAAGTAGATTTTGGTCCTAGTTTGGATCTGTTGATGGTCTTAATCTTTTCAAAAATTTCTTTAAAATGTGTTCTTCAACCCTAGAAAGACCTAGAGGTCTTTCTCAAGCCTCCCAAATGATATGATTACCCTGTCAATACAGGATACTTTAAGTAGTAAGGGTTCCATTAAGGTGGATCCCTGGACCAATAGAAACCCAGGAGGCCTCTCAGTTCTCTGCTGCTGCTGCAATGCTTCAACTTACTCCAAGATTCAAACTCATAGATTCAGTAGCTCCAAGATTCAAACTCTTTCCCTTCCAATCTTACAGCTGTTGGGTATGTGAGTGTAAGGTGGATGGTGTAGAAAGTGTGCCATCTACATGCTGAGAACTGAAAGTGGGAAGTGCTTGAGGGATAGGAGCAGAAAGGAAATGTACACGATAAGGTAAAGAGAGACATTGAGGAATGTAGAAATATTTATTTGAAGCCATGGAGCCCAGTAGAAACTATTTTCTCAATGATGTGTTCTTTTGCAATAAGTAAAGTTTATTAGCCACATACCTCTGTCTCTCCCTAATTGGACATATGGCTTTATCAGGACCGCTGCAGTACTGAGCCAATTTCATCCAAGTCAGGGTGTTTACTAATAGTGTCCCTCTGAGCCATTATCCTCCAATTAAAAATAAATAAATTAAAAAATAATGTCCCTCTGCATCTCTTGAATACCTATAAATAGCTTTGTGAAGCTTAGAATCTGGTTACACTGACTAACATTCCTGTTTGCTTTTTCTTTTCACAAGATCTGATCAGAACCTGAAACTTGGCTCAAGAGATGTTTCCATTGAGGGCCTAGGATCATCATTCTCCCTTGGATGGAGTATAAGTCAGTATTGTCCAGAGAACCTATGTATCATATGTGTGTGTGTGTGTGTGTGTATGTATGTGTGTGTGTGTGTATCTCCTATTGGTTCATATGTGTCAACATTTGATATGAACTAGTAGATGGCGCTAGTAGTAAAGGACCTGCCTGCCAATGCAGGAGATTTAAGAGATGCGGGTTCAAACCCTGGGTTGGGAAGATCCCCCGGAGTAGGAAATGACAACCCACTCCAGTATTCTTGCCTGGAGAATCCCATGGACAGAGAAGCCTGGAGGGCTATGGTCCATAGGGTTGCAAAGAGTCAGACACAGCTGAAGCAACTTAGCATGCACATGCAATAGGACCTGGTATATCCTCACTACTGTGAGGAATTGGCTCACACAATTATGGAGGCTGAGAAGTCCCACAGTCTGCCATCTATAAGCTGGAGGCCCAGGAAATCAGGTGGTGTCATTCTAGTCTGAATCTGAAGGCCTGAGAACCAGGGGAGTCAATGGTATAAATCCCAGTCCAAGGACAGAACAAGACTGGTGTCCCAGCTCAGGAGGCCAGCAGAAACAAAAAGGGTGGGTTCCTCCTTCTCATACCCTTTTGTTCTGTTCAGGACCTCAGGAGACTGGATGATGTCCACGCACATTGAGGAGGGTGATCTACTTTACAGAGTCCACTGATTTAAAATGCTAATCTCACCTGGAAGCATCCTTATAGACACACTCTGAAAATAAATGTTTCATCTGGGCACCCCTTGGACAGTCAGGTTGACACAAAAGTAACCATCACGGATGCTTTTCTCTCTGTCTGAAAGGTATATTCTCTGAACCTGAAATTAGGTTCTATGTATGATCAAAATCTTTGAGAAGTATGTTTTCCATCAACTGATGAAAGGATAAAAAAGTGTTACATATATATATATATATATATATGCATATGTACATATGGACTTTGCTGATGGTCCAGTGGTTAAGACTCCATGGTTCCACTGCAGGGGCCGCAGGTTTGATCCCTTATTGAGGAAGTTCTGAATGCCATTTGCTTTCATCTTAATCTGCCTGCAATGCAGGAGACCTGGGTTTGATTCCTGGGTCGGGAAGATCCCCCGGAGAAGGAAATGACAACCCATTCCAACATTCTTGCCTGGAGACTCCCATGGACAGAGGAGCCTGGCAGGCTTCAGCCCATGGGGTCACAAGAGTTGGACACGATTTAGCAACTAAACTACCACCACTGTATGTATATATGCATATATATATTTAATATTATTATCATTTGGACTCAGAAAAACATGATGCTTGTTACTACATGGGTGAACCTTGAAAATATTAAGTGAAAGACACCTGACTCAAAAGGCCATCATGCATTGCATGATTCCATTCATATGAAATGTCTAGGATACACAAATCTATAGAGACTGAAAGTTGGGTAGTCTTTCCCAGGGCTTGGGAGGAGGTAGGAGGTAGAAAGTGATTGCTAATGGGTATGAGGTTTCTTTTTAAGATGATAAAATGTCTTGGAATTAGATAGCAGTGATGCTTGGAAAATTTTGTGATACATGAAAAAAGCACTGAAGGGTACACTTTAAAATGGTGAATTTTATGGTAGTGAATTATATCTCAATCAAGTTGTTTTTAAAAGTATGTATATGACCTATCTGTGAGATCTTAGATAAGTCACTCAAGCTTTCTTTATCTCAGTTTCTTCCTTTGTCAAAGAAAGAAGAAAACAATCCCTGACTTTTCTATCATGTGTGAGTAGGATGAAGATTAAATGGGATAAAAGATATAAAGCATAAAATACCTTATAAATTCAAAGGCTTATTTCTTTTTTCTTCTAATTCCTCTCCTGCACTTGTGACCAAGTGCCTCTGCCACCTAACCCCAACAGAATCTAGGTGGTCTGTGTGTAGTTAGGGTTAGGATCATGAGGTAAGAAAGGCCAACACTTCATTCTCTTATCAACCCCTGTATGTCACCCCCTCCCAACACACACACACACTCCAGCTGAAGAATACTTTCTGTTTCTCTGTTACAGGGTAAGGAAAGTCCCTGTAAAGTCTTCTTCCTTCCCAAAGGGAGAATACACGCGATTGCATTAAGATACAATGGCAAGCTTTTAAGAAACTTGATTTTAGGATGGAAAAAAATAAATACAATCTATAGTTGAAAGCACAGCATGGGAGCCAGCAAAGTGGCTACGTGACTAATCTCCCTTTTATTCTTAGAGCAGCCCTTTTTTATACTGTTCAAGTTGTTTTAGATCAAATAATGGGCAATCAACCCCCCAAATTGTTGTATGCTGTTAATTCTGCCTTCCTGACTGAATCCAGGAAGACTGGGGTGTGGGTGGAAACTGGCACTCCTACAAGAAGCACAGTCAAATGCAGCTGAAGGATTTGTCTATAAATACGTAAAGACGCACACAAACTTGTGCACATGTGTCTTCCTTTATTTTCTTTGATTGTGCCATTTGTGTATAACCCCTTGGGGTATAAATCAGTTTAACATTAATTAAAATATATGAAACCTCATAAAATGGAATTAAAATGTTAGGCTTCAGTTGCCACCCCTTTAGGAAAGGCCTATAAAAAAAGATAAATCTCACCCTGCTCATCTTTTCCACCCCATCTCTTTTACATTTGAACATAGATACACACAGAGCTCATAAGTCCCTTTTCTGCTGGATTCTGCTTGAGTCTCTCCAATAGCTCCCTGTTGCCACTGGGATCAACTCTGCGTGCTTCAGCCTGGTTTTTATGGCCTGCCATAAACTGGTTCTATCTTATCTATTCAAACCTGTCTCCTCTTGCTCCGTGACAAAGATCTTCTACTTTAAGTTTGCATCCTTATTGCTTCTGGCTCATCTCGTGTTTATTCTCTCCTCCTCACTCCCCATGGCCTATCTGTCCTACTCATTTTCAAGAAGTCTTCCCTTTTCCTTTGCCTCCATGAAGGCACTTGGGAACTACTTCATTCCATAGTAATCTTCATCTTCTCTGAGCTTTTATGAGACCTACAGTCTCTGCCAAGTGTTCTCAACCATGATATTCACAGTACCAATTGCGAAATGTGTTTTAATTTGGTAATAATAATAATAATTTATTTGGGGAGGGATTTTATATATATGTACATGGGGCTTCCCTGGTGGCTCAGATGGCAAAGAACATGCCTGCAATGCAAGATACCTGGGTTTGATCCTTGGGCCAGGAAGATGCCTTGGAGAAGGGAATGGCAACCCACTCTAGTATTCTTGCCTGGAGAATTCCATAGACAGAGGAGTCTGGTGGGCTACAGTCCATGGGGTCACAAAGAGTCACAGTGACTAGCACACACACACACGGGTATATGTATATGTGTGTGTATTCACGTGGATTAGTCCTACAATGGACATCCCTTTCAATCACTTTTATTCAAATGTATATGATTATGCTAAGCATGTAAGATTAATTAATATATTTATTGAATAAATATTTATTGAGCCTCTACTCTATTCCAAGTATAGGGAACATTATTCATTGTATATGTTGTACAGGGTAAAAAGTTTGAGAACTGCTCACTTATACCACACAATTTGGCACCTAATTATATATTGTCTGCTGTTGGTCTCTAATTATTTCTTGAGGATAAGTTTTGCTTCCCTAACACCAAGAGAAGCTTTCTGAAATCAGTGAAGTTTGTTTGAATCCTCTGCAGCAACTAGTGCCAGAATGGGCATTCCATACATAGATGCTTAATAAATACTAGCAATTGGTTAAAATATTATTAGTGTGAGACAATATATTGGGAAAATTGTAGTATACATGAGAAGCTGATATATATACCATCCAATTAAAATTATAAACTATTAAGTTGTTATCACTGTGGCTTTTATTTCATTTTGTTTCTACCTGAAATTAAATTAATTAATGAAATGATTGTAAATCTGAATGTTCTAAGGTGTTTAATTGCTTCTCTTTTTATGTATCTGAAATTTGCTAGTTTAAGAATCTTAAAAAATATATTTAGAAAATAGGATATGTGTAGATGGAAGGGGGATTTTTAAATTAAATATATAATTTTCTAGTTATTTGCATTTGAATGCAAAATAGAATCAGAGACTTTGAGAGCCAAAAGAAACTTTAGCTCATATCTAGTCCAAGTTATTTATTTTATAAGTGAGGAAATTGAGGTCCAGTGAGGGTGAGGACTTGCTCAAGGTCACACAGTCTGGGGATAAAATGAATGTTCTCAGTTATCTGGATTCACATGGATGGCTCCAGTACTCTGGGTTTTATTTGTTAAGAATGGCAGAAGCATAGAAAGATAGAATGAATGCATATCTATTACCTGGGAAATAACCTGCAAAATGACAAAGCTGACACACTCATCGACATGGTAAATTATAAGTGGCTTAAAGGAATTGCTAACCATTTTTCTGGCCAAATGGCGCAAAATGAAGAAAGATAATAAATAATCCTGAAATGATTGATGTCGTCATGGTCTCCTGAAGAAGACAAAGGCTAGCTAGTTAGTTCCATAATTCTCACTTAATCACACTTAATCATGGATTATTTCCTAAACTTCTGGAAAGATCTCAGAATACATTAAACAAGGAAGTGATTTTAAATAAGAAACTATGCCATTCTTCTGGTTTTCAGCATAGGTATGTTTACATCTGTTCCTTTCTTTCTTTCTCTCTCTCTTTTTTTTTTACACCATCCCTCCCAAACTCAGTAGAAAAGTAATTTTGTCTTTACTATCTGGTTGATAATTATTTTCCTTTTTAATTGTAGCCTATGTTCTAAATGTATACTGTACTCTACAATCTTGCTGTTATAGTCCTGAAGAAAGAGTAGCTTTTGGCATAAAAAGGACTAGGATTGAACCTTATTTTAATTCTTCTTGGTTCATTGAGGTATGATTACATTCTTTGAGAGAAAATCTGGTACCAAGAGAGCCTCCCTCTGAGGTGAGTTTGCTCCCCACAGAGCCCTCTGGAGCTGGACTGGACCTGAGAACAGCCAGGGAAGCAGTTCTGAGTGTCAAAGTGTGTTCCGTGGAATGTACCTCTGGAATGTGACCGGTGCAAGGGGTTCCTAGATCACTTGAGTTTTGAAAACACACAGCCCAGTCTGCTTGTTTCCTAGAGGTTCTCAATCTATGTGAAAACATTTTAAGGCCATGAGAAGCAGCATGGTAAAGAAACCTGCCTAACTCTAGCCAGTTTTACAGTCTTTTGTCCATAGCATCTACTAACATTCCGATAAACATGATTCTTGAGGGGGAAAAACTGGTTTAGGAAATCTCACTGATTAGAAGACAGGATCTGCAAGGGAAAGTGGCTTACTCAAGGCTGCTAGCTTTGTAGTGGCAGAGCTGGGGCAGTGCATTAATGAATCTTTTGTTACTAAGTACAATATACTTTGGCACCTTTCAGTGGAAGATATGATGCTGGGGCCTCCCTGATAGCTCAGTCAGTAAAGAATCTGCCTGCAATGCAGGAGATTGCCTGCAGTGCAAGAGGCCCACGTTTGGTCCCTGGATCAGGAAGATCCCCTTAAGAATGAAATGGCAACCCAGTAAACCCAGTATTCTTGCCTGGGAAATCCCATGGACAGAGGAGCCTGGCAGGCTACAGTCCGTGGGGTCGCAATAGTTGGACATGACTTAACAACTGACCACCACCACCAAAGGACAGGACACAGAGCTATTGTATCTCTTTTGCTTCCCATTTTATATGCTATAGACTTCTTTCTCCTGGCATCAATGGCATCTATCATATAATGCCTTTTGGTCTTTTAGCTTTTCTCATCAATGTTATAGACAATAAACTCTGATCTATACCTCTTGATTATGTGATTTCTCTAGTTCTTCACATGGCTAGATCTTTATCACTCTTCAAGTCTCAGCCTAAATACTACCTGTTTAGTAAGATGTCCCCAACCATTCTACCTAAGTTGTGCTTTCCCCTTCTACAATGATTATTCACTATCACAGCACTGTCTTTCTTTTCTTTTAATTTAATTTTTATTTTTTAACAACAAAAACATTTTGTATCGGGGTATAGCCAATTAACAGTGTTGTGATCATTTGAGTTGAACAGCGAAGGGACTCAGCCATACATATACATGTATCCAGCACTGTCTTTCTTTTATGCTATTTCACAGTCTTAGGTATGTTAGCTCACCATGTGCATTAAGCACAGTGCCTGGCCCATAGTAGAGAGTCAAGAAATATTTACTGAAGGAATGACTAAAATAAGCAACTAAAACTGTCTCTGTTAACAATTTCCATTTGATCAGAATGCCTCTCTGCACCTTCCCTGACACTCTGGGTTCTTTATAACATTTTTTTCCCATTGGGTGAGTGACTGGGTAACTTGTGGAATTCCTAACCTATCAATGAGATGCAATTTGTCTGTACATGCTGCCCCCAGACCCATTTCTATTCAAGTCAAATAACATCATTTATCTCCTTCACTCCAGTAAATATGTGATTCAATATTCCCTAAAGAGAGCATTTGAGGATTTCTAGAAGTTTAGTGGAAGAGACTTAGCCTCTGCCAGGAAGTTAACAGAAGAGAGACAGGTCTCTAGCACAGACATGATACACATTGATTGATCTGACAGATTACATTCCTGTTCAAAAACATCTACTTCTTCCTTCTAAATCCATGGGAGGGGTACACATTTTCACCTGTTGACTTTGAACTCAATCATGCGATTTGCTTTGGTCAGTGGGATGTTAGCAGACATGATGTAAACAGAGACAAAAAATATACATGTGTTTCTTGTGCCTCTGTCATCACGTAAGGAGAGCTGTACCTGCAGTCTGGGTCACAGAATAAATAGACATAAGTGGAGTTGAGCTTCTAAGCAGCAAGCTCAGCTGGACCTGCAAGCTGGACCTGCAGCAGCTTGACACAGAGCTGCTCCTTTGAACTCAGTCTTGATCACTGTCAATCTACAGAGTCATGAATGAGAAGATATGGGTTCTTTTTTTGGGTACAATTTTCTAAAAAAATATATTCATTTATTTTTGGCTGTGATGGGTCTTTGTTGCTTTGTGCGGGCTTTCTCTCATTGCGGCCAGTGAGGGCTACTCTTCATTGTGGTGTGTGGGCTTCTCATTGCCATGTCTTCACTTCTTGAAGAGCACAGACGCTAGGGTGTGTGAGCTTCAGTAGTTGCAGCTTGAGGACTCAGTAGTTTATGTGCACAGGCTTAGTTGCTCCAGGGCATGTGGAATCTTCCCAGACAAGAGATCAAACCTGTGTCCCCTGCACTGGCAGGTAGATTTTATCCACTGTGCCCCCAGGGCAGTCTGAAATGGTTGTTAAGTCATTGAGTTTGAGGTGTGATGATTGACCTCTGGTCAATCTGTTAATTTTATCCAGACATTTCAGGCTTCTTTAAGGAA
Source organism: Ovis canadensis (assembly GCF_042477335.2). Taxonomy (NCBI): domain Eukaryota; kingdom Metazoa; phylum Chordata; class Mammalia; order Artiodactyla; family Bovidae; genus Ovis; species Ovis canadensis. The sequence continues at coordinate 114,884,490 of NC_091727.1, read as the reverse complement.
CTTCACTATGGTCTCTTTAGGATAATGTTTGCTAATGCCTTTCTAATCTAGGGAGAGATCCATTTTTGAAGGTTGTGGTAAGATACCTGGAAGTTTATCAATTTGGCTACTGCCTGAAATTGAGAGGTGTGATAGAGCTAAATTGATAGGACAAGAAATGAGAAGAAGATTGAATGTGGACTGAGCAATAAAGAGGACTAATTTATATTTCTTTAACTGAATTTTTATTAAGAGAATCTAAGTTCAAATGCCATAAAAAATCATACAGAGACCTGATTTATTCCTTATGCCGTTTCCCCCTATGATAGATGTGTGTGTGTATGTGCTCAGTCATGTCAGACTCTGCTAACCCCATGGACTGTAGCTCCCTTGCCCCCCAGGCTCCTCTGTCCATGGGATTTCCCAGGCAAGAATACTGGAGTAGGTTGCCATTTCCTCCTCCTGGGGGTATTCCTGACCCAGGGATCAGACCTGTGTCTCCTGCATTGGCAGGTTGGATTCTTTACCACTGCGCCACCAGGGAAGCCCCCTATGATAGATAATATAAAACGATAGTACAGTACCACAGGGTGCTTTCCAGGTGGCTCAGTGGTAAAGAGTACGCCTGCAATGCAGGAGATGCAGGTTCAATACCTGGGCCAGGAAGATCCCCTGGAGGAGACAATGACCCACTCCAATATTCTTGCCTGGGAAATCCCATGGACAGAAGAGCCTGGAGGGCAATAGTCCATGGGGTCACAAAAGAGTCAGACACGATTGAGCCACTAAACAATAACAACAGTACCACAACAAGAAAATTGATATTGATACAATTCAGCCATTTTATGTGTGCATGTGTGTGTTTAATTCTATACAATTTTATCAATTGTGTAGGCTTGTGTGTAGCTTAGTTGGTAAAGAATCTGCCTACAGTGCAGGAGACCTGGGTTTGATTCCTGGGTGGGAAAGATCCCCTGGAGAAGGAAATGGCAAACCACTCCAGTATTCTTGCCTGGAGAGTCCCATGGACAGAGGAGCCTGGTGGGCTATAGTCCATGGGATTGTAAAAAGTTGGACACGACTTAGTGACTAAACCACCACCAGGCTTTTGTGTCTACCACCATATCAAGAACATTGCCATCACTAAAGGATTGTTCATGCTGCCTTTCATAACCACAGCAACTCCTTCCTGTTCACCCTTCCTAACCCGTAGCAACCACTAATATGTTCTCCATTTCTAAAATTTTGTTCTTTCAGAAACATGACGCACCAGGAATTGAATTTTGATGAATCATTTGCTCTTTGATGTAAACCTTTGCCTCTTCCTCACCACAAAATCTCCAGTAAAACCTATACCATCCACTACTACTTGATAGAGGGTTTTTCTTTTGATGTGGTGTAATTCTGACTCCTCCTTCGGCATTGACTGGAGAGCATCTGAGGCTCACCAAAGGCCTGGGTTTAACACCTATGTTTGAACTGGGATAGATCTGAAAGGAAGTGGGACCACTCACAGGGAGAAAGTGGTTCTTCTAAAACAAGGTAACAGCTTTGTGAGCTCTAGGTGTTCCCAGGTATTCCTTTGAAAATTCACTGCCTACTCTCCCCAACTTGCTTTTTGCCTTTCTTTTACTTTCTCTTTTCTGTCCAGATATGGGTTATCATTTGAGAGATACCATGAAGGCTCCTCCTGCTGGTTCCTAAATCTCAACTACTGGTCTGTCTTGGTAACTGAAACTTGAATATTAGAGATTCATTCATCTAGATTCAGGTATCATTTGTTTTTAAAAGCAAGTGATGGGTATATAGTGCCTACTCAATAAATATTTGCTGAATGGATAAATGCTTTAGTAGGAATTTGCTTATAAGAGAAATGCATTGGAGTGGGCATTTTGATGGGGGGTAGTGCATGAGTGCCACATTGCTCAGTGGTGTCTGACTCTTTGTGACCCCATGGAGTGTACCCTGCCAGGCTCCTCTGTCCATGGGATTCTCCAGGCAAGAATACTGGAGTGGGTAGCCATTCCCTTCTCTGGGGGATCTTCCCGACCCAGGGATCAAACCTGCATTTCTTACTTAAGAAGTGTTGGCAGGTGGGTTCTTTACCACTAGTGCCACCTGGGAAGTCCATTTTTTTCTCTTGTCTTATTTATTTTTAGATTACGAACTATTTCAAACAGAGAAAATATAAAGATCAATAAACTGAATACCCATGACTCTAACCCAAAGTTAATAAATGCTAATGCATTGCCTTTTGTAAAAAAAAAAAAAAAGTGTTGGTGGAGAATGGATACATATGTAATATGTATGGCTGAAGGCCCTTCACTGTTCATCTGAAACTACCACAGCATTGTTTGTTAATCGGCTATACCCCAAGACAAAATAAAAAATTAAAAAGAAAAACAGAAATGTTATGGGTGGAGTTGGTGCCCCCTGATTACACTGCTTCCTGCTCTCCTCACAGGTACCCTGTAGACTGTAGTTTGTGTGTTTGCGTCCCATGCATGTTAGTATATTGTGTATATTTGTGTTCAAAGATAGGATACAGTATTATTGTTTTCTGAACTTCATATAAATGATTTCCTGTATACATATCATTCTGCGGCTTGCATTTTTCATTTAACATTATGATTATATTTATCCATGTTAATACATGTGTATCTAGATCATTCATTGTATCTGCTGCCTTGTATTACACAGTATGACTATAACACAGATGATTCATTTTTCTTTTGATGAATACCTAGATTGATTCCTTCAGTCAATGGACTTGGACTTGGACTTCCCTGGTGGCTCAGACGGTAAAGTGTCTGTCTACAATGCGGGAGACCTGGGTTCCATCCCTGGGTCAGGAAGATCCGCTGGAGAAGGAAATGGCAATCCACTCCAGTACTCTTGCCTGGAAAATCCCATGGACAGAGGAGCCTGGTAGGCTACAGTCCATGGGGTCGCAAAGAGTCGAAGACGACTGAGCGACTTCACTTTCTTTTAGATTGATTCCTATTATAATGCTGCGCCAAACACCTTGAACAGGTTACTTTTTCAGGTGTGCAAGAGTTTTTCAAAGATAAATGACAAAAGGTGGAACTACTGGGCATTAGGGAATGTGCATATTCAGATTGACTAGATATTGCCAAATTACTCTCATATGTGGTATCCCAAAATACAGGCAAGCCTTGCAGATAATGCGATTTTGGTTCCAAACTACTGCTACAAAGCAAATATTACAATAGAGTCACATGAATTTTTCATTTTCCCTGTGCAAATAAAAGTTATTTTTCCACTATACTATAGTCTATTAAGTATGCAGTAGCATTGTTGAAAGAAGTGATGTACAAACCTTAATTTAAAAATAGTTTATTGCTAAAAAGTACTAACCATCATCTGAGCCTTCAGTGAGTTATGATCTTGTGGCTGGTGAAAGATCTTGCCTTGATGTTCATGGCTGCTGATTGATCAGGGTAGTACTTGCTGAAGGTTGGGGTGGCTGTGACAATTTCTCAAAATAAGACAACAATGAACTTTGCTGTGCCAGTTGGCTCTTCTTTTCTCAAATTTCTCTGTCACATGCAACACTGTTTGATGGCATTTACCCACAGTAGAATTCTTTCAAAATTTGAGTCAATCTTGTCAAACTCTGCCCCTGCTTTGTCAACTGTTAATGTAATATTCTAAATTTTTTGTCGTCATTTCAACCATCTTCAAAGTATCTTCACCAGGAATAGTTTCTGTCTCAAAAAACCATTTGCGTTGCTCATCCATAAGAAGCCTGCTCACTCCTTATCCACTAAGGTTTTATCATGAGATCGCAGCAATTCAGTCACATCTTCAAGCTCCACTGCTAATTCTCTTGCTATTTCTATAGCATCTGCAGTTACTTCCTCCACTCGAATCTTTAGCCCCTCAAAGTCATCCATGAGAGTTGGAATCAACTTCTTCTAAACTCCTGTTAATGTTTTATTTTGACCTCCTCCCATTAACCACAATATACTTAATAGCATTTAGAATGGTGAATCTTTCTCAGAAGGTTTTCAATGTAATTTTCTCATACCCATAGAGGAATCACTCAGCATCTATAGCACTATAGCTGTATGAAATGTATTTCTTAAATAATGACTTGAAAGGGCAATGGAGGATGAGCTGGCTGTGTGGCATCACTGATGCAATTGACATGAGCCTGGGCAAACTCTGGGAGATGGTGAGGGACAGGGAAGCCTGTGGTGCTGCAGTCCATGGGGTCACAAAGAGTCAGGCATGACGACTACTGAACAACGACTATGAACAAGACTTGAAAGTCAAAATGACTCCTTGATCAATGTGCTGCAGGATGGATGCTGTGTTAGCGGGATGAAAACAACACTAATCTCATAGTCTATCTCAGTCAGAGCTTTTGGGTGACCAGGTGCTTTGTTGATGAGCAGTAATATTTTGAAAGGAATTTCTTTCTGAGGAGAAGGCTCAGCTGGTAAAGAATCTGCCTGCAATGCAGGAGACCCTGGTTCGATTCCTGGGTTAGGAAGATCCTCTGGAAAAGGGATAGGCTTCCCACTCCAGTATTTTGGGCTTCCTTGATGGCTCAGCTGGTAAAGAATCTGCCTGCAATATGGGAGACCTGGGTTCAATCCCTGGGTTGGGAAGATCCCCTGGAGAAGGGAACAGCTACCCACTCCAGTAGTCTGGCCTGGAGAATTCCTTGTATAGTCCATGGGGTTGCAAAGAGTCAGACACCACTGAGCAACGTTCACTTCAAGTCTCAACAGTGGGCTTAAAATATTTGGTAAACCATGTTGTAAACAGATATGCTGTCATACAGGCTTTATTCTTCCAAATCTACTCTGCACAGACAGAGCAGATTTAGCATAATTCTGAAGGGCCCTAAGATTTTCAGAATGGCCAATGGGCCTTGGCTTCAACTGCATTTGCCCCTAAGAGGAGAGTCAGCCTGTCCTTCAAAGCTTTGAAGCCAGGCATTGACACCTTCTTTCCAGCCATGAAAGTTCTAAATGACATCTTCTTGCAATAGAAGGCTGTTTTGTGTACACTGAAAATCTGTTGTTTAGTGTAGCTCCCTTCATGGGTTATCTTAGTACTTTCTGCTTCACCTTGCACTTTTATGTGATGGAGATGGCTTCTTTTCTTAAACCTCATAAATCAACCTCTGCAGGCTTCAAACTTTTCTTCTGCAGCTTCCTTGCCTCTTTCAGCGTTCATGGAACTGAAGAGAGTTAGGACCTTGCTCTGGATTAGGCTTTGGCTTCAGGGAACATTGTGGCTGGATTAATCTTCTATCCAGATCACTAAAACTTTCTCCACATCGGCTATAAGGCTGTTTCGCTGTCTGATCATTTGTGTGTTCACTGGATTAGCACTTTTATTTCCCTTCAATAACTTTTCCTTTGCATGCACACTTTAGCTAACTGTTTGGCTCAAGAGGATTAGCTTTTGGACTGTCTCAGCTTTTGACATGCCTCCCTCACTAAGCTTAAGCATTTCTAGCATTTGATTTAAAGAGTGAGACATGTGAGTCTTCCTTTCACTTGAATACTTAGAGGCCATTGTAGGTTATTGACTGGCTTTAATATTGTTGTGTCTCGGGGAATAGGGAGGCCCAAGGAGATGAGGGAGATGGGGCAGTGGCTGGTTGGCAGAGCAGTCAAAACACACTAAACATTATCAATTACATCTGCCCTTTATATGGATATGGTTCATGGAGCCCCTCAAACAATTACAATAGTAGCATGGAAGATCACTGATCACAGATCACCATAACAATATAACAGTGATGAAAAAGTTTGAGATACTGTGAAGAATGCCAAAATGTGACACAGAAACACTAAGTGAGCAAGTGCTGTTGGAAAAATGGTGCCAAAGACTTGCTTGACACAGAGTTAGCACAAACCTTTAACTTGTAAAAAATGCAGGATCTGTGAAGCATAATAAACTGAAACATAGTAAAAACGGGGTATGTATGTATATGCAGTTCCTTTTCATTTTCTTGACAATGTTTGGTATTGTCAGACTTTGCACTTCTCTGGTAGCACAAATGGTACCTTACTGTTTTAATTTGTACTATCTTGATAGCTATTGAGGTTGAATGTATTTTTATATGTGTACTGAGCATTTGAATTCTCTCATCTCTGAAATGTCTGTTTGTCTTTTGCCCATTTTCCTATTGTCTTGTTTGTCTTATAGATTTGCAAAAATTAATTACGTATTCTGGATCTCTGTCTTATGCCAGTTATATGCTCTGTAAATCCAGTCTGCGGTTTGTTTTCTAATGTGTTTATGATGTATTTTAAAAAATATTTATGTATCTGGCTGTACCAGGCCTTAGTTTTTGCATGAGGGATCTTCAGTCTTTGTTGTGACTCTGTGGGATCTTTAGTTGTGGTATGCATATCCCTAGTTATGGCATGTGGGATCTAGTTCCCTGACCAAGGATCAAACCTGGACCCCCTGCATTGGAAGCACAGGGGCTTAGCCACTGGAAAGCCAGGGAAGTATAGAAGTTTTACATTTTCATGTAGTGAAAATGCATTATCCATTTTTTCCCCCATAGCTTGAGTGTTTGTGTTTTACTTAAAGAAGCCTGAGCAGCCTGAATATCTGAGGGAACAGAAGACTGGAAGGGCAGATGATAGAGGGTGGAAATAGATATCCCCTTCATTCTTGTTGTTCTCCTTTTTCTTCTATTATTTCTCCATTTTTCCTTATCCTGAAATCGATGTGTCTAACAAACAAGTTAGGCTGCTCTGTTGCTCTGATTTGTTCAATTTTGTGTCTAGATATATCTGGCTCTGTTTTGCTGCTTTCTTCAAAACTTTTCCATTTACTTTGTGCTAGCAGTAAATGCAGTGGAGAAGACTGTTTTTTTTTTTTTCCTTTATGAATAAACAAATAAATATATACACCTCAGGACTGAAATAATTGTGCCAATTGAATTACCTCATATAATGAAAAGTAACAGGCAAAAGATCTCATTTGGGGAATCTGTATTGTTTTTTGGTAAAGGAAGACGTTTTTAAAGAATCATTTTCTAAACTTTTATTGCTTTAAAATCACTACCATAATACCACACTGCCATCTCCATAAACCCCTCATAATCTAATCAAAATCATTGTAACCTGGGATGGGGATCAGGGAAGAACTAAGAAACCTGAAGGGCAATGTTCCATCAGCTTTCTCAGGCTCCCCCTAATCCTTTCTCTCTCCCGCCACCCTCCACTACACATTGCAGCTTGAATTATTTAGTTACTCAAATCAATCCATTTTTCTCTGTTCTGTGGTTGGACAATAAAAGTAAGATTTACTGCAGCCAGTGAATAATAAAAAACAAATTAGCTGAAAACAAACAAAAAGCTGCTTACGTGGCAATCTTCTGTGTTAATCAAAACCTTGAGGACAGGTCGGAGGATCAATATTTGACTACAAGATGGAAAGAATCAAAACTTCCATTAAGGGTGAGAAAAGAGGGAGCCATGGAGGGGGGTGGGAAGAAAGACCTAAAGGCAGCGTTCCTCAGTGGCCAATGGCAAAATTTCATCCCAGTTCTCTGGTTGGCCTCTTAGGGAGGCCGCCTCTGTTTGAGAAATGACAGTGTTTTTTATGCACATATCAAAGTTCAGCTTGATTGTCTCATCTGGGGAAGAAAGCCATCTGTCAGTATTCTCCAAATAATCTACATAATTGACTTTCAAACAAGCCTCAAAGAAACGGGCATTTATCACCCTAATTGTGGCAGGCGGAGTGTGTGTCACTGCCATTTTATCAAGATAATGGTAAATGGCACCAGGTTTCTTCTCTCCTGCTTCTCCCAGATTTCTTTCAATTTGTACATACAGCTACATTCCCCTTCGAGACCACACTCAGAAAAGGGCTGTCTGCCTGGAGTAGGGGGAAAATTTTGCTTGCCTTGTGATAATCCCTGGACTCAGCCAGCACTCACCTGCCACTCTTCACTCTGCTCCTAGAAACTCGATTCAGGAGGACATCACTAAGAAACTCAGTACCAGGGCTGGACCCCTGAAAAGCTCTATTCCTTGACCCTGGATCTCCTGGCTTGAAGTTCCCTTTGGGTACTGATGGATGGAGGAGGGAGCCCCTCGGAACTAGCTTGGCCCTAGCTTCTAGCCAAAGCTAACTGGGCAAACTGACCTCCAGTCCACAAGGAGAGTATTGTCAGCGATGGTGTCCTTGTTCCCATAGGCCCAAGTGGGACTGGGTGGGTGTTGAGATTATCATGAGGTTCTTCCTTCTATGACTGAATCCAGTAACTCCTATCTGTAGGAAATTGCTACTCCACAAAATATATATTAAAATTATACTAATTCTCAGGTCTTGCCTCCTATTCAAGGTCCAGGACGATTCTGCCTAAAAGTGTAGTCTTTTGTTACCTTCAAGGCAAAAGCCACTCTTGGCTTTACCTTTCCAGATTCTGTGAACTGCGTTTCTTAACCAGGCTGGCTTGAGACAGCCCCATCATTCCTGTGTGTCCATGGAAACCAAAGACCTCACAGTGCCCAATATTTAGCAGAGAGGACCACAAAGTAAATTGCTAAACTGGGGTTAAATTGAAACTTTCTCCCTCAGAGGACTGTAACTCAGCAGAAATGGAAGTGTGTCTGGATTTCTAAACAATGCTTGAAAGTGTGTTTGCCTGTCAGTAGTCCCATTCACTTTCATGCATTGGAGAAGGAAATGGCAACCCACTCCAGTATTCTTGCCTGGAGAATCCCAGGGACGGGGGAACCTGGTGGGCTGCCGTCTGTGGGGTCGCACAGAGTCGGACACGACTGAAGCGACTTAGCAGCAACAGCAGCAGCAGCAGCAGCAGTCCCATTTCCCCATAGACAGGTAAGTTACTCAGTAATCCATTAAGGGGGTGGTAGAAATTGAGGGAGAAGGTTCTTGTTTAAAAATAATCCACTGAGGACAAATATATAAATGAAAAGGACAGTCATATATCTGAGAATTATTCTCCTTTCTTGTGATCTTGAACCAGGTTTTGGTTTCTAGCTAGCATGTGCACATTTCAGCATCAGTACATGACAGGTCTACACTTTCCTACATACACAGAATATCATATAATCATAACCATTTCTCAGTGTTGGAAGAAGGAAATACTTAAGACTTGAGTCATTGGATATAAGACATCCGTTTTTTCCCTACCCAGTTAACTCCAATATTGAACTGTCTTTTCTGCTCTGTTTTCTCTCTGATGCACACAGCATGTGGCCTTCTGTGTTCTGATTAAAGAGTGGAAAACAACAGTAGCATCTGGGCTGAATGGGGCAGGGAAAATCCAACTGGTTCAACCTGTTATGATGGGCAGCATTATTCAATGACCTAGTAAGGAGATGTAGAACAAAATCTGGCATAGGGAGGCAATTACACTTGTTCCATTTGGCATGAATCTCTATCGGCAGTGGTTTTCACACTCAGACAGTAAAGAATCTGCCTGCGATGCAGGAGACCTGGGCTTGCTCCCTCAGTTGGGAAGATCCCCTGGAGAAGGAAATGGCAACCCAGTCCAGTATTCTTGCCTGGAGAATCCCATGGACAGAGGAGACTGGTGGACTACAGTCCATGGGGTCACAAAGAGTCAGACACGACTGAGCGACTCTCACACAATATAGGGTGATGGTGTCCTTCAAATCTCCCCAGTTGCACAGGGAAATTGTGATCATCATGTAAATTGCATGCACGTCACAGTTGAAAAATCAGACTTTGAGAGTGATGTGTGCTGCATGGAAGTAGAGCCAAGGACCACCTGCTTAAGGAAGAGATAATGGCATGGTATATCAAGCCACATCAAGGAAAGACTGTGTGTCCTGGAATGTCTGAGAATTTTTCTTGTGGAACTAACAGTTTGACTTACATGATTAAAGGCTGAAGGGCAGTGAAATGAATATATAACTATGGATATTTTGATAAATGCACTGAAATACTGAAACACTGCTGTGGGGATTGTTTTGTACTCATTGGTCACTTGTTTAATGTTGTTTTGAGTCTTTTAATCCCTTTGAGTGTGCTGTTCCCAATGCTAGTGCGTCTGCCCAGACATGAAAAGAGTAAATTCTCTATGATTCCCTGCATGTGAGTTTCCAGAACAGGCAAAGCTAATCTATACTGAGAGAATTTGCAACAGGGATTTTCTCTGAGTGTACATGTACATGGAAATGACTAGAAAGAGGGGGTGATGTGGATATCCTATATCTTGTTTTAAGTGATGGTTACAGTTCAGTTCAGTTCAGTCGCTCAGTCGTGTCCGACTCTTTGTGACCCCATGAATCACAGCATGCCAGGCCCCTCTGTCCATCACCAACTCCTGGAGTTCACTCAGACTCACGTCCATTGAGTCCACGATGCCATCCAGCCATCTCATCCTCGGTCGTCCCCTTCTCCTCCTGCCCCTAATCCCTCGCAGCATCAGAGTCTTTTCCAATGAGTCTTTTCCTCTTCGCATGAGGTCGCCAAAGTACTGGAGTTTCAGCTTTAGCATCATTCCTTCCAAAGAAATCCCAGGGCTGATCTCCTTCAGAATGGACTGGTTGAATCTCCATGCAGTCCAAGGGTCTCTCAAGAGTCTTCTCCAACACCACAGTTCAAAAGCATCAGGGGTATATACATTTGTCAAAACATATCAAGCTGAAAACTTAAAATGTGTGCATTTTATTTTATATGAATTCTCCTTCAACAAAAACCAAAAATGCAGAAAAAGAAATATTTTCAGATCACAAGTATACTGAGAGGCCCTGATGTTCTGGCTAATTCAAAGTTCAGTTACTTTCGTTTGGGACCATTTTTCATGGGTTTGTTAGGGGTTCCAGGAAAAACTTCCTTTACATATAAAACTCTCTTCAGCAAAATCAAACAAAAGGTCAGCTCTCTTCATGTTTGTGGCATAATTTTATTTTTTAAGTGACATATTTCTCCAAATCAGAGCTATTTAGTCATAAATGTCAGCCCATCTGGCATTTATTCCTTCCACAAGCTTTTCCTTCTGCTACTTCTCAGCAGGGATATGGTGCCCTTGAGATCTTGGGCTTCTCTCTTTTTACTGTCTCTGCTGCCAGAAGGTGTACCTGGAAGCTGGGCCTGTGTCTGATTTCTTGCTGAATTCCAGCATTCAGCAAAGGGCCTGGCCCACAGGGTGAGGAACTGAGGCTACACTCCTGAAATAAAGTGATCATTATACAAAGGGAGACCTGTGTATTTAAATAAATAATTGATTCAGGGGATGGTCTCTGCTTTCTAAGAGTTCACAAAAAAGACATCTGGGTAGGTGACGCCTCACATGTTATAATTTGCTATAGATCTTAAGAGGCTACATTTTAGCCCTTGTATTACTCTTTTTAAAAAATATCCTTTCCACGTGTGTATGCCCAGCAGTGGGATTGCTGGGTCATAAGGCAGTTCTATTTGCAATTTTTTAAGGAATCTCCACACTGTTCTCCATAGTGGCTGTACTAGTTTGCATTCCCACCAACAGTGTAAGAGGGTTCCCTTTTCTCTACACCCTCTCCAGCAGTTATTGCTTGCAGATTTTTGGATTGCAGCCATTCTGACTGGTGTGAAGTGGTACCTCATTGTGGTTTTGATTTGCATTTCTCTGATAATGAGTGATGTTGAGCATCTTTTCATGTTTGTTAGCCATCCGTATGTCTTCTTTGGAGAAATGTCTATTTAGTTCTTTGGCCCATTTCTTGATTGGGTCGTTTATTTTTCTGGAATTGAGCTGCATAAGTTGCTTGTATATTTTTGAGATTAGTTGTTTGTCAGTTGCTTCATTTGCTATTATTTTCTCCCATTCAGAAGGCTGTCTTTTCACCTTGCTTATATTTTCCTTTGTTGTGCAGAAGCTCTTAATTTTAATTATATCCCATTTGTTCATTTTTGCTTTTATTTCCAGAATTCTGGGAGGTGGATCATAGAGGATCCTGCTGTGATTTATGTCTGAGAGTGTTTTGCCTATATTTTCCTCTAGGAGTAGTATAGTTTCTGGTCTTACATTTAGATCTTTAATCCATTTTGAGTTTATTTTTGTGTGCGGTGTTAGAAAGTGATCTAGTTTCATTCTTTTACAAGTGGTTGACCAGTTTTCCCAGCAACACAATGGAGTATTACTCAGCCGTTAAAAAGAATACATTTGAATCAGTTCTGATGAGATGGATGAAACTGGAGCCGATTATACAGAGTGAAGTAAGCCAGAAAGAAAAACACCAATACAGTATACTAACACATGTATATGGAATTTAGAAAGATGGCAATGACGACCCTGTATGCAAGACAGGAAAAAAGACACAGCTGTGTATAACGGACTTTTGGACTCAGAGGGAGAGGGAGAGGGTGGGATGATTTGGGAGAATGGCATTCTAACATGTATACTATCATGTAAGAATTGAATCGCCAGTCTATGTCTGACGCAGGATACAGCATGCTTGGGGCTGGTGCATGGGGATGACCCACAGAGATGTTATGGGGAGGGAGGTGGGAGGGGGGTTCATGTTTGGGAACACATGTAAGAATTAAAGATTTTAAAATTAAAAAAATAAAAAACTATATTAAAAAAATATCCTTTCCATCCCATCCCCTTTGTTTTTGCCATGCCACATGGCATGTGGGATCTTATTTCCCCAACCAGAGATGGAACCCGTACCGCTTGCAGTGGAAGCATGGAGTCTTAATCACTAAACCTCAGGGAAGTCCTCCTGTTTCGTGTTACTCTTATTACCCTATGGCCCAACTCTCCAACCTGCCTTGGACCTCTCTATCATGAGTAAAATTAGACAGCAAAAGTGGGGACACCACTTTTTCTAGAAGGCTTTAGAAGAAATGCATCCATGCTAGTTTCCTGTAGACTCCTTTAGTCCCCTTCCATTATTATACCAATATGGGTTAGCAGTAAAATTGACTTAGCTGGTACATGGAGAGCAGACAGTATGAACTAGGAAGTGAAGACCGTTCTGGTCTTTACACATTTCTGCTCACTGGTTTAGAGTGGTGGGGTGTTAGATGTTAGGGAGACTGCAGGCCAAGGGAGGAATTGGGCTTCTTAGGGTGGTGGGGTTGATGGTAAAGATAGCTTTAATTATATGATAGCAAAGGATCCTTTTTGAATGTTTGCAAAAGGCAAATTTTGGACAAAGAAAAGACTTTTAACCTCAAAAGGTATGGTTCAGGCTGCCAAGAACATTGTTGTTCACTCACTCAGTCATGTTCTACTCTTTGTGACCCCGTGGACTGTAGTTCACCAGGCTTCCCTGTCCTTCTATATCTCCTGGAGTCTGCTCAAACTCATGTCCATTGAGTCGGTGATGTCATCCAACCACCTCATCCTCTGTTGCTCCTTTCTCCTTCTGCCCTCAATCTTTCTCAAGAATATAGTTTTTAGGAAGGTTCAAAACCATGAATAAAGACCCGCATTGAGTTAATGAGGCACATTTGAATACTTGAGGAGCCTCATATTTCTTTACCTGTGAGGCTGACTGGTTACAGGTTGAAAGAAACAACCAGATTCATCTACTATTCATCTTCCAGGATGCAAGGCTCTGAGTACAATAAACACTTGATATGTAATGGAGTTGGAGAATGTAGAAGTGTTTTCTAATGGTAAGAAATGTCAGTAAAAAGCAAGGCTGCCGATCACTGGAGCAGCCTCTCTATGGAAAACTAGGACCTTGAAGGATAGTTTGCTCTTTAAGGCTATTATGAACTTCTTCTCCTCATGAGTGTCCCAGCTCTCAGCTCCATAAAACCTGCAATAACTGCTGTTTTATGACTTACACCTGGTCATAACACAAAAGATTGATTGGGGCTCCCATCCTACAAAGAAGGAAGACAGTACTTTCAGATATATGGCCTCCCAATAGATTTTTCATGAGATGAGCCAAAAATGCTTCCTCAAGATTCATGCAAGCAAGTGTGATCAGTGCCCAAGACTGTAAATAACATATCCAATCTTTCAAGCTTACACTCTGATCCTTTTGAGTTTGTGATGTCCTTATTAGAGCTAATAACATGTTAGAGATGGACTATGCTTTTACAGGAAAAAAATTATATAAAAATCTTTTAGGGAAAAAAATATGGTCTCTCTCTGTATTCTTCCATTTTCTTATCTCCTCTCCCCACTCTCCACCCAGCTCAGGAAAAGTTCTCTTAAATCAGCTTGATATTTTCAAGACTAGCCTAAGCTGTTGATAGTTTTATGTGACCAATAAAGAAGATTAAAAAATAAACTCTGTAACTTTCTGTATTCTGAAATCCATTACCAAAAAATAATAATAATAAAATAAAAAAGGAGCCCTGTTGTGTGAGAAATGTTAAACGCTGCTTTGTCAGAGAGTGCTGGGAATATGATAGGAAAGACGACTTCCGTATATCTAAATGGCATTGAAAAGAACAAAAATCAAGGGCTATTAATGTAGCTAGATCTTGGGATTCAGGTAATATGCCCTATAATTCACTCTGACTGACAGTTTTGAGGAGAAATCGGAGTAAGGCTGACCAAAATACTATTCCTTAAAAAAATCAGCAACAGTACTTCAAAACTAATCCCTCACATATCAACCTGATCTCTCCGAGGGGACTCTTTTCCAGCTAAATGCTGAATTTAATTCTGTACATCACATTTCTTTGGAGAGATTTAGTACTTTAATTATATTTTTATGTGTCACAAAACTGTAAACATAAATTACATTTCTGTTTTCTTTATCTTTAAAGGAGAGTTTAGAAAAATAATAATGATTAAAGGTGTATGTGATTTTTCTTTGAATCTTTTTGTTGCTTGCATGGAGGGGACAATGGTTCTCTGTATTTGTGGCTGAGGAACCCTCTGGCCGTATTTCCAGGCCATCTCAGGAAGACTGGAAAGTCTAAAAGCCGATCAATCAGCTATCTGTTTTGCCTACAGAGATGATGATAGTTTTAACATTGTTTTTCTTCCTGACATGCTTTGAGCTGGGTTTTCATTTGTATACAGTATAGATGTTACTTAGCTGCATCATGGGCTGGAGAAAAATCATTGGAAATGTTTTTTAATTTTAAAAATATTTTAATTGGAACTTTGTGGCTCATACCCAGAAAAATCTTTTTGACACAAATGTTCACATCAGTGGCAATGTACAATATAGGCAGAATTAGAAGTCTAACAGAATTGTCTGGGCATTTCTTTGCACATCAGTGAATCTGAGCAGGACCCTGTGGGATCCTCCCTAATACAAAAGCCTTTCCAAATCCGTTATTTCTTATTTGTAGGAAAAAGGTTTCAGCCTCCTAGACCTTCCCTGAGTTCCACAGGGCAGATTCAAGCAGTTACTAATTAGAAGAGTGAGGGAATGTAGAAACAAAGGGAAGGCATTGAAGAAACAATACTGAAGCCATGAGGCAGGGTCCTTGTTCTTCCTCAAAGGATATACAGAGCAATCTGATAGTTCTAAAGAAACTAAGACCCTGAGCCACCTGGAGGATGGTAACTTCAGGCTGAGCACAAGCACATGGACCCAGACTGATTGGAATCAGAAGGCTTGATTGAGATTCCTGGAACATTACCCTATTACCTCACCACCAGACAATCAGAGGAAGGTTGCAGCCCTCCGCCCAAGTTTTGTATATAGAAACTCTTCCTGAAAATGATCAAGGAGTTTGGGTTTTTTGAGTATGAGCTGCCTGTTCTCCTTGCTCGCCCCTGAAATAAATCCTTCTCTACTCCAAACTCCAATTTCTCAGTTTGGTCTCACTGTGCATCAGGCATAGGAACTTGAGTTTGGCAACATCAATACTGCATGAAGTGGAGTGAGATATTTTAAAACCAGTTGGTCTTAAAAAAAAATCTTCCTATTGTATCATGTCAGCAGTTGTTTATAATGGAGAAGCTTGCTGGAAAGCTGTGTTACTCAAAGACCGACCTCTTCCCGGCCTGCATCTGGCTTGTAGAGGATGCCAACAATGCTTAGTGTAGTGGGTCACATCTGTCAAGGAGGATTATAAATTGTACCTGTGATGCCCTGTAATTAGTAATCCTCAAATGACTCCAGCTGCTATTTCCCTGAGCATTTGCCTTGGTAACATCTTATAGAAAATATAACTCAAAACCAAGAGTATTTAGGTCCAAAAGACACTGCCTGTTGTGAAATAGAAGCATTATTTTCTAATCGAAAAGTCCCCTTTTCTCTTGTTGCTCTCACCAAGTTTATCAGAGGGTCTTTCATCCAGAGACCAGTGTAAAATGTGCTTCAGCTTGTTGAAGAGAGATTTGGTTGTTGACTTGGTTTCAGAGCAAAATTCACCCTTGAATTGTGTGAAAAGTAAATATGTCTGTTTTCAGTGTGTTAGGGTGGTTTGAGAATGAATGTGTATCTGTAACTGGAGATTTCACACTGGGAAGCTGACCTTTTGCTTGGAAAGGAGCTTTGCTATTTCGTTGTCTCGTGGGTACATCTGCAAATGCTGGCATGCTGGGTTGTATTTGCAGATCAGAATTCATTACTTGGTGAGACCTAAGGTGCAGTATGGGAAATGTAGGTTTTGAAAATTTTTTTTTCACTAGTTTGAGAGTCAGTATACCCTTTTCTGGATTTATTTCAGTGAATTTCTAGTGAATATTCATTAGCCCATAAATGGTTATATACTAAGAATGAACTAAAATCAGACTCTTACCTCATGCTTTTCTGTAGAAATTTGCTAAATGGTTTAAAAATTTAAATGTGAAAGTAAAACTATAAAATAAAGAAGAAAATATAGTTATTTGTTGTATTTATATATTCTTATAGTAGCATATCTTTCTAAGCATAGCTGCTGCTGCTGCTAAGTTGCTTCAGTTGTGTCCAACTCTGTGTGACCCCAGAGACGGCAGCCCACCAGGCTCCCCTGTCCCTGGGATTTTCCAGGCAAGAACACTGGAGTGGGTTGCCATTTCCTTCTCCAATGTATGAAAGTGAAAAGTGAAAGTGAAGTCGCTCAGTCATGTCAGACTCTTCATGACCCCATGGACTGCAGCCCACCAGGCTCCTCTGTCCATGGGATTTTCTAGGCAAGAGTACTGGAGTGGGGTGCCATTGCCTTCTCCATCTAAGCATAGCAGCAAAGTCATAAAATCAGGAAGGAAGAGATGGAGAAACTGATTGAATTAATGCTACAAAAACAAACGTATTAAGCCCCCTTTGTAGGTTAAAAATCCATAATAAATACCTATTAAAGGAAAATAACAAATGGAAAAATGTTTGCAGTGATATTAGGTATAATTGGTTTACTTAAACAGTTCTTATAAGTTAATTTTTAAAAGATGAAATCATAAATAGGAAAATGGACAAAGGGCATAAAAGGTAATTCATAAAGGAGGAAACAGAAAATGGCCAATAAATAAAAGGCAAAATATTGACCTTTGTTAGCAATCAAACAGATGCAAGCTAAATCCATCCATCACATTAGCAAATTAAAAAATTGATAATAATTTGTGCTGACAAAGATTTCAGGAAATTGAACTTTCATATGTTGAAGTCAGAATGTAAATAGGTAAATATCTTTATGGGGTAACATGAAAATCTGTATCTAAACACAGTAATTATGCAATTCTATTTGTAGGAATTTTCCTTAAGGAAATAATTAGAGACGTGTGCATGCATACTCAGTCACTAAGTTGTATCTGACTCTGTGACCCCATGAACTGTAGCCTGCCAGGCTCCTCTGTCCCTGGAAAGCAGTAATTATAAAAATGTTTACCGTTTTTAATAGCAGAAAACTATACGAAAAAGACAGTAGGAGATTGGCTAAATAAGCTGTGTATGCTCATAAGTCAAGATATTATATAGTCATATAAAATCATGTTGTAATAGTCTTTACTGTCCTGGAAAAGCAACCACAATATGTGGCATGTTTATTTAAAAGAAGCAATTTATGAAACAGTAAATAGAGTAACATACCATGCTTTTTTAATACTACATACACATATGAGTGTGCAGAGGCAGAGACTGAGACAAAGACATAAGGCAGAGTTACAGAGAAAGACAGAAGACAAGCAGCTGTGTAGCACAGGGAACTTAGCTTGGTGCTCTGTGAAGGCTAGTGGGGTGGGCTCGGAGGGTGGGAGGCTCAAGAAAAAGGGCATTTATGTATACGTATTGCTGATTCACATTGTTGTACAGCAGCAACTAACACAACATTGTAAAGCAATTATCCTCCAATTAAAAAATAAATTAAAAAAAGGACATAGGACAAGACGTAAATGCCCAAGTAAATAACTCTTTTTATCTTGTGGTGATGAGATTTTTCTTTGTCTTTTGAGATATATTGGATTTCCCTGATGGCTCAGGCGGTAAAGTGTCTGTCTACAATGTGGGAGACCTGGGTTTGATCCCTGGGTCGGGAAGATCCCCTGGAGAAGGAAATGGCAATCCACTCCAGTACTATTGCCTGGAAAATCCCATGGACAGAGGAGCCTTGTAGGCTGCAGTCCATGGGGTTACAAAGAGTTGGACATGACTGAGTGACTTCACTTTCCTTTCACTTTCAAGATATATTGCTTTTGAAATTAGGAATTAGAAACAATAAAGTTATTTATGAAAAGAGATAAATGCTATAAAAAGACACACCTGCCCAGTCACAGGGAAATATTACCCATGACCAGGACAGTGGATACATAGCCCAAGATTGCCCATAGAGTCCCACTGCTGTTTTTGTGCATCTTTCTTTCTTTAAGTCACCATGTCCTACAAACTTCTCAAGTCTTCAGTGTTTTCATTCATTCAGGTATTCACTCATCCATTCAACAGATGTTTTTTGCATTTATACCATATGGCAAACTCAGTACTTGTCCCTGACTTGAGCTCTATGTGGTAAACAATTTCCTAGTTGTTTCTTATTGGCATTTACATATCAGTCTTGGAGACTTTCTCTCAGACCTTGTTAAGTGACTGACTAGGAAATCTTTTTAAAAGTTCTCTCTGTATTAAATAGGTGATGTTAGTATGACACTTGAACTTTAAGGAAGACCTTCAATGCCTTAACCCAAATAGTGAGTAATGTGAAAGATGTAGACAACTCTGTATGGATAGGCTTGCCAGATGATACCACTCTCTCCTGCCCACACGTATTCTAACTGGACAACAAGTTTCCAGCTGTATTCACTCCACCAGGTCTGGGCTCCCTACTTTAGGCCTGATGCTCCATTGTCAGGGGTGTTCTGGGTATTAATAATGCCTATCAGGTCTCCTATTTTCTTTGTCCTCATGTCCCTCCTGTGCTTTCCGAGTTCTTGCCATCTGCCCTTCTCTGCCTTGTGGCAGTTACATCTTCAATTCCACCACCTGCCCTCTTGATTCTGACTTCCACACTTGTTTTGATCCAAACATTTCCTCTAACTTTCTTCAATCCCATCATGAATTTTCTGTTGAAAGAAGTGAAAGTGAAGTCACTCAGTTGTGTCTGACTCTTTGTAACCCCATGGACTGTACCTTCCAGGCTCCTCCATCCATGGGATTTTCTAGGCAAGAGCACTGGAGTGGGTTGCCATTTCCTTCTCCAGGGGATCTTCCCAATCCATGGATCGAACCTGGATCTCCTGCATTGCAGGCGGACTCCTTACTGTCTGAGCTGCAAGGGAAGCTCTTGGGGATCTTCTCAACCCAGGGATTGAACCCAGGTCTCCAGCATTACAGGCAGATTCTTTACCAGCTGAGCCACAAGGGAAGCCCGAGAATACTAGAGTGGGTAGCCTATCCCTTCTCCAGAGGATCTTCCCAACCCAGGAATCGAACTGGGCTCTTCTGCATTGTAGGTGGATTTTTTACCAACTGAGCTATCAGGGAAGCCCTTAATTTTCTATTACTGCTGTAACAAATTCCCACAAACTTAGTGGCTTAAAACAACAACACAAATTAACATCTTGCAGTTCTGGGGGTGGGGGTGGTCCAAAGTCCAAAATGA
Source organism: Ovis canadensis (assembly GCF_042477335.2). Taxonomy (NCBI): domain Eukaryota; kingdom Metazoa; phylum Chordata; class Mammalia; order Artiodactyla; family Bovidae; genus Ovis; species Ovis canadensis. The sequence continues at coordinate 114,864,591 of NC_091727.1, read as the reverse complement.
TTTCACTGGGCTAAAATCAGGGTGTGGATAAGACTGCTTTTTTCCAGAGGCTCTAGGGGAAAATCTGTTTCCTTGCCTTTTTCAGTTTCTAGAAGCCACTTTCTTTCCTTGGCTTGTGGCCCTGTTCTACTGTCTCCAAGCTAGCAATATTGCATCTATTTGACCATTTGTCTGTAGTCACATCTCCATCTGACAAAGTTGGAAAAGGTTCTCCACTGTTAAAGACCTGTGGGTTGATCTTTGCCCCCCCCCCAAATATATGTCTACATTATAATTCCCAGAGCCTGTGAATGCTACATTTTTTGAAAAAGCTTTTTTGAAGATATCATTACAGATCTTGAGACAAAAGTTCATCCTGGGTTACCTGGCTGGGCTCTAAATCTAATGATAGTGTCTTTAGAAGACAAAGGCAGAGGCAAATTTAACGTAGACAGACACACAGAGAAGAGGAGGGGGCAGTGTTATTACAGAGATAGAGATTGGAGTGATACAGCTACAAGTTAAGGGACACTTGGAGCCACCAGAGCTGGACAAGGCAAGGAAGGAGTATCCCCGGCATACTAAACCACTCATTCTGAAGAGAAGGAGTGTGTGCCAATTGACACTTTGATTTTAGACTTCAAGCTCCGGAACTGTAAGAGAATACGTTCCTGTTTTTTTTTTTTTTTAATTAATTTTTATTGGGGTATAGTTGCTTTGGGCTTCCCTGGTAGCTCAGCTGGTGAAGAATCCACCTGCAATGCAGCAGATGCCAGTTTGATTCCTGGGTTGGGAAGAACCCCTGGAGGCGGGATAGGCTACCCACTCCACTATTCTTGGGCTTCCCTGGTGGCTCAGTTGGTAAAGAATCTTCCTGCAATATGGGAGATCTGAGTTCCATCCCTGGGTTGGGAAGATTCCTTGGAGGAGGGCATGGAAACCCACTCTAGTATTCTTGCCTGGAGAATCCCCATGGACAGAGGGGCCTGGCAGGCTACTGTCCATGGGGTTGCAAAGAGTTGGACATGACTGAGAGACTAAGCACAGCACAGTTGCTTTACAATGTTGTGTTAGTTTCTACTGTACAGCAAAGTGAATCAACTATACTAAACATATATTCCCTGTTTTTGGATTTCCTTCCCATTTAGCTCACCACAGAGCTCACCACAGTTCCCTGTTCTGTATAGTAGGTTCTCATTAGTTATCTATTTTATACATAGAATCAATGGCATGTATATGTAATTCCCAATGTAGAATTCCTATTGTTTTAAGCTACCCACTTTGTGGTAATTTGTTACAGTTGTGGTGGTGGTTGATGGTTTAGTTGCTAAGTCGTGTCCAACTCTTGCGACCCCATAGACTGTAGCCCACCAGGCTTCTCTGTCCATAGGATTCTCCAAGCAAGAATACTGGAGTGGGTTGCCATTCGTTACAGTAGCCACAGGAAACAATACAGGGCCCATCTGATTTCACAGAGTCCTCCAGGATAATCCAGGATCATGTCCCCATCTCAGATTCCTTAGCCTTATTCACATGTGTGAAATCTGTTTTCCCGGGTAAGTAATATATTCACAGGTTCTAGGGATTAGGACATGAACACCTTTGGGGGGCATTGTCCTGTTAACCATAGTATGCAATGATACTGTTCATTCCTGAAACTTTTTTGACCATGCCAAGCATGTGTGGAGCCACCTTGCAAGCTTTTATTTTTTATTTTTCGTATTTTGCTTTCATTCCATCTTAATTGTCTAGGATCTGTCTCTTGGGTATTGCTATGGAATAATAGAAAACACATAAATGTGGAGTCAGGCTGACCTGTGTTTAAACCTTGGCTGTTTATTTTTTCTCTATGTTTCCTTGGGCAAATTATCCCAGCGTTAAAACTTTGTCTCTTCATTTATAAAATGTCAGTAGTCATACCCGTATCATAGAGTCATTGTGAAGATGAAATGGGATAGCATATATAATATGCTTATCACATAAGAAGGCATTCAAGAAATGTTGTTTTTCTTTTGCTGCTGCTGCTTCTGCTGCTGCTGCTGCTAAGTCGCTTCAGTCGTGTCCGACTCTGCACAACCCCATAGACGGCAGCCCACCAGGCTCCCCTGTCCCTGGGATTCTCCAGGCAAGAACACTGGAGTGGGTTGTCATTTCCTTCTCCAATGCATGAAAGTGAAGTCACTCAGTCGTGTCCGACTCTTCGCGATCCCATGGACTGCAGCCTACCAGGCTCCTCAGTCCATGGGATTTTCCAGGCAAGAGTACTGGAATGGGTTGCCATTGCCTTCTCCTTTCTTTTGCTATCATCTTAAAAACTGTGAACCTGTGGCAATCTGGTCTTGAAGTAGATGGTCTGGTTGAGGAGGTATTTGTGTAGGAGCTTTCTAATTTTCCTTCAAATCCCACTGTAGATATAGTTTCTATTCTGATGATACATAGGGTTCCCCTGATATCATTGCATTTTGTTTTGGACTTTTGGACTGTTATTCTACCTACATCCATTGAGTTGGTGATGCCATCCAACCATCTCATCCTCTGTCAGCTATAATAACACATAAACGAATATTTCTTGTGTACCTACTGTGCATCAAGTATTGTAATCACTAGGCAATGAGATGTAAACCATACTTATGTTCCTGGAGTGGGAAAGACTGACAAGTGACTAGGTGATTCTAATTCAGTGTGATTAATGTCAAGATGAGCACAAACACAGAGGGACTTAGGGATCACAGAGCAGGGAATAAAGGCTCCCTGGAGTAAGTGCTGCCTAACAAGAGATCTGAAGGGTAAATAGAAGTTAGTTATATAGAGTCCCTCTTATCCTCCACAGAAAGGAAGGAGAGAAGAATAAAAAATGAAATCTTGTTTTAATAAATTCAATTGACTTAAGCATTAATATTAATAAAACAAATTTGGGCATATAAATATAGCCAGTCTTGTTTATTTAAAAAAAAAAATTTTTAGATGTAGTTGCACAAGTGTGAGAAGAATAAATGGTCCGCTAATAGACCTTTTTTAGGTCACCTGGAAGGAAAAAAGAGCTTTCATTACATTTTGTACATATGACTTCAGATGGTTAGGCTGGCAGTTTGAAAACATACAAATACTGAAAGTGCCCTAGAATATAAAGCTCTGATTTAGAGAAGAGGGTGGCTGTGTTGTGGTGTTGTGGTCATGGTATTATGCTGGGTAGATGGTGGTACCAAATATTTGGAAGATGTAGTTTATGGTTTGTAGGAATAATAATAGCAGCAAAAAATATGTTGTGAATTTATTATGAGCCAGGTACTGTTCTTAGCACTTTTTGTATATTAACTCCTTAATCCTTTCATGATCCATGAGATAGGTAATACTATTATTTTTATTTTAGAGATAGGAAAAGTGGGATACAAATGTTAAATAACATTGTATAAAGTTAGTCAGCAAGTGACAGAGCTGGAATCTGAAGTAAGACAGTTTGACTTGAAAGCCTGTGCTCTTAACTTCTATCCCTCTTTGGGGAAAGAGGGACCTTGTGGAAATGTACACAATATATGCAAATGACACATAAAAAGGGAGTTCAGTTCAGTTGCTCAGTCATGTCCAACTCTTTGTGATGCCAGGGACTGCAGTACATCAGCCCTCCCTGTCTATCACCAACTCCCAAAGCTTACACAAACTCATGTCCATTGAGTTGGTGATACCATCCAATAATCTCATACTCTGTCGTCCCCTTCTCCTCCTGCTTTTAATCTTTCCTAGCATCAGGGACTTTTCAAATGAGTCAGTTCTTTGCATCAGTTGGCCAATGTATTGGAGTTTTAGCTTCGGCATTAGTCCTTCCAATGAACACTCAGGACTGATTTCCTTTAGGATGGATTGGTTTTAACTCCTTGCAGTCCAAGGGACCCTCTAGAGTCTTCTCCACCACTACAGTTCAAAAGCATCAATTCTTTGGGACTCAGCTTTCTTTATAGTCCAGCTCTCACATCCAAACATGACTACTGTTTTGATTATATAGTCATCTAGCTTTGACTAGATGGACCTTTGCTGGCAAAGTAATGTCTCTGCTTTTTAATATGCTGTCTAGATTGGTCATAGCTTTTCTTCCAAGGAGCAAGTGTCTTTTAATTTCATGACTGCAGTCAACATTTGCAATGATTTTGGAGAACAAAAAAATTAAGTCTCTCATTGTTTCCATTGTTTCCCCATCTATTTGCTGTGAAGTGATGGGACCGGATGCCATGATCTTCGTTTTCTGAATGTTGAGTTTTAAGCCAGCTTTTTCACTTTCCACTTTCACTTTCATCAAGAGGCCCTTTAGTTCTTCTTCATTTTCTGCTATAAGGGTGGTGTCATCTGCATATCTGAGGTTATTGATATTTCTCCTGGCAATATTGATTCCAGCTTGTGCTTCATCCAGCTTGGCATTTCTCATGATGTACTCTGCATATAAGTTAAATAAACAAGGTGACAATATACAACCTAGACATACTCCTTTCCCGATTTGGAACCAGTCTGTTGTTCCATGTCCAGTTCTAACTGTTACTTCTTGACCTGCATACAGATTTCTCAGGAGGCAGGTCAGGTGGTTTGGTATTCCCATCTCTTGAAGAATTGTCCACATTTTGTTGTGGTCCACACAGTCAAAGACTTTAGCATAGTCAATAAAGCAGAAGTAGATGTTTTTCTGGAACTCTCTTGTTTTTTTTGATGATCCAGTGGATGTTGACAATTTGATCTCTGGTTCCTCTACATAAAAAGGGAAAACAGAAGCAAATGTCCACATGACCATATGGATATGTATCCATTTAGTGTCAAGAGATTGGTTGAATGAGTATTTACTGAACCTGGTGTTGAGACCTTACAGTGATCAAATTGCCAACATCTGCTGGATCATGGAAAAAGCAAGAGAGTTCCAGAAAAACATCTATTTCTGCTTTATTGACTATGCCAAAGCCTTTGACTGTGTGGATCACAATAAACTATGGAAAATTCTGAAAGAGATGGGAATACCAGACCACCTGACCTGCTTCTTGAGAAATCTCTATGCAGGTCAGGACGCAACAGTTAGAACTGGACATGGAACAACAGACTGGTTCCAAATAGGAAAAGGAATACATCAAGGCTGTATACTGTCACCCTGCTTATTTAACTTATATGCAGAGTACATCATGAGAAACACTGGACTGGAAGAAACACAAGCTGGAATCAAGAAAGAAATATCAATAACCTCAGATATGCAGATGACACCACCCTTATGGCAGAAAATGAAGAGGAACTAAAAAGCCTCTTGATGAAAGTCAAAGAGGAGAGTGAAAAAGTTGGCTTAAAACTCAACATTCAGAAAACGAAGATCATGGCATCTGGTCCTATCACTTCATGGGAAATAGATGGGGAAACAGTGTCAGACTTTATTTTTTTGGGCTCCAAAATCACTGCAGATGGTGACTGCAGCCATGAAATTGAAAGATGCTTACTCCTTGGAAGAAAAGTTATGACCAACCTAGATAGTATATTCAAAAGCAGAGACATTACGTTGCCGACTAAGGTCCGTCTAGTCAAGGCTATGCTTTTTCCAGTAGCCATGTATGGATGTGAGAGTTGGACAGTGAAGAAGGCTGAGCACCGAAGAATTGATGCTTTTGGACTGTGGTGTTGGAGAAGACTCTTGAGAGTCCCTTGGACTGCAAGGAGATCCAACCAGTCCATTCTGAAGGAGCTCAGCCCTGGGATTTCCTTGGAAGGAATGATGCTGAGGCTGAAACTGCAGTACTTTGGCCACCTCATGCGAAGAGTTGACTCATTGGAAAAGACTCTGATGGTGGGAGGGATTAGGGGCATGAGGAGAAGGGGATGACAGAGGATGAGATGGCTGGATGGCATCACTGACTCGATGGATGTGAGTCTGAGTGAACTCCGGGAGTTGGTGATGGACAGGGAGGCCTGGCGTGCTGTGATTCATGGGGTCGCAAAGAGTCAGACACAACTGAACTGAACTGAACTGAGCTGAATAGTATATGTACTTCCATATTATGGTATTCAGTCAAGGATTGGTAAACTTTTTCTATAAAGGGCTAGATAATAAATACTTTAGACTTTGTGGATCATATAGGCTGTTGAAACTACTCAACTCTGTCATTTGTAGTGGGAAAGCCACCACAGACAATATGTATATGAATTAATGTGGCTGTTTTCCACACTGACAAAAGTGGACAGCAGGCATAGTTTGCCATGTTATAAGATCTACTGATGGGTCTAATAATTATCATAATTTTGAAATAGCAAAAAGCATAAGTGGTATTTTGAGATATCTATAGCATCTGTAACATGATATGAAAATATCTCTGATTTTTTTAACTGGTGACAATCTCATAGCTACTGCTGATATTAACTGTGATTTGTACATTCATAGTTGAAGGAAATGTTAAATTAGAGGTAAGTGAAAGTATCAATACATATTTAAGTTTACCCATCCAAATTCACAGGACTTGTTAATTTTACTCATGGACCCCAGTATAAGAACCTCTAAACAGATTTCCCTGGTCGTACAGTGGCTAAGACTCTGTGCTCCCATTGTAGGGGCACAGGTTCCATCTCTGATTAGGGAAGATCCCACATGCTCTGTGGAATGGCCAAAAATTTTTTTTATAAAAGAACCGCTGAGCTAGGAGTCTTGATCAGTAGTCAAAATGCACCTGTTAACAAGGGACTAAACAATTCGAAATGAATGACAACCCCTTCTGAGTTGAGTAAGCTTGAGATAGACACAGATCCTAGTCACACGTAGCTCTGAGGTGGTGATGTGAGGGTGATGGCAAGAACTGATCCCCCAAATATCCCACAGCCCATGTGAAGAGTGTCAGGAGCAGTAACTAGAAGGAAACAAGTCTGGAAGGAAGCAAGGAGGGCTGACTACAATTTGTTTGAGCACAGAGAAAGAATGAGCAGGCTGGGATCTTCCAGCAATCTTAAAATTCTGATAAAGTTGCATAAACTTATTGCATTGCCAAGATCAGAGGGCTTCAATGAGGCTGGCTGTGTTGTACACATACACACGATGAAAAGGAATATTGTTAAGGGAAGCAGTGAAAGGCCCATAACCTTGGCCAGAAAATGGTTGATATCTTTTCTGTGATTCACGCATTACCCCAAAGCCTCCCATTTCTTAGAATTGCTAATAAAAACTCCAAATATCCCAGCAATAACTTTCAAACACCTCCATTTTCACTAATACTGCCTCATACCCGATTCTGCTTTATAGTGCATTCCAGTGTAATTGTAGATACTGCATTGATTGGCTCAGAGCATCTGTGTGAATTTCTAACCAGATCCAAGTAAGAGCTTTCTCAGGACCCTGAAATGTATTGTCCCTTTAAAGTGGTAGTTAAAAGAAAAAGAAATAAGCCTGGTATTTTGAATTTATGGCAATAATAGAAAAATTGCTAGGTATTTTTGATGAGAAGTTTGAAGTGAATGTAACACTACATATATTGACTTCATGTTTCAGTGCACATCCAGATTTATTGATTAGAGCCAGACTGACTCAAGCCAAGATTGATTTGATAGAAATCACAGCCTGCTTATTTATCATGTGGAGAAAATTTACACATCTACCTAGGCATAGGAGTATTACTTTATTGACTGAATTAAGTCTTGGCTGAATGTCAAGTTTTCACCTACAACCTGTAGACCCCCTTGCAGGACGATTTTTATTTGCATTTGAGCAAGGATTATGATAAGAATGTTTCTTTTTTTAGTTTATATGAGAAGTACTTTGTAAAATCAAACTATGGTAATATCTTATTAACTGGTGTTTGTGGTGATTTTAAGATTGTTGGCTGAATGAAGTTTTTTTAAATATAAATTTATTTATTTTATTTATATTATCTGTAAAGAAAACAAATGAGAATAATGTTAAGACAAAATTTCAGGCACTTTAGAAATACTCATTTATAAACAAATATTAGGGTACCAATTGGAAGTCTTCACTTAATAAGACAGGATGTTAAAGCAGATCATCTAAGAATAACCATTTGAAAGTGCTCTCCTAGTAAATCTGCATGGACATACTTGGTTAGATTAGGAGTAAGTTAGCTAACATATAGGAACCACTTAGAATAGGTCAGAAGTACGCGACATGCTTTCACTGATGATTTTTAAAACCTTTAGAAAAGTTCAAAGTTCTATTAAGTAGGTATTGGTATATTCTCTTTTCACATTTGAGAAAACTGAAATTCAGAGAGGCTAAGTGATTTGCCAGAGGTCCCAAGCTAATACATGGAGCTAGGACCAAAACTAACTCTTTCTTACTCCAGAGTGTATGTTCTTAGCTACTGCCCTCTATTGCCCCTTCTGCTGTGCTGTGCCAAGTCACTTCAGTTGTGTCTGACTCTCTGCGACCCTATGGACTGTAGCCCACCAAGCTCCTCTGTCCTTGGATTCTCCAGGCAAGAATACTGGAATAGGTTGCCATGCCCTCCTCCAGGAGATCTTCCCGACCCAGGGATCAAACCCATGCCTCTTATATCTCCCACATGGCAGGCAGGATCTTTACCACTAGGGCCAGCTGCAAAACCCCTATTGCCCCTTACTCGAAAGTAAAAAAAATTTACATTAAAATATTATGCCAAAAATAGATATATGTGTATGTATAACTGAATCACGTTGCTGTGCACCTGAAAAGTAACACAACATTGTAAATCAACTATACTTCAAAGTTTTTAAAAGAGACCAGGAAAATAATATAATGCAATTCACATATTTTCTCAATTGTGAACGGATTCACCCAAATGTTTAAAGTCATAGGCACTTGATTTGATGGGTTCTCCAATTTAGGGGATTCTTGAGTGAATTATTTTTCCCTTGGAATGAAGAGGAGGCAGGGGAGAGAAGGAGCAGATCAAAACTGTTTAACTGGAAATCCACATTGTCTTCATCTTTCAGGAATTAATCATTCTGGGTACTGTTTCCTAGTTACAGACGAAGTGGCATTCAATTTGGGAAGCCATGGGGTTAACCCAGTTTGTTAATGGTTATTTCCCTTCAGCACAACAACTGCATTGCAAGGAAAAGAGCTGCTCATAAGTGTTAAGGGCCTTATTACTGTTCAAATACCCTTTTCTTTTTTCCAAATGCCCTTTTAATACTTTCTATGCTGGCAAAGGTACATTACAAATGAAATACAGGGGAGGAATAATTCAAACGCCTCGGATGGTGGCATTTTGTATACCTCGAAGCCACAGTACAAATCTCTCTCAAACCTTTGGAAATCCGTCTTCATAGCACAGAGTAGGTGGGAAGGGGCTTGCAAATCCTTTTCAACCTGACAGCTCAAAAACCTAACTTGTTTTCTGATCCCTCAACTGTGACAGGTTGGTGGTGTTGTATTTTTCACTTCAGAAGCTAAGGACCCTTGCTAGAATCTGGGAGTCCAAGCAGCTGGTTTCCGTGCTAAATTCTGGGCAGGAGAGACAAAGCAAAGAGCAGAATAAATTATATGTCAGTCCTCTTCTGGTGTTTTGTATGAAAAGTGTTTGATGATAAGCATTATGGTTTAAGAGTTCCTGTACCTTTAGACACAAAATCCTGTTTGCAAATTCTCAGCGTGTATCTTGCTTGCCATCTGTACAAATCCATTTGCTCCACTCAGTCAACCATTTTCTTAACCCTTCCTCTTCAAGGAAGTCTATCTCCATACAATTTGAGGTGACCAATAACATTTCTGCCCCCCAATATTACTTTTATCATCCTTCCAGTGAACCTGAAATTTCTACCATAGTGTTCCACTTATTCAGTTAATTTTTCCACTGATACCTGTGTATATATATATTCATCCCTCCATCCAACAGTCTATCCTCAAAATATTTATTGTCTGCTCCATGCTAGGCACTCTGCTGGGCTCTAGAAATTGTGTGGCGATTAACACAGACATGGTTTCTGCCCTTGGCTTACAACCTATTGGGGAAGATAGACAGTAAACAGTAAAGGAATGAAGTAATTCACTTCAAATTGTGCTAAGTGCTATGATGACTGTGAATGCAGCAGGGAGCAATGATAGAAGATACCACAAAGGGAACTAATTAGTGTGCTCAGGTGTCAGTTCCATGGAGACTGAAGCCACTTTCTTAGAGGGAACTCCGTTTAAAATACAAATATATTATGTAGCAGCTCAATGCATTAAACACACGAGTATGGTCACATTAACAGAGGATAAGACTCTGAGGGTGTGGGTCTCAGAACAAACAGCTTCTTTGGATGGTGTGTGGCTTAGAGAGAGGAAAAGTAAACTAAGTGAAATCCCTTCTATATGTGAGGCTCTGGACCAGGCGCTCCTGTTTGAAAGGTTATTTTTTCATTCTACTTGCAACACTAAGAGGTGGGTATCAGATCCACTCTAGGGAAGAGAAAACAGATTCTGAGAGGCTAAGCAACCTGACCAAGGTCACAAGGTTAGTTGTTGGTCTAGCCTAGGAGTAGGAAGGCTGGGGTGTGGTAGGGGGCTTGGGAACAATCTCAGACTCACCAAAAGAGTAACAGAAGCCGCAAAAGGGAGAAGGGATATAGTGTCATGGACAAAAGATCAGTGAAAAGACCTGATCCTGTGTTTGAATTGCTTACAATTCAGCTGAAGAAAGATGACGAACTCTTGAGAAAGAAGGGGGAATGTCGTAAGCAATGCTAAAAGTCAAGTCCACTTGAAGAAGATAAGCAGGGAACATCAATGAGAGGAGTCAAGGCACTTTAAAAAGGTGATGGGGAGGAGTTTGTCAAAGCCACCTAAAAGGGAGACTTTGGAAAAATACCCTGCTTGCTTTCCTTTACTTGGATAAAGTAGAACCAATACAATATTGTAAAGTAATTAACCTCCAATTAAAATAAATAAATTTATATAAAAAAGTAAATAAATATAAATTGAAAAAAAATAAAAGAAAAAAAATTTCAAGCAAGTTAGGTACAAAACAATGATGACTAAACAGTCTGAAAGGCCAACAGACACATTAAGATCATTGAATTATGAATCCCTGAAGGTTCTATGGGTTCAGGCGATATCCCAGCTGTGGGTACTATTCCAGGTCAAAATACAAAATACCAGTTGTTGTCCCCAGCTCCACTTCTGATCACTAAAATGTGACAGTGATTAAATGCAAAATGCAAATATTACAGCTTGTGAGTACAAATTTAAAACAATAATAGCCTCTTGTCAGACAATATGGAAAGGAGAAGTTGCATGGAATTTGTTATTATACTTGCAAATGCAGCAATATTTACAATGGGTTGACACAGTGTCACGTAACCCAGGACAAGGCAAGGGAAGGATTATGGAAAGCAGGACTGGAAAATTGTGAGCACAGAGCAACACTGCCTTTTAAGGAATCACAAAGGAATGCACGAAGAGAGAGGAATAGTTTCAAGGTCAGAGTTCCTTGGACATTTCTAAAACAGCCCTCATACTCCCATTGTCTTTCATGAATCAAGGCACAGGCCAAATTATCAGGCTGATGAAGTTTGCTTTTGGACTGAGGTCCCCAACCTCAATTCTAATTACTTTTCTTATACTTCTTTGATCTCTCAATCTTCTACCCACCCTAAGCTCCATGGGGCTGGAAACCACGTCTCTGTCTTGTTCACAACTGTATTTCTATCAGCTAACCATGCCTGGCATGTACTGCATGCTCGATAAGTATTTGGTATTTGAATGAACAATTCAAATTGTTCATGGCTTTCCTCTCCTACTGACAAAAGGCCCTATAGACTCTCTGCATCTCTCCTTGCCCAGTTGTTTTCACTAAAATTTTCTTATTCTATATTTTATTCTTTCAGGGATTTTTAAAAGAGAGAAGATTTTAACCAGTGATATTGGTCATTGCGGCACAAAATTAATCCAGGTCTAACCAGAAAGAGAAGGCAATGGCACCCCACTCCAGTACTCTTGCCTGGAAAATCCCATGGAAGGAGGAGCCTGGTAGGCTGCAGTCCATGGGGTCGCGAAGAGTCAGACACGACTGAGCGACTTCACTTAATTTTCCCTTGCATGCATTGGAGCAGGAAATGGCAACCCACTCCAGTATTCTTGCCTGGAGAATCCCAGGGACGGGGGAGCCTGGTGGGCTGCCATCTATGGGGTCACACCGAGTCAGACATGACTGAAGTGACTTAGCAGCAGCAGCAACCAGAAAGAAGACAACCATTCTGAGTGGTTAAACCAGAGGTGTTTGGGACTTCCCTGGTGGTCCAGTGACTAAGACTCTGTGCTCCCAATGCAGGGAGACTGGGTTCGATCCCTGGTCAGGGAACTAGATCCCACATGCCTCAACTAAGTGTTCACAGGCCACAAACTAAGACCCAGTGCAGCCAAATAATTTAAAAAGAAACAAAACAGAGGTGATGTCATGTGGGGAACCAGTTACACAGATGATGAGGTATGTATAAGGACAGTTTTATTTCCCAGATTGAGTACATTGAAAGTAACTCTCCTGAAACATAATTCTATATGTGCTCACACAATCTAAGGGATGGAAAGAATCTTAAACTTCATTCAACTCAGACTCATCAGACAGCTGTTATGTCACAGATGTCACTTGCCTACACCAATCTCTCTTCTCCTCTTTCATCTTAAGTCCAAAATGCTAACTTTCAGATGGACACCTTTCTACCTAAAGATCCTACTTCCCTGCCTTCTTTGTGGCTGGCCAAGACCATGAGACTTTTAGGCAGTGATGTGGAAGCAATGGTTTCATCTGGGACTTCCAGGAATGTTTCTAAAAGGGACATTTTAGACAAATTGTCACATTTAAGAGTGCCCCCCCCTTTTTTGTGCATTTCCTCCTGTTTCAGGCTTACACTGAGGAAGTGATGTTTGGAACTCCAAGGGACCATGAGGAATCGCAGCTTTGCACTGCTTTCCTCCAAACCTCTCTCACAGGAAAGAGAAATATATCTCTCTATATTATTTAAGCCATTATTTTATGGTCTGATATATATGTTTTACTTTCTTTCTGTTGTATATAAAACTGAATAGAATCTGAGCTAGTCCAGCCATATTATTTTCATTGCATTTGGGACAAATGGCCATTTAACTGTGGCTTGGACACTTCAAGTGGTGAGGAAGTGACTAACCCTTGAGGTGGCCTAGCTATCTTGGGACAGCTGTTACTAATGGGAACTTTTCTCTACAGAGTGCAAATTTCTATTTATGTAGCATTCTCCCATAAGTCCCAGAATGGCTTTGGGGGTCACACCTGTCTCATCTTTTTCCATGTGTCACGTGTCTGAAGAAGTGCTCCTGTTCCTTTGACTTGACTCATCTCCAGGCTAAATATGCCAAGTTCTCTCCATTCCTCCTCCAAAGACATGGCTTCTTCATTTCAACAAGCTTAGCTTAGAGTAAGTTTGCTCCACAAACGCTTATGGGAAAGAGCTCCGGGCTAGAAAATTCAGCTGTGTTGCCTGCAGCCCTGTTTATTTAACAGATTCCACTGAATTAAAGAAAAGATACTTTTTTACTCACTTGATGCCGAATTAACATGCTTCAGTTTACATAATGGACCTCACTGGTTTGGGTGAGCTAAAATCTGGGTTAAAACAAACATGATCATTTAATCCTCTACTATATTATAATCAGTGTATGTGGCAAGAGACTTAAAGTTTTAATTCATTATTAACCACACTGTACACAAACCAGCTTCTCCTTTTACATAGTAAGAGGCAATGTTCCCAGAGTCATTAGCTGTTGCTTAATCTGCTTAAACAAAGCTCCCTTCCTGCGTGTTTTATGTGGAGGTAGCCCTTCCAGATGCTCGGGCTCTCATCTCCAGGACTGCCTGCTTAGCACCTGTCAATCACTTCTAATGGGAACCTACTCGAGTAGTCTGCTGAGAAACTGCTTTCAATATGTATTAAAAAAAACTTTACAGTCTTTCAAAATAAGTGTCTAAGAGTTATGCTGCTGCCCTTACACTCCACCAGAACAAAACTGGCAAAAGTCACTACCTGTCAAATGCAGTAAACTAATATGTTTCCTCTCAGCTGACACATCTCTGTGGTATTTGACACTGATGACTCACCCATTTAGAAAATTCTTTTCTCCTTTGGTTACTGACACCACACCCCTACTGGTTCTTTTCTTTTTCTATGGCCATTTGCTAGTCTCCTGTATTGGGACCTTTTCCTCTAATCACCTTTTGATTTTTGTTCTTCAAAGTCCTCTGCACTTCTCACTTTCTACTTTTCCCCTGGGTAATCCCACCCATTTCTGCAGTTACAAGCATAGTCTGATAACTTTTGTGTCTGTATCTCCAGCTCTGACTTCTCTATTTTAAGCTTCAAACCACTATTTTCGACTGACACAGGGGCAGCTTTCGCTTGGTGACTCATAGGCACCATAAACCATATATCCTCAGAACTCATTACCTTCCCCTCCAACTCAGATACTCAAGCCGAAAGTCTGAGAATCAGGCATTTTCTTACCTTTCTGTAGCAATTCCTTTCAACAACCATGTCACATAAGTATTATCTCCATTTGGATACAGGAAAACTGAGGCTTAAGATGGTTAAGCAGTGTGCCCACCAATCCCTCAGTGACCATGTGGCAGATTCTAATGCATTTCAGGCTGACTCTGGAGCTGAAACTCTTGACTATGTTAAGTTCCCCTTACTAGAGGATTCTATTATAGGATATTTTGTCTTCATCTTGAAAATCAGAGGCAAGACCCTGAAGGAAGAGAGCACTCATGGGGAAGAATTTACAATAACCTACTGTATAGAACTGAAGTATACTCAATGTCTTGTAATAACCTATAATGGAAAAGAATATGAGAAAGAATATATGTATATGTATAACTGAATCACTTTGCTGTATACTTCAAATGAACACAATATTGTAAATTAACTATACTTCAATTTAAAAGAAAAGAGGAGGGAGTGTGGGATGGACATGTACACACTGCTATATTTTAAATGGTTAACCAACAAGGACATACTGTACAGCACGTGAAACTCTGCTTAATGTTATGTGGCAGCCTGGATGGGAGGGGAATTTGGGAAAGAATAGATACATGTATATGTATGGTTGAGTCCTTTCACTGTTCACCTGAGACTATCACAACATTGGTAATCAACTATACCCCAATATGGGCTTCCCTGGTCGTTCAGCAGGTGAAGAATCCATCTGCCAATGCAGGAGACATAAAAGACATGGGTTCAATCCTTGGGTCAGGAAAATCCCCTAGAGGAGGAAATGGTAACCAACTTCAGTCTTCTTGCCTGGGAAATCCCATGGACAGAGGAACCTGATGGGCTACAGAATAATGGGTTGCAAAGAGTTGGACACAACTGAGCATGAAGTCTTTGTCTTAACCCAATACAAAATAAAAACTTTAAAACATAAAAAAAGAGGAAAGAGTTATTGAGGTGATTAGGTTAAAAGGGAAAGTGAAGCCCTGGAGCAACCTGGCAGAAGCACAAGCTTGAGGGCAGGGAGCAAAAGTTCTTAGAAGGAACAAAGGAGTAGAGCCAGGATAGCAAGGTGGGAGGGACCTCAGGCCAAACTTGTCTTCCATAAGGTCTTGTGGTGAGAAAGACTGACCTCACTGAATTTCAGTGGTTTCCAGGGGGGAAGGGAAAAGCTTTTGGTAATCTCCCAAACCTTAATTCCCATATAACTTGTACTGAAATTAAAAGGGCCTGTTGACTGATCCACAGGTCTGGTAAACAGATGATTAGTTTGAATTAGAACTCCAAAGCTACAATTTTCATAGAAAGCTCAGCCATGAAAATTCTAAATAAATTGAAAGAGTAAAATAATTATTGAAAAAATATTTTTTAACTCAGTTTGGTTGAGCATATTTTTATTGCTGTCATTTTTACCCTCAAATTTTTACACCATTTTTTAGAAAATACTTATTTTTATCTATTTATTGGTTTGGCTGTGTTGGGTCTTAGTTGTGGCACACGTGACCTTTAGTTGTGAACTGTTGGTTGGCATGTGCAATCTATTAACAGTTCCATGACTCAGACCCCTTGCTTTGGGAGTGCAGAGTTTTAGCCACTGTATCACCAGGGAATTGATGCTTCTGAACTGTGGTGTTGGAGAAGACTCTTGAGAATCCCTTGGACTGCAAGGAGATCAAACCAGTCAATCCTAAGGAAATCAACCCTGAATATTCATTGGAAGGACTGATGCTGAAGCTGAAATTCCAATACTATGCTGCCTGATGTGAAGAACTGACTCATTGGAAAAGACCCCCTGATGCTGGGAAAGATTGAAGGCAGGAGACTGAAGAAGGGGATGACAGAGGACAAGATGGTTGGATGGCATCACCAACATAATGAACATGAGTTTGAGCAAGCTCGGGGAGATGGTGAAGGACGGGGAAGCCTGGCGTGCTGCAGTCCATGGGGTCACAAAGAATTGGACATGACTGAGCAACTGAATAACAATAACACTAGAGAAGTCCCCCATTTTTTTTCACTTCAGGTTTCAAACTAAGCATTCCTTTTGGGAATAAACTTTTGTTCAGTACATGAAAGACATCAGGGCAGCAAATTTCTTTAATCTCAATATTCTATCAGTATCTGTTGTTGTTTTAGTTGTTAGGTCGTGACCAACTCTTTTGTGACACCATGGACTGTACCTGCCCTCATGGACTGTAGCCCCAGACTCCTCTGTCCGTGGAATTCTCCAGGCAGGATACTGGAGTGGATGGCCATTTCCTTCTCCAGGGGATCTTCCTGACCCAGGGATCAAACCTATGACTCCTGCATTGCAGGCAGATTCTTTACCACTGAGCCACCAGGGAAGCCCATCAGTGGCTGTTACTTGACCTAATTGATGTATTCCAACAATATTGACTGCAAGAAAAATCCTGTTGTACTGTTGCCTCACATTAGAACACTGAAGATGTGTTCCCATGTGTACCACCCTGTTGCCAAATAGAACATGTTAAAAATACTGAGAGACATACGTGCCAAGAAGACATTTCCTAGATGGCATTGATGCCATGATTATTTGGGGCAGGGCAGGTATTTTGTTAGGGGTCTCTCTTCTGCCATAGGTCCACTGTTCCTCTTAGCCTTCTTCAGAAAACGTATTTATCTTAAGTATGGGTGATTTCTTTAGCATATATCTTTACTCTTTCTATGGGTCAAATAGTATCTAGAAAGTATAGTGTGATACTGTATCTCACAACTAACTACTATAGTTTAACACAAGGTTCTCCAGAATAAAATTTAGATACTTCAAAAAGTAAATTAAATATTTAAAAAATCAATTATCTACATTAGAACTCAGGCTTAAGTGAATTTATTTAAAATAAAGAAATATTTTAGTTAATGTTCAGATTCCTATTGCCCTTTCTTAAAAACAAGTGCTTTCATGTGGTTTATGGTTCAATTCATAAACTAGTTAGTTAAAAATTGCCAAATACTTAAATCTAAATTGCTGTTCAGTCGCTCGGTCATATCTAACCCTTTGCGACCCCGTGAACTGCAGCACACCAGGCTTCCCTGTCCTCCAACAACTCTCGGAGCTTTTAAACTCGTGTCCATTGAGTCCATGTTGCCATCCAACCGTCTCATCCTCTGTCACCCCTTCTCCTCCTGCCTTCAATCTTTCCCAGCATCAGGATCTTTTCCAATGAGTTGGCTGTTTGCATCAGGTGGCCAAAATACTGGAGTTTCAGCTTCGGCATCAGTCCTTCCAATGAATATTCAGGACTGATTTCCTTTAGGATGGACTGGTTGGATCTCCTTGCAGTCCAAGGGACTCTCAAGAATCTTCTTCAACACCACAGTTCAGAAGCATCAATTCCTCAGTGCTCAGCCTTCATTATACTCCAACTCTTGCATCTATACGTGACTACTGGAAAAACCATAGCTTTGACTAGATGGACCTTTGTTGGCAAAGTAATGTCTCTGCTTTTTAATATGCTGTCTAGGTTTGTCATAGTTTTTCTTCCAGGAAGCAAGTGTCTTTTAATTTCATGGCTGTAGTCACCATCTGCAGTGATTCTGGAGCCCAAGAAAATAAAGTCAGTCACTGTTTCCACTGTTTCCCCATCTACTTGCCATGAGGTGATGGGACCAGATGCCATGATCCTAGTTTTTTGAATGTTGAGTTTTAAGCCAGCTTTTTTACTCTCCTGTTTCACTTTCATCAAGAGGCTCTTTAGTTCTTCGCTTTCTGTCATAAGGGTGGTGTCATCTGCATATCTGAGGTTTTTGAAACTTCTCCCGGCAATCTTGACTTCAGCTTGTGCTTCATCCAGCCTAGCATTTCTCGTGATGTATTCTGCACATAAGTTAAATAAGCAGGGTAACAATATACAGCCTTGATGTACTCCTTTCCCCATTTGGAACCAGTCCATTGTTCCATATCTAGTTCTAACTGTTGCTTCTTGAGCTGCATACAGGTATCTCAGGAGGCAGGTAAGGTGGTCTAATATTCCCATCTCTTGAAGACTTTTCCATAGTTTATTGTGATCCACACAGTCAAAGGCTTTAGCATAACCAATGAAGCAGAAGTACATGTTTTTCTGGAATTCTCTTGCTTTTGCCATGATCCAGCCAATGTTGGCCAGAGAAGGCAATGGTACCCCGCTCCAGTACTCTTGCCTGGAAAATCCCATGGGTAGAGGAGCCTGGTAGGCTGTAGTCCATGGGGTTGCAAAGAGTCGGACATGACTGAAGTGACTTAGCAGTAGCAGCAGATGTTGGCAATTTGATCTCTGGTTCCTCTGCCTTTTCTAAATCCAGCTTGAACATCTGGGAGTTCTCAGTTTTAAATAGCTACTGACTTATTTTTGAGGCAACCGAGGTCATGCAGTCTTTATAAATTGATAAAAGGCAGGACTGAGAATTTCTTTCATGTGTTTCAGTTTCTAAATGTCCTATTTATTATCCATAGATAAGCTGTATAACCTCTGCATTGTTATATTTAAAATAATAATTTATCATTGGCCTGTTTCCTTATAGCAGTATATGAATTAAGGACTAGAAAATACTTTGAGATTCATGGATGCATCTGGCTTTTTAAAGATGTGTCACAGGCATTCAATGATATAACTAGTTTATGAATTTTCATAGCCTTTCTCTGAATTATTTTGTCCCTTTCTCATGTTTTTATAAGAATTTAAGACCTGCCAGATTGGGTCATATCAGTATTCCCTGTGGCCTAAGAGTCTACCTTCAACTATGGCAGTAAGAGAAATTTTGTGGGAAGATGGATATATTTGCTTTTCATGACATCAGCCTTCAAAGTTTAGGAACAATGCCTATACTCTTAATGCCTATAATAATCTTGACTATTCCCCAGTTCATTAAGGATATATCTTATATAAATTTACTTTAACATTGTTATTAACTATTTTACAGTTGGACTACAATGCTTTTCTATGTGCTGATCAACAACGGCTTTTACTAATCTTTGTGCATCAAATGGCCTGATTTATTGACAAAATAAGTTGAATATTTCCATATTTTATAGATCCAGCCATAGGCACACACCAAATAAGCAAACTGAATAGAGAAAATGCTTGTTGATAGGCCTGAGGGCATTGTCAGGCTCCCGTGGTATTTGACAAGATCCCTTTTCAGGGAAAACAAAGGGCATGACAAGACCAATTGTCAGATCAGGTCAGCATAAAATATCAGTAACCATAGAAAAATGGAAAGACTGGTGGCAGACCTGGGTCAGGAGCCAAGTGCCAGGTGTTATCAGATATATATGTGAGTATAAATGTCATGTGAACTGCTTGGTTATTGATTTCAAAATAATATTGATAGTTAAGATTGGAAAATCCTGTGGCCTGGGTCATGCCCTTCCAGATGATGCAGTTACTGATAAAATCACTTATTTAAATTGGAGGACGAGAGAAGGAGGGGATATTTACAGAAGTGTGAAATCTCAAGCCAGCAAGGAAATGGGCCTGCTCTAATCATTACTGACCAGGTTTCACCTGGAGTATTAGAATACTTTTTGGACACTATCCTTTAAAGAGATATAATCAGACTAGTATTCTTTCAGAAAAGGATTGCTAGTAAGATGAACAGACTCCAAGCCATGACATAAGGAACCCAGGATATTTAATTAGGAGTGATAAAAATGTTTAGAGAGGGCTGCTTTATCCACAAGAGATTAAGTTTGTTGTGTGGATATTTATGACAACTCTTGGAACAGATTGTAGCTGAATACAAGGAAAACTTTTCTATCAGTTGGAGCTGCTCTAGCAAGAAAAGTGAAACCTTGTATTATTCTAGGTCTTCAGGTACAGAGATGGAGGTTGAACAATGGACAGGAAGAGGGAGAAGGGGTTCTTAAAGTGCACAAATGCTTGGAGCCAGTCACTTGTTGGTACAATCAGGGATCTGTATGACTGCTGCTGCTGCTAAGTCACTTCAGTTGTGTCCGACTCTGTGCGACCCCATAGACGGCAGCCCACCAGGCTTCCCCGTCCCTGGGATTCTCTAGGCAAGAACACTGGAGTGGGTTGCCATTGCCTTCTCTGTCTGTATGACTAGTGAAGATTAAACAAAAAAATTCAAAATACTGACACAGGTTTAGAGCTTTTGATTTTTTTTTTTAAACCGTGTAAGGCCTGATAAGATATGGGGGATAACAGGTTTTTTTTTTTTTTTTTTTTTTTGCAATAGATACCACTTTTCTTCTCTTCCTGAGTCTGAAACCCTTTGGAAATTGGAGCCAGGCTACTAGAGTCTGAATATAGACTTGTGGCACTTATTAGCTGAATAACCTTAGTAAAATTCTTTAAACTTTGTGTGTGTCAGTTTCCTTATCTGTAAAACAGGATAATACTTAAGTGTAAGCATGTGAACAGTTCCTTGTTCATCGTAAGTGTTCTATAAGTTTTAGCAATTAGATTTTAATTGAGGTATATATAAAGGAGTTAATTGGAAGATAAAAAGATCACCATTAACCCAGCAATCCCACTTCTGGGCATATACCCAGAGAAAATGATAATTGCAAAAGATATATGCACCCCAGTGTTCCTTGCAGCACTATTTACAATAACCAGGACATGGAAATAATCAAAGTATCCATCAACAGAGTAGTGGATAAAGAAGCTATGGTATATATATACAATGGAATAATATTCACCCTTAAAAAGGAGTGAAATTGTTCCATTTGCAGAAACGTGGGTGGACTTAGAGACTGTTGTACAGAGTGAAGTCAGAAAAGAAATATCATATATTAATGCATATATATGGAATCTGGGATATGGTATAAATGATCTTATTTGCAAAGCAGAAATAGAGACACAGATGTAGGTAACAAACATACAGATAACAAGGGGGAAAGAGGTTGGTGATAGGATAAATTGTGAGATTGGGATTGACACATATACACTATTGATACTAAGTATAAAATAGATAACTAATGTGAACCTCCTGCATAGCACAATGAACTTTACTCAGTGCTCCATGTGACCTAAATGGGAAGGAAATCCAAAAAAGAGGGGATATATGCACATGTATAGCTGATTCAAAAAACTAAGATCATGGCATCTGGTCCCATCACTTCATGGCAAATAGATGGGGAAACAATGGAAACAGAGACAGATTTTATTTTCTGGGGCTCCAAAATCACTTCAGATGGTGACTACAGTCATGAAATTAAAAGACATTTGCTCCTTGGAAGAAAAGCTATTACCAACCTAGACAGCATATTTAAAAGCAGAGACATTGCTTTGCCAACAAAGGTCCATCTAGTCAAAGCTATGGTTTTTCCAGTGGTCACGTATGGATGTGAGAGTTGGACTGTGAAGAAGGCTGAGTGCCGAAGAATTGATGCTTCTGAACTGTGGTGTTGGAGAAGACTCTTGAGGGTCCCTTGGACTGCAAGGAAATCCAACCAGTCTATCCTAAAGGAAATCAGTTCTGAATATTCATTGGAAGGACTGATGCTAGAGTTGAAACTCCGGTACTTTGGCCACCTGATGTGAAGAACTGACTCATTGGAAAAGACCCTGATGCTGGGAAAGATTAAAGGAAGGAGGAGAAGGGGACGACAGAGGATGAGATGGTTGGATGGCATCACAGACTCAATGGACATGAGTTTGAGCAAGCTCCGGGAGTTGTTGAAGGACAGGGAAGCCTGGTATGCTGCAGTCCATGGGGTGGCAAAGAGTTGGACACAACTGAGTGACTGAACTGAACTGAAATTAACTGATAGCTGATTCACTCTGCTCTACGGCAGAAACTGACACAGCAGAGTAAAACAACTATGCTGTGTGCACTTAGTTGCTCAGTCGTGTCCAACTCTTTGTGACCTCATGGACTGTAGCCCTCCAGGCTCCTCTGTCCATGGGGATTCTCCAGGCAAGAATACTGCAGTGGGTTTCCATGCCCTCCTCCAAGGGATCTTCCCAACTCAGGGATCGAACCTGCATCTCCTGCATTGGCTAGCAGATTCTTTACCCTCTGAGCCACCAGGGAAGCCCAAAGAAACTATACCCCAATAAAAAAAAAATCACTGCCAGCTATTAATAGCACTGATAAAGCAAAAATGGAGGCTGTGGCTCTATATCTGCAGCCAAGTGGCTGTGGTAATACTGCAACCCTGCTTGACTTATTCACCTGGCCATTGTTCCAGCTGGACAACTGTTTGGCCCAAAATGTGAACATCCATGGAAAAGATGGCTCCAGAATGTAGAATCTCAGAAGGGGCCAAGGTAAAGATTCTCAGTTCCTTCTTTCAAACTTACTAAATCAAATAATTCATTCCTTCTCCCATGGAGAAACATAAATGAGGAGTGAGAGAGGGAGGAATATTATTTTAGTGGAGCTCTTTTCCCGTGGAGATCTTAAGACAAGAAATGAAGGCTTATACTCTAATGAGGACACTAAGGGGAAAAAAGCCCTACCATTTTGAACATTATTTCATACCTCAAAAATAGAACGAAGTGAAGTCCATTAATAAATGTAGCTTTCTACCACAACACCTCAATTTTTCACAGATCTGCAAAATTTCATTAGGATTTGGCACTAGTCTCTGAACTAGCCTTTGGGAACCACTGTAATAGATGACTTTTAAGATCCTTCTAACCATGAGATGTTATAATTCTATGATAGGATTTCATTTGTACCTAGCCCATAGAAGAGAACCAAGGAACTGAACCTGGGTCAAGGGACAGGCAGAGCCTGAAAATGTGTTGGCAGTCAGGCTCAGAGCAGGGTATTTTCTCTCCTTAGAATTCTTAATCATATTTCCTTACTGTCAATAAGAAGAAGAATTTATCTAAAAAGGCCAGAGGGTTGTTGTGAGGAGAACTTGATGATGAACCTCAGTGCCCCATCTTGGGCTTTGGGATTTCCGTTGCCAGACTGTGAGCCATGATATGTGGAAGAAAAGATAGATATGTCAGTTTCAGCATCTCTCACAGTAATACCATTTCAAATGTGTTTATTTCTTTGTCTTAATATTTTATTATCAGTTTGTTATTCTCCGTATCCCACCTGTGGTCCCTCTCCTCCCCTCATGAACTGATGAAGCTACATTGCAAAAAATTGAAATAGAAAACCACATATCCAAGGTGATTTATTGTTATTGTGAAATTCTGTCCTAACCTGAAAGTCAAGGGGCAGGAATCCCAAGCTATTTCAAAATTCACATTACAAGACAGATAATCAGATACCCCCAAACCACAGCATTTTGTACTCTATTAATCGTACACTGACAGAGCCCTTTGGTTGAATTTGTATTTCCAAATAAATACAAACACATGTCACCATTTTTTATTGATTTTGGACTTTCCTAGGAAGGAAATGCTGTTAAATTATAATAAATGGTGTCAACTAAAACAAATAGCGCAAAACCCATTAAGAAGACATTTGTTGCAGAACTTGGTTTGATTTGTTGGCATCAGTTGAAATCATGTCAAAATAATGTCTTCAGAAACCAAATAAAAATTTGTTCGCAAATTTGTCTGCAGCAAGCATTTCTAGAACATAAAAATCCTTAAGAATCAATATGGTTTTATTCAGTATGCAAATGTACTGAAAAGCATTATGGCAAAAATTCCATTGCTGAATTATATGATAGTGCTAGTGAATTAATAAATAATAATAGATGATAAATAATATAGTGACTGAATTAGATAATACATTTATGAAGAAGTAGAGGGAGAAAAAGATTAAGGGGGATAGTCTTGGGAGAAGATCAATTTTCAGATAAGCTAAACTAACATTTTACATTCAGAAAATTAATGGAGTTTAGTCCAGTGACTCACAAAGTCCAGTTCAACTAAATTTCACTGCTGCCTTTAAAAAAGGAAAGGAGATGCAGAATGCCTAGCTTTGAAGTGATCATCATTTGAGTTCTAATATTAGTCAGTCTGCATCTGTAATTTGCATAACAGTGTTTGCCTTCCAGGTAATTGGGAATTTAATTGCTATCAGAATAAAGTTTGAGTCTTATTTTCAAATGATGTCAGTGCAATGTATCCCAATGTGCAGTTTTGAAAGTCACTATAAATCGGGCAAATGAGAGGGCTGTAGTGGAAGCTGGGCTTTAATATAAAATCAGAAAGGGTTTATCTTCAGTATACCCCAAGTCCTCTTCTGTGACTATACATGTTCTCTTTTCACTGCCTTCCAGGGTGCAGTTTCTTTTTTAATACTTATTTATTTTTATTTATTTGTTTGACTCTTAGTTGTGGCATGCAGGACCTAGTCAGGGGACTAGGGATGGCACCTGGGCCCTCTGAATTGGGAGCTCCGAGTCTTAGCCAGGGACAACCAGGGAAGCCTCCCAGGATACATTTTTTTTTTAAAAAGCCTTACCTGTGGTGTTTAAGCTACTTCTGCCCTTTGTGATCCTCTGTTTATCCTCCCATTGAAATAGATGCATCCTACCTCCCCCATCCCCTTCTAATTTCATTCCCAGAATGTTTCATTGCTGAGTCACTAAGTCCTAATTCTGTGACCTCTTGGACTTTAGCAGGTCAGGCTTCCCTGTTCTTCACTGTCTCCCAGAGTTTGCTCAAACTCATGTCCATTGAGTCAATGATGCCATCCAACCATCTCATCCTCTGTCTTCCCCATCTCCTCCTGCCCTCAATCTTTCCCAGCATCAGGGTCTCTTTGGATCAGGTGGTCAAAGTGTTGGAGCTTCAGCATCAGTCCTTCCAATGAATATTCAGGGTTGATTTCCTTTAGGATTGACTGGTTTGTTCTCCTTGCAGTACAAGGGACTCTCAAGAGTCTTCTCCAGCACCACAGTTTCAAAGCATCAATTCGTCGGTGCTCAGCCTTCATTATGATACAACTCTCACATCCCCACATGACTACTAGAAAAACCATAGCTCTGACTATATGGATCTTTGTTGGCAAAGTGATGTCACTGCTTTGTAATATGCTGTCTAGGTTGGTCATAGCTTTTCTTCCAAGGAGCAAGCATCTTTTAATTTCATAGCGGTATTCACCATCTGCAGTGACATTGGAGCCCAAGAAAATAGTCTGTCACTGTTTCCATTTTTTCCCCATCTATTTTCCATGAAGTGATGTGACTGGATGCCATGATCCTAGTTTTATGAATGTTGAGTTTTAAGCCAGCTTTTCAGTCTCCTTTTTCATTTTCATCAAGAGGCTCTTCAGTGCCTCTTCACTTTTCTGCCATAAAGGTGCTGTCATCTGCATATCTGAGGGTTTTTATATTTCTCCTGGCAATCTTGATTCCAGCTTAAGCTTCATCCAGCTCGGCATCTCGCATGATGTACTCTGCATATAAGTTAAATAAGCAGGGTGACAATATACAACCTGGACATACTCCTTTCCCAATTTGGAACCAGTCTGTTGTTCCATATTTGGTTCTAACTTGCTACTTGACCTGCATACAGATATCTCAGGAGGCAGGTAAGGTGGTCTGGTATCCCATCTCTTTAAGACTTTTCCACAGTTTGTTGTGATCCACACAAAGGCTTTAGCGTAATTAATGAAGGAGAAGTAGACATTTTCCTGGAATTCCCTTGTTTTTACTATGATCCAACAGATGTTGGCAATTTGATCTATGGTTCCTCTGCCTTTTCTAAATCCAACTTGTACATCTGGAATTTCTCAGTTTATGTACTGTTGAAGCCTAGTTTGAAGGATTTTGAGCATTACCTTGCTAGCATGTGAAATGAGCGCAGTTATGCGGTAGTTTGAACAAGGAGCTAATTTGCTAAACTAGTTATTGTTTTTGTCTTTATCTCTTATCTCTCTCTCCCATGTAGTTTATTTTTGTGAAATAAAAACAACAATAACAGAAACAACAACATACCAACACATAACCAAAATAAAAATTCCAAGCTGAATTTCATCCGCCAATTACTATCACCATGATATTTAGGGAAATTAAAGAATGGGCTGTTTAATGTTCCCCTCCCCACACAGTGAAAATAAGAAGGAGCGATCAAGGACTGTCCTTTATTCCATGATCGCTCCTTCTTATTTTCAGTGTGTGGGAGGGGAACATATGGAGAAGACAATGACACCCCACGCCAGCACTCTTGCCTGGAAAATCCCATGGACAGAGGAGTCCATGGGTTTGTGAAAAGTTGGACAAGACTGAGTGACTTCACTTTCACTTTTCACTTTCATGCATTGGAGAAGGAAACGGCAACCCACTCCTGTGTTCTTGCCTGGAGAATCCCAGGGACGGGGGAGCCTGGTGGGCTGCTGTTTATGGGATCACACAGAGTCAGACACGACTGAAGCGACTTAGCAGCAGCATATATATATATACACACATATACATATACATATATGTGTGTGTGTATATATATATATATATATATATATATATATATATATATATATATATATCTCAGTGAGACATCAGCACAGCACAGCACTATTTTGTAGACTGGTTTTTGAAAATTGTTGTTTTAAACTTAGAGCATTGCTATGGTGTCCAGGGGGAGGGCTATGGCTCTTGTTACTAATTTTCTGTGGTGGAGTGAAGTATGGTTATGGATCAAAGCAGGAAGAGACTATGGGGCTCAGCTTAGGGATCGGACAGGAACCACAAGCTCAGGAGTAAAGTAGAAAGAAGGCATGACATAGAGCAAAAATGAATAAGCCCTGACGAGTGGGGAAGGGTTGTTGGGGGTGGGAATCAAAGAAGCTTTACAAATCTGACTGCTCGAGGGGAGATGCCCATAAGTTCTTTTCCTGGTGCTCACAACCTCTTTGATGTGAATGACTGGAATTTAGGGCTTTGCATAATGGGTCTGGCCTTTGCTGTCCACCTCACCTTGTGCAGTCCACGTCCTTATTACGATGATTGGATACCGCAATTCCCTTTCCTCCGTAAGGCACCACTGATATTACTCCACTCCAAATTGGCAAGACAGCATTTTAAAATTGATTTGAATTTTGCAAAGTGTTCTGTAAGCAAAGTTCTTTTAGAATCATGGAGAGCGAAGTTGCTAAATTATGCATGTTATATGTACATCGTATATTTGTATATGTGTGTGTTTTCCAATTTCTAATACAGATTATATCAGTATCTTTTATTTTTTAATTTTTTTTTTTGCAAAAAAAGGACCCAAAGGGCTAAATCAAAGCTTGAACTAAATGCAGTCAGGGTCCTGGCTTTGGGGATTGTTAGAAGCCATTGCAAGGAAAAATCCAACAGAACAATGCCCTGTTAGTTGTGAGTGAATCCTAGAGACCATCAGAGGGAGTACTTTAGCTGCTGTGAAAGGGCTCAGAGGGAGACAGATAATAAATGTACAACAAACAGTCCAATGTCAGAAAATGATCACTATTGCAAAATGAGACTGAAAGCCTTTTTTCTTTTTTTGCAGTTTCTACCCAACTCTGGCTATGGTCAATATTAGCTGGATAATTCCCTGAATCTGGCTTATGTGGAATCTTGCAAGGACAAAGAGGATTTGCTCACTCATCGGTGAGAGAGGTACTGGTCATGCATGCTTACATGTGCTAATAATTCTGGTCTTTAGTGGTACCGATTTAATGAAGACAATGTTATGCAATTTTAATTGGTCACCTATAATTTGACATTAGCCATGCCTTTGTGATGAATATGAAGGTTTTTTTGGCCAGCACTGATATTAGCTAAAACCTGGATCTTCGAACTGTCAGTTTCTCCCACATTGCCCTTGTCTTTGCTTTCTGTAGTGCTGTGGTCCTCATTGATGGGTCCCACTTGCAGCCCAGACTTTCCCAATCCTATTCCTAGATCAGTTTTTAAACTGTCAGAAAATGATGTACCACCAACCTCAGACCTCTTTAGTGGAGCTTGAAGCACGGAGTTTTATGCATTCAGTCCATTCCCAGACTGCAGTGCTCCTCATTTTTGCTTTCATCTCCCACTCTACAGCTTATCCAGCGATTCTCCCTTGTCCCCCTCTAGAGATGGGCCCCCACCCTGAACCTTGCCTGTCTCCTGCCCATCTTCTCTCCCTAGACTTTGCCCCAGCCCACTCCTTGATATTCTATAAATTGGCAAGATATGGACAATTCATGATGTTGACAGACACCATGGTGGTTGATTTCTGGGTTAGAACCTTTCTAGAATTTCTTGTTGCTGGGTTTGATCTCCTCCTTCTAACCAATGTTTGCAGCTGCAGACCCCGCCCTGGAAATCCCAACTGTCCTGGCTGAGGCCAGTCTCTGCATTCTGGTCACGTTCCTTCAGTACCTTTGATCCAGCTTCCTCTTTCATCATCCTCTGTGGTTGAATCCATCTATGATTTGTCTTTGTAGATGATATGATGAGTACTGCCAGAAGCTCCAACCCCCAAATCTCTATCAGTGATATGCGAAATCTCCTGCTATCAGAGATTCAGATCATTAAGTTAGGGGATTGTGTGTATAGCAGACATCTGTTAAAATGCATATATTCCAGGTGTCTTAGTAAGGCTAGGCTAGGCTATTCTGTGGTAATGACTAAAACCAAATATGTAATATCTCAACACAGCACTCTGTATGAATTTTCAGGCAGGTAAAATGTTTCTCCTCACAGTTGTTTAGAGACTTTTTCCCATCTTGTGGCCCCTCAATCCTCCGTAGGCCTCATTAGTACCTACCCTCAGCTGGTGGAATAAAAAAGTGCGCCTGAAGAGTCAAATTCTTTTCTTAAAAGCTTTGGCCTGGAGGTGATACCTAGAAGTGATTCTCACATGTCATTGGTCAGATTCAATCACATGGTAACATCTAATTGTAAGCAAGGCTGGGAAATTCAGTCTAGTCATGTTACTGGGAAAAAAATGGCAGAATAGATTTTGGACGACAGCTAACAGTCTCCGCCATACCAAATAGGATAACACATTCATTTTCAGCCTGGGATACTGCAACACAGTTTTGTTTATTAAATTGCTAATACTTTAGGAAGCAGGTTACAAAAGAATAAGGTATAGGCTAGATTAGGGGGAGTAAATGGGGAGAGTAGGGGAATACATTGACCCAATACATGGGTCAGTGATGGGAAAAGTCTGGTTTCTCTGAGATAAATTTAGGTGAACAGGACTCTTAGCCAGGGATCAATATGAGGGTACTAGAAATATGACAAAGGTATGGAAACAAAGTAAAGATGAAAAGGGTGTCTCAATTTTGTTTCACGTTAAACCTGATTCAATATCTATATCCAAAATGCTTGCCAAATGAGGGTCTTCAAAATGTGGATAATCTAGTTTTGTGCCTGTTTCTGCCAGTTGTCTGTTTTTGTCGATGGGCAGGAGCAAAATATTTCTAAAGCCCTAATTTCCAGTGTGCTCTACTAGGTTCCTTTTTCTCATAAGATTTTTCAACTTAGGACTGAACCAGAAATATTAAAATCCCATCAATTTCATCATTCTTTGATCTTTGCTCAGGTCACAATGAAGCAATAGCTTTCTTACAGCTATCCATTTGGTTTCAGGCTGCCCACTGGGAGCCTTATTATGTATGAGGCAAAATCTTTTCATGTAGGATTAGGTTTTGTTTCCTGTTGGACTGGTCACTTTCTACAAACAAGGACTGATGTCTAGTTCATTTACATCCTCCCTTCCTTCACAGTCCTACACTGTGAAAGATTGATCCATGCTGGTGACCTACCGACACATCCTTAACCACCTGGGTTGGAGCATGAGTTGATTCAGCAGGAAGCAGGAAGGTGAGTGGAAGGATGGAGGTTGCCAAGCAATGAGCCTCAGCTGTTGTCTGCAGCACTGTTAATGGGGCTGAATCTGCTCTGTGTTTAGCTTGAAAGCACATTGCAAAGACAGACAAGAGGCAAAGGTCTGGAGAGGTGGAGGCATAGAAGCCATAGATTTTGCTTTTTAGCTTGTGTCCTGGATGTGTTCACTGGATGACAAAAGAATCATTCAAAGTGGACTATGATGGGCAGTCAATCTATCCTGGATGAACAGGTTTCTAAAGGTTTTAAGGTCTTATTAGTGGTAGATGGTTATCCTTGGAATGTGAAGTGAGAAGTGCTTCCAAAATGCTTTTCTTATGGTTACTTAAACCTCATCATTAAAGATCATCCTTTAAGAATTTTCAAAAGCATTTTTTTTTGGTCATACCTCAAAGTATGCAGAACTTCCCTGACCAGGGATTGAACCTGCACTTTCTAAAGTGGAAGGACAGAGTCTTAGCCATTCAACTACCAGAGAAGTCCCCAAAGCAATTTTTAATGAATTAACTTTAAGAGGCACTTATGTGGCACTGACTGTATGCTAGGTACTGAGGACCTTAGAGATGTTAACTACTATAGTTATTCCTTGTAACAACTCTATGAGGCAGGAACTAATTTTAGTCTCCCAATTTTAGAGATGAGGAAACAGAGAGAGAGAGAGAGAGAGAGAGAGAGAGAGAGAGAGAGAGAGAGATCCAAAAACTCACAGCCAATGAATGAAAGAGCCAGGATTGCAAACCCAGGCAGGCTGGCTCCAGGGTCTGTGGTCTTAACCATTGAACTATGCTGACTCTCATAGCATAGGGTGTTCCATTTATACGGGGGATGTGTGACTCTTTCTAGTGAATTTTTTAACCTAATCATACTATCATCCCCTCCACCTAGTAGAGAGCAGGATTTGGAATGCTTTGAATGGAAGGGGCATAAAAGGGCCTGATGAGACTGTTGGGGGAAATGATGCTGTCAGGATGAGAACCTTGTTAAAGGGCTAGATCCCCCAGCACCTCTTCTCCCTAAAAATACATCATTCAAGGAACTGTGTTTTCACCTCTGTCTTCTAGTTTGTATGAGTTTGATTCTAGTGGTTAGCACTCAGTCTTACCTTTTGTTTTTATTTCATATACTCAGAGGTGGATTCTCATTCATCCAGGTAACAAAGAATGGTTTGGGCTGACTGGGAAGCCTTGGGTGGCCACCTTAAAACCAATTCCCAGTTCTATATTCGGAGTCAGTGCACGTTGCTTTTCCAGGACAGCTCCTGGAGACTGCCCTGACAGGATGTTCCTCTTCCCTGAATACTTTGTTGTTGTTGTTTTTAACTTGGGGGCACACTGAGCAGTATGAGAGATGCTAGTTCCCCCACCAGGGATCGAACCCACGCCCTCTACAGTGGAAGAGTAGAGTCTTAACCACCAGACCACAAGGAAGTCCCTCCGTGAATACTTTGGGACTGGATGCTGCTCTCTGATCACTCAAAGCTCCCATTAGCTTTTCCCCATCCTGCTTCTTCCTCACATTGTACTTCACAGGTGATTGACTGCCTGCTTGGTTGGCATAATGTGGCAAAGGGTCACTTCTGTCTGTCCAGAGGGTTGTCACTTGGTGTCACATAGCCCATTATTTTCAGTCTATAACTGACTCTTTTACATGCCCCTGTCTCTGGTTTTTCAAAACTTCAATTTTCTGTATTAGACTAACATGTTGCCCTCAATATTCCAAAGGACTATCAGATGGAAAAGGGGGCTGTTGAGGATTTGGATGGGTATTACCCCACCGATCCTTGTCCCTGGAATGTTGGCCCCAGCCAGATACTATAATAAAGTCAGAAATGCAAACACCTACTATGCACAAGATGCTGTGTAAGCTATTGCATGCCCCAGGCGCTGCTCTGAGATGACCTCACTAGATCATGGCATTCTCTGCTCCAAGAGAAAGAAAAGGTATCTTGACTGACAAACAGACTTCGTTCTCCGTGTGTAACTGGGAATTCAGCTTCTACACTTTGGCACTGAGCTCATTGTCTTCATAATTAATGCTAAAAATAACAGATTTGGAAAGAACATGGGAATAAGAGGCTCAGTCTCCAGAGGGGGCCTTAGAAGTGGACTCAGAGCATTTTCCCCCCACCCCATTAATCCCCCATGGTCACACGTGGGGAATACGAATGCCCTTCTCAGGCCCCTTGGTTCATTTCACCAGAAGACAATTGACCTGTCGCCACTGTGAGGAGCCAAGCCTTGAACAAAGCAGCTGCTGAAAGGACTCTGTCAAGCTGGCAATGAATTATTAATATGGCTCTGAAAGGGAACGGCATCGGAAACCAGGTTCTTTATTATTTACATTAATGAGCCGGAAGATGATGCAGTGGACAAAAATCCCAAGTTTGGAGAATGCTGTGTACGAATGAAGAAACAACGCAAAGCTGCAAATGTAAATTCAGACTAATACGTCTCGGAACAAAGAGCCCAAAGAGAGAATTGTTTCAGAGCAGTAAAAGGCTAGATAGAGCAGGGTGTCAAGTCATTACCGAAATTCCCTGCCGTCAGTTTGTTTGAAAATGAAGCTCAGACTTAGGAAGGAAGAAAAAGACCCAGATTGCCTGCTGGACAGACACAATACAATGCCCCCATCAAAGGTGGTGGTGTTATCTCTCTGAGAGATGTGTGCCCAGTACAATATGCCATTTGCTTCTTATCTGGGTTGAATGGTAAATTATTCTAATACAATATTATACTCTGCTCTTCAAAGAGATTCCAGATCTTCACAGTTTGATTGGCAGAGGTGTGTGTATAGGTGCGGGCTTTCTGTGTACTTTCTCTAATGCAGATGCTTTCCTTTTACTGCACAGAGAGCCCTCTCTCCCATCAATAACCTCCCTGCCTTTATCAGAAATGGTCCTTTGTTTAACCCTCTGTCTTGACTCCAGTCCAGTATTTTGACTGTTTCACCGTGTAAGCCCCAGTGTGGCCATGCCTGCCTCCACAGCAAGCCCAATGATCTCCTGAGATGAGAGACAAGACACCGTTTTGTCCCATTAAATTAGATCCTCCCCCCAAACTGACATTCCTATTTTGTTTGAATTGTACTTTGTCATACTGTATCTCTCAGTTTCTAGATATCTGGCTACTTGTCTTCCTTCCAATTTCTATCTTTTACAGAGCCCTCAGTTTCTCTTTTATTCTGGCTTCAATCGTCTGTGGCCTCTTTATTGTTTGCTTATTAGGCTTCTGCCCCACGAGTTCCCCTCACCTTCTCTGTTCCCTTTTGCTCTGACACTTTCTTGCCTGGGCTTCTTGATGCAGATCCATTGCCTGCTGTGATTTCTAGAACCTGCATAATTGCTAGTAAAATTCCTTGCTTCACTGGCCTGCCTTCTCTCCTATGGAGTACTTGGACTTGGTATAATTAATATTCTGAAATGATGCCATTATGAATACTTCTTCTTGTACAACTCTGTGCTATTTTTTCCCCAATACAGCTTTGGGTCAATTTGAACAGAGATAGGAGGATGGCTGATGGGTATGTATAGGCACCTATCCATATGTATCGACCCACTTGGGAAGTAATTTGGTCACTTTCTGTTAAATATCTATCACAGCAAAACAGGACATTTTAAAATTATCTTAAACTGTGTCAATAATATTGGTTCACAGTGATAGACCTGGGCTGTGGCTATCCTAATCTTGAATCTTGAGTCAGGAAGGCCTTTGGCCATGTTTGGGAAATAAGTTTGATTTAATTTAGCCAGTCTTATTGGTGAAGCATAATATAATTTATATGCATATTTTTAAAGTAGCAACAGTTAAGACTTATCATAAATGATCTTTGGCATTTTATAGTTTAAACTTGTCTTAAAATATACTATTTTGGTTTAATCTTTTTATTACCATATGAAATTGTTGATATTTGAACATTCAGATCTCAAAAATGAAATGGCAATTTCATACAGTTCACCCTCATAGTTTACAGATCAGGAAACTGAGCCTTGGTAACATGAAGTGGCTTCTCCAAGTTCCTCCATTTACACCCTAAGTAGTAGAGCTGGGATTCAAATTCCCCTGTCTCACTCTCATTTGCTCCATTGCTTCCTACTTCTATTTTGGGTTCAAGATTCTCTGGGAAAGCTCTGGCTACATGTTCTAGAGCTCAATTATTTGTTTTTATCTACAGTGACCCATTGGAATTAATGATTTTGAAATGACCCAGAACAGAACAGACTCAGAAACCTCAAATTGACTAACGAAAAAAAAATCAGCAAAACCTCACACAAATAGGAATTCTCCACCTGTGTGTCCTCTGCTTTGGAATATGACAGTATCTGGTTATCTATCTCACTCTCTCCCTTGCTCACTACTTTCTTTTGTTTACTTTGCTGTCTTTTTGGAGGGTCACCTTCTTTTACTATTCTCCTTTTCCCTCTCCCCCTCCCTGTCCCCAATCTTGTGTCTTGAGCCTAAGTCCTTGAGCCTTTTTCTCTCTTTAGGGGACTTTTTCTTGGCCAAGATCTGATTGTACCATTGACATCAATTCCAGTCATCTCAGCAAATAACGTCTTGGAACAGGAAAACTAAAGTGTGGAATCAGACAGCCCAACAGGGGCTACAGTCACTTGCTCTTTGAGAGCTTCCTGTTTTCTAACAGGAAGAGTTTCAGGAGGAGGCAGGCAGGCACCTCGCCCTGCAATGCGGCTAATGCAGCCCCAAGGGAACACCCTTCAGCCCCCGAACAGTCTCCTCTCTGGGATGGGCCACAATATTATCGTCAAGTGGAGCTTTGCTTAATTAAGTCAAACTGGTGAGCATCGTGCATATTAATGAGCACCCTAATGAGCATTAATTTTTGATGTTCTTCGTTAACAAGCATTATAAACTGCAACAAATTTTGGTTTGACTTTGTGCCAAAATGAGGATGAGTGGTTGTTTAAAGCTGTAAATCTGAAAGATTCCCCTGGGACATGGAGGGCTGCTTATTAACACTTCTGGAGTTCCCAATGTCAAATAAGACAAATAAATGACCCGATATGATTCCCTCTGGCCCTTCCCCCACCTGCCTTCATCACACCTTTCTTTTCTAAACAGACTCCTTAAAGCATGCATGCACACACACACGTTTACTGAAAACCACTTTTCACTTTAGACTTGGAAAAATGCTCACATCTTGGGAGTTACTAGACCTAGTAATTGCCTGCAAATTTCAGATAATGGAACTTCCAGCTTCAAAACACAAATGCTTGGCAGGGATAAATAGATGGATGGAGAGATGTTGCTTTTAATTGAGATTCGGAAACTTCATTAGATTTTTTTTTTAAAGTCACTTTTTGTTCTACCACTGGTAGTTGAATAAGTGCAAGCAATGATGTGTTTAAGGCACACATCAAACCCAGAAGGAAAAACAGACATGAAGGAGGGGCAGGAAAAGGTCTTTTGGCTCCAAACCTTTTTCCCGGTGGGCCTGCCAAGGTGTCCAAATTCTTGTCATTAGATTTCCTCTTTAGGGGTTTTCTCTTTTAATGGAGCTAATGCTTTATATTACCAGCGAGGGGTAACCCATTAGTTACCTGGTAACAGGATTTGATTATTTCATTACATTCGTTGCCATCCTGCAGGCTGTGGAATTAAGGGCCAAAAATATAGAATGAGTACATGTACTTTGTTGGAAGAACAAGACTGGGATTTTTTTTCCCAGTCTGATGAGGTGCTCTAGGTAGCCAGAGGGAAGTCACATGGCAGGAGGTCACCAGGTGTCTGAATGTGGATGAGCACTGAATAGTAACTTTCTGTCTTTCCAAATTTCCAGGATCTGCTACAGATCTTTACATCCAACATTTACCAAAAAAAAAAAAAAAAGAAGATAAGGGCTGGATCTAAAGGGTCTAAAGGGTATAAGTTAAGAATATGGCCTTCAGATAGTAGGTTCAAATCCCAGCTCAAACAGCTCCTAGCTGTGTAATCTTGGGAGAAACCCCTTAGCTTTTTCTGAGCCTTGGCTTCCTTATCAGGGAAATGGGTCTGCCCATAGCAGCATCCATCTCATGGGGATTTTTGTGTGGATGAACATCAGTTGATTTGTGCAAAGAGTATAGCAAAATGGCTGACAATAAACACTCAAAAAAATAGTGGATGTTGTCTGTTTGTAAAATGATCTTCATGGTCTGATGAGTGGAATATGCAATGCCTAAAAGGTCTCTCTCTCTCTCTTCCTCCCTTGGTCTCTGTCTCTGTATTACTTCTTTTTTTTTTTAATATTTATTTTTTTATCTATTTATTTATTTGGCTGTGCCAGGTCTTAGTTGCAGCATGCAGGATCTTCATTGCAGCATGTGGGATCTTTAGTTGTGGCATGTAAATTCTTAGTTATTGCATGTGGGATCTAGTTCCCTAACCAGGGATGGGACCTGGGCCCCCTGCATTGGGAGCGTGAAATCTTAGCCACGGGACCACCAGGAAATCCCTGTATTACTTGCTTTTTTCATTACCTTTGTCATAGCAATCTATGCAATATTTATCTTCCTTAGATAGTCTTCCTGCATCAGCCACTGTGTTCTCAGGTCTCCCCTGGCCCCTTTCTCATTGTGTTCTTATAGATGATTTCAACACTCTTCAGGGAAACCCTAATGAGTTCACAGCACATCTGCCTTCCAGATCATAGAAGGGATTTCAAATCCAAAATGAAATGACTTTTGGATTAACTGTGACATTATTTCCTCTTTCATTGCTGTCCATAATATAAGTCGTTCTCTCAAAATGTTACCTTCTTACCTGCCAGTGATGTGGAACAAATAAAGGAGACCATAATTTGGTCTAATAATAGAGGAAGGAGGTAGGGAATAGTAGGGTGGACTTTGCAGAGATTTCTCTCTGTTGCTCTAAAATCTGGGAGTACATTTTGGCACTGCTTGTAGGCGTACAGCCATACTGAACGTGACAGGCAGATTCAGTCAACTGACACCTACTTACTTTTTTGTGTCCAGTCAGATGCCAGGTACCCTGGAGCTATTAAGACTTATAAGATACTATTCCTGACCTCAAGTTGCTGAAAATCTAGCTTGGAAGTTGAGATTCTTTATTTAGTAAATAGTTAAATAATAGTGCATGGGCCTCTCTGGTGGCTCAGACAGTAAAGAATCTACCTACAATGAAGGAGACCCAAGTTTAATTGCTGGGTCTGGAAGGTCCCCTGGAGAAGGGAATGGCTACCCACTGCAGTATTCTTGCCTGGAGAATCCCATGGACAGAGGAGCCTGGCAGGCTACAGTCCATGGGATTATAAAGAGTCGGACATAACTGAGTGACTAACACTTTTACTTTCACTTTCACTTTCAAATAATAGCTATTAGATAAAAATCAAGTGGGGAGGGACTTTTCTGGCAGTCCAGTAGTGAAGACTTCATCTTTTAATGCAGAGGGTGCAGGTTCAATCCCTGATCAGGGAACTAAGATCCCATATGTCTTGTGGCCAAAAACCAAAACATAAAACAGAAGCAATATTGTAACAAAGTCAATAAATACTTTAAAAATATGAAATGGAGGAAATGGGACCTGAGCTAGGCCTTGAAGGTTGACCTTGGATAGCAGAGGAGGATAGAAGACATGCCAGTTATACATATTGGGAGATGGTAGGGAATAGGAGAGATACTGCTAATAGAAAGCTTTGGACCAGGAACAAATGTGATGTCTGCAGGAGACAATGAGGAAATCAGGTGAACAGGAGCAGAAAGTACCTGCAGAGAGTGGTGGGAAAAAATGACTGTAAAGCATATAAATAGCCAGGTCCTAAGGGATCTTGAAAGGCAAGCTGAGGACTTAAAAAAAAAAAAAACTTTACTGAGGAATAATTGAAAAACATAATTGTATATGTTTAAAGTGCACAATGTGATGATTGTAGAATGATACCAAAATCAAGATAATTAACACATCCTGTTCACTTTACATAGTTAACACTGTTACTTTTAGTGTATGTGGTGAGAATGCTCTCAGTGTCTTTCAAGTATACAATATTGCATTATTTTTTAAATTAATTTATTATTTTTGACTGTGCTGGGTCTTTGTGGGCACACAGAAAGACCCAGTGTATGGGCTTTTCATTGTGGCATGCAGGCTTTCTCTAGAGTTGTAGCACATACTGGCTCTCTAGTTGTGGTGGGCAGGCTTAGTTGCCCTGAGGCATCTAGGCCAGGGATTGAACCTGTATCCCCTGCATTCAAAGGTGGATTCCTAACTACTGCACCAGGGAAGTCCCAAAATACTGTATTATTAACTGTAGTTACCATGCTCTATATTAGATCCTCAGAATGTATTCTTCTTAAAACTGAAAATGTGTATCCTTTGACTTGTATCACCCTGTTTTCCCCTCCTGCAAGGCTCTGGCAACCACCATTGCATCCTCTGTTTCTATGAAATCAGATTAAAAAAAAAATTCCAGGGACTTCCCTGGTGGTCCAGTGGTTAAGAATCTGCCTTCCAATGCAGGGGGCATGGGTTCCATCCCTAGTTGGGGAACTAAGATCCCACATGCCATACAGTGTGGCCAAAAAGTAAAAAAAATTAAAAATTTTTGTAGGAAAGATTCCATATGTAAGTGATGACATATAGTATTTGTCTAGTTTATTTCTTGCCTTCTCCAATATTCTATTTCAATGAATATCCAATGACTGGATAAAGGAAATGTGACATTTCGTTTATCCATTCATCTGATAAAGGACATTCAGGTTGTCTTGTTATTTTGGCTATTGTCAGTAATGCTGCAATGAATGTGGGATTGCAGCTATCTCTTGGAAATACTGATTTCAATTCCTTTGGCTCTGTACCCAGGAGTGGGATTGCTGGGTCATATGGTAGTTCTGTATTTTATTTTTTTGAGGAGTCTCCATACTGTTTTCCATAGTGGCTGCACCAAATTACATTCCCGCCAATGGTGCGCAAGTGTCCCCTTTCCCCCACATTCTCGCCAACACTTATCATTTTGATAATAGGCTGTGGACTTTGACTTTACATGGTAGGTAATAGGGAACTGTTCTACATTGGGGAGGAGGGGTGTAATGGGCTTGAAGCAGAGAGATAATTGAGGTAGAGATTAGGTGAGAAGCTGTTGCAGTGGTATATGGCCAGCTACTAAAGCAGTGTCCATCAGCATCAACATTAGTGTCCCCTAGGAGCTTGTTAGAAATGTAGAATTTTTCAGGCCTTACACCAGATCTACTGTGTAAGTTATCTACTGCTAAATAACAAATTACCTCAAAATCTGTTAGTTTAAAACAACAAATATTTAACTCACATTTTTGTGGTGAAGAATCTAGGAGTGGCTTAGCTAGATGGTTCTAGGTTAGAGTCTCTCATGAGGTTGTAGTCAAGATTTTAGCTGGAGTTATAGTCATCTGAAGGTTTGACTGGAGCTGAAGGGCCTTTTTCCAGTCTCACTCATGTGGCTCTTGGCAGGTTTTAGCTTTCACTAGCTGTTGGCTGGACATCTCAATTTGTCACTATATTGGCCTCTCCATACACTGCCTTTGTAACTTCTCCACAAGGTAGTTGGCTTTCCCCAGAGTGAGTGATCTAAGAGAGACAGAGAACAACCAAGACAAAAGCAATATTTTCTGATAGTCTAATCTGAGACATGATATACCATTACTTCTGTCCCATTGTTTGGTCATACAGACCAACCCTGATATAATATAGGAGGAAACAATCCAGGGAGTTAATACTGAGATGGGGCTCATTAGAGGCTATCTTGTAGGTTGCTACCATACCTACTGATGCAGTATCTGTATTTTAACAAGCTCTGCAGGTAATAAGTATGCACACTATATACATTAGCCTAGGGAAATAATCCTGCAATAGCAAAAGTGAGGAAGACAGATGTGAAAGGATAAATCAATGCATTTACTGGATCTAGGGAATTAAGTACAGAGATGAGTCAAAGTAAAGAATCCAGTTTCTAACTTGGGAGCTAAAAAGTAGGGAGGTTGAAATGAGAGGTAGATGACATGCTCACTTTGACATGCTGAATTTGAGATGATAAAATATCTAGATTTGAAACTCTAAGGATGTGAAGCTTCCATTTTGGTGAAAGGTACCCCAGGGAATCAGGGGCAGAAAGGTAGTGAAATCATGAATGAATGTAGAAAGTTCAAGACAAATGAGGAGACTGAGATGATGGAAAGGACAGGCCCCACATTGCAGGTGGAATTTTTACCATTTGTGCCACCAGGAAAGCTCATACTAAAATTAGTAGGAAGCTACAGTGCAAGGCATGGAAAGCGGAAATTATGGAACAAAGAAAAGGATAAGTGGGAGGAGATGAGGCCAAGTGTAAAGATGCTGGGGAACAGAAATCATTTATGCTTAAAATTATTTAATTTTTAAAATAGATATTATTTAAGCTTTTGATATAATATTCAAAAGGTATAAATTTCTTTCATTCTTGTCCTTTTGTCATATGTAACTTCCTATGTAACTTCCCAAGTATATTCTCTGCATATTTCTTTATTTACATAATCTTAAATAGTACTTACTATGTATCAGGCACTGTTTGAAGACTTTTACAAACATTAAGTAATTTAATCCTCAAAAAAGAGCCCAACAAGGTAGGTGATACAGATGAGGATATTGAAGCACGTAGAGCCACTTTATAACTCTAAACCTTGTTATGTTCTTTTACACAAGGCTTAGAGCATGCTACAGTTTGTCTAAAATCTGGGGGAAAATATATGTATGTGAAAGTAAGCAGAGAATAATGGTTGAGAGTATGGATTCTTAAGTCAACCAGTTTGGATTTAAATCTTGGCTC
The DNA here is from genome assembly GCF_042477335.2 of Ovis canadensis. Lineage (NCBI taxonomy): Eukaryota > Metazoa > Chordata > Mammalia > Artiodactyla > Bovidae > Ovis > Ovis canadensis. The sequence goes on along the minus strand of NC_091727.1, from coordinate 114,823,709 downwards.
TACCATTTTCTAACTATGTGCTTCAATTTCATCTGTAAAATGGGGATAATTACCTTGTTGTTGTTGGTTTTTTTTGGAGGATTAAATTACTTAATGTTTGTAAAAGTCTTCGAACAGTGCTGGCTCACACAGTAAAGAATCTGTCTGCAATTCAGGAGACCTGGGTTCTATCCCTGGGTTGGGAAGATCCTCTGGAGAAAGGAATGGCTAACAGCTCCAGTATTCTTGCCTGGGAAATCCCATTGGCAGAGGACCCTGGTGGGCTACAGTCCAAGAGGCTGCAAACAGTCAGACATGACTGAGTGACTTTAACTTAAATAAAGAAATATACAGAGAATATACTTGGGAGGTAACATAGGAAGTTATAGCTGCCCAAAGGACAAGAATGAATACATTCTGGAGGGCATTTTCTACTATTAACATATTCATTGTGTTCTACCAAACTTCATAAACAAGTTTCCTATTGATAAACATTTAAAGTATTTGTAATCTGTAGCTACTACAAAAATACTTCAATTAATATCTTTATGTTTGTCATTTATTATACATGTACATACCTATAGGGCTAATTCCTAAAAGTGGAATTTCTAGGTCCAAAGGAAGTGCATTTTAAATTTGATAGATATGGGCAAATTGATCTCCATACAGGTTGTGCCAATTATTTTCTTTTCAACAGCTTGGGGGAGTGAGTATTTCCCTACATAATTCACTAGCACAGTGTGTTAGCAAGATTTTTCATCATCACTTGTCTGATGGGTGGAAAATGCTATCTCAGTGAGGTTTTCATTTGTATTTCTCTTATTATGATGAAGTTGAGCAACTGTCATATGTTTAATTTACTGTTTTATTTCCTATAAATAATCTGTTTATTATTCTTTGACCATTTTCTGTTTGGTTGTTGGTCTTTCAAAATTGATTTATGAGAAGTCTTTTGTTATATTAAGAAAGCCCATTTCAATGATATAAATTGCAAGTATTTTCTCTGTTTGCCATTTTTTAACCTTATGGAAGTTTTTGCCATGAAGGAATTTTCATTTTTATGTAGTCAACTGTGTTGAATTTTTTTTTTTTTTTTTGGTTCTGGGTTTTGTGTCATACGTAGAAAGGACTTTCTTCTCAAAAATTATTTTAAAAATTATTTCATTTTCTAGTGTTTCTCATGGTTTTATTTTTCGTGTTAAAACTATGATCTATTTGGAATTTATTTGGCTCAGGTGTGAGTTATAGACTACATTTGCCTGGATTTCTCCCTAGTTGTCTCAACACCACTTATTCAACTATCTGTTCCTTATGGATCCAAATACCACTTTTGTGCTTAGTCATGTCCCACTCTTTTTGACCCCATGGACTGTAGCCCACCAGGCTCCTCTGTTCATGGGGATTCTCCAGACAAGAATACAGGAGTGAGTTGCCATGCCCTCCTCCAGGGGATCTTCCCTACCCAGGGATCAAACCCAGTCTCCCTCATTGTAGGCAGATTCTTTATTGTCTGAGCCATCAGAAAAGCCCAAACACAGAGAAATAATAAACCCAAACATAGAGGAATTTAGGACCTGCTGTATCTGTGTTTGGGTTTATTTCTGTACTTTCTAGTCTGTTCTATTGAGGGATCCCTCATTTTTTGAAAGGACTCTTCAGCTTATTAAAATATTCCCAAAGGAGTCCTCTAAATATTTGGCTGCCTTTTAAACCTAGCCTTGGTAAATTCAAAAAAAATTGAAATCATTCCAAGCATCTTTTCTGATCACAATGTGGTAAGATTAGATGTCAACTACAGGAAAAAAAATAAAACAAACTGTTAAAAATACAAACATATGGAGGCTAAAAAACACGCTTCTGAATAACCAACAAATCACAGAAGAAATCAAAATATGCATGGAAACTAATGAAAATGAAAACACAACAACCCCAATCCTATGGGACTCAGTAAAAGCCGTGCTAAGAGGAAGGTTCATAACAATACAAGCTTACCTCAAGAAACAAGAGAAAAGTCAAATAAATAACGTACCTCTACACCTAAAGCAACTAGAAAAGGAAGAAATGAAGAACCCCGGGGTTAGCAGAAGGAAAGAAATCATAAAAATTAGGCCAGAAATAAATGAAAAAGAAACAAAGGAGACCATAGCCAAAATCAACAAAGCTAAAAGTTGGTTCTTTGAGAAGATAAATAGACAAACCATTAGCCAGACTCATCAGGAAACAAAGGGAGAAGAATCGAATCAACAGAATTAGAAATGAAAATGGAGAAATCACAACAGACAGCACAGAAATACAAAGAATCACAAAAGACTACTACGAGCAACTATATGCTAATAAAATGGACAACTTGGAAGAAATGGACAAATTCTTAGAAAAGTATAACTTTCCAAAACTGAACCAGGAAGAAATAGAAAATCTTAACAAACCCATCACAAGGACAGAAATCAAAATTGTGATCAGAAATCTTCCAGCAAACAAAAGCCCAGGTCCAGACAACTTCACAGCTGATTTCTACCAAAATTTTAAAGAAGAGCTAACACCTATCCTACTCAAACTCTTCCAGAAAATTGCAGAGGAAGATAAACTTCCAAACTTATTCTATGAGGCCACCATCACCCTAATACCAAAACCAGACAAAGATGCCACACACAAAAAAAGAAAACTACAGGCCAATATCACTGATGAACATACATGCAAAAATCCTTAACAAAATTCTAGCAAACAGAATCCAACGACATATTAAAAAGATCACACATCATGACCAAGTGGGCTTTATCCCAGGGATGTAAGGATTCTTTAATATCTGCAAAGCAAACAATGTGATATACCACATTAACAAACTGAAAGATAAAAACCATATGATTATCTCAATAGATGCAGAGAAAGCCTTTGACAAAATTCAACATCCATTTATGATAAAAACCCTCCATCAAGCATGCATAGAAGGACCATACCTCAACATAATAAAAGCCATGTATGATAAACCCACAGCAAACATTATCCTCAATGGTGAAAATTTGAAAGCATTTCCCCTAAAGTCAGGAACAAGACAAGGGTGCCCACTCTCACCACTACTATTCAACATAGTTTTGGAAGTTTTGGCCACAGCAAACAGAAAAGAAAAAGAAATAAAAGGAATCCAGGTTGGAAAAGAAGTAAAACTCTCACTGTTTGCAGATGACATGATCCTCTACATAGAAAACCCTAAAGACTCCACCAGAAAAATTCTAGAGCCAATCAGTAAATATAGTAAAGTTGCAGGATATAAAATTAAGACACAGAAATCCCTTGTATTCCTATACACTAACAATGAAAAAACGGAAAGAGAAATTAAGGAAACAATTCCATTCACCATTGCAATGAAAAGAATAAAATACTTTGAATAAACCTACCTAAAGAAACAAAAGGCCTATATATAGAAAACTATAAAACACTGATGAAAGAAATCAAAGAGGACACTAATAGATGGAGAAATATACCATGTTCATGGATCGGAAGAATCATATAGTGAAAATGAGTATACTACCCAAAGCAATGAATAGATTCAGTGCAATCCCTATCAAGCTACCAACGGTATTTTTCAGAGAACTAGAACAAATAATTTCACAATTTGTATGGAAATACAAAAAACCTCGAATAGCCAAAGCAATCTTGAGAAAGAAGAATGGAACTGGAGGACTCAATCTGCCTGGCTTCAGACTATACTACAAAGCTACAGTCATCAAGACAGTATGGTACTAGCACAAAGACAGAAATATAGATCAATGGAACAAAATAGAAAACCCAGAGATAAATCCACGCACCCGTGGACACCTTATCTTTGACAAAGGCGGCAAGAATATACAATGGAGGAAAGACACTATCTTTAACAAGTGGTGCTGGGAAAACTGGTCAACCACTTGTAAAAGAATGAAACTAGAACACTTTCTAACACCATACACAAAAATAAACTCAAAGTGGATTAAAGATCTAAATGTAAGACCAGAAATTATAGAACTCCTAGAAGAAAACATAGGCAAAACACTCTCTGACATAAATCACAGCAGGATCTGCTATGATCCACCTCCCAGAGTAATGGAAATAAAAGCAAAAATAAACAAATGGGACCTAATTAAACGTAAAATCTTTTGCACACCAAAGGAAACTACAAGCAAGGTGAAAAGACAGCATTCAGAATGGGAGAAAATAATAGCAAATGAAGCACTTGACAAAGAATTAATCTCAAAAATATACAAGCAGCTCCTGCAGCTCAATTCCAGAAAAATAAACGACCCAATCAAACAATGGGCCAAAGAACTAAACAGACATTTCTCCAAAGAAGACATACAGACGGCTAAGAAACACGTGAAAAGATGCTCAACATCACTCATTATCAGAGAAATGCAAATCAAAACCATGAGGCACCATCTCACACCAGTCAGAATGGCTGCTATCCAAAAGTCTACAAACAATAAATGCTGGAGAGGGCGTGGAGAAAAGGGAACCCTCTCACACTGTTGGTGGGAATGCAAACTAGTACAGCCACTATGGAAAACACTGTGGAGATTCCTTAAAAACCTGGAAATAGAACTGCCATATGCCCCAGCAATCCCACTGCTGGGCATACACACTGAGGAAACCAGAATTGAAAGAGACATGTGTACCCCAGTGTTCATCGCAGCACTGTTTACAATAGCCAAGACATGGAAGCAACCTACATGTCCATCAGCAGATGAATGGATAAGAAAGCTGTGGTACATATACACAATGAAGTAATACTTAGCCATTAAAAAGAATGCATTTGAATCAGTTCTGATGAGGTAGATGAAACTGGAGCCTGTTATACAGAGTGAAGTAAGCCAGAAAGAAAAACACCAATACAGTATACTAACGCATATATATAGAATTTATAAAGATGGTAACGATGACCCTAGATGTGAGACAGCAAAAGAGACACAGAGATAAAGAACAGACTTTTGGACTCTGTGGAAGAAGGTGAGGGTGGGATGATTTGAGAGGGTAGCATTGAAACACCCATATTATCATATGTGAAGCAGATCACCACTCCAGGTTCGATGCATGAGACAGAGTGCTCAGCGCTCAGGCACTGGAATGACCCTGGGGGATGGGATGGGAGGGAGGTGGGATTGGGATTCTGGATGGGGAACACATGTGTGCCCATGGCTGATTCATGTCAGTATTTGATAAAAACCACTACAGTATTGTAAAGTAATTAGCCTCCAATTAAAATAAATAAATAAATTTAACAAAAATAAATAAATAAATATTGGGCTGCCTTTTGTATTTGTGTTGTTTATACATCATTAAGTACTTGGCAGAGAAGATGGGGGCAAGAGGGAAAGAGGCAGTGAAGCTTAAGACTTATTTGTTAAGAACAAGTACATCTTGACAGTCCATCTGAAATTTTCGTTGTAAATCAGTGAAAAATAGCAGTTGATTTACATAAAAAGGAAACCCCTGTTAATCTAAAATGTGAGATGTATCCATGAAGTCATTCACAATGTGCTATTCCAGAATATGTGACAGTACTCTGGAGTCAGTCTGTCTGGGTTCAGATCCTAGCTGTAAATAAGATAAGTAGTAATACTTTGAAGACATGCTATGGCTATTTTCTAAGGGCCTCAATGTATTGCCTAGTTTATACATTCTTTTACAGTTCTTTTGCAACATAGCTTGATAGATTTACCTGCTCTAAGTCCAGTTAACTTTGGCCACTTAAACACTTGGTAGATTTGTGGTGTCACTACTACTGCTGCTTGATTGCTTAGAATTCTTCTAGGGCAGGGCTTGGCAAACTACTGTCAGCAGGTCAAATCCAGCCTACAGCCTGTTTTTCTACTGAAGTTTTGAAACAATTATATAAAACAACAAACAACTCAAAGAAGATGTGACAGAGGCAGTATATGACCTGTAAAGCCTAAAATATTTACTATTTTTTGTAGAAAATATTTGCCAACCCCTCTTCTGAGTATGAATTCATTCTTTGTCTTCTAAACATCATACTTATCTTGCCAATAGCAAAGCAAGAAGCCTATCACATTCTGATACAGTGTAAATATGGTAAAGGAGTAGATTGTTGGTTTATTCCCCACCGTATAGTTCATCTAACCTTTGTTTTCAATGTAGCACCTAATGGAGATTTAAAACCTCACCGGAGAATTTCCTTTGCATGACTTTGAGGCAGGATTGTGTTGAAAATCTATGTGTGTATCCAAGAAAGACTTTTTAGATTGTGACCCATCCAGGTTGCTGGCTTGTTTAGAGTAAATACAAGTAACTAGACATCAGTTTTTTTTTTTATTTATAATAAGGAAATAACAACAGATATTTATTGGAGGACTTATAACCATTTTTAGCAAAAGTTTTATGACTTGAGTTTTATAACATCAGAGGTGCAGACAGACAGTCTAGTTTCTAAAAACAACCTAACAATATGAACATACTATTTTGTTTAAATTGAATGGAAAAAATTTTAAAAAGTAATTCTCTCACTCAGGACACAGAGCTGAAAATGAAATATAGTCTTATGGGATTCATGGTCATGAAAATGCTCAGTTACTATTTAAAGCTCTTTTTGGTTTAAATTTTCTTCCGAGTTCCTAATAACATTTAATATAGTACACACCATCAATGAAAAATATCTCTAAATCTAGGGAGACTTTCACCAATCTATGCAAGATTCTTTGTCTTTCAGATTTCCCTTTAATCAAGGCTACATAACATTTTAATTTCACACTTTTTCTCATACCTTAAAAGAGATGTATATATTTCTAGTCCACACCAAAGCAATTCTACATACAGGTTATCTGTGGTCAAAAAATACTGACTTTTCATATTCCTTGGGAATATTGAGAGTACTAAAAACAAGTGAATAAATGTGAGGGCACAGGAAACCAGCAGATGACAGAAACAGAGATGGACAATACACAGTAGTTCAGTGACACATTTCAAGAGAGTTGGGGTTTTGACAGAATAGAGAAGAAATGGTGTACAGAGAGGTAAATGGGTTGTGGGAGACAAAAACTAGCAATTGAGGAACTGCAGAGGAAGCACTGCTGTTAGGGAACAACCAGGCTTCCATTAGAACAGGAAGTTGGAAAAAAACACATTCAGACAGAACTTGAATTTCTGAGTGTATCATGAAAGGGCTTGAAAGAATGGTAAGAACTGCAAAATTAAATGCTGACTGAAACAGGCAGCTGGTAGTCTTAAAAAACTTCTGCAGAAAGGTGAGTGCTCAGTTCAAACTACATTGTAGAATGGGTATATGAGTATAGAGCGCACTTATTAACATTTACTCCTGCAGCTTAAGACAGGTATCAGCCTAGAAGATTAGAAGCTACTGAGGGCCTCCTCCCGGATCCATTATCTTGGCTTGCCTGGGAAAGAAATGTCAATTTATTCAGACCTCTGGCTTCCTTCCTGCTGCTGCTGCTGTCGCTTCAGTTGAGTCCAACTCTATGTGATCCCATAGATGGAAGCCAACCAGTCTCCCCCATCCCTGGGATTCTCCAGGCAAGAGTACTGGAGTGGGTCATCAGTTTGTTTTTAAACCATCTATTTTCTTCTGGTTGGTTTTCTCGTGTGCTCATAATGAATTATTTCTTTCTTTGGCTCTTCCCCTACCCTTTCCTCTGTGTGCACACACACATGTACATGCTCCCTTCAGCTGATTATTTGTAGTCTGGAAATTATTTCTTGGGTACATAGGATCACTGAATCATAGACTATTAAAGCAATAATATCATGTAATATTTTTGTAGTATTTAAGGATGCATTTTTCACCATTGCATTGTTTACACAATTAAACTAAGGTTCTTATTTTACACACCAGAAAACTGGAGTCATGAGAAGTTTAGTGAAATGTCCAGGATCACACAGCCAGGAAGGGACAGAGCTGGACTAGAGGCTAGGTCTTCTGACTGTCATTTCATTATCAAAAAATACAGCACTTTCCCTGCTATGTGTATGTCTCTTCTGTTCTCTGAGGTGCTAAAAGCAAGGTGGGTTGGAAAGGAAATGTAAAGGCAGAGACTGGCTTTCTAGCTTGTGCTCTCTTCCTTAGCATTCAGATTGGGCCTGTCCAGTTTCTCTCTCCATACTCCACAGTAAGGGAATATATTCCATTCAGTTTTAGCTTTTTATTCTAACTTGTCCCTGGATTGCTATGACTGCTCATCTTATTATTTTTGAAACTAAAGCTATTGTTGGTTATTTAGAGACAGACTCTGTTCTTTTTTCTTCCCAACTACTTCATCATTTTCAACCTCATCTGGGATATGATGATTTAATGAATTACCTTTAAGACAGAATTCCCTAGTTCTGCTAATCTCAACCTAGGTATACTTTGGCAAGCAGGGGCTGAGATTTCTAGGCTTCATTTTTTGGTCTTGTCTCCCAGATCTTCTTTTTTTTTTTTTTTTATCACATAAAACTTTTATTTATTTTTTTTTTAAATTTTTTTTTCTTTTTTTTTTTTGTTTATTATTTTTTAAATTTTAAAATCTTTAATTCTTACATGCATTCCCAAACATGAACCCCCCTCCCACCTCCCTCCCCATAACATCTTTCTGGGTCATCCCCATGCACCAGCCCCAAGCATGCTGTATCCTGCGTCAGACATAGACTGGCGATTCAATTCACATGATAGTATACATGTTAGAATGTCATTCTCCCAAATCATCCCACCCTCTCCCTCTCCCTCTGAGTCCAAAAGTCCGTTATACACATCTGTGTCTCTTTCCCTGTCTTGCATACAGGGTCGTCATTGCCATCTTCCGAAATTCCAGATCTTCTTTTTAAAAATACTTATTGCATACAGGGTCGTCATTGCCATCTTTCTAAATTCCATATATATGTGTTAGTATACTGTATTGGTGTTTTTCTTTCTGTATGCAAGACAGGAAAAAAGACACAGATGTGTATAACGGACTTTTGGACTCAGAGGGAGAGGGAGAGGGTGGGATGACTTGGGAGAATGGCATTCCAACATGTATAATATCATGTAAGAATTGAATCGCCAGTCTATGTCTGACGCAGGATACAGTATGCTTGGGGCTGGTGCATGGGGATGACCCAGAGAGATGTTATGGGGAGGGAGGTGGGAGGGGGGTTCATGTTTGGGAACACATGTAAGAATTAAAGATTTTTAAATTAAAAAACTAAAAAAAATAAAAATAAAAATACTTATTTATTTATTTGGCTGTACCAGGTCTTGACTGTGGTATGTGGGATCTTTTCTTCATTGTGGGATGCAGGTTCTTTAGTTGCAGCATGAGACCTAGTTTCCTGACTAGGGATTGAACTCAGGCCCACTGCACTGGAAGTGTGGAGTCTTAGCCACTGGACCACCAGGGACGTCCCACCCAGATCTTCCTTAATCTCAGCCTCTCTCTCTGTCTCTCTTTCCTTCTCTCCCTCTCCCCTCAGGAATATGTTTTAAAGACTTCTGTGAAAGTTCTTAGGAAAGGCTTCTGTCTCCATAAATGGAAAAATAAACCACCTGAAGTGTCCACTTCATTTTAGAAGCTACTTGGTTCATTTTTTCATGTCTCTAGAGAGCTGAAAGAATTTTTCCCCCAAGGTATAGCAGATTCTAGTGGGATTTAACAAGTGGAAACTGTGTGCAGATGATAGGGTTTAACTGGAGTGGATAAAGATTTTTTTTTTTTTAAGCTCATGAAAATATCCTTGGTTGAATTCAGAGAACTCTCTCTGTTTAAGATGGTCTCTTAGGACTTTTCATCTCTCAGCTCAAATTCCAAGCTTTTCAGGGACCACTTAACATTAGCTATACCTGTGTAGCCAAATCACTCTCCATATTTCATCGGCTAAGCTATATTGTCAGTGACTGGGAACCAATGATGGAGATGTTGACCACAGACCAGTCTGAATTAATGAAGCATTTTAATCTTCTGTTGCCTGGGATATGGGTCCTTAGAAGAGCCACTTATAAGTTTAAACATGAGTTGTTGGGTTTTCCATAAATGGTTAGCTGAATATTTCTTTGACTAGATTAAGTAGCCCTCTAGCTTGTTTATAGTAATCACCATTAAGTCATCACCAATTCTACGTGTGTAGGGTCCTAATCAGTGGGTCTCCCATATAAACCAGGCCTATTCTTTGGATTACAAGAAATTATGCTATAGTCACCGGCAGGTACACCCACAGTCAGATCTCATGGAAACAGATAAATCACTTAAGTAGTAATAAAGGAACAGAAGATAGTTTCATGCGTTTAAAAGAAAATCCAGATGCTACAGAATGGAGGGGGAGGCACAGGATTTTTTTTTCCTCCCAAAAGCAAATATCTACCTCTGGTCACTGGGCACTTCTACCTGGCCGCATGCTACTTTTCTGACTTTTTCACTCAACACACATGGATCCAATGCGCACTCCGTCCAGGTGCTACCTTTTGTCCTATACTTCACAAAGGCCCTTTTGTTCAGTGGCTCTTTAAAGTGAGCAGTGTAAATGATGGTCAACGGCTTTTTAGTAGCTCCTGCTGTTGCCGATCACTGGCTTCGCTTCGCTTCAGTTCCCCTGTTCGTTACTCTGACATTTGATGAGTTGAGATCTACCCTCTCCACACTGTGCAGAAAGCCTGAAGCCTCTTTAGCCAAGTAGCCAATGTTCACTGAGTACACCGACATGGATGCACCAGATGCTGAACGAGAGCTGAGCATGGAGGTGCTCCTTAGTGATTCGCTTAAGTACCAAATTCTGAGAGAGTGGAGGGCCTTGATGGAGGAAATATTTGAGATGCATGAAGAGGATGGTCAGGTGTCCTAGGCCAGGAACCTAAGTTATGTCACTGGCATTTTAAGTTTCAGAGCTTTGATTGATTGTAAATAACACTTTATTAGTTAGGCCAGAGTTGGACAAGACTTAATGACTGAACAACAGTGACTCCTACCCTTTCAGACTTTCCATACCCCAGCACTTGGATAAAAGGAAAATATTTGAAGAAGATATTTTGCTAAGATTGTGTTCTAGTGGCCCATTCTCCCTGTAGCCTTGAGTGACTGACATATGTACCCAGACACCCATAAATTGGAGCTCTATCTGGGCTTGTTTGCTATTGTAGATTCTGTTAATATCCCCACAACCCATCTTTACTTTACCTAAAGAGTTCTGTTCTTTGAGAGCCTGCCTTATTCTACTCAATCAAAAAGTGTAATTGAGGAACCATATACATGAACATTGGCCTGTGCCAATCTCTTGCTTCTCTCAAGCAAAAATGTATCCATATAATGTCAATGCTCATGATTCCAAAAGGGCCTAAATGTTAATCATTTGTCACTGAATTATCTCATTGAATGGTGAAATTTTCAGGCATTTTACAAGTCAGCAGAAGAAGGATTTTTGATGGTGGTGATGGCAATGTTCCTTGGTATTTCCTTTTGCTATCCTTGGAAATAACCATCTTTTTTGTGGTTGTTCACTTGCTAAATTCTGTCCGACTCTTGGGACCCCACGGACTGTAGCCCACCAGGCACTCTGTCCATGGGATTTCCCAGGCAAGAATACTGGAGTGTGTTACCATTTGCTTCTTCAGGGGATCTTCCTGACCCAGGGATAGAACCTGCATCTCCTGCATTGACAGGTGGATTCTTTACCACTGAACCACCTGGGAAACCCAACCACCTTTTAAAATCACATGCAAATATCCCAGTGAGCATTTTCCATACACTTGGATTCCATGACCTAAGTGATTGTGATTCCAGTAATATGGCATAGAAGCACACAGGTTCAAACAGACACAGTTACTCTAGAGTAGTGGCTTGAGGGCCATGTTCTAGCAAAGGCAATGGAAAAAGACCCAATTCTATAAGAGGCAAGCCCCCTTCTATATGGGAACCTCTAACTATATTCAAATTTGCTGCTACTGGAAGGTGGCTACATGCTATAAACAAAAGAGGGATTACCACCCTTCCCATCACCACATTCAGTCACCAGGGCTCTCAATTCTGCTTCCTCAATGTTTTCCATCTTTCAATTACCATTTCCACAGCCTTAGTTAAGATGTTCATTGCCTTGAGCATGGACAATGATAGACAATTCATGACTCCCCCTACTCCCCACCACAGTCTTTAGTTTCTCCCTCCTACAGTCCTCTCTATGAAGCACATAATAGATACTGAAAAATGTTTACTCAACTAAATAGAATGCCACAAATTCAATTTTACTATAGTGTGGTTGTGATTGAGTTATTATTACTATTTTTTTACTAAGCTAGAATTGACATATATAATTGGTTTCAGATGATGATGAGGTCTTTTCTTGCTCAAACCCATTCTTTAGCTCTCTGTTGCCTGCTGAAATAGGTGCAGGGTCCATAAATTGTCCTCCCCAGTCTTTTTCCAGCTTCTTCTCCCCTGGTGCTCCAAGATGGACTGGAGGTTCCTGGCATACATAACTTAGCCTTTGTCCTTTCCAATAGTCAATGCTTTCTGTGGTACACCTCCACCTTACTTCAGGTCCCTCCGCTTACCTCTTTCACATTGAATCCCAATAAGTCTTCAATGTCTGTCTCAAACGCCTTGACCATTTTATATAAAATAACCACCTGTTCTCAGCACTTCCTACCCTCCCACTCCATATTATTTTTCCCTTGTGTCATCACCATTTGAAATGCATTTTACTTATTTGTTTGGTTATTGTGTCCCCTCACCCCAATAGAATTTATATTCCATGATGACAGGGACCTTTGTAGTTTGGTTATTGTTATACTCATTACTGGTGTATATACACACTATTTTATATATACATATACACATACCTACCAGTACTTAATAGGTTCTTAATATTTTAATGAATACATAAATGTCATTTATAATGAAAACTGATTGAATATTTCAGTTGGAAGTTTTAACTCCCTCCTCTGTGATGTTTTGGTACTTTGTTTTTATTGCACTTCTCATATTGTGCCTTGCTGGTTATTTTTTTTTATATACCTACATACATCTGTGTAGTGAGGGTAGAAAAACATACATTTTGAAATATAAATATCAGAGTTGGGCAATTAGATATTACCACATATCCATCACTATGACTAAAATTTAAAAGAGTGACAAAGCCAACGTGTTAGTGAAGATGTGGAGGAATTGGAAGTGGCAAACATTGTTGGTGGGGTTACTAAAATGGTACAATCAGTTTAGGAAGAGTGTCTGGCACTTATAAAACTGAAAATATACCTACTCTATGACCATTCAATTCCATTCCTAGGTACGTACCTAAGAAAGTAAAAGTGAAAGTGTTAGTCATTCAGTCCTGTCCAACTCCTTGTGACCCCATGGACTATAGCCTGCCAGTCTCCTCTGTCCATGGAATTCTCCAGGCAAGAATACTCGAGTAGGTTGCCATTTCCTCCTACAGGCCATTAAATTGAGCTTGGTGCCCCGAAGTGTCATGCTGCTCCTCATTCATAGAGGTGACACTCAAAGCCATGTCTCTGCTAGTTTTCACTGAGGCAACCACCTTCTCTCAGTGACCCCTGTGACCAATGGTACAGAACTGTGAGATGACTGGTCAGAGTTCAGGGGTCAGTCTATGGCCATGGAAGAAAGTAGAGCTAATTGGCCCACCTGGGCTTCAGATTGGCAAGCACGGCCTCGTTAGCCCTGTGTTGGCTCCTCCCTCCTGCGTGTTCTGGCTACCAATTCTGTTTCCCAAAGGGACCTTTGGAATCCAGGGGTTCTTGGTCAAATTTTTTCCTCTCTGGGTCTCATAAACATGCCCGAGAGTATTCTCTGTCCTTGATTTTCAGGAATCAAGCAACAAGGAAAAGCAGACTGACATGAAGGTGCTGACCCTTTCATGAGTTTTCCAGCTTCTTTGATGAGTTTTTATATCCTCATCTAATCTGTTCATTCCTAGGGTAAGTAATAGTCACAAATGTTTCTTCTGCCAACACTTGACCTTCTAAGCTGTGGAGGGTCACGCATCACAAATTGTAAGGTTAGCTCTGAAAATGAGTCTTTCAGACACAGATGAGGGAAAATTCTCCCGATCATTCGTTTCATCTTCATCTTCATGCCTCCGCCAAGTTCAAATCACTCTGTTCCTCCAAAATTTCAAGTTTTCTCCCCCTGCACTCCCTGGTCCTTAACAAGCTGTTGATGTTCCAGGAAATGTCTTTTCCTATGAAAGACACATCATGGCAACGAAACAGCTGGAGTCCTCTGACAGCAAATCAGTGAGGCCTTGGGGTATCAGTGTGATGAGCAACTCAGCCAGAAAGTGTCTATTCTCTAGCTGAGCAAATGTCATCTCCACCAGGAAGCTGTAAAAGGATGGCGAGAGACTGTGCTGAAGTGTCTGTGAGGCTGAGTTCCAAGGAAAAAAAAATCTATAAATACAAATATGCTGCAATATGGGAGTGCCTGATTCAAGGGTAAATATATGAATGCATCTCTCTTTAGAAGATTCAGAAGCACAATTTACATGCTCTACACATTAAATGGAAATGATTATAAGTAATGTGTCTTAATAGCATAAGCTTAATAATATTAATTCATAGATTTCCCTATGATAGACTCTTGTAAGAAATTAATTGTGGAACTAAACTAAATAAAATTTACTACCTTTGTACTCGATGAAAATGGCTACCTACCACCAGCAGGATAAGTCTGCTGAGTTTAGCTGTTAATTGGAATTGGTTCGCACTAATCCTTCCATACCTTTATTAAAGTTATCAATATCTTTCTGAGCAGAGGCCCAGGCCAGTTCAAAATAAAATTGTGTGTCTGTGTGTGTTGGGATAAACGTAGATACATACCTGGAAGACTAATATTAAATCACCAGAAATTTATTTTGCCATGTAGGAACACACACACACACAATTACCAACTACTATTATTGTTATTTTATGAAAGAAAAGGCAGTTTAAAAATAAGCAAGCGTGAAGGCCAGAGTATTAAAATAAAAACAGCCAATTCAGTCGACTACATTAAATTAATAGGACTAACTTAGTCTCTGTGAAAAACAAAATTGAAAAATAGGCAAATCAAAAAATAAAAGCAAAAACATAATTAAATTTAGCCTTTGCTGTCTTTGTTTGTGTTTTCACTTCATCCCCAGCAGGGGTAAACTCTATCACAGACTGGCACAGTTCCATGAGCTGCCATATGGAAACAACTGATTGAGAGTTTGGGTGGATCCCAACTATTAATATAAGAAATGGGCTAGGGACTATAATTCTGAATCGGGTCCTTTCACAAAGCTTTGTTCCAAATATGAACCTTCCCTCTGACTAGACAATGCCCTCTTTATCACAGGATTTTGACAAGGTTTCTCAGCATTAAAAAAAAGATCTAGGTGTAACTTGGATTCTCTGGTCTGCTGAATATTCGTGAGGGATAGTTAAAAAACAAACAAACAAACAAACAATAGGATGATCAATGGGATGTGAAAATCTGATTGATCCAAAAAAATTGTTAGCATATTAAAAAATGAAGCTACTCCTCTTGTATCTTGGAAGAGCTAGTCAGTAATGGTAAGTCTTTGAAAATTATACTTTTTACTCCAAATTCTACTGAAATAATTTGATGTTAAACCAGCTGATCACTTATTATATTGCATTAGTTATTTAGACTTTCTGTATGGTTTTGACTATCTGCTTTCCATTAGTTGATTTTTTTTTTACTTTATATTTGATCATTGTGACTTATGCCAGATTCCTATTGTTCCCTTGACCCCAGGATCAGGATATAAGCAAATAATAGTTGTCCTTTTTATAACCTTGTGGTTTTCATCCTGGCACATTATCATGCCAAATGGTTCACACTCTTTCTAGCTTCCTTTACCATGTAGACTTGTGGTACTTACACGTATTTCTTTCTGACTTATTTCTTATGCTGGGACAATTCCGACATCTCTTCCACTTGACATTATTTTCCCATATCTTTCAGTGTTCTCACTTATTTGTTACCCAGCAAGATATAAATATTGTTCTCAACTGAAAATTCAATTCAATAAAGATATATTTGGAGCTACTATTGCAAGGCACTGTGTTAGGCTCTGTGGAGAATTCAGAGTTGAGTGTGGCTCAATTTTTGCCTCTAAGGAATTTATGGTTGAGTAGATGGTGAGGATAAAATAATCACCCCAATGTCTACTAAGAGCTGGACCAAAAATACCTACTAAAAGCTAGTTTCCCAGAGGAGAAATATGAGGAAGAAGACAGTGTATCTAGATAAGTGACTAGAAAAAGGTTTAAAGAGGAGTGGGTATTTGAATTGGATCTTGAAGGTGTATAGGATTTCGATAGGCAGGGATGAAGAGAGCTGAAATGATTCCTGATGTTGGGGCCAATGTGAAAGAAGCAGGAGAGACTCCAAATTGAAGCCTGTCGTCCATCTTAAAGACAGGATGTGAACTGGGCCTGAACCCTGACCAAGAGTAAGAAAACTGTTACTAGTGAAAACCAGGTCTTGTGGAGACTTCCCTCCCTAAAGATGGCAAACACAGATTGTAGTTGAGGTCAGGCTGCCCCTGTTAGATTAACCATGGAGACATCCCCCAGCTTGTTAAGCATTGTTCGCCCCCCACCTTTAACTGTAATTGTTTGTTCTCCTAGCACCTGCTTGTTGTAAAACTCAATCATATGCGACAAAGAGGTTGCTAACATAGAGCTAATCAAGTAGTGGGGGGTATAGAAACATCAGGGTCCTTGTTGGGAACTGATTCCCCTTGGACCTGCTGGTGTAGTAAACTGTACTCCATTGTCTTGCAAGTCCTCCAAGGTGTGTTTTTCGACTCTGGATTCCACAACACTGATGATTGCTCACACAGAATTTGGAGTCTATGGCAAATGTAAATAAATAAAAATGCTACCAATTTAAAGGCTATGTTGATTTAAACTCAGCAAGTTATAATTGGCTTAACATAAGTATTTTCATCCTGTTAAGAGTAGTGAGTTAATAAATTAATTTATAAAACACGTGGAGTTAATTGGGTTCACATGTGTTGGCTATGCACTCTTTGGTAGGTTACTTAGCACATCTATGCCTCAGTTCCCTTACCTGTTAAAACTGAAATAATGGTTAAAACAGTGTCTGGCATGTCGTAACATTAGAAGTTAGAACGCACCCTCTGTGTGTGTGCTCAGTTGTGTCTGACTCTTTGCGATCCCGTGGACTGTAGCCTGCTCCTCTGTCCATGACAATTTCCAGGCAAGAATAGTGGAGTGGGTTGCCATTTTCTCCTCCTGGGGATCTTGCCAATCCAGGGATTGAACCCGCTTCTCTTGCATCTCCTGCATTGACGGGTGGATTCTTTACCACTAGCAGCACCTGGGAAGCCCAAGCAAACAATAAATTGCTGCTATTATTTTTTCCCAAACAGAGTCAGTTAGTGGAGTGAGATTGTTTCTTGAAGTCTCTCTGCACTTGCGGAGGTCCCATGGGCCAACTGTTGAAGGCAATAGCAACCCATTCCAGTACTCTTGCCTGGAAAATCCCGGGGACAGAGGAGCCTCATAGGCTGCAGTCCATGGGGTCGCAAAGAGTCGTACACGACTGAAGCAACTTAGCAGCAGCAGCAGCTTGGGCCAATTTGCAGACTGACCACTGAAATTCTAGATCTGAGCTCTCTGCTCATAGCCATGATCTGGAAGTCTTATACTGGGTACAGCTTAGGCTTGAAAGGTTACCAGGAAAAAGGAACACATGTGTATTTCAAATCATATGTAGCTGGCAGAGAGGTTTGAAGCTTACTGAGCGTCACTTTGCTTGAAGTAGACAATTTTCCAGATTTAGTTACAGGATGCTCAGAGCTGCTGACACCTTTGTGAGTACAGGTGTGAGGCAGTTAGGCATGGATGTGTGAGATTTTTTTTTTCCAGCTGATACAAAGAAAGTCTGATTGCTTTGCTTTGGTGCCTAACAATAGGCAGAGCAGCTGTGGGCTCACGCTGGGATTACTGGGAGGGAACGTGTTTTCCTCCTGGGGTGGGAGGAGGTTTTAAATTTGGGAAGTTGCTTTGTGAAAGAGGGGCTGGAAGAAGTTGCTGCTGCGGGCTTCCCGGCTTTTGGGAGACCAGGTTTGTCAAACTTACTTAAAAGGCCAACTACATTTATTTATTTTTTTAGGATACAAAAGCATTCCTAAAAATTGAAGGTGCTTCCTGAGTGTGTATTATGCTTTGTTAACATATAATAGACTGTTGACAGAGAGGAGTCAAAATGAAATCCTTTGCAGCTATGGGTCTTTGAAGATCCATGTGACTTGAGAGTCAAGGTTAGTATAAAAGTCAGATTCACTTTATTTATAATCCCGTTTTGTTTACCACTTATATTTGTTACTTTGTCCAAACTGGTACTACTCACCCCATGATAGGCTGATAAATCAAGAGACAGGGTGTTGGGGTGAGGAATAGCAACTTTGTTTGGGAAAGCAAAAGAGAAGGTGGTGGGCTAAAGAATCATCCTGCCCTGGTTTGGATATTAGTTTCTTTTGTGCTACCAAGAGTGGGGTGGGTGCGGGCTGGAGGCAAGATCAAAAGACAATAGGTCTTACAAATGTTTTGATGCTGGCCAGCCCCCAAGGGGATTTGTTACATTGTTCTTCTAGCACCTGTTGGAACTTGGGCCTGGTTGAGATATTGCCTTGAACTAAGCAAAGGTATTTTATGCTCCAGAGTGGGAGGTCAGGTTCACCAAAATGATGTATCTTTTAAGCTAAAGGCCACATCCCTTTAGTGCTTAACTTGCCTGCCTGTTAGTAAAAGCCAGTTCGAGTGTCTGCCGCACAGTGAGGCCCAATTGAAATGCCAGAATTTGGAGCAGAGAAAGGTTTATTGCAAGGCCAAACCAGAAGAGTAGATGGTTTGTATGCAAAACCTTCCAAACTCTTGGATGGTTTGGGGCAGGGGGCAGGTTTTTATAGGCAAAATTTGGGGTGAGGGCCGCAAGGTGTGTGGCTTTCTTCTGACTGATAGATGATGAGGTAACAGGGTGGAGGTCCACGAATCTGGTGCACAGCCTGGAGTTACTGCGTCCACCTGGGTGGACGCCTTTAGTTCCTGCAGAAAAACTCAAAGATACTGTTTTGTATATCCTTTCCAGAGAAATGGGGAACTTGTCCTATGGCTGCAGTATTGTTTCTTGACTGCTGCTCCTTTGTTTTTGCATCCCCTCCCTTCCCTGATGAGCAGCTGTTTGAATCTGCCCTTTGGAACTCAGGGAAGGTCTAGGAGGCTGAATGAAGCCTATTACTTACAAATGAAAAACGGGGGACCCAGAAAGGCTTTTGTGCCCAGAAGGGCTCTACAGGGCCCTGCTCAGTTTCATGCCTGCTTGACCTAATAAAACTAAGCAAAAGCAATTGAATACAAAGGCTTAAAGTATAAGAATCTGATCACTTATGGAGTTGGGTTTGTTCTTCCAGATCACACATCGAGCTTTTGCAATGGACCAGGCATTGTAATAGGCACTTGAGAAACAAGGATATTCCCAGTCCTCAAGGATCTTCCCTTCTGGTTTGCGAGGAAATGGTAAGTCCAGTAACAGATGTATGGAGTAGTGAATGGCAGCTAAGGTGGAGTGACTGGGGATTGTGTTTACTTCATCTCTGATCTCATGCCTCTCCCAGTGCCTGCTTGACAAGTAGAGGTGAAAAGATTTTTAAATTTACAATAGTAAGAGGGAAATTTTACACAAATGTGCTGGAGTCCGGAGTGTGCATAAGGTCCAGCCACTGAAGCGAGTCATAGCAGCCATAGTCTTTTCTGCATTGAGGTCTCACCTCTTTGATGAATGAGCTCAGAGTCTTGTCTTTGGATGCTGCTGACTCTCTTCTTGTCATTTCCTTAGCTTGTGAGGGTCTGTGCTCAGCTGAGGTCTGTTAAGATCATCTCACAGGTTATTTGAGCCTGGCTGCCCTAAACAGGTGAGGCAGCTCTCGGACTCTCTCCTCTTTGTGGCTGCCACTTCTACTTAGGACCAGAAGCGCTCACTGCTTTTCTGAAGAAATGCACAAAGTCAGGAGGGCAGCCACACTTGGCCCTAATCTGCTCAGAAGTTGAAGGTGGTGTATATATATATATGAGTCAGGAGCGAGGTATGAGGAAGAAATGACAACAGATGTAGAGATGCAGTTAGTCAAGGCACCAGTTTTGAGAAATCCATCTTCTTGGTCAGTTGGATCAGTTTCTGTTAGTAGTGACATGGAATCTTTGAACTAGTTTGATGGGTTGGAATATTGAGAAACTTTCTTTCTCTTTTAATTTCAGTTCAGAAGGAACGTTGCTCAGCTCACTTTCTGTGATATATAAACCAACCCCTGGCAAAATTACGAAGTCAGGAAAATTGGTCTTTGGTAGTTCCTCATCTTCACTCCCTTCCTGGCCTATTTCCTCCTCCTTATCCCCACGATGGTTTGTTCCTTCCTTTTTCCTTCCCTCCTAGATTCCCAGAGCCCACAATCTGTCTTCTGTGCTATCTATAAAATCCTGTCCTATGAGAGCATGGAGAACTGCTCCTTCATAAAGGAGGAATGACTGATGGCAGCCCCAAGAGCCACTGCATAGAAGGGGACTCAGTTGGTGGGATAAATCTCTATATGAAATTTTTGGCAGTTGGAAGTGGCTGGAGCTAGGGGTGAGATGGGATGGAGGCATTTTGTTTCCCTCCTGAAGCTCCCTGAGTCTAATCTCAACAGGCAAGTGGACTTCTTGCTTAGTATAGTGATAGAGATCAGACTGACCTGGATTATACCCTGGATTCATTGTTTAATAGTTGTGTGGCTTTCAACAAGTCCTATAACATGTTTGTAACCAATCTGTGTCTCAATTTCCTCCTGAATGTGGGCGAAAATACCTGGCTCATAGGGTTATTTTATGGATTTGGGGATGTGGTAAGGCTCTTGGCATGGGCGTTATCCCATAGAGTGATCATTTAAGTGTTTAGTATTTCAAGTGCCACCCTATTTATGGCACCTCTCTGCTCGGAAGGCTTCCATGATTTCCTGCTGTCCTAGAGAACAAAGTCCTAAACCTTGGTGCTTTCAACTCTGAGATTGGACCAAAAAATAAAATACTCTTAAGAATGCTTTCAGAGAAGGCAATGGCACCCCACTCCAGTACTCTTGCCTGGAAACTCCCATATACGGAGGAGCCTGGTAGGCTGCAGTCCATGGGGTCGCTGAGAGTTGGACATGACTCAGCGACTTCACTTTCACTTTTCATTTTCATGCATCGGAGAAGGAAATGGCAACCCACCCCAGTGTTCTTGCCTGGAGAATCCCAGGGACGGCGGAGCCTGGTGGGCTGCCATCTATTGGGTTGCACAGAGTCGGACACGACTGAAGCGACTTAGCAGCAGCAGCAAGAATGCTTTGGACGGTCTGTTTCCATCATCTTTGACTATGGAGTCAGACTTGATTGAAGGACAGAGAGCTTTTCCTGGAGAGCAGTGAAATGTATATTCAGTTCAGTTGCTCAGTCGTGTCTGACTCTTTGCGACCCCATGGACTGCAGCATGCCAGGCCTCCCTGTCCATCACCAACTCCTGGAGTCTACCCAAACTCATGTCTGTTGAGTTGGTGATGCCATCCAACCATCTCATCCTCTGTCGTCCCCTTCTCCTCCCACTTTCAATCTTTCCCAGCTTCAGGGTCTTTTCAAATGAGTCAGCTCTTCATATCGGGTGGCCAAAGTACTGGAGTTTCAGCTTCAACATCAGTCCTTCCAATGTGTATAAGCATAGGTAAAACCAGTCCTATTCTGTAGAAAAGCATGCAGAAATCTGACCTAAGTCCTCTTCACTTTGGGCAGCGCTTGGATAGATCCCAGAAGCATGCAGGGTATGCTGGTTCTCCGTGAATGGGTAACAGGTTCTAGTCACGATTAAGCTGATGCTGAAGAAAATAAACCACACAGCTCAGGCACAGAGACCTTGAACTATGACCCTATTGTCCTGGCTTTCAGTCTGGTGGATTTTGAGGCCACTTTTCCCTATACTGACTGGAGAAGGAAATGGCTACCCACTCCAGTATCCTTGCCTGGAGAATCCCACGGACAGAGGAGCCCGGCAGCCTACAGTCCATGGGGTCGCGAAGATTCAGACATGACTGAGTGACTAACACTTTCTTTTCCTTTACTGAACCATGCTGTCTCCTGTTTTCTAGGGTGGGATAGGTTTGGGGCTGAATAACAAAACTCCTTTTCAGCCATTAACAAATTAGTTGTAATTAATTTCTCAGAGCCACTCGCAATCCCATGTGTTACCCTAAGGAAAGGGGTCACTTAGACAGGAAAGTGTAGGTGAGAGACAGGAGATTCTACAGGGAGGTCAACAGCAGATGGTACTCGGCAATGGAAGGCAGCAGGAGGGCCCTGGGCAGCTGGAGAGCTTTGAAAAGAGGAATGCCCCAACCAAGTGTCCTCTGCCTTTCAGGTGTACTTCATTTGCCTTTGGGGGCAGGAAGGGGGGATATATTGATGGCTGAGATTCAGGGTTGACTTGAAATCTGCAGAGGACAGGTCACCTAATACTGACCTTCAGACAGTGATGTTGAAGTTTGCATTCAAACAAGTTACTCTTTGCAGTTAAAATCTCCACAAATGAGTCCTTTTCGTAAGCTGCACTGAACATGCTCATGAATCATGCTTATCTATGGATTTACCCTTGAAGGGCTTAGAGATGCAGTCTATCAAAAGTGGCTTAGATCCTCATCCTGCCTCTAGGATTGTCATTGATGAATGTATTTGGATGGTTGAAGTCCCCATCATGGCACCTCCATAGAGCTTGGCCCAGACCCTAGTTTTTAGCTGTGCTTGTCTTGTGCTCTGATACCTCATGAGTCTTGCTATTTCTAAATTTTATGCAATTTAGAGAAAAAAATTTAAAGATATTTCCAGGGAATATAATACTCACATTGGATGACCGAGGAAACGTTTCCTGATCTCCATGTACCCAGGAAACCAAATTGGTAGGGTAGCTTCAGTGAATTGCCAAGAACACTTAACACTTACCAGTGGTGTGACCTTGGTCAAGTCACTTTCCCATGAGTCTGGTTTCCCTTCCATGATACAGGGAGTGATTTCCCTACTTCATAGGATTGTGGTGTTGATTAAATGAGAAGGTGTTTGAAAGTAGATGATAATGTATGAATTGCAGAAGGAGCTCATCAGAGGAATAACAGCCTGGAAGAGGCAAAATAATATGCAAATATCAGGTATTAATGTCAAGAGGTATTGCAAGGTATTGCAATCCAGTGGTTTGCTGTGGTTCCCAACCTTCCTGGCACTGGGGACGGGTTTCATGGAAGACAATTTTTTTTCGTGGACCAGGGGAGGGGGGATGGTTTGGGGATGATTTAAGCACATTACATTTATTGTGCACTTCTAATCTAATGCCACCTCTTATCTGACAGGAGGTACCAGTCCATGCCCAGAGGTTGGGGACCCCTGGATTACAGAATAGGCTCTGTAATCAAACAGCTTGGCCTCACATGATGGTGTTACCATTTACTAGCTGTGTCATTTTGTATGTTAAACTCTGAGGCTCAGTTTCCTTACCTGTAAAATGGGATAATAATGGAACCCGTTGCCATAGGGTAGTTATGAAGAGTAAGTTATTAATGAATGCTCAGTGCTTAGCACAGGACCTAGCACATAGTCAGCTGCTATTATGAACAAAGTAGTGAAACAGTAACCAATTCCTTGCAGTGTGCAGCAATGATCAACTTCCATACAGTCACGTTTGATTATTAAATACCTTTGTTGTGAGGTTGGCAGGACAGATATTACCATCATTTTATGTGGGGGTTAGCCCCTCAGGGATCCTCAGCAATGGTGAAAGGCCTTTGTTTTGGAACCCAGAGCTCTGGATTCTTTCTTAATGTCAAAGCCTGCCTCTTCTGCCTATGTTTGAAGCCTGACCTACGATATGGATTATCATCAAGTTATCAAATAAGCCACGGGCAAGGGCAAACGAGGCTTCGTCACTTCTTCTCTGTGTTGGGTAACACACCTGAATCAGAGGCCCCTCACTTTGGCTCCTATTACTAATAAATATATTTCATCATGAACTAGATTGTAGCTTCTTTCTAATAGAATTGAAGAATGTTACTGTCTATTGTGTTCTGTAAGCCTTTCCCATGCCTGTTTATTACGAAGCTATCTTTTTTTAAAACTTCTTTGTTAATCACAGCAGATATCTCTGTCATTTGGGGACTCACTCTGTATTAATGAATATGGATTGAACTCCTCCTAATTGTTCTCTGAATACCTCCCAATTTTCAGGAGGGTAATTGATTTCAATCAACTTCTTTAGCGTACTCTCTACACTGTTGAAGCCTATAATTTTCAAGTTCAATATTTGTGTGCTCACACCCTCAGGAGTGCTTCAGTTATATCCTGTTTTAATCCCGGGATTCTAACCAGTCACCAACTTGGAGTATATTTATCATTGAACTCATTGTTTGGTATGGCTGGGCCATGCTTTAAGACATAACTCTTATATGACCTCTAAATTTTCTGAAAAGCCAAATTACAGGAGCACTTTTAAATTTAAACTACAATCTACTTGGCTTTAGCGAAGAGTTTATTGAAATGTTTCCCATGCCTTTAGCTGTATAATAGTCTGGGGTGAAGAAAATAAAGGTCACATGTTAGGTGTTTACTGTAGACAATTAGTCAAAGAGGACACACTCAGAAATAAGCTCATTGGGAAGACACTAATTCATTTACAAAAATCCAGTTATAGTTTAACTTCTAGAAATGCAGATAATAAATATATTTGGATACAGTTCCATATAATAGCTTTTTCTAGTTTTGAGAAAATTTTCCCATCCTAATTTTTTTCCTTTTTTCCCCCCTCAAGTGTGTGTTCAAAGATCTATGGTGATTTACTATTTTTCTATGTAATTTGGAACAGCTAATTTTACCCTACACTAGATACTGTATCATTAGTTCAGCCTCTAAGAGCTCAAAGCTTATCAGATATTTTTGGGAGGAATACCTAAACTGAGACTAGCTGCTTTCATCACTATATTTGTACTGCAGTTAACCTCATTGAGGTTCTTACTGCCATTCTTCAGCTGGACTATTGCAAAAGCTTAACTGGTCTTCCTCTCATCTCCCTACGTCAAGTTATCACACACTATTGCCAGAATAATCTCACCCAAACATTATGCTTTCCTTTGTTAGGTCTGCAATGGCTCCCTGTTACCACTGGCCTGGAATGCCAGATCCCATAATCTGAATTTAAAATTTACCTTTCCAACTCTATTTGCTATTATGACTTCACATACCATATGCTCCAGCCAGCCTAACTATTGTGATTCCTTGACAGTAGGAATTGTCCATGCACGTTTATACATACCCCTGTGTACGTACCCCTGTGTCTACTTCGGCTGATCCTTCCATCTCCAATAATACTCTCTTCACCACCCTTTCTCCATCTGCATTTTATGCATCTGCATTTGTTAGGGTAAACAGAGGGCCTCCTCCCCTCCCCCATTTATAACAAAGTGACCATAGAGTAAAAAGGCTTTAAAAACTCAGAAGTTCACTTTTTTCTCACGTGAAAGCTCCATTGTGTTTCAGAACAATAGTGGCTCTGCTTTGCATCTTCATTTCAGAATTTAGGCTTCTTTACAAGTTGTCAATTCAACAAGTTACTGCTCTAGCATTCCCTAAGACGTGATTCTCGTTTGAATGGTCGAGGCTTCCCCACCTCCCCAACCCCCCCCAACACACATCCAGGATCTAGCTGGAGGAAGAGGAAAGTGAATAAGGCATGTCCACTCTGTCAAGGCGGAGGCCTGGAAGTGGTACATGCCACTTCTCAGATTCCATCAGAAATTAGCCACACACTCCGAGAGAGGCTAGGCAATGTAGTCTAGCCACACATGTGGAAGAAATGGAGGACAAATTTTGGTGGCCAGCTAGAAGCTTGTCACATTGTTGAAATCTGACTCACGTGCTGTCTCCTTCAGATTTTTCTTGAGCCCCTCAGCTGAAAACCATTTCTCTTTTGAACTACTCTGGCCTGGGGATTCTGACTGTCAAGTGTATCAGAATCTCCCATGGTTCTTGTTAAAACTATAGTCTTGGTATTAGCATATACACTACTATATATAATAGATAAATAAGGACCCACTGTATAGTACAGGGAACTATTAAATATCTTGTAATAACCTATAATGGAAAAGAATCTGAAAGAATGTATATACAACTGAATCACTTAGCTGTGTGCTTGAAACTAACAACATTGTAGATTATGATAAAATAAAAAGATTTAAGATTGCAAACGGAAGAGAAAAAAATGAGTCTGAATCAGAGTAGGGCCTGAGAGTCTGCACTGTTAACAAGCTTCTCAGTGATACCCACGCACTGGTAAGCAGAACATGTTTTGAGTATGGAGGTTCAAACCTATTTTCTGTTCCCCATCTGTGAGATGTAACTTTTCCTCCTTCATACTAGCTATTCCTGTGCATATCTTAACCTCCTTACTAGACAGTTGACTCTCATAGTAGACTTGGGATCTCATTGGCATCTTTCTCATCATGCCTCCCTCCATCACCAAGAATAGTCTTGTACATTTAGAGGTACTTAATAAATATTTGAATAATTGAGCAGTGTCAAGTAATTCAGAATGTTGAGCATAAACTTTCAAAAAGCAGCACTGTTTGTGCCAAGTTCTGGACTATGCTTAGTGCAATCACTTGTTTGGAAATGCTTTATTGGAAGCCCTCACACCCATGTAGCCCAGCCAAACCCAGGGAGGAGCTGACCTAAGTGGAATTTAGCAAATGGAGACCACATTTTATCAAGGACTTTTCCCCTCTGTGTACTGTGGAAATGCTAATACCTGTGTTTAGAATTCATTTCCAGGGTCTTTCTCTGTAACAAGAGTGGGTTGTTTTCGTTTGTTTTCACATGTGTGTGCACGCGCTCGTGTGTGCACATGTCCATGCCCACAGGGCCTCACAAGCCAGTGTGATAAATTTTGTTGAATTGGCAGTTTTTCCACCTGAAAGCACTCAATGATCTTTCATTTGGAAAGTCTCAAGTTGGGCTCCAGTTAAGACTGGATGAGAATGACCCTTCTCAGCTTGGCACCACATTAGCTTGTTCTTTTCTCAATCCTGACATATGTATTCATGTTCTGGGCCTTGAGGGTTGGAGTAGAAGAAGAGAGAGGGCATGAGCTGGCTGGGGTTTTAAGACCAAGGCCATTTGGTAATCTCACTCGAACCACATGGAGCAAAATAAGACCTGAGGTCTCCTGTCTTGCTTCTCTTGCAGGCAGGATGAAACCTCTACCTGGAAATTGCTGTACATGAGACAGGACTGAAGTTTCCCTTTGGGGCTGTATGCAAAAAGATTTCACAGGCAAATGATTCACGTTGTCAAGATCTTAGAGATTCTTAGCCTAGTTGAAGAAATGAGTTTTAGTCTCTCTTAACCCCACCCCACAATTGACTAAGGCAGCAATCACAAAGCACAGAACTTCATTGTGGGCTCCTCACTTGTCACCTGCAAGGCTTGCCTGCCCCTTGGTAGTACCTTTTTAGCCCTTAATTCCATTAGTAGGCTTTGGAATTGAAAAAGGAATATTAAGACATGCTACTCATTTTTCCTGACCCCTCACTTTCCTTACTGTGATGATGTAAGGGTTTATAATATTATCTGCATGTCATGTCTTGATAAGTTATTGCACGTTATTGTACAGGATTTTGTAAGTAGTTTACATGTTTTAGCCTTTCCCCATCCTTGGTGAGACCTTATAGCGTCATGAGAATAAAAATGTTCCTAACAGGGTTGGGACTAGGGTGAGGCATGTCAGGTCCCTAGGGAGGAAAATTTAAGGAGGTGCTCACTTGACAAGTATAACCCTGTTCTTTCCAGACCCTGAGAGTGAGAGTTTCCTGAAATCTTGTGCTTAGGAGCCTGTCTGGCCTTCTCCTAGTTCAGGTCCTAGCTGTCAAAGCAGAGACCCTGAAGTACCAGTGTTTCTGAGATTATTTGGAGAGTAGAGTCCATTCTTTAACCCCCTTTGTTTTTGGTAAATGCAAGGATCCTCCACATGCAGACAGGAGACACTAAAAATAAAGCTCAGCAATCATGTTTTTATTCATCGCGTGAATGTAACTGTCATTCTCTTTACTTGCCCTCCATGCTGTAGCTAAAGAAAGTCTTGACAGAGACTTCTAATAAGCACACATTCATTATTAGTTTTGGGGCTCTCCTTGGATTTAACTCTTGACATTGGTCTCAAAGCCCCTTGAATTTTCAGATCATCAATGGCACATCTCAATGCAGACAAACACATTATTCCTCTGCTGCCTAACAATAACCACTTGCAAGGTGTACGTGAATGCCACCTAATTAGCTGTGACATGCATTTTTGGCATATGTCGGAAGTTAAAGCCACTTCCTTAGAGGAACTCAAACTCTGAATTTATCTTTATTAAGGCCTTGTCCAAATGATAAATATACACTGCCTCCTTGCTATCTACTGCTTGGAAATAAATCACTTTAGGATTGATTTGCTAACGACTTTCTTCACTCCAAGTGTCCTCCTGCCCCAGAGGTCATGCTGTCCTTCTTCACAAACACTGGTAACCAAACAGACCCCAAGCTGGCCATGCAGTGAACGAATTGAGGAAACTGGCACAAGGGGAAGTGATTCCCTTCACACAGTCCAGAAAAAGCAGCTTTATAGGCACAATATTCTGGGAAAAAAACAAAAGCCCGCCAAACAAGTGTGGGGTTGCAAAGAGTAGGACATGATTGAACAAGTGTGGAGTATGTGAGTGAACAGATGGGGTGTGTTCACTTTTTTAAAGCAAAATACTATGAACTTTGGTACTTCAGGAAGTACAGACTCCTCCAGGAGTTGGCTGTACTGGAGTGGGGAGCCTATCCCTTTTCCAGTGGATCTTCCTGACCCAGGAATCCAACCGGGATCTCCAGCATTGCAGGCAGATTCTTTACTGAGTTATGAGGGAAGCGCCCAGGAGTCTGCTAGGTAATTGAATAAGCAAAACTGGCTGTGTAGGAGACATTCTTGAGGGATGGGCACTTTTGGGAAGCAGAAGAGAGATTTCTCATCCATACCAGCCTTATCTTGCCACATGGGAACGTGGGCCAAATCTTGTTAGATCTTTTGATTCTTCAAGAGGATGTATATGATAATTTTTTTCCCTAACACAACACTTCTGTCCTTTTATGTTGGAAAGTTAAACTTTTTAAGTTACTATGAGGGACAAAATATCCCAGAAGGAAAGATTTATCTTGCTAAGTCTTGAACTCTAATGCCAGCCAAGTTCCTTGTTCAGGATCACAACTTAAAAAAAATTTTTTTTTGATGTGGATCATTTTTAAATTCTTTACTGAATTTGTTACAGCTTTGCTTCTGTTTCATGTTTTGTTTTGACTGTGAGGCATGTGGGACTTCAGCTCCCCAACCAGGGATCGAACTTGTGCCCCCTGCATTAGAAGGCAAAGTTTTAACCACTGGTCTGTCAGGGAAGTCCCAGGACCACAACTCTTGATTCACTTGGTGACATTTGATGATTCTGCCAGTCAAGATTTGGTTGTATATTCTTAAGATAACCAGATATTAAGATTTTATTTTCAAAAGTCAGGTTTGTGATGATCTTTGTCTCATTGCACTCACTAAGCTCCTTCTGGCAGAACACAACCGTAGACACCTGATTTCCATTAGCACATGCAGCTAACTGTTCTTCCTTTACCTTTGGAGTGAGGCCACAAGAACCCTGGGAACTTTCTGGTTCCTAAGGAAGCAACTTGGCTTTCTTAAAATTCTTCACATCTCGCTTGTCTCAACTCTTTGCTTCTTGGCCCTTTTGAATCCTCCTGACTTCTGAATCTGTCAGGTGTTGACTAATAGAGGTGGAGCTCGAATCTAGGTGACTCCATTCTTGAAGGAATATGTTCTTTAAGTTTATTCCTTGTGGATTGAAGTAGTGTATCTTAGATATGCCTAGAGGCCTATATGTCTTGTGTCTGCCTGGCCTGCCCCTGTGATCTAAGATGTGAAATTACTTCATGGTCTGTGGAAATTTAAACACATCCAGGGGAGCCTCATATACTTCTTGGTCATTCTTGCTGACCCTGTCACACACTATATTTACTTGGTATGAAACATACCCAGTATGTATGGGCTTCCCTGGTTGCTCAGATGATAAAGAATCCGCCTGCAGTGTGGGAGATCTGAGTTCAATCCCTGGGTTGGGAAGATCCCCTGGAGGAGGGCTTGGCAACCCACTCTGGTATTCTTGTGTGAAGAATCCCCATGGGCAGAGGAGCCTGGTGGGCTACAGTCCGTGGGGTCACAGAGTCAAACATGACTGTGTTTCACACAACACATGAAACATAGGCTCTGCCTCTCTCCCCATCAGGCTCTGCGTCTCCTGGCCAAACCATCCATGAGCTCAGTAGACTTTCTTCAGCATGTATGTGGGCAGAGTCACGTCATCACTCACCCCTAACATGTCACTTGCCCTGTTACTTTCCCATCTCAGCTCCTCACTTCCCTCCCTCCTATTGTGTCCTGACAGTGCTAAATTTCTCGCCTATATTGGCAGAGCAGCCACTTCATTCTTCTGTGTCCTTGTTGCCGGTTATCACCTGAGTTGTTCAGGTTGGGATCATCTTTGTGAACTTGTTAAAAACATTCTTCTTGTTCATTAACAAAAGTATCTAGTGCTAAAAAACCTTGTTGTCCTAAAATCTTAGGCTCACAGTATTTTGCTGTTTGAAATTGGACCAGGAATAATGGAACATCCCATTCTTACCTGGAAACAGCCTTGATTTCCAGTCCAGTTGCAGAACTTCATGGGATTTGGGGAACACCAGTCCACATTTATCTTAATTCTATAGTTACCAAGGAGGTAAAACCCTGGGTCCACTTGTCAGCTCAGGGCTAAGGTTCACCCTTTTATACGCAAGCCCTGCTCTATTTTGAGACCATCAAACCATGGCTTCATTTACTTGTACCTACGCACTTCTCCCCCACATTCTGCTTGCCTGATCCAAAATAATGCTGTCCCTTCCTTTGTTTGGTGAGGTTACATCATGGTTTCTCTAGTGTGCAATCTCATTAGCTGTAGCAAGTTAATAAAGCTAATATCTGACTACCAGGGAGTCAGTGGCTATCTTTATCAAATGGGCTTTATGGTGATAAAGCCACTGCTTTATCTGCTCCATTGCTCTAAGCACTTATTAAAGTATTTGTTCCTATACATGCAATTTTCTTCCTAAAAGAACCTATCTTTCACTGTACTAAAACTTTCACAAAGGCAGGGAATTTTGTCTGTTTTCTTCACTCCAATAGAACAGTACTTGGGATGTGTTGACAGAATGAATGAATTCTGTTAATAGCACTTACAGTTATATAAGAATGTGGAGATCATTTTATAAAACAATATGACACCTCATTTTAGCTTCCGTTGAACCCTGCCTTGAGTTGTGGAATCGGAAAGACCTGGGATAGACCATGTCTTAGTTTCTTTAGGCTGCTATAACAAAATACTATAGACTGAGTGGTTTATCAACAACAGAAAAATATTGCTTGTAGTTCTGGAGTCTGGGGAGCTTAAGATCAGGGTGCCAGCATGGTTGGGTTCTGGTGAAGGCCTGCTTCTGACTTGCAGACTGTGACTTCTATTGTTTCATGGCAGAAGGGACAAGGGAGTTCTTTGAGGTTGCTTTTTACGAGGGTGCTAATCTCACTTATGAGGATTCCTCCCTTGTGACCTAATCACCTCCCCAAATGCCCCACCTTGTAATACTTTGCAGTTAGAATTTTAGCATGGGAATTTGGGGGGAGATACATTCAGTCTATAGCAGACCCCTATTCCAACTTTTAACTAGTGTATGATTTGGGGTGAATTATTTAATCTCTTTATACCTTAATTTTTTTAATTAAAATTTTTTTAGACTGTAAAGTGGGGATGATTCTACCTACCTATCTTGATTGTTGTGAGGATTAGGTGAGGTGATTTATGTAAAGAGCTTATCATGCAGTCTGGCACACGTGAAGTTAAACATCAGCTAATCTTTTTCACTTTAACTCTCCTTGGCCATCATCGTTCCAGATGCTGGGGACTTACATCTCTGGACCTCTGCCACCATCAGCACTAAATTTCATTTTGTGTAATACTAGAGTAACATATGTATGTCGTCTTTGTTTAGTTTTAAACTCTGACAGGGCAAAGTCCATGCCTTATCTATCCAGGTATCATTTTAGATAAATGCATCCATATATCACTGGCACATTGTAAACACTCCAGATACTTGTGTTTGGAAAGTCTTCCTGAAAAGGAAGACTTCAGTAAGTGTACAGAGCCGGGCCTGATTGGTGAGTGCAGAGCATGCAGTGAGTGCTAGATGATGATGACCCAGCATTGACAGCTGCTTTCCTGAGCAGTTTCAGAAGCTAACAACTAAAGAGAAAGGGGTAGGGACAATGAAGGAGCTTTTGGGAGTGCTGTGTGCCCCTGCTGAGTGTGCATTTGAATGCCCCAGGGGAAATGAGAAGGGGCCAAGGTGGTGGGTATGGAGAAAGAAAGTGAAGTCACTCAATCGTGTCCGACTCTTTGGGACCCATAGACTGTAGCCTACCATGCTCCTTCATCCATGGGATTTTCCAGGCAAGAGTACTGGAGTGGGTTGCCATTTCCTTCTCCAGAGGACCTTCCTGACAGGGATCGAACCTGGGTCTCCCGCATTGTAGGCAGATGCTTTACCATCTAAGCCACCAGGGAAGCCTAAGAATACTAGAATGGGTTGCCATTCCCGTCTCTGGGGGAATCTTTCTTCTTGATCCAGGGATCGAGCTTGGGTCTCCCACATTGTGGGCAGATCCTTTACTGTCTGAGCCACCAGGGAAGCTAAGTGTGGTGTTTTAATTCCTCTGTTTTTGGGGAATTGCCACTTGAGTCCAGCCTGTCAATTTGAGCAGCTGGGGAATTCTTTATAGTTAGTCTGTAACTAGGGACCATTGTGTTGAGTTGTACTGGAGTTTTGCTTTCCTGGCCGCCAGGTGGGGATCTGCGCCCCCTTTGCTGTTTTAGTCCCTCAGGGATCTGACACTAAAGGCAGAGCAAGCAGGCTGAGCTCTGAGTGGCTCTCCACTTGGGAGTATTCATGGCAACTGCTATCTCGGCCCCTCTCACATGCTCTGTCTGATGCAGGACTGAGTAAAGGGCAAGAGCCAAGACCGAGGGGATGGTAAGAGGGCAGGGTTTCTTCCGCATCCCTTACCTTCACAAATTTACTCCTTTTTATTTTTCCCTCTCCTTTTCCCAGTGTCCTAATCCTCTTTAGTATTGGGTTGGCCAAAAAGTTCACGTAACGTAGAAAAACCTGAACAATCTTTGTGGCCAACGCAGTGTTCTCCAAGGGGTTACATTTGATGAAGACTAAGGTCCCTTTGAGCTTCTGATGCGCTAGTAAACTAGATCTCTAGGGGGAAAAGCCCTGATGTGTAATGTTTGCCAATTTCTGTAGTATAAATATTCCCATTCAGGTGGACTTCCAACTTGTAGTCACTGAATGTGGTTTTGGGAGATGCTGTGTGTCTTTGGCTATTGTGAAAGTTTGTGCTCGCTCCAGCATCCCATTGCCTTGAACTCTTAACGTGACCCTTTTTCTCTCCATTTCCACATACAGTCCTTTTGTAGTATCTACAATACCAAAATTAGACTATAAAGCTCCTCATACTCAAAAAGCAAAAAAGGAAAGCATTCCTTGCAGACTTAATACACATATATTATGATATCAAGATTGTGTCAATGATGGATGCTGGCTGCTAATTTCAGTGGTAATTAGGGCCAAAGCAGGTGGCTCAGCTGTAAAGAATTCGCGTACCAAGTAGGAGACCTGGGTTCAACCCCTGGGTCTCGGAGATCCCCTGCGGGAGGAAATGGCAACCCACTCTAGTACTCTTGCCTAGAGAATCCATGGACAAAGGAGCTTGGTGAGTTACAGTCCATAGAGTTGCAAAGAGTCGGACATGAGTTAGTGACTAAGTCATGCCAAAGCAGCAGGAAAGACTAGGCTTTGTGGCTCTCTAATGGTCTATGTGAATTAACAAAAGCCTCTCAAAATCAAGAGTCAGGTATGCTGGTCATACACCCCCTGAGACACTATTTATGACAGACTTGTCTCTCCACTAGTTATGGTAAAGCTGACAGGGAGCAGTATTAACAACATATACACAGGTACAACATTATTCACTCTGGTATTTTACATTTTCCCCATGCCCTCACAACATTCCTCTGAAAAAGTCTCCCTCTTCTTTAATATAGCAATTTCTGCTGCCAGTAGAAGCTTTTGCAAATTAAATGTGTTTAACTTGGAAGACAGGGATGAATGAAAAGAGCTGTAGCTGCTTGCAACTGGTCCAGGTGGGGGAAGCAGAGAGACAGCTAGAGTGGAGCTTGGCCGGAACCGCTTAACCCGTGTAAGGTTTGGTCCTAAATCCTTTCATTTTCAGAGGTATCTCCTGTTCATTCTTCAGCCTCTGTGCAGCTGCCTCAGACAGTCCCTCCTTTCCTATCTGTTTCCAGGTTGAAGCTGTTGCCCAGCAAGTTTTCTAGTCACTTGGAAACACCTAAACAAAATGCACTAGGAGAGTAGTGATAATTTGTGTGTGTGTGTATGTGTGTGTATAGTCAGCAGTGACAAGGAGCCTGTGGTGTGCTGGTAATGGTTCCTAGAGAAAAAGATATGTGGATGTATTCCTACATTTTACTAACATAGGATAGGTAGCACACAATTAAAAAGATATTAATATGTATTACTCCTTATTTTAAGTTTCCTGTAGCCTGTTTATTCCCACATAATGCTGATTTCCACCTCCCCTCCCCCCCGCAGGCTTCTTGTAATTTATTTGTTATTCCCAAGCAATAGCTCCAAAAGTTTTGCATTTTATAACACTTTTGATAAGAAAATAAAATTTAAATGAAAATACATTCTCAACAACACGTTTATACACAAATTCACTACATTGTTTTGATAACTTTTTCAAACTGGACACTGTAAAAAACAATATCTCCTAGCAACATATTTTCTTTATTCTTGAAGAATTGTATCCATATCCAACCTATGGTTGTGATGAACCAATATAGTCCAGAGGTAGTGTTGGTTGATATTTTCAAATCTGTTAATGAGGAAGATGGAAGTGAGACAACAGAGATGGCAGGGCAGAACTTCATTTATTCATTAGTGATGTGAGCAAACTTGTTGAATTAGATGACAGTTTTCAAAATACTGGAAGAAAATGTCCTTCCATTTTGTGTTAGGCATAATGTAATAGCTACAGCTCCAACACAAAATGCTCTTAAATTTAATTTGTGTTATGAACACTTTTTCTGTCACTTTTCAAAAGTCTAGACAACCAACCGTGTGATAAATCAAGTCTTGATTTCTAGCATATTCAAATTTCCATGTTGTAAGGCTTGCACCACCCATTGCAACTGGGGACTAACTGGACTGAATTGTCAAACTATAATTGTAAAGTAACTGAACGAGAAGTCAGAAGTGATGGGCAAGAGCATGCTATTACAAGGTATTTCCATTGCATGCTGCTGCTGCTAAGTCGCTTCAGTCGTATCCGACGCTTTGCGACCCCATAGACGGCAGCCCACCAGGCTCCCCTGTCCCTGGGATTTTCAAGACAACACTGGAGTGGGTTGTCATTTTCTTCTCCAATGCATGAAAGTGAAAAGTGAAAGTGAAGACGCTCAGTTGTATCCGACTCTCAGTGACATGGACTGCAGCCTACCAGGCTCCTCCAGTCATGGGATTTTCCAGGCAAGAGTACTGGAGTGGGGTGCCATTGCCTTCTTCCATTGCATAGACAGACACAAATAACCTTGACAGCATAGAAAAAATAGTAAAGATGTAGTACAGGAATTAGGAAAAGGGTTTGGAGTATTAAACCTTTCTTCTAATATAATTTGTATAGTGCAGATATGCATCATTGAACTTTAAAAAAAAACACTTTTTATATTGGAGTGTTTTCTGGTTAACAGTGTGGTGCTAGTTTCAGGTGAACAGCAGAGGGATCCAGCCATACATATACATATATCTCTTCTCCCTCAAACCATGCCCCCCCCCATTCAGGTGGGCACATAACATTAATGGCTGTTTTTAACAACCGGCTCACAAACTGTCTGAACATTTAAAAACTGACTCCTGTGAGCTAGAGTAGGCCAACTTCAGCACATGGGTAAGGAAACAAACTTTGCAGGACTTCTATGTGGGCTAGACACTGCATGTATCACTTCTCTTAACAATAACAGTATATAATTCAATACCACTGGCTCTTGTTCTACCTACTTCTGGCAAGGTCTCAATCCCCTCTTGTGTCTTTTGAAATCCTTCAGGAAGTCTCTAGTGGGCATCTCTCATATGATTATGAGCACGTCTGCTCTTGCCTTGTATTGTTGCTGCTTTGCTGGAGTTAACTGGCTATCCACCTGTTCTCATTCTCTCTCTTGAACGCTCTGCTGTTTTTGCTGCCATTACTTTCCTGAACTGTCATGGTTCCTCCTGACTCTGTTGTCTTCTGGGTATTGACAACAAAGCACAGAAGTGTTCATGGTACCAGAGCACCTGAACAGTTTGTCCCCAAAGTAGAGGAGAATGTGTCTCTCATTTGTTTTATATTTTTTTGGAAGGAGTCTTCAGAGCTGATGGTAATCTTACCAGTTTTTTTTTTTAATAATCGTTTTATTTCAGAATAGTTTTTAGATTTACAGAAAATTTGAGACGGTAGTACAGGGAGTTTCTCCTATTAATATATTATTGTGGTACTCTTGTCACAGTTAATCAATATTAATACATCATTATTAACTAAAGTACATGCTTTATTCAGATTTCCTATTTTTCCTAATGTTCCTTTCCTGTTAAAGGGTTCCACCCAGGATACCGCATTATATTCAATAGTCATGTCTCTTTGGATTCTTCTTGGCTGTGACAGTTTCTTTTAAGACTTTGTTTTGATGACCTTGACAGTTCGGAGGAGTACTACTGGTCAGGTTTTTTTTGTGTAATATCCTTCAAGCGAGATTTGTCTAATGTTTTCATGTTTCATGTTTAGACTTGGGTTTGTAGTTTTGAGGGAGAAGACCACAGAGCTAGAGTGCCCTTCTCATATCAAGGGTACCTGCTGTCAACGTGACTTATCACAGTTGATGTTGAACTTGATCACTTGGTTGAAGCAGTGTGTTTCAGGTGTCTTTTTTTTAAACACCTTTCTATATGGTGCCCTTTGGAAAGCGAAAGAAAGTGAAGTTGTTCAGTTGTGTCCAACTCTTTGTGACCCCATGGACTGTAGCCTACCAGGCTCCTCCATCCATGGAATTCTCCAGGCAAGAGTACTGGAGTGGGTTGCCATTTCCTTCTCCAGGGAATCTTCCCAACCCAGGGATCGAACCCAGGGATCGAACCCGGGTCTCCCACATTCCAGGCAGATGCTTTAACCTCTGAGCCACCAGGGAAGAGCAAAATATTTCTTTGAGCCCCCTTTTTTGGAGAGGGCAAGAATACTGGAGTGGGTTGCCATTCCTTTCTCCAGGAGATCTTCCTGACCCAGGGATTGAACCTGGGTCTCCCGCATTGTAGGCAGACGCTTTACTGTCTGAGCCATCAGGGAGCTACCAAGTCACAATACACAGCCAGTGTTTAAGGAGTGGGGAGTGTCTTGAGGGTAGAGTATCGACATAAATTATTTGGAATCTTCTCCACAGGAGACTTGACTCTCCTCACTCATTTGATTATCTAATCATTTATATTAATATTAGTGTGGACTCTTGGATATATATTTTAAACTTTGGGTTATAACCTAGTATAGTCAATATTCATGGGTTCTGTATTTTTGAATTCGCCTACTTGCTAAAATTTATGTTTTAACTCCAAAATCAATACTTGTGGCACAGTCGTGTTCATTTGCAGACATGCAGGAAAATACACTTGAGTAGCCTGACATGCATGTTTCCAGCTGAGGCTGAACAAGGTGATGCTCTGCCTTCTTATTTTATAAGTAAACAAGTAGCCTTTCATGGTCTATTTAGTGTCACACTTTCCCTGTTTTTGTGGGGTTTTTTCCATTGGTAATTTCAAACTTTAAAATGCACTCCAAGCTTAGCGCTGAAGTACCCCCTAATGTGTTCCTGTGTACAAGAAGTCTGTGATGGAGAGAACATACATGTGTTAGATAAGCTTTGTTCTGATGTGAATTACAGGCCATGAGTTTAATGTCAATGACTCAATATATATAAATAAGTTGCCTGTAAGCAGAAACCCACATAAAACAAGCTTATGTGATTATTGGTTAAAGAGAATACTGTGATCAGAGGCTTGCAGGGAAATAATCCTGTATTTACCCTAGGAGCTGTGGTTCAGTATTCACCAGTTTGGTGCTTGTGGAGACGTTGTAAAACATAACTACCATGATTAAATGAGTAGTCTGTTCTTTATAAACTTCTTGCTAAAATGGTTCTCACTTTGGCCATTGGAAACACTTTCGTTAGATGCTTGCATCTTTTTGTCCCTTTTGATATACTGTCATCAGTCTGTCAGGTTTTTTCCCCCAAAGCTTCGTTAATTTCTGGTAATTCCTTAATTTCTTGTCCCATTCCTGGAATCGGTCATTTCTCCAAGGAGCCCTGGTTCTTTTTCTTGGAGAATGGTATTGGAAACCAAGATCTGGGCCCTAGGTGTATTTGTTGCTATTGAGTTGCCATCACTTCTAGGCCCTCTTAGCTGACAGAGTAAGGAGATGTGTGTATAAACATGACTTGGTACAGATATACATATATCTATAAATATTTCTATATGTGACCATAATCTGTATGAAGCTAAACATTAGTTTAAACTGATGTCTTCAACTCTATTACCATATGGATCATTCTAGCCTCTTCCCTTAATTGTCTATAACCTCCTATTCAACAGCAAGAAACCTAGCTCTCATCAGCTGTCATCCATGTACTTAATTGTTCAATTCTAGTATACATGTAGAGTGGCTTCAGAATTATTAACCTTCAGCCCTGTGGGAAACAGCTTTCTCAGAGTATGGTGGTTAGGTACAGTTCCTATTGTTTTTAGTAGTCCAGTCTCCACTTACCTCCAAAGTTACTTAGCTTGACACTTCCTTCCCATACAGCTCTGAGTAATACTCTTTGATGTCCTTATTTCATTCTTCCTTCTTCAGACATAAGATGTGGGATTGGGCTAGGAAACAGATCCAGGTGGCAGACATCACACTATACTCAGGATCCCTGATGACTAAGCTATTTTATCCCCTCCTGCTCTATCTCCTGATCAAGGTCCGTGTGCCTTATTCTTTCCTGTACTGCAACTATTCTCCAGGCACTTCCTCACCTTAGGCAGAAATAGCTTTCTTTTGGGTTGTTTACAGATTGTACCAGATGTACCCAAACATGTTTGAGTCCTAGTTAGATACAAGATGTGACCCTAGTTCTACATGCTTCATCTCATTTAACTTCACTTAATTCTCATACAAATAGTTCCTAAAATTTATTAAGCGCTTTCTATTGTCAGGCATTTTCTAGGTGTATTAGAAGTGTTAACTGGATTAAACCTCAACATCTTATGAGGTACATGATCTGTTAATAACCTGCCATTTTACAGGTAGGAAACAGAAGCTCAGGGGTTAATTTGCTCAAGGTCATATACTTCAAAGTCTGTGCTCTTTCTATTATACAACACTGCTTTAAGTTACATAGCACCTAAACCTGAAACTTATGATTAAAAACAATTTTATGTCTGTCTTTTTTTAGAGAACAATTTTTAGGAATTTAAGCCATTGTTGGCCAGAGTAAAACATAAGGCAATTTGGATGGATATTGATGCATTGTATTTCTTGTATAATTTGTCCCACATCTTTCTAAATAGTTCTTGCTGTACCCACACTCTTTAGTCAAGGTAATTGAGCAGAAAAATCCACAAAGACAAGGAATACTGCAGATGACCAGAAACTGTTTTCCTAGTTCTGTTCCTCTCCCATCCTTAGCCATTTTTGAGATGTTTGTTGAACTGAAATATGTTTATCTACTGAGCATTTTGCACAGACATTGTGCTAGATGCTAGTAGGGAATAGAGAAATGCATCAGGGATGGTTCCACGGTTTGACCTTTCAGCTTGGTGGGGAGGAACAATGTGTATCTAAAATACACTTTTGAGTACTATGGAAAGGGAATACAATTCTGACTTATTAAGAAGCCCCACCTGCTCTTTGGGGGGCTTTATCTTCTGTGCTAGGCTTGACTCATCTTCATATTAGCATGACTCTCTGGTGATTACCAGTGATCTGTTGGCACTCACTGAGGGACAGTCTGGGCTTTTCCTCATTTCCTTTTGGCTCCCAGATCTCCACACCTCCCCTTTCAGGTTGGCATTTCCTTGCTTCTTCACCATCCACTTTTTTTTTTCTCTCTTTACTCTAATTAGTAGGTTGGTGGGAGGTAGCCTCAGAAAGGGGAGGCTTTTCCCTGTAAATGCATTCTTTGCAGCAATCCAGCCATTTGGGCTTTAATTGACTTCAGAGGTCCCCTCAGTGCTTTGCCCTCTGTGCATCAGGAAGTTAATTACTTAATAAACCAAACGGGAGTCTTTCAAAAGTGCAATGTTAGTTCCTTTCATTCTTTGAGCACAACTTGGGCCAGGCTAGAATACTCCAGTCACCATGAAAACCAGCCTAAGACAAACATGGGCAGCTGGAGAAGTCTGTGTTGTGTGCTCCACACTTAGGAGCCCTCTTTCATAGTGTGGCCTGTCATAGACCCCCAGGGCTCCTTCCTACAGCACCTCCCTGGGGCTGACCCTACACTTTGACTCTTTTTTAGTGGTCCTTTCTATCAGAATAGGCTTTTTGTTTCATTTCTAGGAGGTTCCATTCACTTACTCTGATAAAGCAATTTACAGTAGCATTAAAAACAAACACAATGGAATCCAATCCTTAGAGGCATTCTGCTAATTTTGTTGTTTCTGTTAAGTCATTAAGTAGTGTCCAACACTTTGTGACCCCATAGACTGAAGCATGCCAGGCTTCCCTGTCCTTCACTATCTGCCAGTTTGCTCAAGCTCATGTCCATTGAGTCGGTGATGCCAACCATCTCATTCTCTGTCGTTCCCTTCTCCTCCTGCCTTCAATCTTTCCCAGCTCTTGCTTTATACCAATTTATGAAATCCACCCAACAACCTTGTGCGGTTTATTGTTCTTATGGTAGCCATTACTCAGATGAATAAATCAAGGCCCAGAGAGGTTAAGTGACTTGTCTAAGATCCCACAGCTAGCCATCAGCGTAGCTGTTATTTGAATCTAGGTTGTCTGGCACTGGGGCCCATGCTGTCTGAATCACCAACTTGTAAGACCCAGTGTATCTTACTAATGACTGATAATGACTGACTGTGGAGACACGTTTGTATACATTCTGAGTCTTTTCCCAGAGTGCTTGCACATTTATTGAGCATCTACTATGACATTTTCATCTTAACAGTGACATTTAATAACTTAGGTGTGATGAACGTAGGCATCGTGAAAGGATTAAGGGACAATTAAGTGTTAAATTGCCTAGTATTGATTGTAAGTACACCAGTATTTTAGGAGATAGAACTGTGCTAGGGTTGAGTAGGTGAAGATAAAGGAGGGGGAAGGCATTTTTGGAAGGGGGTAATAAAACAGCAAGAAGAGGATTGAAAAGAAGGTGAGAAGGGAGCAATAATAAGATGCACTTGGCAACTAGAAGCTCCCAGACCCTGTGGCCATAGCTCTTCCTGCTATATCTGCCAAGGAATATCTCTAGCAGAGAAGGCATATTGTTTTATAATAACAGGTAACAATCCCAAAGAAAGGCATTGCCAAAGAATGCTCAAACTACCACACAATTGCACTCATCTCACACGCTAGTAAAGTAATGCTCAAAATTCTCCAAGCCAGGCTTCAGCAATACGTGAACCATGAACTCCCTGATGTTCAAGCTGGTTTTAGAAAAGGCAGATGAACCGGAGATGAAATTGCCAACATCTGCTGGATCATGGAAAAAGCAAGAGAGTTCAGGAAAAACATCTATTTCTGCTTTATTGATGATGGCAAAGCCTTTGACTGTGTGGATCACAATAAACTGTGGAAAATTCTGAAAGAGATGGGAATACCAGACCACCTAACCTGCCTCTTGAGAAACCTGTATGCAGGTCAGGAAGCAACAGTTAGAACTAGACATGGAACAATAGACTGGTTCCAAATAGGAAAATGAGTATTTCAAGGCTGTATATTGTCACCCTGCTTATTTAACTTCTATGCAGAGTACATCATGAGAAACGCTGGGCTGGAAGAAGCACAAGCTGGAATCAAGATTGCTGGGAGAAATATCAATAACCTCAGATATGCAGATAACACCACCCTTATGGCAGAAAGTGAAGAGGAACTAAAAAGCCTCTTGATGAAAGTGAAAGAAGAGAGCAAAAAAGTTGGCTTAAAGCTCAACATTCAGAAAACGAAGATCATGGCATCTGGTCCCATCACTTCATGGGAAATAGATGGGGAAACAGTGGAAATAGTGTCAGACTTTATTTTTGGGGGCTCCAAAATCACTCAGATGGTGATTGCAGCCATGAAATTAAAAGACGCTTATTCGTTGGAAGGAAAGTTATGACCAACCTAGATAGCATA
Source organism: Ovis canadensis (assembly GCF_042477335.2). Lineage (NCBI taxonomy): Eukaryota > Metazoa > Chordata > Mammalia > Artiodactyla > Bovidae > Ovis > Ovis canadensis. The sequence continues at coordinate 114,781,050 of NC_091727.1, read as the reverse complement.
TTGAAAAACGGAGATATTACTTTGCCAACAAAGGTCCATCTATTCAAGGCTGTGGTTTTTCCTGTGGTCATGTATGGATGTGAGAGTTGGACTGTGAAGAAAGCTGAGCACCGAAGAATTGATGCTTTTGAACTGTGGTGTTGGAGAAGACTCCTGAGAGTCCCTTGGACTGCAAGGAGATCCAACCAGTCCATTCTAAAGGAGATCAGCCCTGGATGTTCTTTGGAAGGACTGATGGCTGAAGCTGAAACTGCAATACTTTGGCCACCTCATGCGAAGGGTTGACTCTTTGGAAAAGACTCTGATGCTGAGAGGGATTGGGGGCAGGAGGAGAAGGGGACGACAGAGGATGAGATGGCTGGATGGCATCACCGACTCAATGGACGTGCATTTGAGTGAACTCCATGAGTTGGTGATGGATAGGGAGGCCTGGCGTGCTGCAATTCATGGGGTCGCAAAGAGTCAGACATGACTGAGCGACTGAACTGAACATTTCTTGAACACATGGTTCTACAACATTATGAGAATTACTCTGTTTAATCCTCAAAACAACCTTATGAAACTTGAAATTGTTAGTCTCCCCACTTTAGCTGAGAAAACAGAGGTTCAGACATGCTAAGGTTGCCCAAGGTCACAAAGCTGGTTAAGAAGCAGGTCTGGAAGATGAACCCGGAGAACCTGGCTCCTGAGAATGTGATCTTCCTCATAAAGCTATACTTGCTCCGTTTGGGCTGTACTACTTTGGGCAAGCCTCTTGTAACCCCTTGGTAAGCTCCTCCCCTTGCTTTGTTAAGCCAGACCTTGTTTTGGCCAAAAAGTTCCTTCGAGTTTGCAAGATGATACAGAAAAGCCCAAAAGAACTTTCTGGTCAACTCACTATTAAAGGGACTACCTTTGTCCTTGGTGCCTATCACCTAGGCCAGAAGCAGACCAAGTAGCTTCTTTGAATTTTTTCCCCCTAGGGCCAAACCTTGGTTTTTGGCCCTCAATGTCATCCCTACTCTTCTGAAATTCAGTGTAGAAAAGCAAGACCAAAGAAAGTCGGGCCGTCTCTCCTTATGTTTAGAGCAGGTCTGGCTTTATTTGTCGTTGCTAGGTTTCTTTACCTTGGGCTCAACCATGATCCTGTTAGGCTTTACAAGTGATGAAGAGTCCTTCTTGTTAGATGCTTGAAGAGGAAGACTTATTTCTCAGAGAAAGAAGCAATGAAAAGCAGTTTTCTTTGTCTATATATAGAACTTTTATATATAGAATTTTTTCTTGTCCTCCACCAGATGCTGTACCTCCTAACCTGGTGTACATATTGGGTTCTTGGAGGCCGTTTTGATCCTCAGCCTTCACAAGAACTTCTTTATTATAGACTTGGAGAGAGACGCTTGTGCTTTCCTTTGGTGGTTGGGCAAAGCCATTACCACATCACAATTTGTTGCTCTGGTTTTGTTTTCTCCATCATGAGGCATGTGGTATCCTAGCTCCCTGACCAGGGACCAAATCAGCATCCCATGCACTGGAAACAGAGTTTCAACCACTGGACTACCAGGGAAGACTCTGTTGCTCTGTTTACCCTGGAGGATTAACAGTCCAGTCTATGGTCACCCAGGAGTGTTGCTCTTTCTTTCATTAACGAACTCAGTGGAGAGTCCTAGTCCTACCTCTGTATCTCCATGGAACTGCCTTTCTGATCCTTGCCACCTGGGCCCAGTGAAATGGGAGTTAAGGCTCTTAGAACTTCTGTGACTGTCTCTTTCACATGTGCCCCCTCCCCTCGAGATTCAGAAACTGATTCACACAGGGAGGTACTTCCATTGAATTTACCAAACGACAGCAGAAAGCAGCCTGTAGTTTTCTCTCACCTCTTTTCTACACAGCTATGTTAGAACATCCTTGGCAGAGAGGATTTTAAAAAATTTTCATTAGAAGATAACTGCTTTGTGATGTGTGTTGGTTTCTGCCGTACATTAACATGAATCAGCCATAGGTATACATATGACCTCCCTACCATCCCATCCCACCCTTCTAGGTTGTCACAGAGCATGGGGTTGAGCTCCTGCCTCATACAGCAACTTTCCACTGGCTATTTTACATGTGGTAATATGTTTCAAGCTGATTTTAGAAAAGGCAGATGAACCAGAGACCAAATTGCCAACACCCACTGGATCATCAAAAGAGCAAGAGAGTTCCAGAAAAACATCTATTTCTGCTTTATTGACTATGCCAAAGCCTTTGACTGTGTGGATCACAATAAACTGTGGAAAATTCTGAAAGAGATGGGAATACCAGACCACCTGACCTGCCTCTTGAGAAACCTGTATGCAGGTCAGGAAGCAACAGTTAGAACTGGACATGAAACCATAGACTGGTTCCAAATAGGAAAAGGAGTATTTCAAGGCTGTATATTGTCACCCTGCTTATTTAACTTATATGCAGATACCATTATGAGAAATGCTGGGCTGGAAGAAGCACAAGCTGGAATCAGGATTGCCAGCAGAAATATCAATAACCTCAGATATGCAGATGACACCACCCTTATGGCAGAAAATGAAGAGGAACTAAAAAGCCTCTTGATGAAAGTGAAAGAAGAGAGTGAAAAAGTTGGCTTAAAGCTCAACATCCAGAAAATGAAGATCATGGCATCTGGTCCCATCACTTCATGGGAAATAGAAGGGGAAACAGTGGAAACAGTGTCAGACTTTATTTTGGGGGGGCTCCAAAATCACTGCAGATGGTGACTGCAGCCATGAAATTAAAAGACACTTACTCCTTGGAAGGAAAGTTATGACCAACCTAGATAGCATATTCAAAAGCAGAGACATTACTTTGCCAAAAAAGTCCATCTAGTCAAGGCTGTGGTTTTTCCTGTGGTCATATATGGATGTGAGAGTTGGACTGTGAAGAAAGCTGAGTGCCGAAGAATTGATGCTTTTGAACTGTGTTGTTGGAGAAGACTCTTGAGAGTCCCTTGGACTGCAAGGAGATCCAACCAGCCCATTCTGAAGGAGATCAGCCCTGGGATTTCTTTGGAAGGAATGATGCTAAAACTGAAACTCCAGTACTTTGGCCCCCTCATGCGAAGAGTTGACTCATTGGAAAAGAGTCCCTCCCTCTGGGAGGGATTGGGGGCAGGAGGAGAAGGGGATGACCGAGGATGAGATGGCTGGATGGCATCACTGACTTGATGGACGTGAGTTTGAGTGAACTCTGGGAGTTGGTGATGGACAGGGAGGCCTGGCGTGCTGTGATTCATGGGGTTGCAAAGAGTCGGACACGACTGAGTGACTGAACTGAATATATGTTTCATTGCCACTGGCAGAGAGGATTTAACAATGTATTTATTGCCCCAAGTTGGCTCCCACCCAGAAAAGGTCAAGACTAAAAACATCCTATTCTTAAGTGTATCCCTATTCTCAAGAATGTCAAGTTCTAAGAAATAGCAACAAAGTCTCAATCCCCCCTCCCCCACCAAATTCTCCCTTCCTTGTTTACACAGAAATTGGCTTTATTTAGCAGTCTGTAGGTGGCCATTACAAGTCCTTAAGCAGCTGGATAACAGTGGTGTTCCCAAAGGTTGATCTGGCCAGAGCCTGTGGCTGATATTTTGCAGGCTGTGTGGTTGGTCTGTCCTTACTCCTTGCCTCTGCTTTTGAGGTGTGAGAGAGCCACAGAGCATAGGTGAAGGAACCAGTATGGCCTTGTTCGCATAAAACTAAAGCTACAGAACCAGGTGGTGGGCTGGATTTGGTTCATGGGCTGGAGTTTGCCAAACCCTGGCACAGTAGGAACTGAGTAAAGAGTTTCTTTGTCAGTCTCACCAATAAGCCAGGTCTTGCCTTGGAAAGGGGAATGAAGGGTTGCAGAGAGGCCATGTGGGTTTCCCTTGTGGAAACTTCCAAAACGAAACTGATACCTGGGAAGTGCTTGTTCCTTCTGATGGGGACCAATGACAGACTGGAAGGTAAGTTGGAAGAGAATGTTTGTGGAGAGAGCCTTATCTTTGGAGATGTGGAGCTGGAGGTGAAAGTGGCAAAAACTAAAACTAAGATTCTCTACCCTTAGCAGCACAGCCCAGCACTGCATGTAGGAGGTGTGTAGTTGGAATCTGGGATATCCTTGCAGATAGGACACAGTGAGTGAGTCATCTCCTTGGAGGTGAAATTTTGGCAGTGGAGGAGTGTGGCCTAGAAAAGAGCAAAGTCATCAAGGCAAAATACTTGGAACATTCAGTTTAAGGTCTGTAGAGTTATAAGATGACAGAGGCATAGAAGAAAGATGGGAAAAGTAGAATGGGGAGGAGACAGTGTCGGTAAGTGGCCATGCCTTACTTCCTATGATGCTTGGCCCCCTGACAGACATACCAGAAACAGACTGCTTACTCCCAGTTAACTACAGAACAGAAAGCTCAGATCCTCCTGAATCAATTGAGTGGAGGGGGACAAGAGGCTCCAGGGAGTCTGTGGACCTTCCAAACAGGCCCAAGATTGGTCCCTTTAAGGCTTTCCCCTTGGTCCTGCCTGCAACTTCAGACAAGATCAAGGGAGATATTAATAGCACTATGTTAGCTGCCCCAAATTCTGTCTAACAATCCCTAACACTAAAAACTTCAAAGCCCTGAATTTCATATTGGTGTTGGTTTACATGCTAAGTTGTGTCCAACTCTTGTGACCTCATGGACTGTAGCGTGCTAGCCTTCTCTGTCTGTGGGAATCTCCAGGCAAGAATATTGGAGTGGGTTGCCATTTCCTACTCCAGGGAATCTTCCCAACACAGGAATCTGTATTGCAGGTGGATACTTGACTGACTGAGCTATGAGGGAAGATGCATATTATTGTACTACAACTAAAAGAATCTAGTTGCTTGGTTTCGAGACTTGGACTGCAGTCCTAGCTAAGACATATAACAGAGGAGGAATCCTCCTAAACAAAACAAAGCTGAGCCTGTTAACTACTGTCATATGCTACAGATCAGTTAATGCTCACACTAGCTTGTTTTGAGGTGAGCCATTCCTGCGTCTGGGCTTTCCAGGTGGTGCTAGTGGTAAAGAACATGCCTGCCAATGCAGGAGATGTAAGAGATGTGGTTTCTATCCCTCAGGTCGGGAAGATCCCCTGGAGGAGGAAATGACATTCTACTCCAGTATTTTTGCCTGGGAAATCCCGTGGCTAGAGGAGCCTGGAGGGCTACAGTCCATAGGGTCGGAAAGAGTTGTACGTGACTCCGCATCTGAGCAACATTCCTGAGTCTAGTAAGAACGTTGCCCTTCTCCCCCAGGAGTTCTGAAGCTCATGGGATCCTACTGCCTTTGTAGTCCAAGTGTTCTTAGAGTGCTTCTCCTGACTCTGGAGCTCATTTTGCTCTTTTATAACGCTAATTCCCTGTAGGACCCCAGACACCAAAAATAATTCTCTTTAGGTACAAATCATGGCCCCAGACCCAAACCTGAGGATCCCAGATGAAGCCACATTTAAGGCTTCAAAGACCAGTGCTGGTAAGGCCGACCAAAAACTCTGGCCTCTTGATATACTGGGTTGGCCAAAACGTTCATTCAGCTTTTTCTGCAAGATATTGTGGGAAAACCCGAGTGAATGTTTTGGCCAACTCAATAGTGTTTTAGTTCCCCCAAACACCACTCTCTGTGTTTATCCCCTAAGTTTTCCAGGGCATGTTGGAGATTGGTGAGGCCAATCTGTCTACCTATATACCCTGCTTATCTCTAACCAGTTGACAACAAACATAAGGAATTAGATGGAGATCAATGTTGTACCTTTTACTACTTCTTGTTAGTGATAATAATAAAAAAATTTATTAATGCTTTGCTAGATATTTTGTGTTATGTTGTCCCTTATATCAACCCTATGAAGTTGATATTAATATTCCCATTTTATACAGGAAAAGATTAAGGGATAGAAATATTAAATAGCTTATCTAAGATTACTCAGTAGATGGCAGAGCCAACGTAACAACCTCAGTGACCTAAGTCCACACATTCTATTATCCCTCTGCCAGTATCTAAAAAACCAACATTGTCTGTTAAAGATGGACCTGGGGATATGGTTTAGGCATGAGAAAGAACGGGGCTTACAAATGTCCCAAATTAAAATTAGCTATAGGTTTTGAAGCTGAAGAATAGAAGACTTCTTTTGCAGTTGAGAGTCCCCAGCCAAATAGGCTTACAGAATGGAGTCTAGAAGCTGGGCAAGTGATTGAGAGAAAAGCAGACATGTCCACATTATCTTTTCAGTGAAGTGACCTTAAACTTTTTGGTTTATGTGGCTCAATTAATGTTTGCAATTTCTACTTTGAAGAGGAGTAAATGCAGGATTCTAATACTGTTCTTAGCACAGGAGCAGTAGCTTCCCCTCCGCCCCTTTCAGGGAGACAGGAGGCAGGACCTAGTTGATGCAAAGGGGATGTTACAGAGTGAATACCACAGGCATGTTGACTGTGACCTATTTAAATGTACAAGACAAAGCATTTCCCCTCCATCTTCCAGAATCTCTCTCTCAGCACATCTTGCTAACTGCTCTGATTTGCAGTGCTTCAGCCTCACCTATTTGGTTCTCTGTCCTGTCTCTTGTGGAAGAAGAACCAGACAATAGGAAAATAATGTTGAGTAGGTGCCAAGAAGAAAATAAAACATGGTAACAGGAGAGAGAATGGCTGAGGGATTGGGAAATATTGGTAGAAAAGCCATCAGAAAAGGAGGTGACATTTGGGCTGACGCCTGAGTCGTGGCCAGGCAAAGATATAGGAGAAGAGGGTCCCAGATGGGAGGAAGAGCAGGTGAACAGACTCGGGCCTGGGAACGAGTTAGCAAATCTAAAAAACATAAAGAAGGTCGCTATGGGCCGAGCTAGTGATGGGGTGGGGGTGGTGAGTGTATGAGGTGACGCTGGAGAAGGTGGAGTCTGGGTCACTCGGGGCCTCATGGGCCAGGATTCGCAGCTGGGATTGTGTTCCAAGAACAGTGGCAAGTCCCTGCTGGCTTTACCAGTTGGCTTCTGCGGTTTGCCTTTGGGGCCCGTGTGTCCCTCGTCCTGCTTCTTTCTAGAGTGAACGACGCCCAGTTTTCCCTGTCGCAGGGGAATGCTTGGATCTCGGGTGGTCTAGAACCATCCATTCTGTGCTGTCACTGCCCCTCCCCAGTTTCGCCTCCCTCTGCCCCGTCTGAGTGAGAAATCCTCATCACTCTTAACAGAGGGGCACAGCTGGAACTGGGGGGGGGGTCAGATCAGAAAAAGACACCCCCTCCAAGATGGAAAACAAGAGTCTTCCTGGAGTGGATCAGTGCCATTTCTTGTAGCAGCATCTCAAGACAGAGACAGACCTTCGTACAACCATGGGTGCGGGTGTGTCCAGTGCCAGGTAGGGCAGTGTCCCCAGGAAGGTGTCCACCTCGGAGGGAATTCACAGCACAGACTCTGCAGACAGCATCCATCATTTCAGCCTGTGCTTCACGAGGAGACAGCAGGATGATGGAAGCTTTGGGTGTCCAAGAAGGAGTTTTGAAAAAGGTGCTAGAGACTGAGACTTCTCCATGTGTCCCAGGCATGGAGACTACATGTGGGACTCTGAGAAAAACAGTATCTGTAGTATAGTAAGGATTTGTTTTTGGTTCCACTGGAGTGGGGTAACACTGCCTGTAGAATTCTCTAGCTCCTCTTTTTCAAATTCTATGTGCACCAAACTGCCATCTTATTGCCAAGCATGACTACTCCAATTGTATCATGTTCTCTGGTTCACAAAATGTTTTTCAGATATCCTAAAACACACAAGAAAATGATGATGATAAGTGGTAAACACTATACTTTATACAGATCAGAAAACTTAGGCCCAAAGAATCAAGTTACATGAAGCCATGAACCTAGATTTAAATGGATGTAGTTTATCTTTATTTTCTCTTCTTTTGAGTTGTTTAATGAGTTGTTTCCTTCCTGGAGAGCAGGCTAGTGGGTCCAAGTATTCCAGCTGTTAGGTCTATCCCACCATCTGTCCTTCTAAGTTAGTGGTCCAGGTTATCGGTCTGCTTATTTGAGTTTGGCTACTGTGAACTGGTCCCTGGAAGCTGGGGAGGTTGACAGAACAAAGGTGCTGTAGAGTGCCAGACCCTGGATTGTGGTGACCACACCAAGGTGCAGACACCCTCATAAGGCCTGGCTGGAAAATAGTCTGCTGACCTTTCCCAAACTCTAAACAAGATCATTTTGCTGTTTCCACTTGGTTTTCAAGCTGCTTGAAAAAGAGCAAACAGCTCTTAACTTCACTTAGCCCTTTTGCCAGCTGGAGATGCAGCATGGCATGGGGAGCTGATTAAAATGAGGTGGTGCTTTATAAACCAGAAGCCAATTGACCTTAACTGTGTTTCTTCCAGCTTTTATATGTCACTGCTGAAGCTGTAGGTAAGTGATTTGCTGGTCTCAGCTCTGGAGAGGTTTTATATATTGTTCATGTGGTCATAATTCTGACCCATTTTCCTTTCATACTTCTCAGTTAGGGGAATAATTACTGCCTTGGGTTCCTGCTTTTGGGGTATTATTATGTGATTCATTGAAAAGCCAGATCTGTCTGTCCATCTTTCTTCCTTCCTTCCTTTCTCCTTTTAACATCTTTTTGTTTAGAAGAAAGAAATCAATGTTTGAATTGATTTCAAATTGCATTTGAATTTGGAAAATTAAAACAGATGAACAGCAAAATACCATTATTTTTAGAGCTCATAAGACAAAGCCTGGCTGACTGGGGGTTTTGACTATTGGTTCTTATAACAAATGGCTCCTTTAAGATGGCACCAAAGTCAATACTAATGGTTATTATGATTAAGTACAGCTCCCTTGGCGTCAGTTTCCTGCTCTCTGGCCTGCCTCCCTTCCCTGCAGTACACACACATGGACTCTGTAAAGTCAAACGTCCCTGAGATGCACAAGGCCAAGGAGATAAAGTTTGTAGCTGTCCCTTCTACCTCCTATTGTCTTCTTTCTGCCTAACGACTCAGTGTAGTGGCTCTACCAGGGCCCCCACTTCAGTTGCCCTCTCCCCTTGGCTTGTACTCACCCTCTAAATGTCATCTGAGCTTAAAGCATTTCAGGACATTTTAAGATTCTCCTTCCATCTCCCCTTTTCTTGAGATCACCTATCCTGGGCCCACCTTTTTAAGGAGCCTGCTCTCTGCCAGGTAACCATGAGGTCAAATGCTCACAGTAAAGTTTCATAATGTTTTTCAATATATTTTGTGTCTGAGATAGCATTCAGCCAAGAGTATGACTGGTTTGATTTTTCAGGAGATTTTGTGGTGAATGTCCTAGAGAAAGCAGAGATACTTCTTTAGGTGCCTCACATAATAATTCATGTTTGTACAGGACTCAACATTGTACTGATTACTTTCACATTGATTTTAGTTTTTTCTTCCAAAGAGTATTGTGAGGTAGGTGAAGTTCAGTTCAGTTCAGTCGCTCAGTCGTGTCTGACTCTTTGTGACCCCATGAATTGCAGCACGCCAGGCCTCCCTATCCATCACCATCTCCTGGAGTTCACTCAGACTCACGTCCATCGAGTCCGTGATGCCATCCAGCCATCTCATCCTCGGTTGTCCCCTTCTCCTCCTGCCCCCAATCCCTCCCAGCATCAGAGTCTTTTCCAGTGAGTCAACTCTTCGCATGAGGTGGCCAAAGTACTGGAGTTTCAGCTTTAGCATCATTCCTTCCAAAGAAATCCCAGGGCTGAGCTCCTTCAGAATGGACTGGTTGGATCACCTTGCAGTCCAAGGGACTCTCAAGAGTCTTCTCCAACACCACAGTTCAAAAGCATCAATTCTTCAGCACTCAGCCTTCTTCACAGTCCGACTCTCACATCCATACATGACCACTGGAAAAACCATAGCCTTGACTAGACGGACCTTAGTCAGCAAAGTAATGTCTCTGCTTTTGAATATGCTATCTAGGTTGGTCATAACTTTCCTTCCAAGGAGTAAGAGTCTTTTAATTTCATGGCTGCAATCACCATCTGCAGTGATTTTGGAGCCCCCAAAAATAAAGTCTGACACTATTTCCACTGTTTCCCCATCTATTTCCCATGAAGTGATGGGACCAGATGCCATGATCTTCATTTTCTGGATGTTGAGCTTTAAGCCAACTTTTTCACTCTCCACTTTGACTTTCATCAAGAGGCTTTTTAGCTCCTCTTCACTTTCTGCCATAAGGGTGGTGTCATCTGCATATCTGAGGTTATTGATATTTCTGCCGGCAATCTTGATTCCAGCTTGTGTTTCGTCCAGTCCAGCATTTCTCATGATGTACTCTGCATAGAAGTTAAATAAGCAGGGTGACAATATACAGCCTTGAAATACTCCTTTTCCTATTTGGAACCAGTCTATTGCTCCATGTCCAGTTCTGTTGCTTCCTGACCTGCATACAGGTTTCTCAAGAGGCAGGTTAAATGATCTGGTATTCCCATCTCTTTCAGAATTTTCCACAGTTTATTGTGATCCACACAGTCAAAGGCTTTGGCATAGTCAATAAAGCAGAAATAGATGTTTTTCTGGAACTTTCTTGCTTTTTCCATGATCCAGCAGATGTTGGCAATTTGATCTCTGGTTCCTCTGCCTTTTCTAAAACTCTTGAACATCAGGGAGTTCATGGTTCATGTATTGCTGAAGCCTGGCTTGGAGAATTTTGAGCATTACTTTACTAGTATGTGAGATGAGTGCAATTGTGTGGTAGTTTGAGCATTTTTTGGCATTGCCTTTCTTTGGGATTGGAATGAAAACTGACCTTTTCCAGTCTTGTGGCCACTGCTGAGTTTTCCAAATTTGCTGGCATATTGAGTGTAGCACTTTCACAGCATCATCTTTCAGAATTTGAAACAGCTCAACTGGAATTCCATCACCTCCACTAGCTTTGTTCATAGTGATGCTTTCTAAGGCCCACTTGGCTTCACATTTCCAAGATGTCTGGCTCTAGATGAGTGATCACATCATCATGATTATCTGGGTTGTGAAGATCTTTTCTGTACAGTTCTTCCATGTATTCTTGCCACCTCTTCTTAATATCTTCTGCTTCTGTTAGGTCCATACCATTTCTGTCCTTTATCAAGAGGCGAAAAGCAAAGGAGAAAAGGAAAGATATAAGCATCTGAATGCAGAGTTCCAAAGAATAGCAAGAAGAGATAAGAAAGCCTTCTTCAGCAATCAGTGCAAAGAATCAGAGGAAAACAACAGAATGGGAAAGACTAGAGATCTCTTTAAGAAAATTAGGTGAAGTTATGTTTTCATATAAAAATGAAGAAACTGAGGCTCGGAGATTAGGCAGTTTGATGTTACGCAGCTAGTAAGTGGCTAAGCTAACACTGGAACCCAGATCACTTGATGTGAAATTCCCTGGGTTTTTGGCTTTGCTACACTGTCTTATAATTTATCTCAATTTTTGAGAACTAATTTTGCATGGTCCTATGGGGATACAGTGAATGAAACAGACATAGTCATATCTTCACTGCAGCTTATTATGTTCAAGTATATGGAAACAGACAAAATGCAGGTAAATATATTTTTTTTAAGTTGCAAATGAAAGAAGCCAGAGGTAAAAAATATCGGTGGAGGAGCTTCTCTATATAGGTCTTTTTGGAGTCAGGTGACATTTAGGCTGAGGCCTGGGAATCAAGAAAAAGCTAGTAAGGAGGGGTGAAATCCAGGCAGAGGATGTATAAAGAGGCCTCGAGGCATGTTCATAGCATACAAAGGGTGGCTGTGCCCCTTCCATGTCCTCAGGAGCCATGTTTTAAAGTACACACTCATTTAGAGCTTGATGAAGTCTCATCAGGCATTAAAAACACCATCATGTCAACCACATATACCAATCCCTTACACACTGGGGGCTCATTTGCTTTTTTACTTTCAGAAGGACCTTTAGCAACTAGGCTTGACTTTTTTTTCCTCATTAAAATTTCACAAGGTTTGCTGTTGAATTTGGGCATTTCTCCTAAGCTGCATCTTTAGCCTCACCTGTCATTTTTACAGATACTGTGTCCCAACTATGAGATTGTGGTTGGTGCAGGCAAACCCATCTTCACTATTGGAGACACACCTCATGAGGGTTGCAGTGACGGGGCCAAAAGGATGTGACCAGCTGGAATTTTGTGTGTGTGAAAACCAGCATAGTGAAAAACAGATTTGTGTGTTCTGGGTTTGTAAGGAGAGGACTTGCCCATCTTTTGCCAATGGGGTTCTGTCCCACTAAGATGGATGGGTGCCTTATACTTTGGAGGTGCTCAATATGATGATAGTGCATGGATATTAAGTTACCTGTCTCCCTGACTCACTCACTGGTAGCCTTCCTTTCCAGATATTTCTAAACCACATTTTTTGTTAAACGTAAATTTTTGATTTTTAATATTTAAAAAAATTGTTTTGTCTGCATACCATGTGGGAGCGTAGTTCCCCAACTAGGAATTGAACCCATGCCCCCTGCATTGGAAGTGCAGAGTCTTAACCACTGGACCTCCAGGGAAGTCCCAAAACTACTCATTTAATTAAGCTTCAGCTGTGTGCCCCTCCTTGTGCCAGGCCTTGTAGTATATGCAGAAGTATCGCTATCATAGTTCCTGCCTCTGAGGAGGCTGTAGTCTAAAGTAGACAAAATGAAATAACACTTTTGACTAATAGAAAAGTCAAATATCCTTTAAAATGTGGGATGTTGGCATAGACAGGTGCAGTTGGAGTTCAGGAAAGAAGTGGGCACTTCTGGAAGCTGTCTGATTGGACAAGAGGTTTGATGAGTGGTAGGAGTTGGATTTTTAGAGAGCAAATACCAAAGGACATCCCAGGAGGGCATGGTGCTGTGCCCTAGTTACAATTGGCTCTTTGGATGCAGGGTCCTTGTTGCTGCATGTGCAGACTAACTCACAGATGGTTGCAGGAGGGAGATGTACCTGCTGTTGTGCTGAGACACCCCCAAGGCAAGAAGTGAGAAGTGCTCTTGGTTTCCATTTTACTCATCCTCCTCAGGTTCTAAATTGCATTTTGAGACTTCCCTCTTCCACTGCAGTATTTTTGGGGCTTCCCTGGTGGCTCAGATGGTAAAGGATCCGCCTGCAATGCAGCAGTCGCAGGTTTGATCCCTGAGTCAGGAATGGCAACTCATTTTTGTGTTATTGCCTGGAGAATTCTATGGACAGAGGAGCCTGGCATCTACAGTCCAGGGGGTCACAAAGAGTCCAATAGGACTGAGCGACTGACACTTTTAACTTTCCCACTTCATGGATGCCCTGAAAGTTTGTTTGTGCTGACATTAAACTAGATACAAGGATGGGTGCTGGAGTGTGTGTGTGTGTGTGTGTTGTAGGGAAAGATGTGCTTGGCATTGAAGCAGATCACTTTCTTTACAGTGGATGTTTCCCAAGGATGTCCAGGAACTTTATCCTTCAGTAGTGGCCCTAGTCTGAGCAGAGGGGTGGAATTGGAATGAACATGATTCATGTTGGGGTTGGGGAGGGGACAGTCACAGGTACAGAAACTCGGAGCACAACTGAGAACACTACCCAGAAGCCTTAGAACCTGCCACCAACACCATGGGGCTGCAGAAGGAGCAGAGATGTGGTCCACACTCTCACAAACCATCTGGTTAGTGTGACTGCAAAGACAGTGCACAAACGGAAACAGCGTCAGATGGCAGGAACAGCAGACATATTCCGTGTAGCTCCATAGGAAATCTAGGGAGGCAGATGGGGATGGGGTAAGAGGATGGCCTTTTAACCACGAGAGCTGTTCAGCAGCAGAAGGCCTGCCACGTCATGGCGTGCAGAGCTTCCTCCCGTTAGAGGTGTTCAAAGGTGGGTTGCCTCTCTGCCAGGATGTTGTGATCCAGTGTAGTTGGCGTGCCTGCAAACCTCCTTTGCCTCCCTCCCTGAGTCTGGGAATTTGCAGCTCCATGCCTTTTCAATGACCTTGCACTGGGAGAACCATGTAAGCCACCTGCCGTGACAGCCAAGGCTGGAGCAGCAGGTTGGAAGGGCACATAGACTCAGAATGAGTCCCCCAGCTCCACAGCGGGGCCTGTGTGTCTGGTCGGGAAGAAAGGTGGCACCGCCTGGGATGCTCCAGGGCTGCTCTGGGAAAGTGGTTTCAGCCTCTGCCCTTCATAGGCAAGTGTCAGCCAATCGTGTGGCTAGTCGGCTTACCCTGGGAGGTGCCTTTGTGCCCAAAGCTCCAGGAAGCCCTAGAACTAAAACATAGCCTGAGGGAATCAGCTGCCAGCTTGGCTCTACAAACCTTCTCATCCAGCTAATGAGGAAGGCATGATGGAAAGCGTGGAGGGAAATTAAAAAAACAGAGGTGGCAGCTCGGAGCCTAGCAACCTCCCACCTACTCTGCTAAAAGCTGGGCCTCACACTCCTGGGAGGAAAAGGAGACTCGGAACACTGGATTGAGTCTTCAGAACTGAAATCTGGGCGCCCCCGCCCCAAGCTTGGAAAGATTCTTCTTAATGGGCTTCAGGGACTGGGAGTCTGTGGAAAGCAAAAACTACTTCCCAGCCCTTTGCTAATCTGCAGTGAAATTAATGTCACTAGGCTGTCTGAGCTCCCTTAAAGGAAGGTAAGCTCTTACACAAGTGTGCTAGAGGTCTCCAGAGGCATGGTAAGGAGGCTGAGAAACCAGAAAGGTCTGTTTCTTGCTGATGCAGTTTTTAGCCAAGGTCTGGTTCTGCACCAGGTCTAAAGGAATGATCCCAATGATTCATATTCATGGCTGGTCCAATTTAAAATTTCCATCACCAACAGAAACCTCAAGGGACTCACTTGGGGCTTAAGTGGGGAACTAGACTCTGAAATCACCCTGAAAGCGAGGGATCTGACATTTATCAAGACTGCTATATATCTGACTTAAAGGTTGGGTATATCCTGGCCCATCTGAGCAATAATTTATACCTTTTTGGCTCTGCCATTTGTCACACATTTGCTTTCCTTCATACTCCACCTCTTGGGGAAAATGTGTTTAGTGTGTGTGTGTGTGTCTGAAGTACGATGGCCTTCTATTTGCCCTCAATAGTAAACTGCCCCAGAACTTGACTTCCAACAACCAAGTGCTTTGGCTTGAACAGTCGATGGTGTCTGCTTTGGCCTCAGTTTCTCTGGCAGGGGATCTTAAAGATCAGTGGTCCCCAGCCTTTTTGGTACCAAGGACCAGTTTCGCAAAAGACAGTTTTTCCATGGACCAGGAAAGGGGGTGTGATTCAAGTGTGTTACATTTATTGTGCACTTTATTGCTAACCTAATGCCACTGCTGATCTGACAGGTGCTGGTGCACTGCCTGGAGGTTGGGTGAAAGTGAAAGCGTTAGTCACTCAGTCATGTCTGACTCTCTGCAACCCCATGGACCTACCAGGCTCCTCTGTCCATGGAATTCTCCAGGCAAGAGGACCGGAGTGGGTTGCCATGCCCTTTTCCAGGGGATCTTCCCAACCCAGGGATCAGACTTGGGTCTCCTGCATTGTGGGCAGATTCTTTACCATCTGAGCCACCTGGTAAGCCTGGAGATTGGAGACCCTTGTTATAAATTGCCAGGGCATCCAAGATCATTTTGGAATTGTTCGGGACCTCTGAGGTCTGCCTCTGCTCCAGCTGACTTGGGATAACGCTTCTATTTACTCCTAAATAAAGGGACTTGACAGAGTACCTGCTCGGGGCCGGATGTAGCCCCGTGAGCTCTTGCAGCAGGTTACTTAAAACTTCACTGTGCCTGGGAAGTGCACACGTGCACAGCTGCTATTTTGCTAAACTTTTTGCAGGATTTCAAAATCCAAGGCTCCAAAGACTCTGACACGTACACCCCCTTGGCATCTTCATCATTTGGGACTCTCCCTTTTCTCTCCTTTTTTCTCCTTACTGAAATATGTTTCTAATCTTCTAACACATCGGTGTTTCCTGCTTCAGTGGTCCCGGCGGAGTCACTCATTCTGTATTTAATGTATTCTGCGCTTTAAATGGGCCTGTTAATTACTCCCTCCTCACTCTGAATTTACTAATTTATTGATCAAATTTATTTTTGTATGTGTGAGTTTTATTTTCTATGTGCAAAGAATTTATTTGGATCGATTGTATTGACCGCCCCCCCGCCCTCCCCTGCCTCCCAGGATACTTTCCCAAACTTTAATTAAGTCTCTGGGAAGTCTTTTTGCTTAAAGAGGAGCCTCTTGCTTCCTTCTTTTGTGAGGATGAATAGCAATCTGAAGACTCTGGGCTAAGGTGAGTCACACCACATTCTCAAGCAGGTGGATAGCTGAAAGGGTAATCAGAGTGGAGAACTAGGGCAGGGGCTCTTGAAAGTGTGGTCCCCAGACCAGGTGCCTCAGAACCACCTGGGAACCAGTTAGAAAAACAGATTCCTAGACTCCATTTTAGAGTTACTGTATTGGAAACTCTGGGGGTGGGGCCCAACAATCTGTGTTTTAACAAGTCCTTCAGGGGATTCTGACACCTACTAGAAATGGACAACCAAGGCCCTAGGGCAGGGTTTCTCAAGCGAGGCACTACTGCCATTTTGAGCCAAATGATTCTTTGTTGTGGGGCTGTCCTGCACGCACTCTGCCCTTCAGCCGCCCACTGGCCTCTGATCACCGGATGCCCCGGTGGCATCCCCTAGTTGCGACAACTAAAAATGTCTCCAGACACTGCCAAATGTCACCAGGGAGACAAATCATTCCCATTTGTGGGCCACTGAACTAAGGGTTCAAATCGCTCACCTTTCCCTCTCTTGAACTGTCTCTTTATTTCACTTGGGGGTTTACATATGACATAAAGTAACTAAGAGTAAGTCTGCACCTCATGGCCTCTAGCATGCTGCCTCGTTTAATGTTTCATTTCCTATCCCCAAATATTCTGTCTAGGCAGATAATCTCAATGCCTGATTTGTTTTAACAATTCGTTTAGTCACCCAGGATTAATGCCCCAGCTCCTGGCCTTGGTACAAAATCTAACTTTTCCAAAGAGTGATTTGATTGTTCCTGTTCCCCAGAGAGTGAGTTGGTAGGGGATTTAGACAGTGGCATCATGCAGGAGGGGAGTGGGGGAGGGGGGCAGTAGCAGAAGCTGCTGCCTACCCCTCCCTGCTAAGAGCACCCTAAATACCTAAGTGCCTTTTCGAAGAGAACAGAGGGGACTTACAAGTTGGCCTGGGATTAACGGTCTTGGCTGAATAAATTTACCTCTGGACAGAAGTCTTCCTTTCTGCTCCAACTTCCTTCCTCTTTGCAAATCTTTCTTTCATAACAGGTCCATGGCAAGCCTGTCTTCACTCCGCTAACCTGAATGACTTCATTTCCACTCCTCATGAAGTATGAAAGCAAGTTTAGTTGCTCAGTTGTGTCCAACTCGTTGCAACTCCATGAACTGTAGCCCACTGGACTCCTCTGTCCATGGGATTTTCCAGGCAAGAATATACTGGAGTGGGTAGCTATTCTCTTCTCCAGGGGATCTTCCCAACCCAGAGATCAAACCGACATCTCCTGTGTCTCCAGCATTGGCAAGCAGATTCTTTACCTGCTGAGTCATTGGGAAAGCCACTGTGAAAGCATAGCCATTGGTCAAGCGTAGCTGTTAGTACAGAGAGGGCCAGAATGCAGACTGAAAGAGGCACTGGATGCACGGTCATGCCACTGTCAACTCCAGCATCTACCAGTCAGAGGGGCAGTCATGAGACCCTCCTTCCCACTGCAGAAATGGGCCCGAACACTTCCCTTTTTTCCAAAGGCCAATCTGGGAGATGGAGTATCTGCTTGTTAGCAGTACCCACAAGCCCACAGGGCATTCTCCCCCACACTGAGGCCAGGTGGCCAATGAAGAGGCAGCCAGTTGTGGACTTTCCATGGTGCCAATCTAGCTGGGCCCTAAAATGTGACTGGGATAAACCAGCAGTGTAGTGCTAATTTCTTAAGGTTTTCATTCTTGGCTTCACGTAACTAGGGACATGCAAATTGGTTCTGCTCCTTTCAAAGTAGACAACATCCTTGCATGAAAATGAAAAAAATCAAATAAATACCGCCACTGCAAACTTGCTTTACAGTCAGTCAGTTGGCAGAAATGTTAAGCCCTAATCAGTGCAAGTAATAGCAACAGAAGATGCGCTGACCAAACTTGAATCCCTTTTAAGAATTTGTTTGGTTCAGACATTTGAAAAAGGAAAAATGGAGAGTGAGAATGAAGTAGAAAACATGCTGCTATGATAATCTTGGTCTCTGGCGTAATCAGTGGCTCTTTTTTATTAATAGCAAATCAGTTTTGCCCCACCTCCACTAAATTAAATATTTAAAAAATGTGCCCAAAGAATCCCTGTGTATCAATTTTACAGGAAGCACCTAAAAATGCATTGCATTCATTGGCTCAGGGGATTAAGCCTTTCAGCCCTGTTCTTCCTTCTCAGTGCCTGCGTCATGCCTTGTTTTGCGTGCCTTTGTGTTTTAAGTGACCCTTGAGTTCCTGTCTTGAGTCTCCCTTCTCTCCTTACTTTCTTTAGACTTGGTAGCCTGGTTCTCATAGAAGCTGCCAGTAGAAATTGCCCCACTCTCCCACCTTCAGGAACTCTGCTCACATGCGCCTGCAACAGCAATGGAGCTCAGTCCCAAACTCAGGTGTGTATAAAAAGTAACTTTCTTGATTTAAGTTGTTTTGGGGAAAAAGAGTACAGTCTCCGTTTTTAATTAAGTCTTGGTCGTTTGTAAGAAGTGTGTTGGTACTATAAGAAGGAAGTGAACAAGTACTCGTTAGCCAGAGACTGAAGCCCATCCCTGACCCTTACATTCAAATCACAGGTTTGTTTTATATATGAGTACAGCCTAAGAGTCCTTCCTAAGAACTGTCTTGTGGTAGCAGGGGATGAAAGTTCTTGTGGTCTTTGGATGGAGATGGTGAGACCTTGTGACATTCAGCAGGGCATAAGAAGTCATAAGTTAGCGAACTTCCAAAAGGCTATTTAAAATAGAGGCTGTTAACCTGAATTCGAAAGGAGGGGAGGTCATTGTTTGTCTAGTGAAACATTAGGGATCATTCTGCCCACACTTTCTCTTCTAATTGCTGATTTGGGACAGTGCCTTTTAATGGAGCAGCTAGTTTCTTATATTCTCTCATCTGTGGATTGTGAGTACACACATTTTTAAAAATTTTATTTCTTTATTTTGGCTGTGCTGGGTCTTCGCGGCTGCATGGGCTTTTCTCTAGTTGTGGAGAGTTAGGGGCTACTCTTCGTTGTGGTACACAGGCTACTCATTGTGATTGTTTCTCTTATTGCGGAGCACAGGCTCAGTAGTTGTGGTGCATGGGCTTAGATGCTCCGTGGCATGTGGGATCTTCCCTGACCAGGGATTGAACCTGTGTCTCCTGCATTGGCAGGTGGATTCTTTACCACTGAGCCACCAGGGAAGCTCTGAGTTCACATATTTTTACTTGTACATGAACTTAACTATGAGTATGCTTCATCAAGGATTACCCTTGTTCATTCTCACTGTAAGAGATGTTCAGAGGAGATGCACAAGGTGAAAGTAGGTATGGAAGCTCTTCCGGGTTATGACGGCAAACTACAATGGTAAGCTAGGTGAATGAGGTTAAGACTTCGGTAGTTTAGTTGTTTCCCAGTTTGTGTAATGAGCCCTGAGGTTATCTGCCCATGCGTTTCTGAGACCTCACTGTAGTCTTCACCTCAGCAAGTTCTAGATGCCAAGAATTATTCCTCTTTCCCTTCTAGGCTAAAAGTGCCACTGGCTTTGTACACCTAGGGGTTCCCATATAGGCCCTGAGCTCTTGAGTTGTGTCTGTGTTTTGCAGAGGAGTTAGGTTTGCTCCATTTTATGGGCTTGTGGCTTGAGTTCTAGGCGCTGTGGTTCACAGATGAGGCAGGCTTGCAATTAGATGTGTTTCTGTCTGGTGGTCTGGAGACCGTACAGCTATGTCTGTGCGTTACAGACTATTTGTGTCTGCCTCCAAATCCTTAGATTGAAACTGAACCAGAAGGATATATTTTACGTGTATTTGGCTCTTTCAAAGGTAATTAAGTAATGAGGGTGGACCCCGTGAGTGGGGTTAGTGTCTTTATAAAAGATTTCAGAGAGCTCCCTCGCCTCCTTCCACCGTGTGAGGACACAGCAAGGAGATGACATCTATGGATCAGAACGTGCGTCTTCACCATATACTAAAGCTGCTGGAGCCTTGAGCTTCCCAGCCTCTGTGTTTAAGCCACCTGGAGTATAGTATTCTGTTGTAGCTGTCTGAACTAGGGGATTTCATAGTACCTGACACTTCTGAGTTTAAGGTGGTTTCTTTTCTGGAATTTCCTTGCCTGGACCTAGTCTCCTGGTTGGCATGGATACCTTGCTGTGGAATTCAGTGTTGGTTTGGCAGCCTGCACACATTCTGAAAGGAAATGTAAACAGTTGCCCTTGATGAGAAGACTGCAATGTATCCTTTGGCATTTGAGGGTAAGTGCTGGACTGTTAGCTGGAGGACAATATGTGTAGGCTGAGTTGTGACTTGCAGCTCACAGGTTCATCATAATTTGAAGGGCCTTAGGTCACTTAAGGCCTGTTTCATGGCTAAATGTACTTAGTCCCTAATGTCACAATTTGTTTTGCTTCTATTTTGCCAGAGCTTTGAAAGTGGTAAAGAAAATGTGTTTGAAATGTGATTTTTTTTTTAACAGCTCTAAGTACATGTTGGAAATTTTGAACCATAAAACAAAAATCTGGGTCTGAGTTCATGTTAAGAGGAATTCCACAGAAAAGAAATTCCTGGAGCACTTTTAAAAAACAATGGTAATAACACCTCCCTACTGAAGAGGAAAGCTTTGAGCCATCCATTAAAACAAAGTCACACAGCCAAGCCGTGAGAGTGTCCCATTTCCTGGAAACAGTCAATAAAATCAATTTGCAGGTAGGTGAAGGTTCTATATCACATTTCTAGCAGCTTCACATTATAAGCAGCACAGAGAGGATAGCACATACACACTGAGAAGATAATATATTGGAAAATCTCTATCATTTCAGCATTTTAAATTTATTCCATTATACCCCTTCCCCCATTACACCTATGTGTACTTTAAATGGGATGCTGGGCTAGGATAGAAGGAAGGACATAGGATTCTGGTGAGGATATAGTGAATGGGGTAGAGGAGACAGGTTGCTATCAAAGCTGGTGTTCTCTCAGTGAGGCCCCCTCGAATAGATGGGGCAGGTAGGACCTGGGGATAGAGCAGTGGGGTGTCTGCTGTGGGCTGACAGTCTGAAGGGAGAACAGTGTTAACAGCTGTGTCACCTTAAGCATGCCCGTTTTTAGTATTTTAGCTGTGTGATCTACCAAACAAATCTACCTGGGAACTAAAAATTTCTTAAAAATTAAATTTATATAAAAATGACAAGCCTAAGGGTCTTAGATTTTCAACACTGAAAATAAGATTTTGCTTTCAAATCATAACTTGAAATTACCCATTTAGAATTAGATTTATAAGGCTATCACTAACAGGGTAAATTCTTTCATGTATCACAAATATGGAAAAATATCAAATATGCACTGCTTTCGTAAGTGAAAGTGTTAGTCACTCAGTCGTGTCCAGCTCTTTGCAACCCCATGGACTGGAGCCCGCCAGACTCCTCTGTCCATGGGATTCTCCAGGCAAGAATTGTGGAGTGGGTTGCTATGCCCTTCTCCAGGGTATCTTCCCTACCCAGGGATCAAACCCAGGTCAATCCTGCATTGCAGGGAGATTCTTCACCATCTGAGCCACCAAGGAAGCCCAAAGAAGCTTGTCTTAGAAGAGGATGGTTAAATTCTCTTATATATCACAAATATGTTAAAAAAATCAAATATGCACAGCTTTCTTAACACAAAGATAAAGCTATAATGGGTTACTTCTCTTAAATATCTCTGTATATACTTCTGAATCATCCCACAGAAAGAATCACCATACCAGATAAGTTAGGGTATTTACCAACAGAGATTTAGGCCTGGAGGCTAGATTCTCATTCATGACCCTGAAAGGCATATTGAACCCTATTTGTGGCGCTTCTGTGAGTGATTCAGTAACCTTTAGCAGTGATCATTCAGGCCACTCTGCTGAGTAAAGTTTTATAAGTTATGTAATAAATCTGCAGCTTCTATCTGATTGATAAAACCTTATGATATATTAATATATTTTTTCACTCTAAAAAACTTGTGAATTGGGATCCCGAGATATGTTAATACTTTCCACATTTATTGATATTCTTAGAACCATATAAATCTTAAGAATACTAAAATTTATACCAAATGAGTTCTACATAATTTACTTAGTCGAGTTAAGGGCCACAGTTCATGGTCGTTCTGATATTCCTTTGGAGTCAGAAAATGCCCTCCAACTGATGTATTTACCATTCTACTTTTGATATTTTCCACTGATTACAATAATCATTGTTGCATCATGAATGAGAAATGCATTCTATTCTGTTAACCTCCTTTTATAATCATTTGTTACCTTTTTTCTTTGTGTCTATCATTATGGACATATGGCTTCTCATACATTAACTATAGTCATTATTCTCCTTTTAAAAATCACTTTATTGAAGTATGATTGACATACAAAATTGTAACAACTTTGGCCAGTGGAGTCTTCTAAATTTGTTTCTGTGTCCTCACATGACCCACTAATCATTGAAAATTTTGTTGCTTTCTGCCACAATAAGATTTTCCAGGCTTATCTTGTGCCTTTCGGCCCCAAAGAATCTTCTCCAAGGAGCCCTGGTTCCTTTTAGTGTAAAAACAGTATGAGAGACCAGAATCTGAGCACTAGGGGGCACTGTGGGGATTTCATTGCTTTTGGGTCATTTCGATGAACAGAGCCAGAAAAGACATATCCTTTTTCTTATTTCATATTGATATTTCCAATTCTCTTCTAATAGTATCGAATTCCTTCCTAAAATTTTAATTCCTGACACAGTAAGTAGAATTACTTCTTGGCTTAATCTGGGAAAACAGGAGTTCTGAAGTAACAATACAGTATTAAAACAAATGATAAAGTTATTGAATTAAGTTCAAGATTCAGTACAGTTCCTTTTGTTCTTAGCTGCATCCCACTAAGAACGTGTAGATTTATTCTAAAATCACTCAGCCCCTCATTCTGTGTGGTGAAATAAGAATTAGTCTGGTTTTGTTCTGTTATTTGTTTGCTTTCAAACTGAAGGCTTTGACTTTTAGCAGTTGATAGTTCTTTACAAAAGCCTTTACTACTCTTTTTTGCTGGTGAAGATAGAAATTAAAGGAAGGGGAGGGTCCACTCACCTGTCTACCTGAAGATGTTGGAAAATTTCAGATGCTGTTTACAAGGTTCTGTGCCATATACAATGGTACAACATTCACATATATGATTTCTGGCTGAATAAACCAATTCTGACTTCTATTTAAATTCTAGTAATGTTAGAACTTCATATTTTCAAATATCTTTTAACTCTACTGACTTCTGTCCTTATTTTGAAACTAGTTTATTTCTTGCTCTTTTCTGAGCTGCAAACTTTCCCTTTTAATAACATTGCAACATTTCCTTAACAATTACATATATTATCCTCTGTAATCTTGACCAAAATTTGTAGTTTATAAAATGATCTTTCCAACTGCTATTATTTTATTTTATTGAAGTAGAGTTAATTTACAATGTTGCATTAATTACTGCTGTATAGCAAAGTAGTTATATATGTTCTTTTTAAAAATATTGTTTTCTATTATGATTTATTATAAGATATTGAATATAGCTCTGTGCTATATGATAGGATCTTGTTTATCCATTCCATATATAATAGCTTACATCTGCTAACCTCAGCCCCCTCCTCTTTGGCAACCACCAATCTGTTCTTTATGTATGTGATTCTATTTTTGTTTCATAGGTTAGTCTGTGTTATATTTTAGAGTCCACATAAGTGATATCATATGTTATTTGTCTTTGTTTCTGACTGCTTAGTATGATAATCTCTAGTTGCATCCATGTTGCTACAAATGGCATTATTTCATTTTCTCTTATGGCTGAGTAGTATTTTATATATATATACTATATCTTCTTTATCCACTCATCTGTTGATGGACTTTTAGGTTGTTTCTATGTCTTGTCTATTGTGAAAATAGTGCTATGAACATAGGCGCGCATGTATCTTTTTGAAATTACAGTTTTGTCCAGATATATATGCAGGAGTGGGATTGCTAGATCATATAGTGACTCTCTCTCTTTTTTTTTTTAGGAATCTCCATATTATTTTCCATAGTGGCTACCAGTTTAAATTCCCATGAGCAGTATAGGAGGGTTCCCTCTTCTCCATAGCCTCTCTAGCATTTGTTATTTGTAGGCTTTTATTTTTTATTTTATTATTTTTATCGGCATATAATATACAACACTGTAAACCAACTATATGCTATTAAAATAATAATTACTATTATTTTAGTGAGATAGCATTATCTTTAATTTTCCTACTGAGATTCAAGATGATACCTAGTAGAATTCCATATGACTTAAAAAATACCAGTAAACAGAAGTTCTAGAGGTTTTGCCCCAAACTCCTTTGATCCAAGCGTCATAATTCAGATTTCTTATTTTATATTGCCAGTATTCTTATTTAATTGTATATGCTTCTTTTGTACAATTTTCATTTCTTAGAGGCATTTGGATAAGTATCTTAATGCTATATAAATTCAAACTTCAAGAAGCCAGTTAAAACAGAAAATACAACTAGTATATAAAAATACTGGAAAGCATATACAGAAGCCTCGATTGGATTTGAAACCTTTCCAGATTATTTATGTCTGCAAGAATTTGAGACTAATTAAGAATTACAACAATTTCCACTGAGATCACAAGTCTTAATGTTTACACAAAGCTCTAGATATTTTCATTTCAGTGCAGAAATCCTAATCCTTGCATGGGGGCAAATAAACCATGCCCCCATTCCTGATTTTGCTTTCTGTAGGTGCTGCACAAAATTGCATTCTTGAATATTAAGGTAAGCAAATGACATCTGTTTTAGTTGTACAATGTGCTTTTAAAAGGTATTCAATACTAAATTCCCACATATTAAAAATCAGAATTCAAAATGAGTATTTTATGCCAAAAGAGATTTAAGATAAACTGGCTCAGAAGATTTTGTCCATGTCCTGTAATCCATCTGTGATTTTTTTTTTGATACTTCCTGTCAGGAAATTGGGGCATTGATCTCTTCCTGAGGAGTACCCATAGGAAGTTCATTTAATCCAATAAAGAGACAGAAGAGTCCACCTCAAGTCTTCGAGGTCCTAATGGGGAATGTTCACAACAAAATGACACTGGCAGCTTAGATTCCTACTTGAAATGGCAAAGCCTTTCTGAGCTGAAAAGGGCTCAGGTATAGTCAAGATCCCCAGGCATATGAAGGGAAGTGAGGAAGAATAGGCCTTTCTGGGTACTTTCTTTGTGTCCACCCACCCACCCCACCTGTCATTGTGGATCTGTGTTGCCTTTTCTGCTGTGGAGTCTTGGCTGGCTTCGTGGCCTGCAATTAGAAAGCTGAGGTCTTCAGCCTCTACTTTGAAGACCTGCACATCTCATCCACTGGCATCTTGCTGCTGTGCAGCAGGCAGGGTCAGGAGGTGTGAGGGTCAGGGTTAGGGCAGGGTCAGAAGGTGAGGTGGAGAGCACCCCTGTCTCCTAGTCTGATTTTCCCCAGCAGAGGAAAAGTCTGTCTCCCTTTATAGTTGGGCTAAGACATTTTGTCTTGACCAGAAAAACTACTTCCGCTAAGGGTTTCAGCTTTGAGCTCAGCTGTAAGAGAATCCGCCTGTAATGCAGGAGACCCCTGTTCAATTCCTGGGACAGAAAGATCCACTGGAGAAGGGATAGGCTTATACCCACTCCAGTATTCTTGGGCTTCCCTTGTGACTCAGCTGGTAAAGAAACTGCCTGCAATGCGGGATCCCTGGGTTGGAAAGATCCCCTGGAGGAAGGAATGACTGCCCACTCCAGTGTTCTGGCCTGGAGAATTCCATGGACTGTATAATCCATGGGGTAGCCAAGAGTTAGATGTCACTGAGAAACTTTCACTTTCAAGGGTTTTAGTCTTGAGAACTTAACTAGCCAACCATTCTGGCTTTTAGTTCTGTATTCTCCTTTGCTACATGCCTCTCTCGACATAAGCACAGAGCAATTAACTTTCTTGAATAAAGGGAAAGGAAGGATCAAAATGCCAGGGGGAGTCTACCCCCACCTACTAGATTAATAATAATAGTAAATTCATCACAGTCACACATCCAAGCCCAGGCCCTTTGGAAATTAAGGCATGTAGAAGGGATTGCATCTATTAAAACAATGTGAGAAGTCCCGTGGATGTAAGCTTTTTTGTAAGAGCAAGAAGCACATCAACTGGCCATTATAGGGAGAATTCAGAAAGATTTCTTGCTAGATTTAGAAGCTATATTTAACATTTTACTACTCCAAAAGGCCATTTATCTCCTGTTAGATTACACCCCCCCCCCCCCATCTGAGGAAGTTGTTGGAAAAAGAGGAGGAGGATTCTCCAGCTATTAGGGAATATTTGAAAGAAAAGCAAAGTTTTTGAATCTTACCCCACCCATCCAGTGACATTGCAGAAAAGGAGAATGAGCTATCATAAGTCATAAGGACCTCTCTCCTCCCCTACTGTTGCCCCAACGTGCACTGGCAGATTATATGTTCCCAGAGAGAAGACAGAAAAGTAGCACTCTAGGAAAGGTAGACTGAAAGTTTCCTTTCCACTGAAAACCTTTTCTTTCAGCTTTGCCATCAGGCCCCAGAAGGCTGGTGGATGGTGTCTCCTGGTAGAGTTGTTCAGTCGCTCAGTCATGTCCAACTCTTTGTGACCTCATGGATTACCAGGCTTCCTTGTTCATTGCCAACTCCTGGAGCTTGCTCAAACTCATGTCCTTCAAGTAGGTGATGCCATCCAACCATCTCATCCTCTGTCATCCCCTTCTCCTCCTGCCTTCAATCTTTCCCAGCATCAGCGTCTTTTCCAATGAGTCAGTCCTTCACATCAGGTGGCCAAAGTACTGGAGCTTTAGCTTCACCATCAGTCTTTCCAATGAATAGTCAGGACTGATTTCCTTTAGGATGGACTGGTTGGATCTCCTTGCTGTCCAAGGGACTCTCAAGAGTCTTCTTCATCACCACACTTCAAAGGCATCAATTCTTTGGCACTCGGCCTTTTTTATCGTCCAGCTCTCACATCCATACATGACTACTGGAAAAGCCATAGCTTTGACTATATGACTTTTTAGGTGAGGTGGAGGGGAGTAGGCATCTGTATCCAGACCCCATGGCCTGGGAAGAGGTCTGATATCTCAGAAGGGAATGTGTGCAGTAATACAGGGGAAGAGTGAGCCAAGGCTAGCCTGGGGAGAACATGGGCACCTAATTGAGAATGATGCTGAGCAGTGCATAGTACTTGTGTGTGTGCATGTATATATTAAAAAAACAGATATCCTTGGATGCCCAGATATGGCTACAGCCTAGGACAGCAATGGTAAGCTAAAAATTAATGGATGGAAACAGAAAGCCAATGCAACGAGGCAGTGACTGTCACTTCCCAAAAAATACTTGGGTAAGAAAAAGACTCGAGGACATTAGTGCAAGAAAAGATGTCAACTGACTAGATCAGCTTGTACTTTTCTCAAAGACACCAGGAGATTGATCATATCAATAAGCCTATATTTTTTACTTTATTCCAAAAGAAGGGGAGGAGCTATCTCAGACTAGATACATTAAAAAAAAAAAAACTGAGAGTTTGTTGGAGGTCTGATAATGTTTGAAAGTTTATTCAAAAGAAAAACCAAGACCACTGGCCTGGCATATAGAACAAAATTGGAGAAAACTGGACCAGAAGCTCTTGGGCCACGTTGTGGGGAGGGGCATTGACGCAGGCTTACTAGTCCAGAAGTCAAAGTCACAAGCATTCACTGTGCTTTGCAATTATGGAGCACACTTATGCTAATGAGACCAGATTTACAGATTAGCAATGCATTTTAACGATTTAATTATAATCCCAAAGTGATATACAAGGGATGAAATTGTACATTGCAATGCTTTTAGTAATCAGAGCTGCTTTGCTTTCTTATTTTTAAAGGTGTACATGGGTGGGGGAAGAGGAAGGAGATTTATATGAGTTTTAGACATACTCTTGTAATGGGTCCCCGGTTTATAATAAAATAACTAGAGCAGAGAAACTGCAGCATTGTTAACTCAACAGAAGGGGTTTCCAAGAAGTCTTTAGTTTCTGAAAAGATTAACTGAATAAGGGGCCATCTACCTCCAAATGCCACCCCCTTGTAAGAGCCAGCCAATGAAGGATTTTGTTGAAATTAGTATTAAACCAGCTTTAAGGCATCGTAAGCCACTAAGGGTCAAAGATAAAAAATGGGTAAATGGCTTTTAAGAAAGTCATTTATCTGAATTGCTTATTTAACATTCACTGTCATTTCATTGAGAGCAGGCTCTCTCAGAGAGACAGGAAGCTTGCTAGGGGTTTAGCAGAGAGCAGAGGAGAAAGAGTTGCAAGGTGGAGTCCTGTTTGGCTCTCCCTGGCATTAGGAATCACAGCATGAGTGTATAAACGTCAGGGCACAGAGGACCAACAACAGACTTTATCCACTTCCAAACCTGCTCTAGTCCTATTATTTACTTTACCAGGAAACCTGAAACTAGAGAGAGAAGTCATTAACATTTTCATATCACTTTCTAGCTTTGTAATGAGCTCTTATTGCTTTTGATCTTCAGGTTCAGGCTTTGTTGTACATTTGACAAATAGCTACCTGCATTTTCATCCTCTTCTATTTTTGTGGTGGCCCATTCTTAAGCAAGGAAGAGGCTCAAGAACTGGGTAGGGACTGAAAGAAATACAGTGCCAACTGGACCCAGGGCGTTTCCTATATCTGGGTAGCATTTTTTTTTGAAGTACCACTGACCTACTACACTGTTAGTTTCAGGTGCACAACATAGTGATTCGATTTCGTTGCAAAATGATCACCATGATAAATTTCGTTACCATCTGTCACCATGCAAAGATAGTACAATATTATTTACTGTATTCCCCATGCTATACATTTCATCTCCATGACATGTATTTTGCCACTGGAAATTTTACCTCTTAAGCTTCCTTACCTGTTTCTTTTTTCACGTCTCCGTACTGGCAACCACCTGTTTGAGTTCATTTCTGTTTTCTTATGTTTGTTCATTTATTATTTAGATGCCACATGAGTGAAATCGTATGGTATTTGTTTTTCTCTGCCTGACTTATTTCACTTATAACACTCTCTAGACCCATCCATGTTTTTCCTTATGGTGAGATTTCATTCTTTTTTATGGCTGAGTAATCCATCACATGTGTGTGTGATGCCACGTCTTCTTTATCCATTCATGTATTGATGGGCAGGTAGATAGCTTCATATCTTGGCTATTGTAAATAATGTTTCAATGAACTCTAAAAGGGTGCATATATAATTTTAAATCAGTCTTTTTGTTTTCTTTGGAAAAATAACCAGAATTAGAATTGCTGGATCATTCCAGATTTCTATTTTTAATTTTGGGGGAACTTCCATAATGTTTTCCATAGTGACTGCACCAACTTACATCCCCAGCAACTGTGCATGAGAGATCCCTTTTATCAACATTCTCCCCAACACTTGTTATATCTTATCTGTTTGATAGTAGCTATTCTGAAAGGTGAGGTGATAAATCATCATGATTTTGATTTGCATTTTCCTAGTGATTAGTGGTTTTGAGCATCCTTTCATGTGTCCGTTTGCCATCTGTATGTCTTCTTTGGAAAAATGTCTATTCATGTTCTGTATCCATTTTAAAATCAGGTTGTTTCTGTTCTGGATGATGAATTGTGTGATTTCTTTGTATATTTTGGATATTACCCTATGACATGTTGATTATTTGCAAATACCTTCTGTTCAAATATCTTCTCCTGTACAATAGAATAGGAAAGACTAGAGATCTCTTCAAGAAAATTAGAGATACCAAGGGAACATTTCATGCAAAGATGGGCACAATAAAGGACAGAAATGGTATGGACCTAACAGAAGCAGGAGATATTAAGAAGAGGAAGCAAGAATACACAGAAGAACTGTACAAAGAAGATCTTCACAACCCAGATAATCACGATGGTGTGATCACTCACCTAGAGCCAGATATCCTGGAATGTGAAGTCAAGTGGGCCTTAGGAAGTATCACTACTAACAAAGCTAGTGGAGGTGATGGATTCCAGTTGAGCTATTTCAACTAAAATAGGTTGATGCTTTGAAAGTGCTGCACTCAATATGCCAGCAAATTTGGAAAACTCAGTAGTGGCCACAGGACTGGAAAAGGTCAGTTTTCATTCCAATCCCTAAGAAAGGCAATGCCAAAGAATGCTCAAACTACTGCACAATTGCACTGATCTCACACACTAGTAAAGTAATGCTCAAAATTCTCCAAGCCAGGCTTCAACAATAGGTTGTTTATTTGAAATTTTTGTTTCCCTGGGTAGGCTTGTATTGCTATAAACTTCCTTAGAACTGCTTTTGTTGCATCTCATAGATTTTTGGATCATGTTTTTGTTTTCATTTCTCTCCAGGTATCTTTAAATATCCTCTTGCCTTTGTTCAGTGACCCATTGGTTGCTTAGTAGCATACTGTTTAGTCTCCACATGTTTGTGATTTTACAGTTTTTTTTCCTTATAGTTGATTTCTAGTCTCATAGTATTGTCAGATGACATGCTTAATACAATTTTAGTCTTATTCTCTAGGATTGTTTTGTCACCTAGAGTGTGATCTACTCTGGAGAATGTTCCATGTGCACTTGAAAATAATGTGTATTTTGTTCTTTGGATGGAATATATATGTGTGTGTTTGTGTGTGTGTGTGTGTGTATGACATGTTAGATCAGATTGACATCTATAAGAATACACATAAGTATCAATCTGATCCAAAGTACCATTTAAGGCCAGTGTTTCCCTATAGATTTTCTCTGGATGATCTGTCTGTTGATGTAATTCGATGTTAAAGTTCCTTGCTATTACTATCAATTTCTCCCTTTTCATTTGTTAATGTGTACTTTATATATTTAGCTGCTTATAATGAATCCATATATATTTACAATGGTTATATCATCTTGTTGGATTGATCCTTGATTCATTATATAATGTCTTTCTCTTGTTACAGTCTTTGTTTTATAGGTATTGCTACCTCAGATGTCTTTTTGTTTCATTTGCATGGAATACCTTTTTCCATTCCCTCACTTTCAGTCTCTGTGTGTCTTTGAATTTGAAGTGAATCTCTTGTAGGCAGCATATTTGTGTCATATTTGTGTTTTTTTTTTTAAATCCATTCAGCCACTCTGTCTTTTGTTTGAAATGTTTAGTGCATTTACATTAAAGTAATTATTTACAAGTATGTACTTCTATTGACATTTTCTTTATTGTTTTCTGGTTGTTTTGTAGTTTCTTTTGGTTCTCCCTTTGTGATTTGATGACTATTTTTAGTGTTTTTTTTTTAATCTTTTGCATGAGTTCATCTATTATAGATTTTTGGCTTGTGGTTTCCATGGAGCTTATAAATAAAACTATATATAAATAGGTCTTCCCTGGTGGCTCAGTCGGTAGTCTGCCTGCACTGTGGGGAACGCAGGTTCAATCTTTGGGTCAGGAAAAGCCCCTGGAGAAGGGGATGGCAACCCACTCCAATCTACTTAACTGGAGAATTTCATGGACAGAGGAGCCTGGTGGGCTACAGTCCATGGGGTCACAAAGAGTCAGACATGACTGAGCAACTAACACTTTCATTATATATAAATATATATATATATAATATATGTAATTTGTTGATTTCTTTGGTTGAGCACATTTTGACAGCCTTGTACTTTTACTGACAGCCTTGTATTTTTAGTCTC
Organism: Ovis canadensis; assembly: GCF_042477335.2. Lineage (NCBI taxonomy): Eukaryota > Metazoa > Chordata > Mammalia > Artiodactyla > Bovidae > Ovis > Ovis canadensis. The sequence continues at coordinate 114,749,140 of NC_091727.1, read as the reverse complement.
CTCACTACACGTTTAATGCTTTTAACATCATATTACATTTTTCTGTGTATTCCTTAACTACTTACTATGACTATAAATAATGTCAATAGTTTTGTCTTTGAACCTTCCTACTAGTTTTATTATTTGATCTCCTACTTTACTGTGTATTTGTTTCTACCAATGAGATTTTTTCCTTTCATAATTTTTATATTTCTAATTGTGGCCTTTTCTGCTTAGAGAAGTCTCTTCAACATTTCTAGTAAACCTGGTTTTGTGATGCTAAACTCTTAGCTTTTGCTTGTTGGTAAAGCTTTTGATCTCTCTTTCAAATTTGAGTGATAACCTTTGTGGTTATTCTTCATTGTAGGTTTTTGGATTTCATCACTTTAAGTATGTTGTGCCACTTCCTTCTGTCATACAGAATTTCTGCTGAAAAGTCAGCTAATAGTCTTATGAGAGTTCCCTTGTATGTGATTAGTCGCTCTTCCCTTACCACTTTTAAGATTTTTTTTTCTTCTTTTGAACATTTTAATTACAGTGAGTTGATCTCTTTGGGTTCATCTTGTTTGGGACTTTGTGCTTCCTGGACGTGGATATCTGTTTTCTCTCCCAGCTGAGGGAAGTTTCAACTTTTATTTCTTTAAACTGTGTGCCCCCTTTCTCTCTTTTATCCTAGGACCCCTATATTGCAGATGTTAGTATGCTTGATGTTGTTCTTGAACTTTCTAACATTATCTTCACTTTAAAAAATTCTTTTATTTTTTCTGTTCAGCTTGGGGGATTTTCACAGCTCTGTCTTCTAGTTTGCTGAGCAGCTGTTCCTCTGTACAATTTACTGTTGCTTCCTTCTAGTATATTTATTGTTTCATTATTCTTCATGCTGTTTGGTGGTTCTTCATATTTTTTTCAGTTCAGTCATTCACTTGTGTCCAACTCTTTGCAAACCCATGGACTGCAGCATGCTAGGCCTCCCTGTCCATCACCAACTCCTGGAGTTTACTCAAACTCATGTCATTGAGTTGGTGATGCCATCCAACCATCTTATCTTCTGTTCTCCCCTTCTCCACCAGCCGTTAATCTTTCCCAACATCAGGGTCTTTACAAATGAGTCAGTTCTTCACATCAGGTGGCCCAAGTATTGGAGTTCCAGCTTTAGCATCAGTCCTTCCAATGAACACTCAGGACTGATCTCCTTTAGGATAGACTGATTGGATCTCCTTGCAGTCCAAGGGACTCTCAAGAGTCTTCTCCAATACCACAGTTAAAAAGCATCAATTCTTCAGCACCCAACTTTCTTTATAGTTCAATTCTCACATCCATACACGACTACTAGAAAAACCATATCCTTGACTAGACAGACCTTTGTTGGCAAAGTAATGTCTCTGCTTTTTAATATGCTGTCTAGGTTGGTCATAACTTTCCCTCCAAGGAGCAAGCGTCTTTTAATTTCATGGCTGCAATCACCATTTGCAGTGATTTTGGAGCCCCCCAAAATAAAGTCTGCCATTGTTTCCACTGTTTTCCCCGTCTATTTGCCATGAAGTGATGGGACCACATGCCATGATCATAATTTTCTGAATGTTGAGCTTTAAGCCAACTCTTTCACTCTCATCTTTCATTTTCTTTTTTTTTTTTCATCTTTCATTTTCATCAAGAGGCTCTTTAGTTGTTCTTCACTTTCTGCCATAAGGGTGGTATCATCTGCATATCTGAGGTTATTGATATTTCTTCTGGCAATCTTGATTCCAGCTTGTGCTTCATCCAGCCCAGCGTTTCTCATGATGTACTCTGCATATAAGTTAAATAAGCAGGGTGACAATATATAGCCTTGATGTACTCCTTTTCCTATTTGAAACCAGTCTGTTCCGTGTCCAATTCCAACTGTTGCTTCCTGACCTGCATACAGATTTCTCAAGAGGCAGGTCAGGTGGTCTGGTATCCCCATCTCCTTCAGAATTTTCCAGAGTTTGTTGTGGTCCATACAGTCAAAGGCTTTGCCATAGTCAATAAAGCAGAAATAGATGTTTTTCTGGAACTCTCTTGCTTTTTCCATGATCCAGTGGATGTTGGAAATTTGATCTCTGGTTCCTCTGCCCCTTCTAAATCCAGCTTGAACAACTGGAAGTTCATGGTTTACGTATTGCTGAAGCCTGCCTTGGATAATTTTGAGCATTAGTTTACTAGCGCAATTGTGTGGTAGTTCGAGCATTCTTTGGCATTGCCTTTCTTAGGGATTGGAATGAAAACTGACCTTTTCTAGTCCTGTGGCCATTGCTGAGTTTTCCAAATTTGCTGCCATATTGAGTGCAGCACTTTTAAAGCATCATCTTTAAGGATTTGGAATAGCTTAGTTGGAATTCCATCACCTCCTCTGTACGTAGTGATGCTTCCCAAGGCCCACTTGACTTCACATTCCAAGATATCTGGCTCTAGGTGAGTGATCACACCATCGTGATCATCTGGGTCATGAATATATTTTTTTTGTACAGTTCTTCTATGTAGTCTTGCCCCCTCTTCTTAATATCTTCTGCTTCTGTTAGGTCCATACCATTTCTGTCCTTTATTGTGCCCATCTTTGCATGAAATGTTCCCTTGCTAGCTCTAATTTTCTTGAAGAGGTCTCTAGTCTTTTCCGTTCTATTGTTTTCCTCTATTTCTTTGCACTGACCACTGTGGAAGGCTCTCTTATCTCTCCTTGCTATTGTTTGGAACTCTGCATTCAGCTGGGTCTTTCCTTTCCTCCTTTGTTTTTCACTTCTCTTCTTTTCACAGCTATTTGTAAAGCCTCCTCAGACAGGCATTTTGCTTTTTTACATTTCTTTTTCTTGGGGATGATCTTGATCCCTATCTCCTGTACAATGTCATGAACCTCTGTCCATAGTTCAGCAGGCACTCTGTCTATCAGATCTAGTCCCTTAAATCTATTTCTCACTTCCACTGTATAATGATAAGCGGTTTGATTTAGGTCATACCTGAATGATCTAGTGATTTTCCCTACTGTCTTCAATTTCAGTCTGAATTTGGCAATAAGGAGTTCATAATTTGAGCCACAGTCAGCTCCCAGTCTTGTTTTTGCTGACTGTATAGAGCTTCTCCATCTTTGGCTGCAAAGAATACAATCAATCTGATCTCGTTGTTGGCCATCTGGTGATGTCCATGTGCAGAGTCTTCTCTTGTGTTGTTGGAAGAGGGTGTTTGCTATGTTCAATGTATTCTTTTGGCAAAACTCTATGAACCTTTGCCCTGCTTCATTCTGTACTCCAAGGCCAAATTTGCCGGTTACTCCAGGTGTTTCTTGACTTCCTACTTTTGCATTATATTTTTTAACTCTTTCTTAAACTTTTTACTGTGTTTGTTCTTCTAAGTTCACTGAACAACTTTTTTTATCATAACCTTGAACTCTTTGATTATATTATTTATCTTCCCTTTGCCTAGTTCTTCTGTGGTTTTATCGTTTTCCTTCATTTGGAGCATATTCATGTGTTTCCTAATTTTGTCTAATTCTCTGTGTGAGAATATATTCTTACATATTATGTTTCATGATCTTGGAGAAGTGGCCTTCTATAGAAGACCTTCTGTGAGGTACAACTTCTGGTCACCAGAGATATATGCTCTAGGGATGCAGCCTATGTTGGCTTCATGGGCCTCTCTATTGTGAATAGGTCTACTACTCTGGGTGCATTGGTAGGTGGGGCTGTACTCTGGACCAGTTGGCTTCCAGGCACTGCCTCGTGTGCAAGACGTTGGCTAACCGGTGGATGGAGATGGGTCCTGGAATGCTTGCTGCTTTGCCTGGGTTGTCCCTGAACTGGTGCCCCCTGGCTTGTGGGTGGGTAATCTTCCAGTGCTCATACGTTAGAGAGGGGTCTTTGAATTGGTGCTTACTAGAATCAGTATCCTTGTTGTAGAGTAGCTCCCCCAAATGGCTGCTACCAGCATCTGTATCCCCAGGGACATGTCTCAATTGTCTTCTGCCTCTCCAGGAGGCTCTCCAAGATCAGCAGATACATCTGGCCCAGGCTCCTTTTGAATTACTATTTCTATCCTAGGTCTCAGAGAACGTGAGATGTTGTATATGACATTTTGGAGCAGAATCTATTTCCTAAAGCCTCCTGACTCTCCTGTGTACAATCACCACTGATCTTCAAAGCCAGATGTTCCTGGGGGCTTGTCTTGCCAGTGCTAGACCCACTTGTGTTGGAGAGCCTGATATGGGACTCAGACCCCTCACTCTTGGGGAGAACCTCTGTAATTGTGACTGTCCTCCCATTTGTGGGTCACCTCCCTGGTTGTTGGATCTTGATGATACCATGTTTCTACCCCTCCTACCTGCCTTGTTGTGGTTTCTTTATATCTTCAGTTGTGCAAAGTCTTCTGTTAGTATTCAGAGCTTTCCCATTGATAGTTGCTTTGTAAATGATTATAATTTTGCTATGCTTGTGGGAGGGGATACATTCAGATCTTCCTTCTCCACCATCTTGGCCCTGGAATGAATTTTAACAACAGATCTGTTGAAATATAATTTGACATAAACAATATCATTGCACTTTTAAAGCATACTCTTCAAGTTTTGAAATATGGATATATCTTTGAAACTGTTACCACTATCAAGATGATGAGTATATCTAATATTTTCAAGTTTCCTCATGCCCCTTTGTAATTAATCCCTGGCTTCCCTGGTGGCTCAGAGGTTAAAGCGTCTGCCTGCAATGTGGGAAAGCTGGGTTCAATCCCTGCGTCGGGAAGATCCCCTGGAGAAGGAAAAGGCAATCCACTCCAGTATTCTTGCCTGGAGAACCCCATGGACGGAGGTGCCTGGTAGGCTGCAGTCCATGGGGTCGCAAAGAGTTGGACACCACTGAGCTACTTCATCTCACTTCACTTCACTTCACTTCCTTCCCCTGATTTTTTTTTTTTTTTTTTGGCTACACTGCACAGATTGTGGGACCTTAGTTCCCAAACCAAGGATAGAACTGTGGTCCAGGCAGTGAAAGCACCAAGTCCTAACCACTGGACCACCAGGGAATTCCCTAGATTTTTAAGGTAGAGGCTGAGGACATCGATTTGAGAAATTTCTCTTCTAATTTAGGGACTTTAATGCTATAAATTTCTCTCTGGGTACTGCTTTGTTGGTAACCCAAAACTTGGATAGGTTGTATTTCCATCTGGTTAATTTTTTTTTAATTTCCCTTTTGAATTCTTCCTTGACCCATGGATTTAAATAGTCAAACAATGTGTATTTACTTCCTAGATATTAGAGAATTTCCAGAAATATTTATGTTACCTATTTATAGCAATGCCATTGTAAACAGCAATGTAATTTTTATGATTTGAAACCTTTGAAATTTATCAAAGACTTGTTTTATGGTCCATAATATGGTCTGTCTTGGTAACTCTTGCACATGCATATGAAAAGAATTTGTATTTGCCTGTTGAGTGGAGTGCTCTATAAATAGCAATTTGTTGAAATTGGTTGGCAGTGTTAAAATATATGTTGATTATCTACCTACTTGCTCTATCAGTTGCTGCATGAAAGAGGTTTTGGAATCTTCAGCTACAGTTGTGGATTTGTCTCTCTTTGCATTTCCTTCAGGCTGTTTCACATACAGATCTTCCTCAACTTATGATGGGGTTATATCCCAATAAACCCACTCTAAGTTGACAATGCCAAGTCAAATGCACTTAACACACCTAACCTACTGAACATTATATATTTCCATCCATGGGCTTCCCTGGTGGTGCAGATGTAAAGAATCTGCCTTCCATGTGGGAAACCCAAGTTTGATCCCTGGGTTGGGAAGTTCCCCTGGAGAAGGGAATGACAACCCACTTCAATATTCCTGCCTAGAGAATCCTATGGACAAAGGAGCCTGGCGGGCTGCAATCCATGGAGTCACAGAATTGGACACTACTGAACGACTAACATACATATACACATATTTGTATCCTTTTACTTCTAGCTTATTTAGACATGAAATGTGTTTCTGATAGGCGGCATATAGTTGGATCTTGCTTTTGTGTTCAATTTGACAGTCTTTCCCTTCTAATTCAGATATTCACACCATTTATACATAATGTGAATGTTGATGTGGTTAGGTTCAGATCTGTCATCTTGCTATTTATTTTCCATTTGTCCTATCTGTTCTCTGTTCCCATTTCCTCTTTGTCTGCATTGTTTTGGATGAATTGAATATTTTACAATGATATCCATTTCCTTTGTTAGCTTATTAGCTATATTTCTGTTATATTTTTGTGGTTGCTTTAGGGTTTAGAGTACATATCTTTAATCACAGTTTACCTTCAAGTTATACCACTTCATGTATAGTATGAGAACTTTATAACAGTTTACTTCCATTTCTCCCATCCCAACCTTTGCGCTTTCATTGTCATACATTTTACTTTTACATATGGTATAAACTTATAATGGACTATTAAAATAAGGTACTATATTTTAAAGAGATTTTTTAACCTAACTTAGAGATTTTTTAAAATAAAAAATATTCCATGTATCTACCCAGATAGTTAGATTTTCATTTTTTTTTCCTTTGTTTTGATCTAGATTTCATCTGGCATCATTTTCCATTTTCCTGACACTACTAGTAAGGTTCTGTCAGTCCCAAAGAAGGCACCTGGGGATGAGGAATAAATAATGATTGTTGCACACATAAAAATCTAGGCTTGGTTTCAGGGTTAATGGCCTTTAGGGATGGGTCATAACCTTTACTCAGGAGGAGTAGAAAGTCTGAACTCTGTTCAGAGGGGTCCAGATGTGATTACCTTCATGAAACAAAGGAAAAAGCAATGGATGGTTATGAGAGAAATAAGTCTGTAAAGCTATCTGACATGACCCATTTGGGAAGTATTCATCCAATTCAAACATGGCAAAATAATTCTGAGCAGTATAATGGGTAAATTTGTGTAAATTCAGCCAGCTGATTAGTATGTATATTTGTGGTATATGGTATGGTAGGGGGGGCTTCCCAGGTAGTTCAGATGGTAAAGAATCTGTCTGCAATGCAGGAGACCTAGGTTCAATTCCTGGGTTGGGAAGATCCCCTGGAGAAGAGAATGGCAACTCATTCCAGTATTCTTGCCTGGAAAATCCCATGGACTGAGGAGCCTGGTGGGCTAAAGTCCATGGGGTCTCAAAGAGCTGGACATGACAGTGACTGAGCATGCATGGTATGGTGTGGAAGAGGACAGGAGAAATAAAAAGTAAGGTCTGTGCTAACCTCCTACCTGTTATTGTAATAATCCATATTGAAGCTGATGAGGTTCTACTATGGTACTGGCAATGGAAAACAATGAAATTAACATAAAGAAGATAGAATCAAAAGAACTTAGTGACTAATGTGATGTGAGGGAAAGGAACAGAAGACTTTAGGATGTTTTTTGAACATCCAAGAAATATGTGTATGCTCACATTTCAAGTATCTCATTTCAATTTAAGTCTTTTATAACAGTAATGGTCTTCACAAAGCCCTATGCTTCCAGTGTGGCTACCTGAACTCATCAGGTTGAAATCATATCCTTGACTTTTCCATAGAGGCAGCGTTATCTCCAATTTTCATGCTATACTTCCTCAGTAATAGGATCATTACCTTCTTGTTGGACTTTTGCTTCTCTTGTGGCTCAGCTTGCAAAGAACCTGCCTGCAGTGTGGGAGACCTGGGTGTGATCCCTGGGGTGGAAAGATCCCCTGGAGAAGGGAACAGCTACCCACTCCAGTATTCTGGCCTGGAGAATTCCATGGACTGTATAGTCCTTGTTGCAAGGAGTTAGACACGACTGAGTGACTGTAGTTTAAGTTTTGGACTTATGACCATTCACAAAAAGAACTGTATTATTGGATTGGTTATATAAGGTCAATGGGATGTCAGTAGAACTACATGGCAGTTTGGGGGAACCTTTCTTAAGAGAAACTTAGCATGTTCTCTTTACTGTCTTTCTTCCTCTCATCCTCATTCAATTCCTGGATAAATGTGAGGTGATGGAGGACTTGACAGATTACAGCCACAGTGAGTTTTAGATTGCCCATCTCCAGATTTTCATGTGAGAAACGAACTATTTAGTATGAACCAAAGGTATTTTTGGGGTCCAAATTACAGCCAAACTTAGTTTTTAGTTGATACATCTAGGTTACTGTATATTAAGAACAATCAGCACACCTTTCTATCTTGTCTAAATTAAAAAACAAAAACATTGGCCTATAAAAATAAAGACACTTTCTCAGTTATACATGCTAAGTCACTTCAGTCATGTCTGACTCTTTGCAACCCCATGGACTGTAGCCCACCAGGCTTCTCTATTGATTCTCCTGGCAAGAATACTGGAGTGGGTTGCCATTTCCTCCTCCGGGGATCTTCCCAACCCAGGGATCAAACCCAAGTCTTTTATGTTTCCTGAACTGGCAGGCAGGTTCTTTACCACCAGTGCCACCTGGGAAGCAGTTATACTCAGCTATGTTCCCATGTAAATACACTCTCCTTCTCATGAAAACTGGGAAAAGAGAGACTTTTAGACTTTTTCTATGGTATGTGCTTTTAATCTACTAGTGATCCACCAGAATGAACTCAGAGAAGGTGTTAAGTAACTTGTTGAAATAATATGTGAACCTAGTGGGAGACCTGGGTTCAGTCCCTGGGTTGGGAAGATCCCCTGGAGAGGGGAAAGTCTACCCACTCCAGTATTCTGGCTTGGAGACTTCCATGGATTGTTTAGTCCATGGGGTCCCAAAGAGTTGGACATGACTGAGCAACTTTCACTTTTCAGAGAATAGGGGGTATAGGGGAGGGCTTGTTGCTGTAATGGGATGAACATATGAGAGAAAACTGAGTCCCCTACTTAGTGTATTATTTTTCTATTGAAGCAAGTAGCAGGCAGAATAATGGACCCCCAAAATGTCAACATCTTAACACCTAGAACCTATGAACATGTTACCTTTCACAGTGAAAGGGACTTTGAAGATATGATTAAGGATTTTGAGGAGATAATTCCAGTTTGTCTTGGTAGGCCCAGGAGAATCACAAGGATCTGGATAAGAGGAAGGTGGGAAGGTCTGAGTCAGAGTAGGAGATGAGATGAAAGAAATAAAGGTAAGTGGAGAAAAGGGCCATGAGCCAAGGAATGCAAGTGGCCACTGGAAGCTGGCAAAAAACAAGGGTATTGCTTCTCCCCTAGAACTTTCATAAGAAATGCAGTCTTGCCAGCACCTTGATTTAGGATTTATACCTTCTGTGTTGTCAGGATAATGTGTGTTTTAAATCACTGTTTGTGGTGGTATGTTACAGCAGTGATAGGAAACCTCTATACTGTGTAACAAATTACCACAAAGCTCAGTGACTTAAAACAGCACACATTTATTATCACAGTTTCTACAGGTCACAAGTTTGGGCATGGCTTCAGTAGTCCTTCTGCCCAGTGTCTCACGAGGCTGTAATAAAGGCCAGCTGTGTCCTCATCTGAAATCCTGACTGGGAGATACACCATTTCTAAGACCATTGTTTTGTTGGTAGACTTCAGCTTGCAGCTGTGGAATTTGGGTTTCCATTTTCTTGCTGGTATCTGATAGACATTGAACTCGACTGTATGCCCTCTTGGGTATAAACCAGAGGCTGCTTTCAGCAGCTGGAGCCCATTTGTAGTTGCTCATCACATGATCCTCTCTGTCGACCTTTGTACATGTTCATGTGTATGTTGGATCGCAGGAGTGACATCCAATCCCCATTGCTGTATAGCTATAATGTTGTTAAGTTGTGTCCAACTCTTTGAGACCCCATGGACTATAGCCCACCAGGCTCCTCTGTCCATGGACTCCTCCAGGCAAGAATACTGGAGTGGGTAGCCGTTTCCTTCTCCAGGGGATCTTCCAGACCCAGAGATCGAACCCAGATCTCCTGCCCTGCAGGCAGATTCTGTGCCGACTGAGCTACCAGTGCCTATAACTATAATGTAGCTTAATCCTAAGTGTGACAGATTTTGCTGTATTCTGTTCCTTAGAAACAAATCAGGGGTCTCGCCCACACTTAGTGGAAGGGGATTATACAGGGTGTGAACTTGGGGTCCACTCTAAGGCCTGTTGGCCACATCTCATGTTAAAAAATCACAGCAATTCATCAGACCAATTTGCTGCTGTTTAGTGAGATTTAGAATCCAGATTTGAGCTTGGCAGAAGTGGGAAAGCAAAAGTCCCAGAGAACTTACATATGTTCCCCAAAATACTCAGGCTGGAATGTTCATAGCAACTCTCTTTGACAGCTGAAAATTGGGAAACTATCCAAATTCCTCTCAGCAGTGGAATGGATCAGTAAGTTAGTATTACTTGGGGTGAATGATATATGTGATTCCCTTGTGGCTCAGCTGGTAAAGAATCCACCTGCAACCTGGGAGATCTGGATTTGATGAATATACAATTAACAGAAATGAGAAGAAAGATTCTAAAACTGTATTCAACCATTTGAATTAGCAGTTATGATATAATAGTGAGCAAAAGAAATTAGACCCAGGAGGGCATACAGTAGAGTTCAATGTCTATCAAATACCAAAACATGAAATGAATCTGTGCTTGCAAAAGTCAGCATAGTCATGACTTTGGGTGATAGGTGACTACAAGGGAGCTGGGATGTTTCTGAGTTGCTAGCAATGTTTTCGTTTTTTATCTGTGTGTCGGTTACATGGATGTGTTCAGTTTGTGAAAATTCACCTTGCTGGATGCCTATGACTTGCACATTATCCTTTCTATATATTATGCCTCAATTAAAAGCTTCCCTTGGGACTTCCCTAGTGGTCCAGTGGTTAATCTACACTTCCCCTGAAGTGGGCACGGGTTTGATTCCTAGTCTGGGAACTAAGATCTTGCATGCCAGACAGTGTGGTGAAAATAAATAAATATTAAAAAAAAAAACTTCTCTTATATCCCCCCCTTCCCACAAAGAAAAAAGAAAAGGTTTTGAGAAGTGGAATCCAGTAAGAGGTGTGAGAATGGCCTAAGGGCAGCCCGGGGCTGTAGTAGAGGGAACTGGCCAATTTGTTCAGGAACAGAACCTGGGATTACAGTCAGGGAGCTGCCTGGGGTGGGCTCCCCAAGCCCTGAATTCAGTCTCCAATGGAGGGACCTTGAGGATGCTGATGTTTACTGCTCCCCCCTGTTACCAAGGACCTTTGTAAAAGGAAACTCTTGTATGGATGAGCTAAACAGACCCTCACCCCTAGAGGTCCTTGATAGACTAGTGGTATGGCTTCAAGGAGCTTTCTGTGCCTACGAGAAACCCATCTTGGCTGGGTTCCTGAGTGGCCTGTCTTTTTGTGAGCTCACCATAATCTCTCAGCTGATGCTTGGGGAGAGCAGCAGGGTCTAAAATGAGAACACGAGCTCACAAAGGCTTTCTGAGGCAATTAGGTACCCCAATGGAGCATTCTGGTTTGTGACTTCAAGTCACAGGCTTTATCTTGGCCTTGGCAGACCTTTTATTTACTTTTTGGACTCTACTTTCCACTGGAGTCTAGAGGAAGCAGCAAGAAGATGGCACAAAGCCAGAGTCCTCCATGAGAAAGCTCTTTATCTTCCTTCTGCAGAAGCTCTGTGCAGAAAGAGCAACTCAGGCTGTCCCTTAAGCAGCTTCATTGTCAAAGGCTCAATAGAACTCTCCTTCTGAACAAAGGGAGATACATTTCTTTATCTCTCTAATTAATGCTTAGACTTAAGGGGGTGGGGGAACTCATGTTCAGTCTGCAGCCTCAAGGATGAACTACCTGAAAAAGAGTATTCTTTAGAAGGAAAAAAAAAAAAAAAACAGTTGATGCCGACTCTGCTGTATGGATTTTCACATCAGTCAGGGAACTTGATAAATAGAGATTCAGAAAAAAAAAAAATTCCAGGGGGTGTATTCTGCCTCAACCTGGACATTCAGGCTCCAATGCCCATTATCTAGCAGTCCAATGGGTTGAAATGGAGCAAAAAAAATGCAGATCACTGGGAGCTACACTAAATGTGTGCTGCACCAACCACTGTTTAATATGCGCAGTGCTGTCTGTCTTTACAATTACGCGTTTTCTAGGCTTGTGCCAAAAGAGCAATCATCGAAACATACAGTGCTGGTGGGGAGTAGAAACACGTATAGCACGCATTCAAACTTTCTGTCTTCCAGATCAATTCCAAATTGACCCTGCTGGCTTAGGGAACTGGATGCGTGGATCTGCTAAAGCTTATCTCCCTGAATAAATCTTTCTCTCCCCCTTCCATCCCTCCCACCACATTGTGCCCCTACTCTTTATGTTCCTTTTTCTCTTGTTGTCTGTCTCTCCCCTGCTTCCTTCTGGGTGCTTGGACCATGGCGTCTTCCTAGCCACATTTCCACATGTGATCATTGGAATATCTTGTAAGAGTCACAAAACAAGTGAAAATCAGGCTATGGCAAGACTAAATAATTGGGATTTTCTTTTTATTTTTCCATAAGTAAAATTTATTTGGCTGCTCTGGGTCTTAGTTGCAACATGTGTGATGGTTAATTGTTGCGTGCAAAATCTTTAGTTGCAGCAGGTGGCATCTAGTTCCCCAGCCAGCATTGGGAGTGTGGAGTCTTAATCAGTGGACCACCAGGGAATTCCCAGGATTTAATCTTGATGAAGCAGCTCTCAAAATAGTTGATCAAAAAGACATAGGATCTTTCATCTTCGTAATATACGTGGCCAGAGAATGTTCTAGAAATCGAAGAGCTATGGGCTTGTATTATGTACATACTGTAAAGCTTATCTCTCAACTGTGAGCGAGACTGTGAACATAGAATGGTAAGTGCAGAAGGAAAAGAAGCCAGGTAGCAGAACAGATGCTTTCTGTTCTGCTCCCTGAGACAATAGGAGGGATGTTTCTATTATTCAAGTGAGGCCTGTATTCCCTAGACCCCTTCCTTCTGAGATCAAAGAGTTCTCTCCAGAGGCAGCAAATTCAGGGTTCATCTAGGGGCATTGTCATACCTTATTGCCAGAAATTCCAGTCTTGCCTCCTTCCTGTGCATCAGGCATCAGCCATGGATGGCTCCACCCCAGGAGAGCTGTTCTATTTCCCCCTAACTGCTACAGATCCACCGGCTTTCTGTACTGACCCCCTCTGGGGTTTGGTTTGCTTGCTTCAAAAGACTCTTTTTCTTGAAGCTTCTAGTTGCAACTTTTGGTTTTGACGTTTATGGTGCCCATCACACAGATTCCGCCACACAAGTCATCTCATTTGGGAATTGAAGGGTGTGAGGTTGCATGAAACCTCCATATAAAGACATTCAAACAATGGTCCCAAGTAACCAAAATCTGCATTACCCAAAAAAATAAAGTTAGAGGAATTCGAAGGGGTAGGTAAGGGATAGGTAAGGTAAGATAAGGGATAGGCAGGGAAGCCAGTGTCTTGCTTGGGGTGCAGGCAAATAGAGCATTCCGCGCCTCTCATCCTACACAGACTTCCTGCTTTTTCCATCTGACTTGTTCTTTAGTCACTAAGTTGTATCCAACTCTTTGTGACTCCAAGGACTATAGCCCTTGTCCAGGCTCCTCTGTCCATTGGAACTCTCCAGGCAAGAATACTTGAGTGGGTTGCCATTTTCTTTTCCAGGGGATCTTCCCGACCCAGGGATCGAACCTGTGTCTCCTACGTCACCTTCATTTGCAGGTGAATTCTTTACCACAGAACTACCAGGGAAGCCCTTACATCTGGCTCTAAGTCTTAAAATGATCACTAGAGCCTGTAACCACAGGCTTTGTCCCTGTAGCCTAACCAACGCCCCCTATATAGACACACACAACAACCTCCCTTTGATTAGTATTCATTATAGGATTCCTGAAAGTTCCGTCCTCTGTGCTTCTCTCTGACAAATACCCAGGGGAAGGGGGTACAACTTACTGGCCCCTAGGATGACCCTAATGACTCCCATGAGGCCTCTTCCTGTCAGATGCACCTCAACTACTCCCATTCAGGCTTCTTTCTACCCTACAGGCCCAACCTCCTGCTGGAATTCTCTTCTGGAAGTTTTTACAACCAACTTCTATGCTCTGAGAGACAAGCTTATATTTCTTCCTTCCCCTTTATCGAGGAGTCCCTACAAGGCGCACAGCCATCATTTTTCCCCCTCATTCATGTTTCTCTTCACTGTCAGGGCCATATGTCAACAGAACTGGGGAATTTTTCCGAGCATGTGCTGTCCTGCAGCACTGTATAAGCAATGTTGTGGTTACCACCATGGCACAGGCAAGGCAATGGATACCCACAAAGGTTAAGTCACTTGTGCAGGATTAGGTGGTGGAGTTAGGCGTCAAAGCTAAGGCTGTCCCTGATCAGTGCTGTGCTGAGCTGATGTGGCAGAGTCTGGCCCAACTGGTGATCCCCCTACCCCTTTTCCTTTCTCCTGCTCCTCCCTCTCAATTCCCCTCTAGGGACCTGGCACTCCTGGGTTTCATCAGGATCTTCTTGGCACTGTGGGTGATGACTTTTACATTTTCTCCTCTTCTGGAGGAACGCACATCAGGAGGAGCGATCTTCAGGTTTATATATCATCTTTTGGCTTATATGCTTCCTTTGCAGGCATAGACTTGAGGTGAGGAGGTGTTCTTTGCTCCTAAATCATATGACCAGGCGAGTGCCTACTCCAATTCTCTGTAAGGCTATGCTGTTTTGGAGACTTACCATTTGGAGAAGGAGCGCAGGAAGGGCTATGGGAGCCCTATGCTGTTGCTTCCCCTCCTGCTCTGTGTTGCTCTGCCTTAGCCATGCTCTGAAATCCTAGGGCTCTCTCACAAGTTGTCTGTACTCCCCTATCTTTGATTTTCCTGTGTTTACTAGAGTATACTGCATTCTCTTGTATTTCCTAGTTAGTTTTGTCTCCTTCTCATTTTCCCTCCATACCAGAATCTTCTTAAAGCCTGGGGACCACATCCTCTGCAGTCTACCACAGGATCTTTTTTTTTTTTTTTTTATTGGTACACCACATAGCTTGCAGGATACCAGTCCCCTGACCAGGGACTGAACCTGGGCTATGGCAGTGAAAACCCGGAATTCTAACCACTAGACCACCAGGGAACTCCCCAGGACCTTACTTTAAGTCAGTGCCCCATACATCGTTGTCACATTGAAATGAAGTCAAAAGGATGAATGCTGTTGTAAATTTCAGATTCTGGCACAGGTTAGAGAGAACTCCGTATGTGTCATAAGGCAGGCTCTAGTTACAAAAAAGAAACCAACCCAACAGCACTGATTCTTCTTTCTTCATCCTTCCCCTTCTCTGGCTTCTCGCTTTACCCCTCCTCATACCAGGCCATCTGATGTGCAGCACAGAGCAGGCTGGAAAAGATAAAGAAATCCGAAAGTGAAATCTTGGCGTGGAAGCAGTGTGCTTTGAATCAGCTCTATACATTAATAACAGGAACCAGTGAAGGGGCATTCTTCAGGCTGAAAGGAAAGTCCTGAGATTAATAGCTTCTAGATTCCTGATGGATACCACTGTCTCCTCTTGGGCATGGGCGTGGGAGTGGGGATAAAAAGAGCCCCTGGATTCTTCTGTGATCAGGGACCCAGAGATCGCAATGCAAGGAAAGCCTGTAGGAGGAGCTATCTTAGTGTGCTTCCTTTTCTTGGGTAGCTGAGCCTCTGAATAGTTTGGGGTTGTAATTGGGGCACACAGTGTTGCCTAAGCTAAAGATGAAGCCTCTGCCAACTGTGCACTAGTTTTCAGTTGTTGGGGGACTATCAGTCTACAGCTGCGGGTGGGTCTTGCTTTTGTTTGTCTCTGTGCTGGAAGCTCATATGGAAAACTTTATAGCAAGAATTGAAGCTAGCAAAACAGCCCTCAGCCAGCTCACGACATGATGGCTGAGGTCCTATCACCCATGGTGCTTATAGATCTTTTAATGAGAGTCTAAGATGCAGTGCTAGGGAATTCCCTGGCGATCCAGTGGTTAGGACTCTGTACTTTCACTGTGGTGGTCCCAGGTTCAGTCCCTGGTGGGGGAACTAAGATCTCGCAAGCTGAGTGGCATGGCCAAAAAAGGTGGGGGGCAGTGACAGTGAGATGTGCAAGGTGGACCTGGCTGCTGACATCACAAAATAACAAAATTGGGCAAAATAAACATAGGCAAAGATTTTCAGCTGGCGTTTGCTTTTGAGGCTAGGTAGCAGATATGGCCTACAAGATGCCGGATGAGATACACACAGATTAGGGCACCCCCCTTCTTTATCTTTGGACAGGTGCCACACTGGGGCCTCTTAGAGAGTAGAAGGCCTGCACCAGTATCCTTTCGTCGTTTCCCTAGAACACCCACCGTTTCTTTATTGAGCAGTTTGCAAGCAGAAGCTCAGGTGTATGATTCCAAAGATCACCACTACACAATGATTATTATAATGAATAATTCTCCTGTTATGAATAGTAAGTCTAACAGTAAGGTAGAGTTACCAGTGAAATTAAGGGGTTGTACATAATAAACCTTTTAAACTTTGCTTCAACTCTCATTTGCTGCCATAATCCTGATTTATTAGAAAGGCTTTGGATGACCATCCATCTATGGCATGCCTTTGTTCCTTTCTTCCTCATCTAATTGAGCGGAAGTTCATATGCCATACACCCATGACTTGGACCCAACTACTACCTCCCTGTAAATAAGGGTAAAGGTAGAAAAAGACAAAAATTGGTATTTTTCCTATGTGGTACATAAGCATCTGGAATTTAGGAGTTTTGAGATTTAGCGTGGTGACAAGGAGTCCTGTCATGACTGAGTCTGTTAGCCAGTGGATGAGATAAGACACTGGAAAAGGTAGTATCAGAGACAGGGGCAAAAATGGAAAGTTGTTAAGTCAGCAAATTTATACCATCACTTCTGATATTTCCTCTACTACCACCCCTGGGTCATATGCCTATTGTTTCTGTGAAGGGGTCATATTCAGTGGAAGGGGATAGGGGAAATGGGGCTTATAAAAACTTTATGAAAGCTTCTCTGCTTGAAACAGGCTTGAAGTGCAAACATTAACATTTATGATGTGGGGTTGGCCATGTGTCAATAACACTGTTAGATTTTTCTAGGTCAGTCTCAGTTCTCGGATTTTCTTTGCATTTATTGTCCCAGGATCCTAGGTGTTGTGGCTGTGGGGACAATGGCTCCTAGTTATGGTAAAACTAAATGAATCTGGATCACTGCCTCCTCCTTCACTGTGCGTGCACGCTCAGTTGCTCAGTCATGTCTGACTGTTTGTGACCCCATGGAATGGAGCTCACCGGGCTCCTCAGTCCATGGGATTGTCCTGGCAAGCATACTGGAGTGGGTTGCCATTTCCTCCTCCAGGGGATCTTCCCCACCCAGGGACTGAATGTGCATCTCCTGTGTCTCTTGCATTGGTAGGCAGATTCTTTACCACTGGGCCACCTGGGAAACACCTCTTCTCTCATTACTATTATTTAATTGACCCAATTAATTGAATTATGATCAGCAACCCAAGGTTAGAGTGAGGATGGTGGGGTAAATGCAAGCTTCAGAGGGTCCCCACTGAAGAATAATTAGTAGATTGCTTAGGCCTCTGCCCCTGGTGAAACCCAGGCTTTTCCTGAAAAGGCTATTGATTGCTTCATGTGGAGGGTGCAGTGTCTCCTCTCTAGAAGATAGGTCCCTTCTGATTCCCTGTTTAATTTTGGTCCTTGTATACTTAGTTTGCTTATTCACATTGCCCATGTAGATATCTTATATTAATATTATGCTAGTCATCCCCAGAGAATCACTTTGATAGACCAGGTTTAGGGCACTTCCTCACTATGCAAAGTGGACATTTAATTAGACACTTAATTGGCAGCTATACATGTAGTCTGACATGTTAAAAATGTATCCTCTGCTATGAGTACCATGAGTACCACTTCGACCCCTGCCGAAGTGGAGACTTTGTCCCCTTTCCTCACTTCGCAGTGGATATCTGGCTCAACACTTTGGACTTGGATACCATTAGGAAGATGGCTAAGTCCCATGGATTTTGAGGTAAACTTTTTTCATTCTTAATTAGTCCTAATTATGGAGAAGGCAATGGCACCCCACTCCAGTACTCTTGCCTGGAAATCCCATGGGCAGGGGAGCCTGGTGGGCTGCAGTCCATGGGGTCTCTAAGAATCAGACACGACTGAGCGACTTCACTTTCACTTTTCACTTTCATGCATTGGAGAAGGAAATGGCAACCTATTCCAGTATTCTTGCCTGGAAAATCCCATGGGCGGGGGAGGCTGGTGGGCTGCAGTCTATGGGGTCGCGAAGAGTCAGACACGACTGAGCCAGAGAAACAGAGACACACCGTGGGGACACAGTGCCCAAAATGGCCCACTGAGCAGCACCAAGGATCAGAGCAGCCCTGCCTTGTGTTTTCTTTAGGCCCATTTTCTTGTCTGTCATGTGGAGGAGGCCATCTAATCCCAGTGCTCAGGAGATAGGCACTGAGAGGCCTGGGACAAGCCAGCAGGAAGGCAAGATCCAGGATTTCTGATGACTTCTGTTGTGGGTGTGCTGGAAATCAGCAAGGTCCCAAACTCAACTGTGCTTGACTAACTTCTCTCACACCCAGAATGACCACTGTTAATGTGTCTGTATTCCGTTTGTAGTTTTTGGCATTGTTGCATGGTATGTGGGATCTTGGCTCCCCAGCCAGGGATCGAAACAGCAGCCCCTGCACTGGAAGTGCAGAGTCTTAGCCACTGGACCACTTAGGGAAGTCCTTGTTAATTTGTCCCTAGAACTTTCTTGCTGAAATGCCTACAGTGCTATAGAGGAGTGACACTGGCAATATCAAAATGACAAATTATGGGAAATTTGCTCTATGATGGGATCTGGGCTAGATGCTATGCTTACATTACCTTGTTGAATGCTGCTAACCCCTCCCTTTGAGATCTATACCAGTATTTCCCAGGTTTGCTGTTGGGAGACTGGAGGCTCACAGTGGGTAAATGACTCATTCAAGGTCAGGCAGCTTGTAGGTGATGGAGCTGGCATCGGGACCCAGTCCTGTCTGACTCCTAATGATGATTTCACTTACCTGACATATTTGAATGTGATCCTCCAGTCACTGGTGCCCATTAATACACTAGGCTGGATTCAGATATCAGATTAACAATCACTCCCCTGTGTGCCTGATTTAATGGCACATGGGACAAGGGACTTTAAGAATGGTGTGTGTGTGTGTACATATAGAAAAGTCCAGAGCAAGGATCCACACTTCATCTATTCAAGTGTAACACTAGAAAATCCTCAATAGTTGCAATGAGGAACATCAGTGGGGGCACCATGACTGTCCCTGAAATTAGGTTTTGTCACTGGCTATTTCTCATCAAGTAGCTTTACTGGCTCAAAGACTGAAATAAGAGCAAACTCTTCCCTGGAAGCAGGCTGACTGCCTCATTGTTGGCTGCACTGAAATATGTGGTTTTGGGGAAAAAAAATCTCCCTTTGCTTAAGTCAGCCACCAGTACTTGTGGGGGTGGTGGGGGAGGATAAAGCAGCCTTGAGTCCCAAGGGATGCTACTGTGAAAGAACCCCAGGTGGTCTGCAAAATTATCAACTTTGGGAAGGTAGCTTTTTCTGTGAGCTGGAGCACCAGGCATGCTTGGCTTCTAATTCGCCATATGGCATGCGGTATTGGGCTGGGCTGCTCTGCTTGGTCTCTGGTGTGATGTGGCACTTAATGCTGTGGAATTATTTCCTTACTCAATTAAAAAAAAAAAACCTGCTCTAAATCCTCATCTGTTTCTCCCCACAATCCCCCACCCCCACCAATCCCCTAGACACTGAGTGTATTTTCTGCCTCGCTCCTTGCCTGTCTTTTCTTTTTCGAAACCTTTCTTCTCTGACTTAAAAGTGCAGCTGGAGAGGGAAGCCCAGTGGCACGCCCCATGCTTGAATTCTCCCAAAGCAGCTTATCTCTGAGATCTGGCCATTCATTTTCTGAGGAAGGCTTTTGGTGGTTTTTCTCCTGTCATTTTTCAGGATTCCACTGTTATCAGACTTTGTGAAGGCAACAAACAAAACAATGAGCAAAAACCTGGAACTGAGGTAGTCTACTCAGAGATCCATTGATCTGCTTCTTGTAGTTCCTCACCTTCTAAGTTCTTCTGAGTCTCGAATCCCATCTGCTCTCTAGTTGTGCTCAGATGTGGTTGCTGAAGTAATCACTTCCAGGTATTTTATCCCACTGTTCTCTGCTTAGGAACCAGCCAGCACAAGGGATTTCCAGAACTTAGGAAGTTTCTTGGGTCCCCAACATCTCCCCTCCTTAGCCCCCACAGAGCTTGGAGTCCTAAAAACTGAGTAGTGTCTCCTGAAGGCCCTAAATGAACCACACTAATGGTTCCTGAGATAGTTTCGGTGTGAATTTAGAAGCATTGGTCTGTCTGCAGCTTGCATCAAAATTACCTGTGGAGTTTGTTAGAGTGCACATTCCTGGGCCCTGCCCTAAATCCTCAGAATAAAAGTGGCTTGTGTGTGATTGCTAGCTTGTGGGCAGAGGGTGGGAAGCAGGTTCAAGGATCAGAATTTAAAAAGAAAATTCCTACACAGTGCACACAGAAATTTGAGAACTATTGTCATAAGGTTCATAAGCCGGGAAGAACCGTGATCAGACCTTTTTTAAAAAATCTGGTGACAATGTGAAGGTTTTCTGGCCTGGGGCAAAGTAAAGATTCAGGTAGGCTGTTGTCCGCTCAGTCATGTCCGACTCTGTGTGACCCCACGGACTGCAGCATGCCAGGCTTCCCTGTCCGTCACCAACTCCTGGAGCTTACTCAAACTCATGCCCAGTGAGTCGATGATGCCATCCAGCCATCTCATCCTCTGTCGTCCCCTTCTCCTCCTGCCCCCAGTCCCTCCCAGCATCAGGGTCTTTTCCAAGGAGTCAGGTCTTCACATCAGGTGGCCAAAGGATTGGAGTTTCAGCTTCAGCATCAGTCCTTCCAATGAATATTCAGGACTGGTTTCCTTTAGGATGGACTGGTTGGAACTCCTTGCAGTCCAAGGGACTCTCAAGAGTCTTCTCCAACACCACAGTTCAAAAGCATTAATTCTTCAGCGCTCAGCTTTCTTTATAGTCCAACTCTGGCATCCATACATGACTACTGGAAAAACCATAGCCTTGACTAGACAGACTTTTTTTTGGCAAAGTAATGTCTCTGCTTTTTAATATGCTGTCTAGGTTGGTCATAGCTTTTCTTTCAAGGAGCAAGTGTCTTTTAATTTCATGGCAGTCACCATCTGCATTTGTAGGAGAGGGCAAAATAACAGGTTATTTGTGGGAGACCAGTAGAAGGTTCTGCTTTTAGATGTTAGGGAAAAAGTTGAAAGTGTGGAATAAATGGCTGCCATCTCTGAAATACCTCCTCAAGCCTCTCTGCTAGAACTTTCTATCCTTTAAGAGAGATTTTACAGGCTGTTCATGGACCCATGTCCATCACAGGGAAAGAGCTCAGCTCTCCTGTTTAAACTAGAGCTCAGAGGTATACCATCTCATCTTTGTGACAGTGATTCTGTAGCAGTGGTTCAAACTAGTGGTTCTTGAAATGTGGTCCTCTGATCACATTGGAATCAACTGAAATGCTGGTTAAAAATGTAGATTCTTGAGTCTTGCCTTAGACCTACTGAATCAGAATGATGGGAGCCCTGCCATCTGCATTGTAACCGGCAGTCCAGGTGACACTGATGTCTAATAAAGTTTGAAAAGCAGTGTTCTACAGTGTTTGTCTTTCTGCCTCCACTTCTGCCTGCAGAAATCCTTGATCTACTTACACCAGCTGATGTAACCCAGTCTGTTGCTATGGAGATAAGAGATGTGTGGAGACACTGAGGTTGGGGTGCAGGGGAGAGTTGGGGAGTGCTGACATGCAGCAACTTGAGATGAGGGGAGGGACCCAGGGTTTGTACATAGAATTTGTGCACTTGAGTTGAAGTTGGAAAAAGGAAGCCCAGGATAGACCAACCCCCAAATCCCCCAGGCCAGATATCTATACTCAGCCATGAATTCAAGCCCCACAGCAATTAGGTTTGGGGATGGAGGATTGGGAGTCACAGCAGGCAGGGCTCTGGAGTAGAAAGTGAGACCAAATGCAGGCTCAGCTGATAAGTGCAGGTGGAGCGTGGGGAGCAGGTAGCCTGGCTCCCCCTTCTCTGTTGTCCTTGCCTGGGGGAACCCCGTCCCATCCTTGGCAGCACGGTGCCTTGCCTAAGCTGCCTTGCACCACCCTACTTTGACCGTAACAACTGCCCCCCTGATGCCCTCTCAGCCCGTTCTTTTGAGCAGCACAGAGGTGCACTTGCCTGGGATCATTTGCTGAGATCCTCAGAGGCCCTGGGGGAGAAGCTGTTTCCATTCCTTGTGAGACTCGGGCTGTAAGATGGTCTGTCCAGGGCAAAGTGAGGTCTGAGGAGCAGCTGTGACAAAGCTCCATAGACTGGGTGGCTTCAACGTTTCTTTGCTCAGAGTTTTGGAGCCTGGAAGTCTGAGCTCAACATTTAGCAGGGTCAGGCTCTGTCAAGGATTCTCTTATACACATCCACTCTGTCCTCATGTGGCCTTTCCTCCGAGCACTCTAGAGGGAGAGTTCTTCCTCTTTTTATAAGGCCGCTAATCCTCTTGGATTAGAACTCCACATTTTATCCCTGTTTAACTGTAATTACCTCCTAAAGGCCCTATGTCTAAATATAGTCACACTGGGGGCTAGGGCTTCAACATTGAATTGGGCGGAGACGCACTTTCATCTATAGCACTCAGCATCACCTGTGTATGTTTGTTTGAAAGGCTTCACCCTACCTATCCTCAATCAAGATCACCACCAGAGTAGAGCTACGGAATCTAAGCCTTTCAAGTGATTCTGATGAACACTGATGTTTAAGAATCACTTCCAGTATGATATGATATGTGGTATGTTACACGTAGCTAATATGATCTCAATGTTTTTGAAGCTGGCTTTATTTTCACCCTCTATTTTCACTTGGTGGGTAGCATAGTCTCCATTCTTGGCTGAGGTAGGGCTTTCTTTTCATGTATCCTGAACCAGTAGTTCTCAAACTTCAGTCTGGATCTTGTGAAAATGCAGATTCTGATTCAGCAGGTCTAGGGTGGAGCATGGAATTCTGCCTTTCTAACAGGCTCCCAGGTGATGCTGTGGCTGCTGCTGGTCCTTGGATCACAACTTTGAGTAGCAGGATCCTAAACAATTTTGCCAGCTTTAGAAGTGTGCCGGTAGTTCAGGGATGGCAAATTTATGTGTCTTCAATGACCAGGCTAGTAAGTAATTGTAAATATGTAGAACTACCAGAGGTAATATGAATAGGTCATGATGGAGCCTGTAGGCATTTGATTACACATTTTAAAACGCACTTTGCTCACCAAATGGGCTGCAAATTGCTTCCATTGGGGGCAACTGATTTGCAATCCCTTTGCTAGTACAACTGTTTTTTGTCAATAAGTATTTTCCCATCTAGCCACTTCATGGATGTTTAGATTTCAGCCACAATCCTTTTCACTCTTCCTCTCTGCATTCTTAATTGGCACTCCTTGATGCTGCTTTGTAAGCATTTTGAAGGGTTCATTTTTAAAAGGTATGTCCTATCTAAGCAACAGGGTTGTAACTCTTCAAGGGCAGGAACTAAGCCTTGTTTCTTTGGTCTGCCCTCAATAATGTTTAGTTCAGTGTTCAGCTAACAGTGGGCACTCTGTCACTGATGGCTAATTGACTCGCTGTCAGGACCAGGACAGTAGTTGAGAAGAGAAGTGAGTTCACTAGGATGGCTGAGATTTGGAGATAAGTACCACATCCTATGTGATCAGCATACAGTTACTCCTAGTTCGAAGAAAGCAAGCCAGGATTTTTTTTTTTTTAGGAGCATTGGATTTTTCCACTATTAGAACACAGACCAGGCTTGCTCAACTTCTATTGTTTTGAATTTAGCAGAATGTGTTGTGTTTGCAGCTTCTGGACTTACTTGATCTGCTATTTTTGGTGCTCTTCATTAAATGGATTGTTGGTATGTAAATACACAAGTTGCTATGCAAAATTGTCCTAATTTTCTTGTGAACTGTCTTTCTGCAGCTTGTGAAAAGGCATTTTGTTACTTCCCCACATTCGAGAATATTTTAAGTGCTTGCAGCTAAATTGTGCTAAACCAGTTGTCAAAACTTGGGAGTGTACCGTAAAAGTAAATTGATACAGATAAAGTCAACCTATTTGCATGGGCTCCTGTTTGTTTATCTGTATGGAAATACACCTGTATGTGGCACAGATATACACACACTGCATTATGGCTAAAGAGTCAGCTGGAGTTAATGACCATATGTGGGAAGAACTATTAGCAAATCAATTAAGAACCTGTCTGTCATGCTATTGTAAAACACAGTCATTTGTTAGCTTAAAGAGGAGCTCTTTCCCTTACAGAAAATTGTGATCTGCAGAGTATTAGCTGACCTCTGCTAGAAAGGAGACTTCTGTTCAAATAAGCAAAAGATTGTAGATGACTAGTCAACCAGAGACGTGTAAACATGAACTGAATTGAGTACTTTGATTCCCTACTTGTTCATTTGTTCAACTATTGATCAAAAAGCTTCCTATGTGACAGACACAGTACTGGGTACAGGGTGAACAAGAGGTTACAGTAGTGAATAAGGCATCAGTGGTCCTTGCCTTCTTGAAATTTACATTAATCCAAGTTGTGTCATCAGTGTGTATATGTGTGTATTACGTCTTTTGGGCTGCTGTAGCAAAAAATATCTTAGACTCAGCAGCTTAAACAGGAAACATTTCTCACCATATGAGGCTGGGAGTCCAAGTTCTAGGTGCTGGTAGATTCACTCTCTGATGAGTACTGTCTTCCTAATTCATAGACGGCTGCTCTTGCTATAACCTTACATGCAAAAGGGGAGAGGGAGCTCTCTAGGGTGAGTTTTATAAGGGCATTCACCTCTTATGACCTTCAGTTCAGTCACTCAGTCGTGTCCGACTCTTGGCGACCCCGCACACCAGGCCTCCCTGTCCATCACCAACTCCCGGAGTTCACTCAGACTCATGTCCATCGAGTCAGTGATGCAATCCAGCTATTTCATCCTCTGTCATCCCCTTCTCCTCCTGCCCCCAGTCCCTCCCAGCATCAGGGTCTTTTCCAAGGAGTCAGCTCTTTGCATCAGGTGGCCAAAGGATTGGAGTTTCAGCTTCAACATCAGTCCTTCCAATGAACACCCAGGATTGATCTCCTTTAGGATGGACTGGTTGGATCTCCTTGCAGTCCAAGGGACTCTCAAGAGTCTTCTCCACCTCCACAGTTCAAATTCATCAATTCTTCGGTGCTCAGCTTTCTTCACAGTCCAACTCTGGCATTCATACATGACCACTGGAAAAACCATAGCCTTGACTAGATGGACTTTTGCTGGCAAAGGAATGTCTCTGCTTTTGAATATGCTATCTAGGTTGGTCATAACTTTCCTTCCAAGGAGTAAGTGTCTTTTAATTTCATGGCTGCAGTCACCATCTGCAGTGATTTTGGAGCCCCCCCAAAATAAAGTCTGACACTGTTTCCACTGTTTCCCCATCTACTTCCCATGAAGTGATGGGACCAGTTGCCATGATCTTAGTTTTCTGAATGTTGAGCTTTAAGCCAGCTTTTTTACTCTTCTCTTTCACTTTCCTCGAGAGGCTTTTTAGTTCCTCTTCACTTTCTGCCATTTAAGGGTGGTGTCAGCTGCATATCTTAGGTTATTGCTATTTCTCCCAGCAATCTTGATTCCAGCTTATGCTTCATCCAGCCCAGCGTTTCTCATGATGGTCTCTGCATATAAGTTAAATAAGCAGGGTGACAATATACAGCCTTGATGCACTCCTTTTCCTATTTGGAACCAGTCTGTTGTTCCATGTCCAGTTCTCACTGTTGCTTCCTGACCTGCATATAGGTTTCTCAAGAGGCAGGTCAGGTGGTCTGGGATTCCCATCTCTTTCAGAATTTTTCACAGTTTATTGTGATCCACACAGTCATAGGCTTTGGCATAGTCAATAAAGCAGAAATAGATGTTTTTCTGAAACTCTTGCTTTTTTGATGATCCAGCAGATGTTGGCAATTTGATCTCTGGTTCCTCTGCCTTTTCTAAAACCAGCTTGAACATCTGGAAGTTCACAGTTCACATATTGTTGAAGCCTAGCTTGGAGAATTTTGAGCATTACTTTACTAGAGTGTGCTGCTACTGCTGCTAAGTCACTTCAGTCATGTCCGACTCTGTGCCACCCGATAGATGGGGGCCCATTGTCTCTGGGATTCTCCAGGCAAGAACACTGGAGTGGGTTGCCATTTCCTTTAATTGTGCGGTAGTTTCAGCATGTTTTGGCATTGCCTTTCTTTGGGATTGGAATGAAAACTGACCTTTTCCAGTCCTGTGGCCACTGCTGAGTTTTCCAAATGTGCTGGCATATTGAGTGTAGCACTTTGACAGCATCATCTTTCAGGATTTGAAATGGCTCAACTGGAATTCTATCACCTCCACTAGCTTTGTTCATATTGATGCTTTGTTCATATTTCTAAGGCCCACTTGACTTCGCATTCTAGGATGTCTGGCTCTAGTTGAGTGATCACACCATCATGATTATCTGGGTCATGAAGAACTTTTTTGTACAGTTTTTCTGTATATTCTTGCTTCCTCTTCTAAATATCTTCTGCTTCTGTTAGGTCCATACCATTTCTGTCCGTTGTTGAGCCTATCTTTGCATGAAATGTTCCCTTGGTATCTCTAATTTTCATGAAGTGATCTCTAGTCTTTCCCATTCTGTTGTTTTCCTGTATTTCTTTGCATTGATTGCTGAGGAATGCTTTCTTATCTTTCCTTGCTACTCTTTGGAACTCTGCATTCAGATGCTTATATCTTTCCTTTCTCCTTTGCTTTTCACTTCTCATCTTTTCACAGCTATTTGTAAGGCCTCCCCAGACAGCCATTTTGCTTTTTTGCATTTCTTTTCCATGGGGATGGTCTTGATCCCTGTGTCCTGTACAGTGTCACAAACCTCCATCCATAGTTCATCAGGCACTCTGTCTATCAGATCTAGCCCCTTAAATCTATTTCTCACTTCCACTATATAATTATAAGTGGTTTGTTTAGGTCATACCTGAATGATCTAGTGGTTTTCCCTACTTTCTTCAATTTAGTCTGAATTTGGCAATAAGGAGTTCATGATCTGAGCCACAGTCAGTTCCCACACTTGTTTTTGCTGACTGTATAGAGCTTCTCCATCTTTGGCTGCAAAGAATACAATCAATCTGATTTCGGTGTTGACCATCTGGTGATGTCTATGTGTACAGTCTTCTCTTGTGTTGTTGAAAAAGGGTGTTTGCTATGACCAGTGCATTATCTTGGCAAAACTCTATTAGTCTTTGTCCTGCTTCATTCCGTATTCCAGGGCCAAAGTTGCCTGTTACTCCAGGTGTTTCTTGACTTCCTACTTTTGCATTCCAGTCCCCTATAATGAAAAGGACATCTAAAGGGTGTTAGTTCTAAAAGGTCTTGTGGGTCTTCATAGAACCGTTCAACTTCTGCTTCTTTAGCATTACTGGTTGGGGCATAGACTTGGATTACCATGATATTGCATGATTTAATGCTCTACCTACTAATACCACCAGCTTGGGGTTTACGTTTCAACAGAAGAATTTTGGTGGAGGGAGCAAAAACATTCATTCTCTGGCAATGTGTATTTTTCTATTATAGTAATTATGAAAATGTTAGATATTTTCTTTATATAATTAAAGAATGACACATTTGGAATATGCCTTGAAATGCCATTCAGTTTATTCCTACATCCTTCAGGTAGATGGAAAGGGTTTGTGTGTGTGTATTGCAGTTACACTGAGAGATAGACCCCACTCATCTCTTGGGTACTCACCATTTCTGTATCTATCCATGTGACATCTTTGAACTGAAAGCACTGAGTACTTGTCTGCGTGCTTTTTCTGATCCTGGTACCCATGTGACCTATCCTAGGGAGTGAGTGCATCTCTCCCAGCTAGTGAAGCAGACGTCAACGGTTGGTGGATACATACCACAACTCCTTCTCACTTTGTTGGGATAACTTTGAGGAGTATTCTTGCTATCTTTCTGAAGTCCCTAGTGGGATTGAGCCCCAGTTACTCACAGTGGTAACCTGCTCAGTATTCATTCTATATTGGCTTCCTTTTCTCCCTGAAATGCTTCCCTATTTTCCTACAAGTGCTTCCTGGGATCACTTCCCACCCCAGATATACCACTTGTATCATTTCTTAAGGTCAGCTTCTCTGGGAACCCAACCTAAGTTATGTATCAACCCATGGCTCTCCAAGAATATATGATAGAATTGTATATTCATGGGCAGATTTATTTTGAAAATCACATATAACACCAGATACATGACTATATTGTTCATAGACAAATACAATCACGTTGTTTATTTTTAGCAAACCATTTAGATGGACATGATTCGCTAATTAAATGTACTTGGAAAAGTCTGTCTTTGAGATAAAGTAAAATTCTTTTGTGATTTAGATAATAGAACCCACTTTGGGGTGGGCACTTTCATTGTTTTGTGTATTGGAATTTTTTAAAAAGCCAGTAAGTACCCTCTACAATTTGAAGAAACTAGACCCAGGTTTGATCTCTGGGTCAGGAAGATCCTCTGGAGGAGGGCATGGCAACTCACCACAGTATTCTTGCCTGGAGAATCCTCATGGACTGAGGAGCCTGGTGGCCTGCAGTCCACGGGTTCACAAGAGTCAGACACAACTTGGCACTAAACCACGACCACCACCTCTTTTAATACCTTTTCATCTCTCTCATAACTCAGGTCTTCTTGGGATAGAGTGTTGGCCTGGGTGGTTCCTGGGTGGTTACAACATAACCCAAAGCTCATCTCCCCTTGTTTGTTCATTTTCTGTTGGCTTTTTTTTTTGCTGTTTTCTCTCACCTACAGCATACAGCTGCTTTCCTCTATCTTGAATGGAATCTTACCCCTAGTTTTATAGACACAATATCTAGAATTTCCCTTTGTAGCCCCATAAACTCACTGCATATATTTCTCTCTTCCCTTTATTGGTGGTGAGAAAGTCATCTGATTTTTATCAGACTTAAAGTATTCCAGTCTATGAATAATATAATGTGGGAAATGAAACCAGACAAGCAAAAAACTGTTGGGCTTCTGGGCAGGACTGAAGACTTATAGCACGAACTTTTTATATGTGTACATTTTATGTATGTTTCCTAGGACCTCTTTACTGCTCTCAATTTAACTTACTTCTTACCTCCAGTCTTCTGCAACTCTTAAGGTTAATTTGTGAGCTTGAGCATGGGTTTTCCCTGGGAAGGAAGCACAGGAGAAGCTCCCCAATGATAAAGGAGGTTTTGACTTTGGTTACTAGAGCCTTGGGCAGCTCTCCATGTTGTGTGCCCCAGTGGCTTGTTTGGCTACTTGAACTCTTGCTTTTTCGTGCAATGTCTTTGTTCAGGATGTTTGCTTAGACTTCAGACTTTGGGCCTCTGTCTTGTCTTTATTTTCTATGTCCTATCTCTTGGCCTAACTTACTACCTATTATGAATTCTTGCACATCGTAGGTATTGAATCAATAATTTCTTAAATATTAGATACATTCTGTGACTCCTGCTTGCATGAGCTTTCTAAGGCTTATGTGACATCTAAGACCTATACCCTTGACTTGCGATTCCAAACTTTGCCCTGGACTCATGCTCCTGGTTGATTTCTCAGGGCTGGCAAGCTCTCCTGCCTCATCTTTCCCTTCCACCCTCAGCCTTGCTTCAGTTTCCTGGAGTTCCACTTTGTTATTTTGCACCATGACTTGCTGACTGGCGGTGATGCTGACAGTCTAACACAGATAATGTAACTAGAATGTTCACAATAAGGGAGCACATTAACAAATCCAAGATCCGCAATGCTGTTTATACTTTTATTTTGAAGGATAATTATGTCTGTGCTTAACTAAGACCCTATGCATTGAGTGCAGATGTCAGAGCAAGAAAGTGTTGACTAAGACTGGGTTCCTGCTGTGAAGTGCACAATGTGTGAAATTCTAGCATATGTGTAGAAATTTAAACCCATCATTTACTGACAGGCAATAATTACTTTAATGAAGTCAGGAGACTATTTCAAACAAGCAATTAGAGTTAACAATAAAACTGTAAACAGGACCCTAATTAATGAATTTTCAAACTGTACTTCCCTCCTCGGTGAATGCTAGGAGCTTAAAACAAAGCATAACTCACATTATTGAATACATACATCACACTGGGCAACGTGGCAAGCCCTTTACGTGTAGTGTCTTATTTAATTCTCATAACAACTCTGTGAGGTACTATTCCCATTTTGCAGATGAAACTGAGTCTCATCTGCAAAAGAAACTGCAGATAAAACATACTCTCCAAAGTCATGTGGTGTTGTTTAAGTTGTGTCTGACTCTTTTGTGACCCCATGGACTATAGCCTGCCAGGCTCCTCTGTCCATGGGATTTCCCAGGCAAGAATACTGGAGTGGGTTGCCATTTCCTTCTCCAGCGGATCTTCCTGACCCAGGGATTGAACCCATGTCTCCTACGTTGGCAGGCGGATTCTTTACCACTGAGCCACCAGGGAAGCCCTTCCAAAATCATACCCATTAGTAAATGGCGGACATGTAATTTAAGCGCTTAACTATGACACCTAGATTATATAGTCTATTAGCACACTTGTAAAACCTACTTTCCAACTGGGTTTGTCAGTATGTGCTAATAGGAAGCATGAGGTACATTCAGATTAAGATAATTTGAAGAGGGACTCTTTATAAATGGACTGTCGGCAGAGCTGTAGGTATAAAGGATCCACAAACAGTAGCATGGTCATGTCAAAGGGAGCACTTATTATCTCTAAGTTGAAGGGACACCAGGAGGGAGAAGTTATAGGCACCCAGAACAAGAGACTCATTCAGAGGAGGCTGATAGGATGGGCCAGTCATCTTTGTCTAGAGGTACAATGAGACCAGGGCAGCTTTGCAGGGAGGTAGCCAGGGGAATAACCTCACTGCACCTTCCTACTTCCTTCCAGTCTTTCTGGGCTCCATATTAGCCACATTTAAGCCAGGCAGTATAGTCTTATGATTTACCTGGCAAATGTGTCAGAACAGTAAACCCAGATGTGGGATATATTTGCTTCTGAAATCCAGAGTCCTGCCAAGCATTGTGCCTCTTTCTTCAGAGAGGGAAGTATTAATATAAGGTATTGCTACTTGTCCCTTGCTTTAGAAAGGATATCCAGACATATCACCAATCACTAAACCTTCTAAAAACATCACTAGTGTGGCAAGTCCCTGAACTTTCACAAAATTTATCTTCTACCCTCTGACATACATATATCTTAAGGAGGCACATAGGATTCTTGAGTCTTCCGTCTTGTCAAGTCATTAGCCATATGTCATCATGTAATGGAGCAGCATGATGCTAAGGGGCCTCTGGACTCTATTATGATGGAGAGGAGGAGAATTGACACAACCCTGGGGTGTGATAGTGAAGATATACTATTGTTCCTACCATGTAAATTCCAACTGCTTATAATCTTCCTTACTGATCAAGATGGAAAAGAAAGCATTTTCCAGGTCAATAGCTGTCTATCAAGTGCCAAGGGATATTCTGATTTTGCCTAGTAAAGATGCCAAATCCAAAACTGCAGTTGTGACTGGCAGTACCAGGTGATGAAGCTTGTGATATTTTCTATATCACAATTCTTTCTTCACCAAGACCCACTTGAGCTTTTACAACAACCAGGCAGGCAAGTGAAGTGAGGATGTGGTAAGTATCATCACTCTGGTATCTTTCAAGTTTTTGATGGCAGCACTAGTCTTTCTGGTTTACCCAGAGATGCAGTATGTCATTTGGTTTATCATCATTTGGGGAAGAGGCAGTTCCCAGGAGCCAACATTTAACTCACTCTACTATAATAGCCCTCAGTGCATGGGTCAGGGAATAAAAGAGGAGAATCTTCCATTTATTGGCTATGCTGCTCCCAGTCCAGCTAACCTGCTAGACTCAGGCCAAGACTCTGTCTGCCTTCCAAAAGTCCCTATTCTGATGGTGAACCACTGGTGAACCACTGGCATTTTGGTTCCTGGGAATCAGTGCAAGTTTATTAGAGTCTGTATCTAATAATCTCCAAAAAGAACTGACTATTTCTCTTTCCATAGTATATGGCCACAAGTACTTCTGGAAAAGGCTGTGAGAAGATTTACAGTTTACTCCTGTGGCCTCAAGGGCTTTACACCTTGAATTGACTTAAGTTTGGGAATTGTACAAGCAGCCATGAATTGTCACTTTAGTGAGTTTCTGTTTAGTAGATCAATATTTTTTTTTCCTGCCTCTGGATGGGAAGCAGCCCATTGGTACAGTTTGTGTGTTCTGTTTTAAGACCTCCATGATCAATTAATCATCACTGCAGATCCCTGCAGGTCGATACTTTGATTCCCACTTTGTCCCTGGGTTTTACTGTGTAAATTGTACCTACCATGTCACTTATTGATTGTTAAATGACACCTTCCTGCCATTAGCCCTTTAGGATCCCATATTCCCACTGAGAACAGGACATGCATTTCCATGATAGCATCCTCTACCATCATCCATGACCCGAAGAGGACAGCTGTCACAGAATTCTTGGATGTTGGTGGTGTTCCCCATGTTTGTCATAATGCTCTGATGAAGGAAGTGTTGTTCAGGCCTTTGTGGACTAGTTGCTATGGCCATTTTATCTCCCAAAACATTGCCCTCATTATTCCATGCTGTGATATGTAATAATTTGAATGATTACAATGCCACTGTATGCACTAGATAACCTACTCCTATTTTTCCCCTCAGCAAGAAGGTTGTTCCAATACTCTTCAATGTAACCAAGTCAATCTCAGAATCTCACTGTGAAAATCTGTTTCAAGGGGGCCACTTAAGGAATACTTACTGTATTGGTAAGATCCCAACTGCAAGAAAGTAGAAAATTAGTATCATTCATGGAAGATTTATTTATGAAGGGATTATTTATAGAGGTGCAGGTGTGGAGAAGCTGCAGGGGACTGTGTAGCAACTCAAGGATGGTGGCAGTGAAGACATTACCAGTCCTAGACCCATGAAATGAATGGAGGGAGGGAGCAGTTACTAGATCTTGAAAGGGAAAACTTGTGTAAAGTCTTGAGAGGAGCAGTGACCTTTGGATTAGGGACACAGCCAGGCCAGAGCAACCCTGCAGGGAAGAAGCCAGAGAATCAAACATCCTGATCTTGTTTTCTTCTCCTTTTGATCTCCAACTGGAGATCATATTGGCCAAGTCCATCCAGAAGCCAGAGGGAAGGGAGCCAGTTGCTAAGGTCTGCATAGGCCACCTTCTGAAGGCAGAGAACAGGATGAAGACTGGAGAGTAGATCAAGAGGGACAAAGGGAGGATCCCATAATTCCAAGTATGAATAGAATGTCTTCATCTCTCACTGTGCTCTGATTAGGTTCAGATAGCTTTTCACAGTTTTCAGCCAAGCAGGAAACATGAACTCTGTCTCCAGTAGGGCTTTATGCTTTTCTAGACGTTGATAACAGTTATTATTGAATGTCTCTTGAGCACTTGATAATGCAGTCACTATTTTCTTTATTCTGTTAAATTGAAGTCAAGTAACCTGGCACTTATTTACATTACTGTGTCTTCTCAGAGTCATCACACATTATATAAATGTGTCCAAAGTTTTTCTGTAACTTCTCATTTTTACCTCCCACTCCTCAAGACATTTTCATTTCTGTCAAAGACACCCTAACTAGAATACTGGGGTCTGGAAAAGGAAATGGCAACCCACTCCAATATTCTTGCCTGGGAAATCCCATGGACAGAGGAGCCTGATGGACTACAGTCCATAGGGTTGCAAAGGATCGTACATGACTTGGCAACTAAACAACAACTATACACACACACATGTATGTATAACTGAGGCACTTTGCTGTACAGCAGAAATTAATACAACATTGTAAGTAAACCATTATTTCAGTTAAAAACACTTGTTCTTCCTCACTAGAAAAAAAACAACTGGGGTTATTTTTGTCATCTCAGTCTTGTCACCTAATGTCATGTCAGTCACCAGTTACAGTTGTTAACTTTTCTTCTAATTTCCTTTACAGCCCCAATTTCCTCTCTCCTATTGTAACCATCCTAACACAGACCTTTTATCACTTCACACCTGGACTTCAGGGCTAGCCTACTAATGGCCCCATTAGTCTTCTGAGGTGGTTATTTTGAAAGTGAAACTCTACTCTCAAAAAATGCCAGTGAATCCTCAGTATCTCCAGAAACAAGGCTGCGCTTCTTAGCATGGCGTCCACAATTCACATTCCACCTTTCTTTTCAAACTTGTGTCTCAGTTGTTTTACCAGACAATTCTACTCTAGTGAAAACACTCAGCTCCTCATGCCCTGAAACCATTAAATGCATTTCCCCTTCAATATGTTACCTCAAGTTGTTCCTTCTTCTTGGGATGATTTCTCTCTTCCACTTCAGTGGTCTAAGTACCATTCTCAGCTCAGCTTCTCTTTTGTTTTGTTCTCTGAGAATTCCTGTTACTCAGTCCTTGGTGAGATCTTATACATTCTAGAAACACTTGCTATCTATGACTAGATATAGTATAACTAATATCTATTTCCTAGGGCTTTAAAAATGATAGTCATGTAAGTTTGCTATAAAGTTTATAAAACTTAATAAATATACATTTTTAAGACTAATACCTGGTACATAGTAAGCTTTCAATACATTTTAGCTATCAAAATTATTATGATTACAACTTATTTGGCAATTGCATAATACTTTGTGGGCTTCCCAGGTGGTGCTGGTGGTAAAGAACCCACCTGCCAATGAAGGAGATGTGAGAGATGTGGGTTCAATCCCTGGGTTGGGAAGATCCCCTGGAGGAAGGTATGGCAACCCACTCTAGTATTCTTGCCTGGAGAATCCCCTGGACAGAGGAGCCTGATGGGCTATAGTCCATAGGGTGGCACTGAGTTGGACAGGACTGAAGTGACTTGGCACCATGCACCCATAGTACTTTGTGGGGGCTTCCTAGGTGGTGCTAATGGTAAAGAATCTGCCTGCCAATGCAGGAGACGTAAGAGATGCGGGTTTGATCCCTGAGTTGGGAAGATCCTCTGGAGAACGGAATAGCTACCCACTCCAGTATTCTTGTCTGGAAAATTCCAGGGACGGAGGATCCTGGCAAGCTACAGTCCACGGGGTCCCAAACAGTTGGACACGACTGAGCACGCACACACATAGTACTTTGTATTGTTACTTTGCTTTGCATATATATGGAATATTTCCCTCATTCAATTAGATTACCATCTCTATGTGGGAAGAATATGGTTTTCTTTTTTAATCATTTGCTATCTTTCAACTTTTAGCAGAGAGTCTAGCTGAGAGTGGGTCTGAATAAATGCTTATTGTGTATATCAGTGATGGTGGTGGTGATGATGCCTGCTGCTCTATTCTCGGCTGCTTTTGTAAAGTGGCTGCAATATATCAGTTTGCAAAATCTTTGGTAGCATTATAAAGCTGGTATGTACCTTGCAGATAATTTAGTTCCACACCATCATCTTCTAGATGGTAACACTGGGGTTCAAGGGAGAGGGAAGGACTTGCCCAAATCCAGAGTTGCCAGTTAGTGACAGATACAGGGGCAGAACTTGGAATGCATTCCAGATCAGTGAATTAAAACGTTTATGGAGCACCTATGTGTCAACTGCTGGGCTGGTTGTTGGGGACATATCTATTACCAGGACGGAGTCTGACCCTTCATGCCACTTACTTTTTAATGATGGGGTGAGACATAGACAAAAGTATAGGCAAACAAAACTAAAGGGATAATTGCTATGAGGGAAGTAGGGTGAATGAAGGACTAATAGGGTGAGGTAGGTAGGTATTTTAGGTCTTCTGAGGTGATAGTTAAGCTGAGTCCTGTGTGATTAGGAGACAACCAACAGACGATTTGGGCAGAGATAGTTTCAGGTATGATGAAGAGTAACTGCAAAGGCCCTGTGGTAAGAATAAGTCTCATGTATTCCAGGAAATGAAACTGGCCAGAGAAACCAAAACCTAGTGCACGGTAAGAGTGGTAGGACTTGAGGTCAGAAAGCTAGGCTGGGCTTAGTCACATAGCCGTCTCTTGGCTGTACTAAGGAGTTTGTATTTTAGTTTTATGATCCTGTTTATACTTTAAAATGATTATTTGGGCTGTTGTGTGGAATAATAATCTATACAGAGAAGGA
The DNA here is from genome assembly GCF_042477335.2 of Ovis canadensis. NCBI lineage: Eukaryota > Metazoa > Chordata > Mammalia > Artiodactyla > Bovidae > Ovis > Ovis canadensis. The sequence continues at coordinate 114,712,870 of NC_091727.1, read as the reverse complement.
TAAGTGTGTGTCAGAAAAGTTTATAAAAAACTTGGAACTTGGTAAAATAAGTTACTGAGACTTTTTGCATTACAGTGCTGGACTTGCCTTTCTATTGTCTAGACTATTGTATAACCTTTTGAAACGAGTATAACTTGTAGGTTGTTGCCTACTACAGAGGCAAATAATTTAATTCCCACTGTAAAAAAAAATCCAAAGTTTACAGTTATGGCTTTATCAGATAGTAATTAGTTTTATACCTAATCCATGAATAATATCCTAACATTACTAGAAATAATTAGCTTCTCAAATGGTCTTTGGATCAGATTTAAGATCTTACTGGTTCCTGCATTAATTAATGCATTGGCTCAAATCTTTGACACATGTTTGTTTGAATCACAAGTTTATCTTCCTGAATATTAAACTTTAACAAGTAGAAGCAGGCAGAACAGTTAGGGGGCAATTGCAGTAATCTAGGTGAGCCTTGACAATGTCTTAGACTAGGGTGGTGGTGGGTGAACATAAGTGGAAGTGATTGGATTCCTTATATGTTGGAGGCAAAGGCAATAGGATTTCTGATTGATGGAACACAGGATCAAGAAAAGAGTAATCAAGAAAGATTCCTGAGGTTTTTGCCTAAGTGACTGCTAGTGCCATTAACTGAAGTAGGGAAGATTGGAGGTGGAAAAGATTGGCAGAGCATATGAGCAAAAGTCTAGCTTTAGATATGCCAGGTCAAAGATGTCAATTAGTCATCTATGTGTAATGTGAAAAAGTCTGGGATTTTTGAGTCTCGAAGTTATGAGAGAATTCTGGACTAGAGATAGACTTAAGTGTCATTAGAATTTAAGTGATGTCTAAAGCCTGGGACTGGATGAAACTGGAGTTGTTAAGGCGATTTAGAAAAATGGATATTATTAGGCTCTATCACATATTCAGAACATTTAGGGCGGGATCTGGAAACTGTGCAATTCTATCACATTATCCGGGTGATGATTTTGACACTGAGAAAGAGATCTAGACAGAGTTTGGCAAACCTATGTTAAGGTCCAGATAGTAAATATTTTTAGAGTTTCTGGACTATATAGTCTCTCCTAGCCCTGCTACTGTAGCAGAGAAGGAACTGTAAACAGCATATAAATGCTTGACCACAGTTGTGGTCCAATAATTTTGTTTATGAACCTGAAATTTAAATTGTATATAATTTTCATGTCATAAGATATTTTCTTTAGTATTCATTTTTATTTTTAAAGAGTCCACATGTAATACAGTGTTTGTCTTTCTCTGTATGATTTGTTACACAAAGCATAATACCCTTCAGATCCACTCATGTTGCTGCACAGGGCAATATTTTATCTTTTTTTATGGGTGAGTAGTACTCCATTGTGTGTATACACACAAATCATGTATCTTCTTTATCCATTCATCTGTTGATGAACACTTATTTAACAGCCAAGATATGGAAGTAACCTAATGGTACTGTGAATATTGGGGTTTATGTATCTTTTTGAATTGCTATTTTAATTTTCTTTGAGTATATACCCAAGATTGGAATTGCTAGATCATATGGCAGTTTTTAGTTTTTTGTGGAATCTCCATATTGTATTCTTCAGTGGCTGCACAAATTTACATTCCCACTTACAGTGTGCAAGTCTTCTTTTTTTCTTTTTCTAAATCCTCACCAACATTTGTTGTTTGTGGTCTTTTTGATGTTAGCCATTCTAATGGATGTGAGGTAATATCTCACTGTGGTTTTGATTTGCATTTCTATGGTGATTAATGATGTTTAGCATCTTTTCATACACTTATGAAATGTATGCCTTCTTTGGAAAAATGTATATTCAGGTCTGTATGCCTTCTTTGGAAAAATGTATATTCAGGTCTTGTGCCCATTTTTAATAGAATTGTTGTTTTTTGAGTTGTATGAGCTGTTCATATATTTTCAATATTAAACCCTTATCTGTCATATCATTTGCAAATATTTCTGCACCATAGGTTGTCTTTTCATTTTGTCAGTGGTTTCCCTTGCAAAAGCTTTAAAATTGAATTAGGTCCTATTTATTTACTTTGCTTTTATTTCCTTTGCCTTAAGAGACATCCAAAAAACTATGGCTATAATTTATTTAAAGAGTGTTATACGTATGTTTTCTTCTAGCTGCTTTATGGTCTTTGGTCTTATATTTAGGTCTTTAATCCATTTTGAATTTATTTTTGTACATGGTGTGAGAAAATGTTCTAATTTCATTATTATATTTTGTATGTAGCTGTTCATTTTTCCCAGCACCACTTATTGAAGAGACTGTCTTTTCTGCATTGTGTATTCTTGAATGCTTTGTCGCAGATGAATTGACCATAAGTGTGTAGGTTTATTTCTGGACTCTCACTTCTGCTCCATTGATCTGTGTGTCTGTTTTTCTTCCTGTGCCTTACTGTTTCAGTTACTTTAGCTTTGTAGCATAGTCTGAAGTTAGAGAGTATAATTCCTCCAGCTCTGTTCTGCTTTCTCAAGATTGTTTTGGCAGTTTGGGGTCTTTTATGTCTCCATACAACTTTTAATATTACTCTAGTCCTGTGAAAAATGCTATTGGCATTTTAATAGGGGTTGTATTGAATCTGTAGATTGCCTTGGGTAATGTGGTCATTTTAACAATCTTAATTCTTCCAAACCATGAACACTGTGTATCTTTCCATATGTCTGTGTCATCTTCGATTTCTTTCATCAGTGTTATAATTTTCCAAGCAGAGCTCTTACCTCCTTGCATGCTTGAGTGCTAAGTCATTTAAATCACGTCCAACTCTATGGTAGGTTTACTCCTAGTTACTTTATTCTTGTTAATGCAATTTTAAGTAAGATTGCTTCCTTAATTTCTCTCTCTGATAGTTTGTTGTTAGTATATAGAAATACAAAAGATTTCTGTATATTAATTGTGTATCCTACAACTTTATGCTGAATTCACTGATGAGCTCTAGTCATCTTTTTGGTGGTGTGTTTAGGATTTATGTATAGAATCCTACTGTCTAGTTACTTCTTCCTTTCCTATTTGAATTTCTTTTATTCCTTTTTTTGGGTCTGATTAGTATGTCTAGGACTTCCAGTTTTATGTTGAATGAAAGTGATGAGTATGGGCATTCTTGTTCCTGATCTTAGAGGGAATGCATTCAGATTTTCCCTGTTAAGTATGATGTTAGATGTGAGCTCACCAGATATAGCCTTTATTTTGTTGAGATATGTTTCCTCTATACCCACTTGATTGACTGGTGCCACCCCTCTGGTGTGTTGACTGGGTATTGACAAGGCAGGTTTCTGGGCTTCAATGTTCCATGGGATAGAGTCCTTCTGCTAGTGGATCTGGGTCCAAGAGATCCTGGGATTGGTGCCCACCCATTAGTAGGTCAACATGCATCCTGGGGCTAGTGCCAGGTGGACAAAGCCTGGTCCTGTGGTCTCTGGCTCCAGGGTCCAGGAGTCCCAGATCTGGTGTCAGACTACTGGTAGGTGGGGTTAGGTCCTGACACAGCTGGATGTGGGGTCCAGGATGTCACGATACTTGTGTTGGCCAGTTGGTGAGTGGGGCCAGATCCTGGGGTTAGAACTGGTATTGGCCTGCTGGTGAAATGGTTGTATACCTTCCATGGCTGGCTGCAGGGTTGTGGTGGTCACTCGGCTGGTGCCTGACCACGGGTGGGTGGAGCTGGGTCCTGGGGTCTCTGGCTGCAGGGTCCAGAGGGTCCCAGGTGTAGTGCCTGTGTACTGGTGTGTGGGGCTGAGTCCTGGGCCCTCTGGTGGATAGGGCTATGTTGAGGGGTGGCTGTGGTCTCAGCTTGCTTGCTGGTGGGTGGGGCTGTGTCCCTGCTCAGCTAGATGCTCAGCCTGAGGCATCCCAGTACGGGTATCTACAGGTTGGTGAGGGTGGGCGGGGCTGGGTCCTGAGGCTAACAAGCCAGAGGGAGGATTTCAAAAGGGCATTTGCCAGCATCAGTGCCCTGTGGTAGGAGGACCTCCCCCAAAATGGGTGCTGCCAGTATCTATGTCCCAGGGTGAGGCTTCAGTTGCCTCCTCCCTCTCTGAGAGGCTCTCTAAGATCAGCAGGTGGGGCTGAACCAGGCTCATTTAACATTACTGCTTCTGGCCTGAGACGTGGAGTGTGTGATATTTTGTGTGCACCCTTTAAGTTCAGTTCAGTCACTCCGTTGTGTCCAACTCTTTGTGAACGCATGGACTGCAGCAAACCAGGCCTCCCTGTCCATCACCAACTCCCGGAGCTTACTCAAACTCATGTCCATTGAGTCGGTGATGCCATCCAGCCATCTCATCCTCTGGTGTCCCCTTCTCCTGCCTTCAATCTTTCCCAGCATCAGGGACTTTTCAAATGAGTCAGCTCTTTGCATGAGGTGGCCAAAGGATTGGAGTTTCAGCTTCAACATCAGTCCTTCCAGTGAACACTCAGGACTGATCTCCTTTAGGATGGACTGGTTGGATCTCCTTGCAGTCCAAGGGACTCTCAAGAGTCTTCTCCAACACCACAGTTCAAAAGCATCAATTCTTTGGTGCTCAGCTTTCTTTATAGTCCTACTCTCACATCCATACATGACTACTAGAAAAACCATAGCCTTCACTAGATGGACCTTTGTTGGCAAAGTAATGTCTCTTCTTTTTAATATGCTGTCTGCTCTTGCTGCTGCTAAGTCACTTCAGTCGTGTCCGACTCTGTGCGACCCCATAGATGGCAGCCCACCAGGCTCCTCCATCCACAGGACACTCTAAGCAAGAACACTGGAGTGGGTTGCCATTTCCTTCTCCAAATATGCTGTCTAGGTTGGTCATAACTTTTAAGAGTAGAATCTATTTCCTGCAGCTCCTGGGTCTCCTGAAAGTAGATCTAGCCTTCAAAGCCAGAAGTTCTGGGGCTCATCTTCCTGGTGCAGGACTGCTGAGCTGGGGAGCCTGAAGAGGGCCTCAGACCCCTTACTCCTTGGGGAGAACCTCTGCAATTGTTATCATTCTCGCATTTGTGGTTTGCCCACTGAGGGTTGTGGGTCTTGACTGCACTGTACCTCCACCCCTCTTGCCTGTCTCCTTGTGATTTCTTCTTTATATCTTTAGTTGTAGAAGATCTTTTCTGGTAGATTTTTCTCATCAAAAGTTTTTCTGTAAATAGTTACAATTTTGGTGTGCCTATGAGACTGGAAATGGCAACCCACTCCAGTATTCTTGCCTGGAGAATTCCATGGGCAGAGGAGCCTGACAGGCTACAGTTCATGGGGTCGCCAATAATCGGACACAACTGAGTGACTAACACTATGAGAGTAGATTGGCTCATAGTCTTTCTACTTAGCCATCTTGAAACAATCCTCTAAAATATTTTTCTTGTGATTATTTTCCAACCATTTTAAAATATAAAAGCCGTTCTTAGCTTATAGGCTATATACAAATATGCAGTGGGCCAGATTTGGCCCGTAGCTTACAGTTTTTTGCTTATACATGATTTGATCAGTGGTGTGTCAAGAGACATATGGGAATATAATGTTAAACTTTAATTTCTATTTAGTTAATATTAAGATTTTCTAGTTTTGTAATCTCATGTAATCATTATAATGACACTTGTGTAACTCCTTATGTTTATAATAATATTATTAGTATTTCCAGTTTTGGATTAGGTAACTGAGGTAAAGAGAGGTTGAATAACTTGTTTATCATCATGAGCTCAAGACTGACAGAGTCAAGATTTGATTACAGGCAGTTCAGTGTCAAATATCTACCTACTGGGGAACATACTGAAAATATTTCCATGTAGGGGATGGGATCACAGTGTGGAGAGCCCTGATCTATAACATAGAGACTGTGATAAGGTTCCCCAGAGAAAGAGAATCAATAGGAGGTATACATAATAGAAAAAGATTTGTTGTAAGGAACTGGCTTGCATGATTGTAGAGGCTGAGGAATCCAAATTCTGTAGCTAGGTGGACACCCAGGAGCTGATGGTATACTTACAAGTCAAGTCTGAAGGTCTAAGCACCAGGAGAGATGGTGGTGTAAATTCCAGTCCAGAAGCTGGCATGCCTGAGCCCCAAGAATGGTCAATATTTTAGTTCAAGTCTGAAGGTAGGAATAGACCAATACTTTAGCTTAAGCAGTCAGACAGGAGTTGTCTCTTCTTAGTATACCTTCACCAGATTAGACATGGCCCCCTCATATTAGTGCATGCCATCTGCTTTACTCAGTCTCACGTTAAGTTCATCCAAATATATCCTCATAGACACACCCAGAATACTGTTTGACCAAACATCTGGGCACCCTGTGGCCCAGTCATGTTGATATATAAAATTACCCATCACTTGGCAGGATATCTCTGACTAGTTAAATCTGTTTTGTCCTCTGTGCTGTTGTAAAATTATAGTCTTACATGGATGGCGAAGTGTAATTCTAACACTGGGGTGCTGGTGGACATCCAGTGTTTACAGCTTTCTCGATCTGCTCATAGCATGCCCAAGCCACTCTCTATGTCCTAGGCTACCTCACTCTATGCTGTTATGTGCTTTTAGTGCTTCAGTTTTTATGAACTTTCTTTTATATCAATCCACTTTTCTCACTAAAGCAATCCTGGTCTTAAACAGAAATCTTGCTGATGAATATAAGCATTTTTGAAGTTTTTTTTTTTTTTGAAAAAAACTAGAGCAATGGACACTGAGACAAGCATTTGAGAAAGCTGGATTTATTTATTGTCTTTGCTTAAAGGGAGGCATCCCTCAAGCGCTCTGCTTGCTCACCTTGGTCAGTGAGGATGTCTGCTCATTCAGTAAGCAATATTTCTAATTGTATTAATTTTCTTGGGTGCTGTTTGGTTGAAGCAGGGTGAGTTTGAAGGCTAAACTATTTCAGGGCATGTGTCCATTTCATTTTTCATCCTAAATTGTTATCTGTTCTGGTTCCAAATCTGTTACGTTTTCTCTAAAATGTGCAGGTAAGAGAAAAAAAGAAAGATACTAGGCAAAGGTCAGTGTGGATTGGGGGCCCTGCAGGCTGCCGCTCAGAACTGCTCTGCTCAGTCTCCTCTGGAGTGTGGCAAATGAGGACAGGCATCTTGGTTGTCAGGGCGTAGTCAGAGCCCCAGGACCGTAAGGCCAGGAGGAGGAAGCAAGGGGGTCAGTACCAGAGAAGATAATCAGTCTCAGCCTGCCATCACCCACCCTTACAATCCCCTGCAGCCTGCTTCCCTTGTATAAAATAGGTCTCTGGGGTACGTGTGTGGCTGGGGATAGAGGCAGAGAAGCTGCATACTATGTGTTTGGCCCTGGCTGGCCCAGAGAAGAGCCCTCTGGAAGTTTTGCTGAAAATCAAGGAATGTGGGCGGGAAGATGTTCACAGAATGAAAGTAGTGAAGCTGTGTCAGAGCAGCCAGAGTCAGAACAAAGGAGAGCTCCTGGAATGCTCATTTGACTCATCCACTCCCCGCCCCCTGCCCCACCAGCTCCCCAGCAATCTTGGCAATCTTCTACCCTATCCTCAACTGAAAGGCAGTTGGGTTGTTACACACTGCAAGCCCAAGAGCCTGGAGAGAGAGATAATGCTAGAAGGGGACTGCACAGGGGATCCTACAAAGTAGAGTAGTTTGAATAACAAAAAGCAAAGAACACAATAGGAGACCAATCTGGAGGACTAGGGCAGAGCTGAGGAGCCCTGAAACAGCAGAAGGGAGATGCAGGAAATGGCATATAAAGCAACTGTGGTTTCTCTAAAAGTGGGCTTTTGCTTTATTTTTCATCTCTCAAAAGGTGTCAACTAAAGAAAACCTTACAGCTCCTGTGGGCTGCTGGATCTCAAAGGGAAATGAATTATTTAGGAGTGTGATGAATAGTTCATCAAACCTTCCTCCAACAGGGTTGCTGCTTAGGCTCAGAGTAATTGGTCATGAGCGGAAGGGGGCAGGCCCTTTTCTCGATGATTCTTTCTTCTTCCGCCCACCTAGGAGAGGGGGCAGAAGTGGGAGGGGGAGGGTGACAGCCCCAGGTTGATCTTTTATCTCAAATGGAAAGAACAGACCGGCGGAGCTCAAAACAGAGGTCATTCCTAGGACCGGCCTGCAGGGGGAGCCAGCGACCTACAGTGAAGCAAGCTCTGTTCCAAAGGGAGCCTCTTCCCTGGGAGGGCGCCAAGGAAGCCTCAGAGTTGCCCTGAATCCTAGTCTCCCATCCGGTGGAGCAGGCATCAGGCGCTTGCGAGACCATTTCAGCCTCCTCTTTCCCTGATTGCCGGCCCTGGGGGCTTGTGGAGTCTGTAGGGTGAAAGTTGGCTAACAGGAAGAGAAATGCCATGCCACATCTAGCCGCAGAGATCTGCATCCAACCCCACCTTTGAACAGCCTTGTTTAACCTCCACCCCAATCTTCCCTCCCTCCGCTGCTGCTGTCTCCCACACAGCACCCCCCACCCCCTAATCCACACCCATGGAGCTGCACATTTAGTGGAAATGTTCAAAGGGATGGGCCCAGGCTTATGAAAATAGATTTCAGACCGCAGAAGCTGCCTCTTTTTAAAGGCAAAGAAAGAAAGGGCATGGTCAGAGTTTATACAATCGCTGATGGGATTGGAGAAAGACAGACAAGAACTGTACTGGCCTCAACCTGATCAATAGATAAGGTGAGAGGTGGTTGAATAGACCACCTCCCTTTAGTCTTGCAAATGTGGGTTCAGATCAGGGCTCTGTGCCTAAACTGTTGGACCTTGGACTGGTTCACATAACCCTTCTGAGCCTCAGTTTCCCTGTCTTTAACTCGGGAATAACACCTGCCTCACGAGGATACTTGAAGATTAAATGAACTAACTTTTGCAAGGTGATTGCTCTATCATAAGCATTTGATGAATGCTAGCTGTTGCTGTTGTTATTTATATTATTATTATTCTGTTCCCAGGTTTGCCATAGATCCCATGGGCAATTGGGCAGAAGAATGTCATTGGCTCTGGGAAAACCTACTGCTTGCTGTTGGAGAAAAATATTCATGTCCAGGTCATAGGTCCTCTCTCTTTTTCTAGGTGCTGGATGGTTTTTCTCATATCAAACTGCTGTTTTAATTCTAATGTTTTCTCTCTCTTTCCTTCCCTTCTACCTCTTGTGTTCAGGGAAAACTTTTCTGAGGTCTGAGGCAGTGTCTGCCTTACAGTGCTACATTTTATTATTAAAGGATTTGCATTCTATTACTAAGCCCCGCTGGCCCAAACTTCATTACCTACCATTCCAAATCAAACTTCACTTCACACAAAGAAGACTAATTTAACGACACACACATGCACAAACAATAATAAGGGTCCCGGTTGACTCCCGTTCTTCCAAAAGATTTAGAAAATCATTTAGTACAATTATTCCTAATATGCTGCCCATCAACACTGAGATAGGTCTGTTAAAAAAAAAAACCAGCTGCAGTTATTTCACATAAAGTAATGGATTAAGATGATAAATCTGAGGAGACCTGCCTTGCAAAGTTAGCGTTGAACTAACCCAGTCCTTTTTCACCGTTGGGAATTGCCACTTTTGACATGGGGGACATGTCCTAAGTAGGAGCACGTTATGTCTTCTAGTAACTGAGAAAACTAGCAAACATGGGATCAATATTGTGGGAATCTTGTGAGCTCCATTGCTAAAGGAGCCTGGTTAACTGTGGCTAGCTCTTTTTTTTTTTCTGCTCAGTGCTACAGTGTTCTCCGTGGCTGAGGGACGGCAAGCTTGCTGTCAGTTAAGGAGCCTCAGGTAAGAACAAATCATTCCCAGGCTTCTGTGTGTGAGTCAAGGTCTCTGTGGCGAGGAGGCTTCCAAAATACCCACTATTAGGTACGATTGTGTGTTCATCCATTCATCACCTTGGTGTTTACCCCTAGCACCCACCTTATTATAGGCGAGGAAACTACAGAAAGGACTAAAACATATTCTCTGTCCTCAGGGAGCTTACAGTCGTCGTGGAGACAGGCACATGTAATGAGTCCAAATTAAGAGGCAAGTACCGACTGCCTCTGGCAAACCACTGTGGTGGGTCCTTCACGCCATCTGCCTTCAATTATCCAGCCAAAGTAGCACTGAGAACTACAACTAAAAATAGTTCCACTTCTTGAGTGTTGCCTTTGTGCCAGGGACTTTACACGTATTACCTCATTTAATCCTCACAGAAATGGTATCAGTCAGCCAGGACTGCCATAACTGGGTGACTTAAACAACAGTATTTATTTTTTCGCAGTTTTGGAGGCTGGCAAGTCTAAGATCAAAAGCACCAAATGATTCAGTTCCTGGTGAGAGCTCTCTTCTTGGCTTGAGGCAGTGAGTGGCCTTCTCGTTGTGTGTTCACTTGGCCTTTACTTACCCTGTGGTCATGGAGGGAAGGCCACAGTCCTACCAGGTTGGGCCGCCAACTTTGTGACCTTGTTTCACCTTTTGTATGTGTGTATGTGCTCAGCTGTCCCTGACTCTTTGCGACCCCATAGACTGTAGCCTGCCAGGCTCCGCTGTCCATGGGGTTCTCCAGGCAAGAATACTGAAGTGGGTTGCTATTCCTTTCTCCAGGGAGGTCTTCCCAACCCAGGGATGGAGCCTGAGTCTCCTGCATTGGCAGGTGAATTCTTTACTACTGAGCCAGCTGGGAAGCCCCATTTAACCTTAATTACCTCCTAAAGACCCTGTCTCTCATGCAGTCACATTGGGAATTATGGTTTCAACATATGAATTTGAGGGAGAGGGAGATAATTCAGTCCATAGCAGCAAGCCTGTGCCTTAGATAATGTTATTCTCATTTTCCAGATGAGAGAACGGAGGCTCAGAGAGGTTAAGTGACTTCTCCAAAGTTACCCAGCTAGGAAATTGCAGAGATGGGCTCCTAGGTCTCTGTGATGAAAGGGCAACTGCTTTCTGCTGTATCCAGTTGCCTCTTGCATTAGTGGCACTTCCCACACTACTGGGTGGTAAATTTTGAGTCACTGTGAGAAGACTTTGACATCTGAGATAATTAGAGATGGTAGCGTATTTTTAAGGTAATGAGGCCCTCATCTTTGAAAGTGTTAAGATGTCAGATGCTATAGAGGGGGCTCTGGAACTGGCTGGAAGGTTGTAGTGAAGGAATGATTTTCAAAGTGTGGTGAGTGAGGGAGTAGGCTCTGGGATGTCCATACTTACCCTGCCTTTAATCTGAGCCACTCACTGTCCATCTGTTATGATAACAATAGCCAATATTTATTAAGCATTTGCCAGGCAGTTTTTCAAGCTTCCTGTTTGCTCAATTCATTTAATTATCAAAGCAGTGCTCTGAGGTGGGTACTGTTATTAGCCATTTTACAGGTGAGAAAACAGAAGCTTGGAGAAGTGAAGACACTTGTCCACAGTCACACAGATAGGATAAGTGGTAGCTTGGGGAAGGAAATGGTAGCCCACTCTAGTATTCTTGCCTGAAGCATTCCATGGACAAGGAGCCTAGCAGGCTGCAGTTCATGGGGTCACAAAGAGTCGGACACAACATAGTGACTAACACTTTTACCTTCCCCTTTCCCTACCTGAGTCCTTGGCCCTTGACTCTCTTCCCACACCATTTTCTACACACAAAAACTAGCTCATCCCCTGGTCCCACCCAGTTTGAGCATCAGCTGGGATTAGGGTTTGTTGGATACAGTTGATGAACTGGTGGGGCATGTGGGCCTCCTGAGGAGGACTCTTTCCTGGGGAAGCGGGAACCATGCAGGAGTGATGGGCCACACCAGTGAGAAAGCCATAGTTGTCAGATGCGAGGGAAACCCTGCACTGTGCAGCACACTTGTCTTTATCCCAGATTTGTCTCTTGGCCAAGACAACCATGGACTCATGCGTCAGTGCTGTGGAGACTAGGAGGGAGGTATGCACAAAATCAAGAGTGCTGGTTCATGTAAAACTCCATATGACACCTGAGCACCAGCAATGCAGTTTAAGTATGGCTCTAACAGAGTCAAGCCTGAATGACAAAGTCATTTAGTTACCACTATGGATTGAATACCCAGGGTGATTAGAGTCTGCTGCGGCTTGGCTTTCTGCCAAGTAAGGAATATGTGTTTTTGTTGGAAAGGGAATGTAGAATAGGGGACAAACATGGTGTTTATTTGGCTTTGTCAGTGAAAAAGGGGAATCAAAATACAGTACTCAATAAAGCATGTGACCAGAAAGAACCTAAATGTCTATGAACTGCATATAAGCTTGTTATTAGAGATTGTTGGAGAAGGCAATGGCACCCCACTGCAGTACTCTTGCCTGGAAAATCCCATGGATGGAGGAGCCTGGTGGGCTGCAGTCCATGGGATCGCAAAGAGTCAGACATGACTGAGCAACTTCACTTTCACTTTTCACTTTCATGCATTGGAGAAGGAAATGGCAACCTACTCCAGTGTTCTTGCCTGGAGAATCCCAGGGACGGGGGAGCCTGGTGGGCTGCCGTCTATGGGGTCACACAGAGTCGGACATGACTGAAGCGATATAGCAGCAACAGCAGAGATTGTTTCCATACTTTCTGAATAGTGCTATTAATAAATCTACCTTATAGCATTACTGGGTGGATTGAACAAGAAAATGTATGTTTGTTGTTGTTATTCAGTCACCAAGTCTTGTCCGACTCTTCACAACCCCATGGACTGCAGCACCCCAGGCTTCCCTGTCCCTCACCATCTCCTGGAATTTGCCCAAGTTCATGTCCGTTGCATTGGTGAATGCCTAGTTCACTGCCTATCACATAAGGGCATTGAAAAATGGAAGACCTTGGTAGTAGTAGTAGTACTAGTATTGTTATTGTTACCCCTAAGTTATATTGTTTTAAGTAGCAAAGAATATATATCTCAAGACAGTCTGAATTATGTTTACATTTTCTTTGTCAGTACCAGCTTTAGGAGCATAATATATATGATCTCCTTATTGACTATGCTCTTGATGATGTTTTCTGTCTTACTAGCTGAATAGGGAGTTCCTGAGAGCAAGAATTTCTTTCCATTAGATTTGAAACTTGTTATCAAAGAGAATGTCTTCCCAGCTCTATAGGAGAGTCTGCCATCCAACATGGGGCTATCTGATAGGTGGCTATAAGTCTCTGCCACTGGATATAGGTCTCCCCAAGGACATAGATAGCACCAGCACCCTCCTTTTCATTACTGGTTAGTGACTTGGTATTACTGTTGAGCTGCACTGGAGTGAGAAGGCAGCAAACATATGGGACGAGCTAGGGTCCAGAAACCTCATTGCAGTTGTAATTCTCTGGACTATTAAGACACACTTGACCCTCTGATATTTCTCAGCTAGCAAATGTCCCCAGATGCTGCACTAAGATGTTTGCCTTCGTTTTTAAGCCTGGGCACATTTTAGGACCTATTGAATCCATGTGCATCCAATTGATTTACATTTAACACATCAAAATGTTGTTTTGTAAGAGAGATTTGATAACTGAAAAGCCTGCTGAGCTGCTTTTTGTGAACATTTCAAAGCTTTTTTCTTTGAAGAGATTGAAACCTGGGTGGTGATCCATGTTGTTTCTGGCTTCAGAATTCCAGACAGTTCTGAGATAGTAGGTGTCCTGGGATGGCCTGTGCCATGCAGAGCGACAGACTGGTGGTCTAGAGGAGATGGGAGAGAGAGTGGAGCTGTAAGTCAGTGTGGATGGGGTAGGTTCTTTGTGAATGATGGCCAGATAGTCATTTGCAGTCCTAACTATCATCTGTTAAAACCTAGTTCAGATCCTAGTTTGCTGTGGAGTGGGAGGTGTCTTTTGGGAGAGTGAAGGAATGATAAGGCATGAGGAGCCATCAGAGTGGAAAGAATATTAGGTACAAAGCACTCTTGAATGCAAATGCCCATGGGTGGAGCCCATGGGTGGAAGGCATTAAAGAGTGATGGGTGTTTGGGGAAAGTAGAGCATGTGTTATCCTTCTACAGTCATTTAAAAAAATGAAGCACTACACAGTTCATCACTCAGGTCTCAAGCTTCCGGACTCATGGTCTAGTTCACCCCTCAAATTTATCAATGAGAAAGCTAAGGTCTGAGAACTGTGAAGTGACCTGTCAAAAGGTTCCCAGCTAGTCAATGGCGGAAAGAGACTTGAACTTAAGGCTTTTAGAGTGTAAGCACTTCAAGTCTTGTGCTTTTTATCATTACACTATGCTGCCTCCTTAGGTTGAACCTTATCAATCAGAAAACAATCAGAGGCAGACATCTGAAAGCCATGGTGGAAGTATTATGAATCATCCCAATGCCCAGTGTTGGATGTTTTGTTGGGGGGAAGACTGACAAATGGTCAGAAGAGGAATGTATGGAACAGTGGCCTTTTCAGGATTGAGGAAATGAAAAGTAGGGCAGTCTCATCAGAAGTTGGGGGTGGTCTGCCTTGAGTCACTGCCAGACTGAAGGTGACAAAACTTGAGAGTTTGGTTGAGGTAAGCCATGAAGAGGGAGAAGGACAGAGTGACAACAGCAGGCAGCCCCTCAAAATCTTTCTGGGAGGAGGTTTTGAGGCAAACATTGAACAAATAGTCGTATGTCTAATCAACAGACAAACCTATGATTGCTGTTGAAGTTAGTATGTTAAAAGTATACCTGGAATTGCATAAGCTAAGATCTGGAGGAGAGGATATTTGCCTTCATCTGGAGGCTTTGATTTTTTTTTTAGTTTTTACTTTATAGTGGAGTATCATTGATTAACAATGCTGTGTTAGTTTCAGGTGTACAGCTAAGTGATTCAGTTACACATGTATCTATTCTTTCTCAAATTCTTTTCCCATTTAGGTTATTACAGACTATTGAGCAGAGTTTCCTGTGCCCTATGGTAGGTCCTTATTGGTTTGAGGCTTTGATTTTGAGCTATGTGAAAAGCACACACATTTTGGGGCTTCTGTGTCTTTAGAACTATAAGTTACATATTGCTGTATGCCTAAGATCAGATATTTGACTGGCAAGAAAATGAGTTACACTATACAAGTATCTGATGTCACCTCCATATATATATAGCTAAAATGTGACAGATAGCTTCTCCTGTGGAAAATTGTACCATCCACAGGCATTGTGGTCCTCATTTAATTGCTGTCTAATTTTTACATGCAGCTAGAAGTTGATATTATGTGCAACTGTGAGGCTCCATTTCAGGACCTCTGTTTTCCTAATCAACTATATGATATAATTTTGGGAGTTGACTCCATTCAATAATACCCCCCACCACCAAAGAATCAATTATCAGCTAAATTTAAGGAACCCATAAAGTTGATGAATTCAGGGATGTAGTCAGCTTCTACATATTCAGGTGTTATGTTCAAATCTCAGCCTACAAATTTAGCTTTCTGTTCCTGTCCTTCAGTAGCTAAGTTGTGTCCAACTCTTTTCGACCCCATGAACTGCAGCATGCCAGGCTTCCCTGTCCTTTAACATCTCCCAGAGTTTGCTCAAACTCATGTCTATTGAGCTGCTGATGCCACCCAACCATCTCATCCTCTGTCGTCCCCTTCTCCTCCTGCCTTCAATCTTTCCCAGAATCAGGGTCTTTTCCGATGAGTTGGCTCTTCACATCAGGTGGCCAAAGTATTAGAGCTTCAGCATCAGTCCTTTCAGTAAATATTCAGGGTTAATTTCCTTTAGGAATGACTGGTTTGATCTCCTTGCTGTCCAAGGGACTCTAGAGAGTCTAGTCTTAATATTTATCTGTCTCTTCCCTTATCACAGTGAAGGGTCTTTTCTAGTCTGAGGAAATAGAAATACTTCTGTCTTCAGTAAACATATTTCTTTATCATCTGTCCTCTCTAGTGCCCTCAGACCCTAATCTTTTGGACGCTGTGGTTGAAAGATTGTTTTCCTTGCTGTTATTTGGTGTTACCTCACCCTGAAGAAATGAACTGCTGAAGTGACGGAGCTGGGGGACAACTGGTGGTCCTTGGGGCAGAGACTGTGCTACCAAGAGAAAACTGATTTCCAATATCTAAAACCTAAATGATCAGGGCTTCCCTTGTGGTCCAGTGGTTAAGAATCCTTGCAATACAGAGGGCATTGGTTCGATCCCCGGTCAGGGAACCAAGATACCATATGCCTTGGAGCAACTAAACCCATGCCCCAAGAGTCCCCGCGCTGCAATGGAAGTTCTGGCATGGCTCAACAAAGATCCCACAGCTAAAACCTGGGGCATCCAAACAAAGAAATACATATTAAAAAACCTAAATGACCTAAAAGATCATTGTGATGAATAGCACTGGTAGCAGTATTTATTCTTTGTTACCTAAATACTCCTCTTGGCATATTATGTGCACTTTGTTTTACTTCCCAAGGACCAAGATGAAGCTCTTTAAAATCTGGTCATGCCATCTTACTCCCAGGAGCTGTTGGGATTCCATGGTGTGGTGTGGTATCAGGGGGAGTAGGTGGCCTGGACACTAGGCAAAACCACCCTCAGGGTGATTGAATGATGCCAGGTCTTCCTCATTCCTCCTCCCACTTCAATATATAGTACAGTCATCACCCTGATAAAAAGTGTTGTTCAGTGAATTTGTTTCTGAAGGGACTAAGCTACCCTTTAATTATCCTGCAGAAGCAGTGTGCATCCTTCTCGGCTTGCTTGAGATTTCTAGTTGGAAATACAGATATTATCGCAAATCTTTTCAAACCTTAACACTTCTGACTGCAAAGTGTGTCTGTGTATGTATGTGTGCATGCATGCATATGTACTCATACAGAGGTAGGGCATCTGGAAGGAACACAGAGAAAAGAACCAATTAGGGCAGTATAGGGGCTGATAATGGAGAAGGCAATGGTATCCCACTCCAGTACTCTTGCCTGGAAAATCCCATGGACAGAGGAGCCTGGTAGGCTGCAGTCCATGGGGTCGCAGAGGGTCAGACACAACTGAGCGACTTCACTTTCACTTTTCACTTTCATGCATTGGAGAAGGAACTGGCACCCCACTCCAGTGTTCTTGCCTGGAGAATCCCAGGGGCGGAGGAGCCTGGTGGGCTGCCGTCTATAGGGTCACACAGAGTCGGACACGACTGAAGTGACTTAGCAACAGCAGGGGCTGATAAAAAGATACTCAGATTTCAGAAAACCAGTAAGTATAATAGTAAAATTATAAGTAGGAGAAATAGACAGGAGCCAAAGCTTGGAGGGTTAAAATAGGGCACTTGGTTTCTTTTTCACTGAGACAGAGGCTTGCTGGACAGGGGAGAAAAGAAGCTGCAAATATTAATTCAAGCTCATTGCTCCTTCCTTGTTCTCCTCCCGCCCTACCTCCTCATCCCATGGTGAGAAATAATGATCACGTTCTGCACTTGGAAGATTGGGTAATGGGAAGCCTGGTGAGAGGAAATGACTTTCTAAGCTAATTGTCAGCAGAGGTTGAAGGACCCACAAGCAGTGGCTCCCAGGGTGCTCTTGCAGACACTCTTGCAAAGCAGACACTGGCTGCTTAACTTGGCTGGTCAGAGTTTTGTGCTAATGAGACCAAGGTTGTAGGTTTCTTCTGTTGATAACTTGGGCCAGATGGCTTCACTCTGCTTGCTTTACCAGCTACTGATTGAATCCAGGACATATATTTTAACCCTAAATATAGTCTCAAGTCTTAGCTTCAGGCTGAGGCCCTAACCTTGATCATAAGCTAACCCTTGTCACAAGCCGAGTCCCCTAACCTCAGCGGTAGGTTGAAGCTCTAACCCTCAGATACATGTATTATGGGTCATAAATGGGACCAGGAAAATAAGGTAAGAATGTTGCAGTATATCTCCATCACTTATACTAAAAAGAAAAAAAAAATATGTGCTTACTTTTCTAATAGGAAAAGAGTGACCTGTTTTCATATGATAACAAATGCAGTATAAACACTTTTAGCCTAGAAAACTTGGGCTGACATGAAAGTATGAGAATGGTTGCCCCTAGTTCTTGGGATTAAAGCTAGGATAAAAGTATAAGGTCTCTCTGTAGATGTATCTGCATTCTTTTTATTTGTTAGAGACAAAACACCCAATTTTGTCTCCTTTGTCTTGCTCCACTTTCTTCTATTTAAGATCCCAAGGCCAATGTTTACAAGAGCCACTTGTGAAAATGGCGCCTGAAACTAAAAGCTTCTTTCATTCTCAAATCATCTACCCTACTGGTATGCCCATGGATCAGAGACCTGTGAGATTAGAACCATCCCTTTGGGTTTTGACATTGGCTCAGTTCAGTTCAGTCGCTCAGACATGTCTGACTCTTTGTGACCCCATAGACTGCAGCACGCCAGGCTTCCCTGTCCATCACCAACTCCCGGAGCTTACTCAAACTCATGTCAGTTGAGTCGGTGATGCCATCCAACTATCTCATCCTCTGTCCTCCCCTTCTCCTCCTGCCTTCAATCTTTCTAGACATCAGGGTCTTTTCCATTGAGTCAATTCTTTACATCAGGTGGCCAAAGGATTGGAGCTTCAGCTTCAACATCAGTCCTTCCAATGAATCTTCAGGACTGATCTCCTTTAGGATGGACTGGTTGGATCTCTTTGCTGTCCAAGTGACTCTCAAGAGTCTTTCCAACACCACAGTTCAAAAGCATCAATTCTTCAGCACTCAGCTTTCTTTTTTTTTAAATATAAATTTATTTATTTTAATTGGAGGTTAATTACTTTACAATATTGTATTGGTTTTGCCATACATCAACATGAATCTGCCACGGGTATACAAATGTTCCCCATCCTGAACACCTCTCCCTCCTCCCTCCCCATACCATAGTCCAACTCTAACATCCATACATGACTACTAGAAAAACCATAGCTTTGACTAGATGGACCTTTGTTGGTAAAGTAATGTCTCTGACTTTTAATATGCTTTCTAGTTTGGTCATAGCTTTTCTTCCAAGGAGCAAGCATCTTTTAATTTCATGGCTGCAGTCACCATCTGCAGTGATTTTGGAGCCCCAAAAGATAAAGTCTGTCACTGTTTCCATTGTTTCCCCATCTATTTGCCATGAAGTGATGGAACTGGATGCCATGATCTTAGTTTTCTGAAGGTTGAGCTTTAAGCCAGCTTTTTCACTCTCCTCTTTCACTTTCATCAAGAGGCTCTTGAGTTCCTCTTCACTTTCTGCCATAAGGGTGGTGTCATCTGCATATCTGAGGTGATTGATATTTCTCCTGGCAGTCTTGATTCCAGCTTGTGCTTCCTCCAGCCCAGCATTTCTCATGTAAGTTAAGGAAGCAGGGTGACAATTAAAGCCTTGATGTACTCCTTTCCCAATTTGGAACCAGTCTGTTGTTCCATGTCCAGTTCTGTTACTTCTTGACCTGCATATAGATTTCTCAGGAGGCAGGTCAGGTGATCTGGTATTCCCATCTCTTTAAGAATTTTCCCCAGTTTGTTGTGATCCATACAGTCAAAGACTTTAGTATAGTCAATAAAGCAGAAGTAGATGTTTTCCTGGAACTCTCCTGCTTTTTTGGTGATCCAGTGGATGTTGGCAATTTGATCTTTGGTTCGTCTGGCTTTTCTAAATACAGCTTGAACATCTGGATTCACATACTGTTGAAGCCTGACTTGGAGAATTTAGAGCACTTGCTAGTGTGTGAGGTGAGTGCAATTGTGCGGTAGTTTGAGCATTCTTTGGCATTGCTTTTTGGGGGGCTTGGAATGAAAACTGACCTTTTCCAGTCCTTTGGGCACTGTTGAGTTTTCCAAATTTGCTGGCATATTGAGTGTAACACTTTAACAACATCATTTTTTAGGATTTGAAGTGGCTCAACTGGAATTCCATCACCTCCACTAGCTTGACATTGGTAGCCCCTGCTTAATTACAGATCTTATTTGGGAAAGTTCTGAAATGTATACATGCTGAGAATTTAAAATGCATTTGGGAAATGAGTTCTATCTTGAGTAACCCAAGTAAACTGTCTCCAGAATTCAAAGCAGTCTGACAGTTGGTGGGTAAACAAGAGGTTTAACTGGAAACTGGACAAAGAAGACTTAAAATGGAGTAAATTTCATTTGGTAGTTAAAAAATAATTACTATAAAGTTCAAACATTTGTAAAAGTATAGAGAGAAGCTAACTTTCGATAATCAAAGGGCAATCATGTCAATAGCAGGGAAAAAAAGGGGTGACTCTGCACTTTTTATTTTTAAATTAATTTTTATTGGAGTATAGTTGCTTTACAATGTTGTTAGTTTCTTCTGTACAGTGAAGTGAATTCGCCATACATATACATATATCTCCCGCCTCCTCTTTCGACTATAGTCAAGGCCTAGGTAATTGACTGAGGTTTGCTTGAAGGTAGAGGATTTCACATATGCTGCCCAGAGAAAAGCTTTGGTGTGCTTGAGATGTCTCCTTGGAAGTCTAGGTATTGCAGCACAGATTTTCAAATCTTAACACTTCTTGTTTGGATGAGACTCTTGTCTAGTAGAGAAGCAGGAGATTTGGCTTGCAGGGGATGGGGCAGAAGATAGTGAGACTACTAAGGCTGTCTTCTGTATCTCTAATCTCTTCCTCTTTTCACTTTCAAGTAAGTTGATTCCTTACCATATTAGCAAAACAGAAACTGTCATTTAATCCCATATTTCTTTTCCCAGCCAAAATGCCCCAAAGAATAGGGTGAATTATCTATACTTCATAGCCTACATTTACTTTTAAATTTCAACTTTTTGAAGTATAATTTACATATAATAAAATGCATGCTTTTAAATGTACATTAATGAGCATTGACAAGTTTATGCACGACTTGTGTAACCATTACCACCATCATGATACAGAACATTTTTATCACCTTTAAAGTCAGTTGCCCCTTCCTCATCAGTTGTCCACCTTCCAGGCCTGTGCAATGACATTCTGCTTTTTGTCTCTATAGATATGTTTCTTCTAGAGTTTCATATCAATGAAGTCAATGGAGAAGAGTACATACATTTTTACGTCTGACTTAGGCTAAGTGTAATATTTTTGAGATTCATCCGTGTTATGACATGCAACAGTAGATTGTCAGCTGTAGTTTTTTTTTTTAACGTGCCTTTTATCAGGTTGAGGAAGTTTCCTTCTTTACCAACTTTGCTAAGAGTATTTTTTAAAATCAGGAATGGATGGTTGATTTTTGTCAAGTGTGTTTTCTGCGTCTTTTTGATATCATATGTTTTTTACTTTTTTGTCTATGGTGACATTTTTTCAAATATTAAGTCCAACTTGAAATATTAGGATAAACCCCACTTGGTTATGAAGTATTATCCCTTTTAAATATGATTGGGTTTGGGTGGTTAAACTTGGTTAAGAATGTAACTTTGCATGAGGGGTAGTGTTCTGTAGTTCTTTTTCTATAATATTTTTGCTGTGCTTTGGTAATAGGAATGTTGACTTCATAGAGTGAGTTGAGAATTATTCCTTTCTCTTCAACTTTGTAGAAGAGTTTGTATTGAATTGGTATTATTTATTCTTTATGGCACCCCACTCCAGTACTCTTGCCTGGAAAATCCCATGGATGGAGGAGCCTGGTGGGCTGCAGTCCATGGGATCGCGAAGAGTCGGACACGACTGAGTGACTTCACTTTCACTTTTTACTTTCATGCATTTGAGAAGGAAATGGCAACCCACTCCAGTGTTCTTGCCTGGAGAATCCCAGGGACGGGGGACCCTGGTGGGCTGCCGTCTATGGGGTTGCACAGAGTCGGACATGACTGAAGCGACTTAGCAGTAGCAGCATTCTTTAAATGTTTGCTAAAATTCTCCAGTGAAATTATCTGGGCCTGGAGTTTACTTATTGGGATGTTTTTACATTACATATTCAAATCTTTTAATAGATATGAATCTATTCAGGGTGTCTGTCCTTGAGTGAATTCTGGTAGCTGCTGTCTTAGAAGGAATTTGCCAATTATACTTAAGTTGTTGCTTGGATTAACAAAAATTTTTATTTGTTATTAACTTTTTATTAAGTTGTTAATATTATCTTAATAGCCACTTAATATTTATAGAATCTATAGTTATGTCACTGCTCTCAGTCCTTATGTTGTTAATTTGTTTCATTTTTCCTGATCAGCCTGGCTTTAGGTTTATCATTTTTATTGGTCCCTTCAAAAAACAATTCTTGGTTTCATTGTTTTTTTCTGTTTCCTATTTCATAGTTTTACATTCTGCTTTTGTTATTTCCTTTATTCTCCTTATTTTGGGTTACATCTACCCTTCTTTTTCTAGTTTCATTAGTAGAAGACATATTATTTTTTCTCTCAAATATGTGATTTAATGCTATAAAACCACTCCTAACCTATTGTGTTAACTTTGACTGTGTGGATCACAATAAGCTGTGGAAAATTCTGAAAGAGATGGGAATACCAGACCACCTGACCTGTCCCATCACTTCATGGGAAATAGATGGGGAAACAGTGGAAACAGTGTCAGACTTTATTTTGGGGGGCTCCAAAATCACTGCAGATGGTGACTGCAGCCATGAAATTAGAAGACGCTTACTCCTTGGAAGAAAAGTTATGACCAACCTAGATAGCATATTCAAAAGCAGAGACATTACTTTGCCAGCAAAGGTCCATCTAGTCAAGGCTATGGTTTTTCCAGTGGTCATGTATGGATGTGAGAGTTGGACTATAAAGAAAGCTGAGCACCGAAGAATTGATGCTTTTGAACTGTGGTGTTGGAGAAGACTCTTGAGAGTCCCTTGGACTGCAAGGAGATCCAACCAGTTCATCCTAAAGAAGATCAGTCCTGGGTTCATTGGTAGGACTGATGTTGAACCTGAAACTCCAACACTTTGGCCACCTGATGGGAAGAACTAACTCATTGGAAAAGACCCTGATGTTGGAAGGGATTGGGGGCAGGAGGAGAAGGGGATGACAGAGGATGAGATGGTTGGATGGCATCACCAACTCAATGGACATGGGTTTGGGTGAACTCTGGGAGTTGGTGATGGACAGGGAGGCCTAGCATGCTGCAGTCCATGGGGTCGCAAAGAGTCGGACATGACTGACTGACTGAACGGAACTATTGTTTTAGCTACACCCTACAAATTTTCATAGGCTATATTTTCACTTTCGTTTAATTCAAAATAGTTTTAAATTCCCCTTTTGCTTCCTTGTTTAACCCACTGATCATTTATGTGTTGTTCCATTTATAAAAATAGTTGTGGTTTCCCAGAGATCGTTCAGTTAATGTTAGCTTAGTTCCATTCTGGTAGAAAAGATGAACACGCCTTCTGTGATTTTAGGATCTTTTTTTTTTTTTCTTTTTTCATCTTATTTTTGTTTTATTTTATTTTTTTTAAATTTTACTTTACAATACTGTATTTTAAACTTGTGTTATGGCCTAGAATATTGTCTTAGTAAAGTTTCTTGTTCACTTAAAAGACTCTTCTTCTGTTTTTGGGTAGAGTGTTTTATCTATATTGATTATGTGTTATTTAGTTCTTTTCTGTCCTTACTAATATTTTGTCTGCTAGTTCTATCAGTTGCTGAGGAAGAGATGTTACAGTTCTCAATAATAATTGAAGGTTTTACAAATTTCTCCTTTAGCTGTCAGTTTTTACTTCACATATTTTGTAGCTCTGTTGGTAAGTGTGTAGATGTTTAAGACTATTACACCCTCTTAAATTGACGAATTTGTCATTAGGAAATTACTTTCTTTTCCCCTTCTCTGTGAATAGACATTATTTTCTACCCTACATGAGCTATAATTATTGTTTCTTCCAGTCCTAATAAATCCACACTAATAAAGTGTGGAAAAGAAAATTATTTTCTTCTAAGTTTGGGAAGCTTCCTCATGTGTATGTGCTAATCAATACTTAACTGAATATTCAAGCAAGACTCTCCACTGATCTCCAGGGTTCTCTCTGTGGAGTTCTCTGTTGTTCAGAAACTTGCCCAACAAAGTCTAACCTCCTAACCTCTCTAGACTTCTAGCTCCATCTTATCAACTCAAAAATTCTATTAAGTTAGGTCTGGGTTCCCCTTCCTCTGCCATGGCCTAAACACTCTTTCCAGGTAGTAAACTGGGGCAATCGTAGGTGTAGGGTTCACCTCATTTATTTCCCATTCCTCAAGGATCATTGTTATTTGTTGCTTGGGTGCCCAGCATCTGAAAACTATTAGTTTATAGAGTTTGTTCTGTTCTTTTGGTTGGTTGTTTCCTCCAGGTGGGTATGTTCAGTCCCTGTTACTCCATCTTAGCCAGAAGTGAAAGTCCCAGCAACATTTACTTTGAAATTCATTCAACTTCAGCTTCTATACTCATGACACTGAAACTGCCCTTGTAGGAGAAACAAATAACATTTTGACAAATTCAGGGGATCATTTCTAATCCTTTAATTTGACCTCTTGGCAGCATTTGACTCTGTTAGACCAGGACTCTCAACCTGAAATCCCCTCTACCTTTGACTTTTGTCAAATTACACACTGTTTGGGTTTTCTCCATTCTCACTGGCATCCCTTCTCAGTCGATTTCATAAGCTCAGCTTCTATTGTGCTTGTCTCTTTAACATCAGTTATTTACAAAAATCATAACAAATATGAACTGAACCTTTCCTGGATGCCAGATGCGGTGCTCAGTGATATAAGAACCTCAGACTCAACATACCTCAAACCAAAATTACCTTCTCTGACGTCTCACTCTGACTTTGTAATTTACTTCTTTCCTGTGTTTCTTATCTGAGTAAATGATTTCCAGTGGTCCCAGCTAGAGACCTAAGGGTAATCCTTAGTTTTTCCCTTTCCTTCACCATTTGTCTTTGTTCAGGATGCTACAACAAAGTACCTTAGACTAGGTGGCTTATAAACAACAGAAATTGATTTCTCACAGTTCTAGAGACTGAGAAGTCTAAGATCGAGGTGCTGGCAGATTCGGTGTCTGGTGAGAGCACACTTCCTTGTTCACAATCTTTTCACTAAAACTTTTCACTTCTCATGGTGGAAGAAGGGAAGGAGTTTCTTTTATAAGGGCATTATAAAATATAATGGAATTTCTTTTATAAGAGCACTAATCACATTCAGGAGGGCTCCTAAAGGCCCAACCTCCAAATACCATCACTTTGGTGATTAGGTTTCAAAATAAAATTTTTGAGGGGGGAGGCACATACATTATGCAGTCTATAACAGCCTGCCCCCGACTCATGTTCTTTTCATATGCAAAATACATTCATTCCATCTCAAGAACCCTGGCAGTCTTATTCCACCATTAACTTAAAAGCCTAAATTCTGAAGTCTCACCAAAATATCATCTAAATTGAATATGAATGAGACTTTAGATATTTTAATTCTGAGACAAACTGCTCTCCAGCTGTGACTCTGTGAAATCAAACAAGTTATATGCTTCCAATGTAGAATGGTAGGACAGTCATAGGACATAATGTTCCCACTGCAAAAGGGAGAAATAGAAGAAAGAAGTGACAGGTTCTGAGCGAGTCCAAAGCACACCCCTATCATAGCACCAATCATATTTAATTACAAATGGCACCCCACTCCAGTACTCTCGCCTGGAAAATCCCATGGGTGGAGGAGCCTGGTAGGCTACAGTCCATGGGGTTGCTGAGTCGGACACGACTGAGCAACTTCACTTTCACTTTTCACTTTCATGCATTGGAGAAGGAAATGGCAACCCACTCCAGTGTTCTTGCCTGGAGAATCCCAGGGACAGGGGAGCCTGGTGGGTTGCCGTCTATGGGGTCATGCAAAGTCGGACACGACTGAAGCAACTTAGCAGCAGCAGCATTTAGTGGTTTGACTCTCTAGCTTGACTGTGAACTGGAAAGCATGGACTCTTCCTTGCTCATTGTTATATTCTTAACAGTGAGCATGATCTCTAGTTCATAGCACATTTTTAGGACAGATAAATGAATGGTAAATTTGACCTACATTGTAACAGAAAGTAATAGGCTCAGCGGGTAAGGAATCCGCCTGCAGTGCAGGAGACACAGATGTGGATTCAATCCCTGGGTCAGGAAGATCCCCTGGAGGAGGAAATGCAGCCCACTCCGGTATTTGTGCCTGGGAAATCCCATGGACAGAGGAGCCTGGTGGGCTACAGTTCAAAAAGTCACAAAGAGTTGGACATGGCTGAGCATGGGTGTGAATACCTTAAATGGGCTCCAGAACTAACATGCCCTCTGATTCTGTTCTCTTTTCCTGTGGGAGGTGTGGAGATGGAGAGAGTACATCTACACAGAATGAATGGTGAGGAAGAGCCTTCATGGGGAAATGAAATTCAAACTAGATTTTGAAAAACAACTAGGACTTTTGATAAGAATTGATGGAGAAAGTCCTTTTCAAAACTAAAGAATGGTGTGAGCAAGGGATAGAGAAAAACTCAATTGTGCATGGAATGTTTGGGGAAGAGCTAATGGTTTAGTGTCATTAGAAGAAGGGGTTGATATAGAGGGTGTGGAACAAATGAATCCAGAAAAAGGTTGGACACTTTGACATGCTATGGGGTGTGTAATTTTTTGTCCACAGGTACTAAGAAGTGTTTTTGTAGTCTTTATCATATATTAAAGACTTCTTAACGATTTGAAAGAATCAAGTTATCTTGAAAACACAGTGTATTTTATCTTTTTTCTGAGTCTACATCTTAGAAATTGTACTATAAGTCAAGGGAGAAAGGATGATTCACTTTAAGAACAGCTGTTTTGCAGACAACCTTTCGAGAGCGCACAGCTTACTTTAAATGATATAAATTTGAAATACCGTATGTGTTAAACTGAAATAATTTTGAAATGTATCCATTGTTTTGGAGTTTTCTTGAGATGGCTTCCCTTTTGGCAGAAATAATGGCTAGTTAACTACGTATTAAATTGATAGCTATCAGCCTAGTACATGACACCTTGTCCCCACCAAACACCTTCAATTATGGTTGCAGTTCTTAGACTCAAGTGCAGTAATCCACCATATCAATTGTTAGTTGTGGTAGGAGAGGACAGTGTGACTTAGTGGGAGGGGTGTTTGGGGAGAATATGAATCACTGGACTATAAAGCAAAAGAACTGGATTCTAGTCATGCTCTGATTCTTGCTGACTGTGATCATGGAGGTGTCATGTCACTTTTTTCGTACTTGAGTCTCCCCAACTGAAAAAGGATTGAACTCTAACATTATGCATGGCTTTAAATATGTCAACATTACTCAACCAATACATCTTTATTTGTTGAGAGAACATACTCTTTGTTCTTCCAATTTATTTCTAGTGAGTTACTCTCAGGGTCACTTGGCCAACACATTTGGTTCTGATTAGTAGAAACAAAAAAACAAATTCCACATAGCGCTTTATGGAAAATGACTCAAGTCACTCCCCAAGATAACTGTTCCACATTTATAACTTTTGTCCCAGTCTCATTGTAACTTCTGCCCTTCATCCATTCTGGTGGATGTTCTCATCCAATCTTGCAAAAGACTTCTAACATCTACATGTTTTAGTTTTGGCCTTTCCCCTGAAATTTGGATCTTAACTTGCAACAACTTATGGGACATTTTCACTAAGATATCATGCAGGTACCTCAAACTCAAACTGTCACAACGTGAATTTCTTATCCCCCAAACAACAATATTGATGAAAGAAACAAAAACCAGATGGAGTTGTCTTCTTTTTTCCCCATTCAGGGAATGGTGCAAGAAATGCAACTTCACGTTGCCTGTGTCTCCTTCAGTTCCCCTTGCCCTTAAATGTGATCAATTACAGATGCTTTACAACATTTCACTTCTTTCCTTTCCTCTCCTACTGCCAGTGTCCTCAAATAGGCCTTTATCATCTCTAGTCTGTTGCTGGACCCCTTAAATTACTCTCTTCTATCTGCATGCCAAATGCCCATCAGAGTCATCCTTCTAAAACACAGCTGTCGTTGTTTCACTCTCTCCTTCATAAACGCCTCTGTCTTCATCTTCACTGTTTATAGAAAAAAAAAAAAAAAGAACCCAAACACCACCACTTGGCATCTGAAGCCATCACCAATCTGGTCTCAGCCTACCTTTCCAGGCTTATCTCCCTCTTGCCTCCAGTGTTCTGTATTTGAAACATATCCTGTTTTTCCTTGCTCTGTGTTTTTTTTTCTTTGAATACCATTTTAAACTTATTTTTGAAGGATAATTGCTTTATAGAATTTTATTGTTTTCTGCCAAACCTCAACATGAATCAGCCATAGGTATACATATATCCCCTTCCCTTTGAACCCCCCTCCCATCTCCCTCCCCATCCCACCCCTCTAGGACATGGAAGCAACCTAGATGTCCATTGACAGATGACCAGTCCAGGTTCGATGCATGATACAGGGTGCTCAAGGCTGGTGCACTGGGATGACCCAGAGGGATGGGATGGGGAGGGAGGTGGGAGGGGCTTCAGAATGGGGAACACATGTACACCCGTGGTGGATTCATGTCAATGTATGGCAAAACCAATGCAATATTGTAAAGTAATTAGCCTCCAATTAAAATAAATAAATTTATATTAAAAAACAAGTTGTGGTAAATAAACACAATGAAAAAGGAATAAAAAGCCATAAAAAGGAAGGCATTTGAGTCAGTCCTAATGAGGTGGGTGAACTTAGAACCTATTATACAGTGAAGTGAATCAGAAGGAGAAAGATAAATATCATATTCTATTGCATATACACGGAATCTAGAAAAAGAGTACTGAAGAATTTATTTACAGGGCAGCAATGGAGAATCAGACATAGAGAAAAGACTTATGGACATGGGGAGAGGGGAGGAAAGGATGAGATGTATGGTAAGAGTAACATGGAAACTTACATTGCCATATGTAAAATAGATAGCCAAGGGGAATTTGCTGTATGGCTCAGGAAACTCAAACAGGGGCTCCTGTGTTTTTGATATATAGCAGGCAGAAGCTGGTGCATCTCTCTCCATCTCGACCTGGTAAAGTCCTTCCTTGCCCTTCAGCTTATTGTGTGATTTCTGATTATGAAGTTACTTTTATTGATGTGATTCCTTGCTAGACTCTTTACTGCCCTTGTTTGTGCAGTTCCCCAGGAGTTGCTCACTGGGGTCTGATGTTGATGGGCAGGATATTGTAGCAGTTGGGACACGACCATTTTGCATTCCTCCCAGAAGTTGCCAGCCTCTGGAGACACTATTGCATTTCTCTAACTCAAGTACTTGCTCCTGCCTAAATGCTGGAGCCTGACTCACAGGGGTGATGGGGCAGGGGACTGCATAGAAGCTGGAAGCTTTGTTGTTCAGTCACCAAGTCATGTCTGACTCTTTGCAACCCCATGGACTGCAGCACACCAGACCTCCCTGTCTATCACCACCTCCCAGAGTTTGCCCAAGTTCATGTGCATTGAATCGGTGATGCCATCCAGCCACCTCATCCTCTGTTGCCCTCTTCTCCTGTCTTCAAACTTCAATCTGGACAACTTATTTGCTGTAAGCAGCTCAGTATCCAAGGCAAAATTATTGATATTTTTCTGTGATGTAATTGAATACATAGAAAGCACAAGGGAATCAACTTAAATATGGTAAACATAATTCAGAAAGACTTCTCAGAACATTAATAGACAAAATTGACAAACTCCCTTTATGTACAAACAACCAAGTATAACACATAATGGGAGAATCCTATTTTTAATTACATAAAAAAATGATAATAGACCTAGGAATAGGTTTATCCAGGAGCATGCAAGATCTTTTTGAAGATAACTTAAAACATGGAGAGGAACAATCTAATTGGAGACTTGAACAAATGGAAAACCCATACCATATTCTTGAGTTGGAACACTTGTCATCATAAAGATGTGGATTTGACAACTTTAACATAATCTAAATAAAGATGTCTGTTAGGAACCTGAAGTCTGTATAGAAAACATAAATGCACAAGAATAGCATGAAAGAAACTGGATAAGAGTAGACAGCTGACTTTTTCAGATATTAGGACCGATTACCAAGCTACAGTAATTAAAACTATAAAATAAGCCCAAGAATAGACCCTAAACCACATTAGCACGTAATAAATATGGCATTTCAAATCAGAGATGAAAACAAGTTTTTTTTTTTTTTCCGATAAATGATATAAACAGGTAAAGTTGGATAGATGTCTGGGAAAAGTTGGATTGGAGTCCTACTGCTGTCTATACCAATGGAACTCGGCCCCCACCATAAGTTACCAACAGTGGTGCCCACTGCCACAGGTGATGTCTGCCAACAGAGCCACGATACTCCTACCACACCTGCTGGGAATTGCTATGCCAATTAGAAGGCAAAACCCATTGTTCAGATCTGATCCCACACCCTAGCTATCACCAGCAGCTGTCTATTGCCCTTTCCCATCACCAGTGTCAACTAAAAACTACAGCCACAACCTGGCAGTGGAGAGTTGTTTTATTTGCGGGGAATGCTTAGGACTCCAACCTATGGAGACAGCATCTCAGTGACTCTGAGAAAACTGCTCCAAGGAGGTGAGGGGAGGAGGGAGCCAGGTTATACAGAAGTTTTGCAACAAAGAGCAGATAGTCTGAACATCAAAAGATTATTGTTAATTAAACGAAACCAGATATCGCAGGTTAAGGAATTTAGCATTCTATGTGTGGGAAGATGCAAGCCTCTGGGCTGACTGAATTCATTCCTTTCATATGCACCTCAGCTATCTGGGGCCAAATCCTGTTTCCATGTTCCCCTTAAGGAGTGGCAGATGGCTGCTGCTTGCATTCCCCAGGCTCCTCAGCAGTCACCATGGGGGGTGGCAGCATATGCTGGATCACAGTTTTGGGAGCCCTCATTCACGTTTGGAGGCCAGAAGTCGCTGAGGGGTGTGCCATTTCTTGTTTGTTGATATGGCAGGAGATAGTTTCATTTCACACAGCAACCATACTTACCAGCTGTATTTACTGCAGGCAGCCTTACAAGCCTTGTCTCTCCCAGCCTCACTCTTCACCCAGGTAATGCCAATTCACCATTTCCCAGGTTAATCAGGGGTGTCTCAAGCCATTCAAAACCCTATTTTATTTGCCTTTTTATTTCTTCATAGCCTGTTACATGTTTGCACCACTTAATGAATTCATTGTAGCCATTTATTCTGTTAAGGTACATTTGTTTTGTGTTCACCACTGTATCCCCACAGGGCCTACCAGTGTTCCTGGAACAGATTCAGTGTTCAGAAAATATTTGTTGGCTAACTGGCTGGGTGACTGTTTATTCCTGGGCTAGTCCTTCAGGGTGTTATGGGAGGTGGGATTAAGTTGCATCTTGAGGTATTTCTTTTCTCAGTGTCTCTCCAGCCGTGGCCCAGGGACCTGATATTCCCACAGTTCCTTACTTCTGTCTGTTGAGGATTGGAACACACCCATGAAAATGCAAAAATAGTGGCCACTGATTTATTAGCACCAAAGAAGCTTTAGCCTAGATCACAGGGCCCTTTGGGATGAATGGCCAGTCAGGTATGGTGGGGAAGGAAGGGACTTCCTTCAGGTATGATGGTGAGGAAATCCTATAACAAACTCTGGGGATGGGGTGATGGGGCAGGGCCCAGTGATTGATGCCACAATCCAGGCTCTAGTTATCTCAGCTGAAGTTAAGATTGGTGTGCATTGTTTGGGTTTCTATATAGGAATTTGTTGGCAAATATTGGGGCTCTTCTTGTGGAAAAGAAAAACCCGAACACTGTATCAAATGACAGTGTGAGATTTATAATTAGATAATAGTGCCTGTCTCCTGAGGGGCCTGTCACTTTGCAAATGATTCTCACCAGATTATGGTAGGATCAATAGGAGCTGAATAATTAAAATTCGATACTACTACGTCTCTCTCAATAACACTGTGGAGAATGATGTATGACAGATTTAATTGAATTTGTCAGATACCATGGCTACATGCATAGATCACGGAGGATATTTTTAGAGTTATGTATTTGATTTTCTGATGAGCCTTGCAGTGGGCCTTTTAACATTGGCGGTTCCTCACAAGTCCTGTACTGTTGTGCTCTGGGAGTTCTGACAAGGCCCAGGAGCTCTGACCTGACTTTGCATCAAATGTCAAAAAATGTAAACAATTTCAGGTGAAATGGAAGAGATGGCTGCTCAGGGCAGAGAGGAAGTTTTGAAGGAGGAACCAGAACAGGCTTCATCTTGAAAGCAGGACTCCATCTTGGGCTGGACTGTGGACTTTGAGCTATATGCCCAGTATCTATGGAAACTACATACCAACTGGAAAACCAGGCCCCCTGGAAGGAAGAGCCCTTTGCTAAAAGAATACCCTAATTATCTGTGTAACCAAATAGAATCATACATTCTGTTATGCTTATTGGGGTATGACCACAGGCCTATTAATAATTGTCCACTGTTAACTACCTAGGCTTAAGGCATGTGAATCACGGGTTAACTTTGATTGCGAGGGAATTTGGGGAGGTGGGTTTGTGCACATACACTTAGGGTATATAAAGTTTTCACAAAAACTGGTTGGGGTCCTTGGCTAAGAGGAGACTCTGCCTTGGTCCCGCCGTGTAATAAACTGCACTCCACTATCTGCATTGTCCTCCTAAGTGAGTTTGTTTCCCAGAATGCCTGGCTACAACATTTTGTGCATTGGCTGGGAAACTCCTCACTTTGAGGAGACAAGTCCCATTTGGGACTACTCCAAGGCCTTGCAGCTTGAATCTTCTAGACGGGGGAAGGTGCCTTGCCCTTCTGGAAGGATTCTGCTTCTCAACCCCTGGACCTTTAATGTTAGCAGGTAGTGGATGGCAGCAAGGGAACTGAGCGCTCAGGTGAGGAGGAACCCACCCGGCATGGTGGAAGAGGGGGCCTGAACACCCCCGTGGGAGGGACTAGAAGGGGCACGGACCCACAGGAGCCTGGAATAGGCAAGTGGCAGTGATTGCTTGGTACACAGGTCGACGAGCATGTTAGGGCTTAGGAAGGAAATTTGTGAAGGTCATTTAGGAGGTGTGTCCACGCCGTCTTGGGAAAAATTATTACCAAGCAATCACCAGGGTATTTTTAGGACAAGAAACTTGGTCCTTGTGTGCTCATATTCTACCCTCCCCCAGGTGTTGTGCCATCTGCTGTGAAATTCTTGGCTCCCTTGGATTTATCAGGCTAGAAGGAGGGGAATGCATAAGTGAGTATGAATTGGCTTTTCCGGAGATGGCCTGGGACGTGGGATATTTAACCCACTTGTGTTTTCATCCACACCTGATCAAGCCCACTAAGGCAGAATGGACTTTAAGGGAGAAACAGTCTTGGACAACGTGGTGTTCTGGCTCGGCAGTGCTGACCGGCAGGTGAAGACACGCCGATCCCCCTTCTCCCCCTGGGATCTGGCAGGATTTGGATGAGGATGACCTTCCCCTCCCCGATACTGGATGATGATGCGCCCACTGCCCAGTTCTCCACCAGGACCGGAGGCTGCCTTAATGCTTGATCCAGGGCCAGGTGAAGTTTCTGCAGCAGCCGCTGCTCCTCTGCCAGCTCTCCCAGAGGTCATAGAGCCACCATCTCAGCAGGCTCTGATCCTGGTGGCAGAAGCCTCTGGCCAACACTTCCAGAAGCTGGCTCTAGCTGAACTGCCCAAGCTATACCCACCTCTCCTGGTGAGTACTGACAGGAAGGGGAAAGGAGATACCAGAAACAAACAGAGGTTGTGCTCCGCTAAGGAGCCAGAGGAAAGGGCCCTGCTACAAATGCCCCTCAGAGAGTCATAGCAGCCTCTGGCTTGGGGGCAGACGGCCACTACCATCAGCCCCCCTGTAGCCTATTATTACCAGATTAGGCTAATGGAGACTATTTTTCGAACCCACTGCCCTACATGGGATGACATAGTCCAACTACTAGTCTCCCTCTTCAGTACTGAAGCTAGAGACACAGGATCCTAACTGAGGCCAGAAAATGGTTATAAGAGATGGTTCCAGAAGGTGTTGCAAACCTAGAAAGGTGGATAGAGCAAGCCTTCCCCACTGATAAACCTAATTTGGACTATAACACAGAGGAAGGGAGGGACCACCTGGAGAGAGATTGAGTGGCTATTTTACAAGGCCTTGAGAGGTGGGGGGGGGGGGGCAAAAACCTATGCTACAAAAGACTGTGTGAGGCCTATAGACTTTATACGCCAATAGATTCAGAGGCCACTGGGTCTCAGATGGTGAGCAGCCTTTGTGTCTCAACCCTACCCCGAAAATGTCAGATGAGGGGCACCAAGTGATCCTTTACATTCCTGAGAGCCCAGTACCCCTGTTGGGAAGAGACTTGCTCTCCAAACTGGGAGCACAAGTGACTTTTGTAAGGTATAGTTCGGGCTAAGGCAGAAAGAGGAAAGACGACCTCAACAGAAGTAGGTTACCTTTATTCAGGCAAGGAGGGGGCGACAGTCAGCCTAAACAACCAGGCTGAGTGCGGAGAGGGATCAGGAAGGCTCCATATTTGTAGGGAGGCTTGTGGAAGTGATAAGGGAAATGTTAATCAGGCGGGATGTTTTGGGTATTTTTTAGTTGAGATGGCATTTGTAGTTGGGCAGGGAGTGATGAGTCTTCTGGGCATGTGTAGGGGGTGGAAGGCTTCTGGACAGGAGGTGATAAGTCCCAGATAGATGCAACCGGCCTGGAGCGTCAGGGCGGGACCTAAAGTTCTGTTTTGTTTTCTCCGAAGTTAGATGATTCAGCAAGGGCCTTTGAAACTGCTGTTTTCTAGGCCCAAAAGACTCCTTCAACTTTCTCCCCTGAGGAGAGGCCCACCTTCTAGGTGAGCACTATGACTTACTTGTTCGCTCTCTCAATACCCGCCCCCCTACCCTGAGATGAAGAACCGGGTGGGCCGGAAGAGCGTGAGAGAAAGCTAACTCAATTATTCCCTGAGGTCTGGGTGGAAGACAACCCTCCACCTCTGCCTCCACAGGTTGGCTAAACATCAAGCCCCAGTGAGAATAGAACTCAAGCCACGCACCATTCCAGTTAGAAAGAGCCAGTACCCACTACTGATAGAGGCCTGGGCCGGCATACTGTGGGAACGTGGGACAGACCTGTGGCCTATCTCTCAAGGGGGCTTGACAATGTCACCACCAGATGGCCCGGATGCTTGTGAGCAATTGCTTCAGTTGCCGAGACCAGCCGATTCCAGACCCTGATTGGGTACTATATACTGATGGCACTAGCCTGATAAAACAAGGACAATGGCTGTCAGGTTATGCCATAGTCACAGAAAAGACTATCATCGAAGCTGGCTCCTTGCCACAACACTGGTCTGCTCAATGAGCTGAGTTATTCGAGCACTCCAGCTGTCAAAAGGCAAGAGAGTAAACATCTACACAGATTCCAGGTATACTTTAGCCACACTACGTGTACATGGGGCTCTGTATAAGGAAAGAGACTTTTTGGCAACTAGTGGAAAAGATATTAAAAATAAAGAAGAAATTCTGACCCTATTAGATGCTGTCTGGGAACCAGAAAGGGTTGTGGTCATACACTGCCTAGGACATCAAAAAGAGGATACCCCCCAGGCTCAGGAAAACAGACTGGTAGATAAGACCTCTAAACAAGCAGTTGAGGGTTTGGGGGTAACAGGTGAAGCCCCTATTAAAGCTCTCATATTGGCAGAGCTGCCTGAGCTAATGTTGGACTCTCCAAAATACACTGAAGCCCAAAACCAACTAGCCAAAGTGGAAGGGGCCATCAAGACTGAAAAGGGATGGTGGGAATTGCCAAGTGGCAAATTGTTGGTACCAGAGGAGCTGGCACCCACTCTGGTAAGCCAAACACAACAAGCATCCCACCTAGGCCATGATAAACTGGAAGAGCTAATTCAAAAATATTTCTTGGTTCTCTGCCTCTCTTCCCTATGCAGAACAGAGTCTCAGAACTGCACTGCCTACTCACAGGTCAGTGCTGCCTCTTGGCACAGACAGAAACCTCCAGGAATTCAGCTGAAAGGGATGCTGCCCTTTGAACACCTGGAAGTGGACTTCACTGAAATGAGACCTCACCGACACTACCATTACCTGCTGGTCATGGTATGTACGTTCTCGGGATGGGTAGAAGCTTTTCCTACCCGGACTGAAAGAGCATCAAAAGTAGCCCAGTGCCTGCTTAGGGAAATAGTTCCCAGATTTGGATTTCCTACCAGCATTGGATCAGACAATGGCCTGGCTTTCGTAGCTGATTTAGTATAACAAATGAGCAAAACTTTAAAAGTCAAGTGGAAATTACATACAGCATATAGGCTCCAGAGTTCTGGGAGGTGGTGGAAGGAACCAACCAGACACTTAAAGAGACACTCTCCAAATGGATCATGGAGACTGACTGCTCCTGGGTGGACTTGCTTCTGACGGCTCTGCTCAGACTCAGGATGACCCCATGGTCCCATGGCTATTCTCCGTACGAAATTGTGTATGGGGGGCTCCCTCCTATTATAAAACAGGTGTCAACAAATTTGCCTCAGGTAAGGGGGGATAGGATTTCACAGCAGATGGAACTGGGTAAGGTGATAAATCCAGTAACTAACTTTGTACAAGAAAGAGTGCTCTTCCCCCTTGGGGAACAGATTCATGAGTTTATGCTTGGTGACCAAGTATGGGTCAAAGATTGGAAACGTGATTTACTAGCCCCTTGGTGGAAGGGCCCTTATACTGTTATTCTAACTGCCCTACTTCAGTTAAAATTGCAGGTATTGCCCCTTGGATCCATCATATGAGGGTGAAGAGAGCATATCACGCAGACCCAGAAAACGCTGAGTGGACTGCACAGAGGGACCCCACTGACCCTTGAGAGACTATGATCATCCTTAAGAAGAAGAGGGAAAAGAAGATCCTGGACGAGCCCCTTCAGGATGAAGCTGCATAATCAACTCCTACTGCTTGGTCTCATCAATGTGCACAGTCCTGTGTGGACTTCCACAATACCTCCAACTGCTGGGTATGTGGGGCTATGTGTTTGTCTGTGATGGATGGACTTCCCTGGTGGGTGTTACCACTTTGCCAAGGAGATTTTAAACCACTCTTCTCTTTCCTGGGGCAACAAAAAGAGACTTTCCTTTCTCTTGTCAATCAATCTCTCCCTGCTCTCTTGGTGTAAGCCAGACCTACAGTCAATAGATTCAGGTCATGGGGTTACATATTATATAAACACATATTTCATAAAAGTAACAGATGCAGTAATTCAAATTAGAATGGTTTTGGACATGCTCACAGCTGCTTAAGGAGGGACCTGTGCTATAATTAAGGTTGAATATTGTGTATCTATTCCTGATGTATCTGGCAATGTATCAGCTTCTAGATGACATGAGAAACCAGGTAGAAGCAATGTCAAATGAAAACATTCCTTTCTGGACTTTGGTACTATCTTGGGTGAAGGGTTATTGGTGGAATATATAGTTGCCTTGATAGTTCTGTTTTGTGGACCCTGCATTTTACAATGTATTATGAACTTTGTGACCCAAAGTTTGGTGTCGTTCTCCCAAATGGGTGGTTGGAGAGGCAGGATGCAATATATCCCTATGAATGATGCTCATACTATGACTTAAGAGCAACAAGAGGCGCGAATGAAGGAGGAAACAGAACAGGCTCTATCTTGAAAGCAAGACTCCATCTTGGGCTGGACTGTAGACTTTGAGCTATATGCCCAGTATCTATGGAAACTACATACCAACTGGAAAACCAGGCCCCTGGAAGGAAGAGCCCTTCACTAAAAGAATACCCTAATTATCTGTGTAACCAAATAGAATCATACATTCTGTTATGCTTATTGGGGTATGACCACAGGCCTATTGATAATTGTCCACTGTTAACTACCTAGGCTTAAGGCATATGAATCACGGGTTAACTTTGATTGCCAGGGAATTTGGGGAGGTGGGATTGTGCCCATACACTTAGGGTATATCAGGTTTTCACAAAAACTGGTTGGGGTCCTTGGCTAAGAGGAGACTGCCTTGGGCCTGCTGGTGTAATAAACTGTACTCCGCTATCTGCATTGTCCTTCTGAGTGAGTTTGTTTCCTGGAACGCATGGCTACAACAGTTTATGTGGGGAGGAAAAAGGCCCTAAAAGACAAATTCCTATTACCTAATAATTTTCTTTCTCATAACATGTGTGTAGCCACTGGAATAACTGAGACAACTTGAGTTCTAGTCTGACACGTACTAGATCTGTGGCCTTCAAAAGTCACCCAGATCTCTCATATGTAGAATGATGAGGTGATGTCATCTGTTTGCCTTTTTTTGCCTCAAAGTATTATCAGGAGCAACTAA
This sequence comes from Ovis canadensis, assembly GCF_042477335.2. Taxonomy (NCBI): domain Eukaryota; kingdom Metazoa; phylum Chordata; class Mammalia; order Artiodactyla; family Bovidae; genus Ovis; species Ovis canadensis. The sequence goes on along the minus strand of NC_091727.1, from coordinate 114,674,779 downwards.
GATAGAAAGTTTTAAAGTGCTTTCTAAACTGTGATTCTCTGTGAATGTATAATGTGTTATATAATGTTTTTGCTGGTATTGCCTCCATTTGTTCATCAATCCATTCATTTGCTGCTTTTTAAATTGAAGTATAGTTGATTTACAGTGTTGTGCCAATATCTGCTGTATGACAAAGTAACTCAGTTATACACACGTATCTGTCATCTGTGTTAGTCGCTCAGTCGTGTCTCTTTGTGACCCCATGAACTGTAGCCCACCAGGCTTCCCTGTCTGTGAAATTTCCCAGGCAAGAATACTGGAGCGGGTTGCCATTTCCTTCTCCAGGGGATCTTCCCAACCCAGGGACCAAACCCAGGTCTCCCGTATTGCAGGCAGATTGTTAAATGTCTGTGCCACCACCTGCTTCACACACACATATTCATTCTTTTTTTATATTCTGTATCAATCCATTCATTTGCTTACCTGTTTTATCATCCAACCATCCATTAATTCAATAGACTATTACTGAGAATGAACTATGCCAAGCTCTGTGTGTAGTGCTTGTCTATAAGGGCCACCATGATGAGGGAGGAAGACTATACAGTTGAGTCTGAACCACATGGATTTGAACTGCACAGGTCCACATATGTGTGAATTTTTTTCAATAGTAGGTACAATAATATATGATCTGTGGTTGGTTAGATCTGAGAATTTGGAACCATGAATACAGAGGACTAACTGTGGGACACGAATATGTGGGGATGTGGGTATCCGGGGTGAGTCTTGGAACCAATGCTCCGTGGATACAGTGACCTCATTTGTGCCACACAAGCAGTACGTGATTCTCTCATAGTACCGATATTGCATTTTATAGCACTGAATTGTATTGGTGTTATGACAGAATCAATGGACTACCCTGGTGGCTCAGATGCTCAAGAATCTGCCTGTCAATGCAGGAGATATGAGTTCAATCACTGGGTCGGGAAGATCCCCTGGAGAAGGGAATGGCAGCCCACTCCAGTATTCTTGCCTAGAAAACCCCATGGACAAAGGAGCCTGGTAGGCTACAGTCCATTGGGTCGCAAAGAGTCAGACACAACTGAGCGAGTTTCCCTTCATTATGATAGAATCATGTACTGGTTCTGGGGCACACTTAGGTCATGGTGAAGATGTCAGGAAGGGCTTGAAAGAGAAGTTAAACATGCTATGATTTGTAAATTTTGGATAGGTATTTAGCAGGCAAATGAGGGTGTAGGAGAGAACATTTTTAGTAGAGATAGCAGCATAAACAGAGGCACAAAACCAGGAAATGTTTTCATGTGCTTTGGGAATTCCAAATTGTTTGGTATATTCAGAGAGGTGAATCTGGAGAAGTATGTGGAAATGGTTCATGAAGTGCTTGGTACATCACTTTCAGGTGCTGAATCTTCATGTTGAGGATAGTGGGAGCCACTGAGGGTGTTTAATCAAGGGAGTGGTATGAAGAGATTTGCCTTTGAGTTAGAATTCTCTGGCAGCAGGGTGGAGGGTAGACTGGGAGAGGGCAGGGCTAGAGGTAGGAAGACCAGTTAGAAAGTTGTTATAATAGTTCTAGGGAGGGAAGGTGTGGAATTACAGATTTAAACCCCACACGAGTGACGACTTTGCAGTCATTTTAGTGGAGGCGCTCAGGATGGGAGGAGTGTTTTAGAAAGACTCCCCTCCTGTGACAACTTATGATTTTCCCTCCAAGTCTGACACTCAGTCCAATGTTCCCAATTTTGGGGAATGGTTCTCCCGTCCTTCTGTTACCACGTGTCAGAAACCTACTTCCAGGCCCCTGGTTTTCAATCTTATTTCAGAAGGTGCGAGAGCATAGTATCCCCTTTTGGTTCATTAAGCTGCCTGCAGACAAACTGGTTCCTTTCTTCTTCTAATGGCTGTAGGGGATATGATTTATAGAGTGCTAGCCTCCTATAACTTATTTCCCTTTCTCATACAGGCCAGAGGTGGGCATGTCTCAACTATTTTTAAAGTTAGCGGACACATTATATTTTGAAGAGCTATTCACGTCTCCTCTCTCAGGTTTACTCACTGTTACACTTGGACACCAAATGCCCTTTGCTCAGTATCTCTGTTTATTTTTTGTGTTTTCTGTTTTTTTTTTTAAAAAAAAACAGATGTTTTTGCAACTGGAACCTTAAAAAGCTGGAGGGGACAGCTGAATACCTAGTAGTATTTCACAGACACCTGTGCCAAGCCCCCTGGGAGCAGTGCAGTCAGACATACAAATCTGGATGCAATTCCCTCTTCTACCACTGCTGAGCTTTGCAGATTAAAAGTCACAGAGCTCTTCAGAACCTAACCTTCCTTATCTGTAAAGTAAGCATGATGATAACTGCTTGGGAAGATTCAGGGAATGATTGATATGAACTGCCTTGAACAGTGTCTAGTACATGGTAAGAGCTCTATAAATTTTACTGCCCTGGATCTCCTTCCCTTCATTTTGTTAATGAGGATATGAAGACCATGAAGTGACTTCCCCAAGGTCACAGAGCTAGAGTCCCAATTAGAACTCAAATCTGTTTCTTTGTTCGTGTTTGTGGTTATACTTGGACCCTGCTCTGATACAGGAACAGGTGGAGGTGGTGGTGGGGTGGAAAGATTTTGCTTTGTTGGCCAAGGAGATGGGGACAGAGAAGAGAGTGGAGATAAGGCCAGTGATGCCAGCAAAGATAGTCTTCACCTTCCTTCCAGTTTCACTGAGGGCTGCAATTGCCACTCTTGTTCTGGAGCATGGTGTAGTTTCCTTCACCATTGATAGTTTCTACTTCCGAGTTCATCTGTCATCAAGCATATGAGGCTGGTGGAGACAGGGATGCACCTGCTCCCTAGGGAGGCTTCCCACAAGCAGGTTGCATGATAGGAGAACTGAACTTGGAGAAGTGATTAGCACCTGTGGAATAACTGAGAAATGACTGGATTTCGAGGTGGTTAGGAAAAGACACCTGAATGAATTTCCAACAGTTAATAGCAGGCAGAACTTAACTAACAGTTGTTTCAGAGTGAAACACCTTGAGGTCATTCAGATATTTTTTTCCTATATTTCAAATATGATGCCATTAGGAGACTGAAATTTATTTTAAGGGCTGTTATTTACAGCCCAAAGCTACAACAAATGGCAACGATGTTGGGTGTTTCACGTTTGGGTGCCTCTAAGGTTGTTGCTCTCAGACATCTATTGTCTGTTCTGCTTATAAATATTTACTTCCATGCATATTCTGGCACCATGGCTCAGTTCCTGTTTTTTCCAATATGAGCAGAGTCAGGGTTATGTCAGTAAACACACTAAAAAACACATCTTGATGTTGCTGACCGGGAGGCTCTGGGGTCTCAGTGGAGTAGGCTCGGCTTAATTCACTCTGTTCACCTTCATAATAGACTCTATTGCTAACTTTCTCTGCCCCCCATCCCTTGACTTTTACTGGTGGATTATAAATTACAGTTGATAACTTGATAGGCTTCCTACAGAAAGTAACACTGCTGATTTATAGTCAATTAGACAGGATGTATCCTTTGAATTGTGTCTCTACTGGTGGGGCATGAGGTTTCTCTGAATCAATCATACTGTTTTTTTGGTCCTTTTAGTATCCAACCATACATACCTGTCAGATGGCCTGGGTTAACACTCAGTGTAGGGCCAGATTTACCTAGGTACCAGGGGACATATTGAAAATAACCTGAATCATTTACCTTTGGTGGAATGGTTAGTTCAGATTAACCTCCAGTTTGAACTTGTCCTTAAACCCAAAAGGACATTTACTTATTTAATCCAACACTTTCTACTCAAAGCACAGCCTTAAGGGAATAGAGCCAAGCTGGAAGGTAGAGGGAAAAGGCAGAAGGAAGGGAAGGTCAGAAGCAAATCTGGGCAAGGGCAACACATGGGTCACGTGCTGCTCTGAAAGGTCCAAGGGCATTAAGACCTGCCAGGTGACCCATGCTGGAGCAGAACGTGCATATGGAGAACCACCAGAAACAGGCCTAATCTGCTTTACAATTCTTTCATATCTTCTATAGAATCCCCACTTCTGCCTTGAAGGATTTTTGTTGTTGTTTAGTCACTAAGTCGTGTCTGACTTTTTTATGACCCCATGGACTGTAGCCCACCAGACTCCTCTGTCCATGGAATTTCCCAGGCAAGAATACTGAAGTGGATTTGCCATTTCCTCCTCTAGGGGATCTTCCTGACCCGGCAATCAAACCCAAGTCTCCTGTATTGGTAGGTGGATTCTTTACCACTGAGCCACTTGGATAGGATTTTAGAAGGAGGCAGTTTTGGAATATCACTTGTGCAGTGGCAGCTGTGATGTTTGTTCTCTCCATCCTTGAAACCAAGGCTACCTTGGAGGTGTGAACCATCTTGAGTTGTCTCCTGGTCTCCTTGGTAGTTCGGCCTTTTGCACGTGGAGACTTCAGTCAGGGCATGTAGCTGTTTAACCTGAAGGTCTAAGTGTGTTGCCAGGCCTCGTGCCTGGGAGAGGACCAGTCTCAGTGGCTGCAGGCTGTGGTAATCAGAGAAGGTAAAAAATCTCAGAGGAAAACCCTGTTAAAGGCATTCAACTTCAGTGTCACCACAGATGCTTAGTGCCACTTTGTAAATAAGATGAGAAATGCCCTTGCTGTGGGCCAGGGGACACCTCCTCAAGAGCACTTGTAGTGGCTGCCAGCTTAACAAGTTTCTGGTGAAGAATCAGGCAGTCCAGGAGGACTGGGGCTTAAGAAAGCACCTGGAGAGCTGTTTATATATACTGATGGCCGCTTTCAAGGTGGAAATTTTGATTTGTTCCATCTAGGGTGTGGTCAGGGAATCTGCATTTAATTAGAACCTCAGGTTGTTCTGATGCTACTGGTGCTTGAAACTACTGCAGGAACAATTTATTGTTTCAGAATTCTTTGAATTGGACTTGTTTTTTTTTTTTTTAAATGTGACTTGACCTGCAGTTTCTATTGGGTCTGTGATGAGTGGGTCACTTTAGCAGTGGAACATTGTAAACAAGTTTAAAATAAGAATGATTTACCTGTATAGGAGAACACTTGGATTCTAGGAGAACTAGGCATTTGGAAGCACTTTTTGATTGTTGTATTATATACTAAAAATTAGCACTTTATGTACATTTCTGATAAGTCTTTTCCTTTGTGGTAAACTCCATAACAGCTTCTCAATATACTGTGCTTACATTTTCAAGTTTAAGTTAATATTGAATAACAGAATAAACATCCTCTTCTAGTTTTTTTTTTTTTAAGCCCACAATTTAGGTTAACTAGATTGACTTCCTTACAGCTTTTTGAAAGGCCTAATTTTTGACTGTAGTAGAATTACAGATAATGAAATGACAGGTGTAAGGGAGAACAGTACTTGAATTGTAAAGAAAGATGGGCTTTCAGTGAAGGACTTTTGTGCTTCTTGATATAGTGATCTCTATAGTCCTGTGCCACCCCCCATGCCTGGAAAATTCCATTTTCATCAAGCTCAGCATGAAAATCCAGAAAAGAGGGAAAGGGAGAGAAGGACTGGGAGTGAGCAAATAAGAAATGGAGAAAAATTATCAAAGGGAGCTATAGAGAGCCTGAACAAGCTTCTAAGGTGTTTGGTTTTCTGTTGCTTTGGTGATGATGTGTTAGGGACTTCATCAACTTTCTCCAGCCCTGACATCCTATCTTAGAGTCTAGGTCCAGGGTCCATAGGAAGATTTGGAAATGGAGGAGCAGCCAGCCAGATCCCAGCAAATACTCTACCCCCTGCTTTTCAGCACATCCTAACCCTGTCCCTGCCTTACCCTGAGTATAGTGCTCCTCATACAGAACACAGTAACTTGGCTTGCTGACTACTTCCCTAGTCCACTCTGCCTTTGGGGGAGGGGAGATGATGTAGATAAATGTACCTATAATCAGCTGGCAGTCAAATTAATTCTTTGAAATTGTGATCCCAGAAGAGAAAATCCTAATTAAATCAAAATTAGGGAATTTGCATCCTTAAAGGATACCAAGGGGGTAGAAGGGACAGTTTATGGGATGTATATGGTTGAGAAGGTACAAACTTTTCCTTTGTCAAAGAAATGGAAATGTTTATTTGAATCAAATTTGAGGATTATAACCTGAGAAGAGTATCTTAGAAAGCTCTGGGAACAGTTCCTCCCATTAGAAGTCAAGGCACAGTTCTGTAAGTTTTTTGAGACACAGGGTTGTACATCAAATGATGTATTGACCATTTACACGATCTAGATCCAAGGGTCATTATGGCCCCTTACAAGATCAGGAAGAAATGTTGTCTTTAAGGAGTTGATATCTGGTTGATGCTAGGAGAATGTTCCTCTTTATGGTCAAGCAGGTATTCCTGCAGGTGGATGAGGTTCGGAGGGAGGTTCGGTTGATGCATAATGCAGATTCACAGTGCACAGGAAGGGTTAGAGAGGAGATGAAAGGGCAGAGAAAGCTTTTTATGACTAATTTTTTCTTGTTTTGTCATAAAATAGGAATTTTATTTCACACCTTGTGTCTGCACAAGCTAGGAGTATATCACAAAGATGGAAGATGGAATTGGAAGAAAAAGCAAAGGGGAGTTTGGTTGTCTCTCACAGTTTGCAGTCATAAGTCACTTAAACCATTCCTTTTAATGGTAAAAATCATAGTGTTGAGGACAGTGGTTCTCCAATGATAAAACTCAGTTGGCCAAAAAGTTCATGCAGAATTTCCATATGAACTTTTTGGCCAATCCAGTATACATCAGTTCAGTCACTCAGTCATGTTCGACTTGCAACCCCTTGGACTGCAGCACGCCAGGCTTCCCTGTCCATCACCAACAGAGTTCACCCAAACCCATGTCCATTGAGTTGGTGATGCCATCCAACCATCTCATCCTCTGTCATATCCCCTTCTCCTCCTGCCCTCAATCTTTCCTAGCATCAGGGTCTTTTCAAATGAGTCAGCTCTTTGCATCAGGTGGCCAAAGTATTGGAGTTTCAGCTTCAACATAGTCCTTCCAGTGAATATTCAGGACTGATTTCCTTTAGGATGAATTGGTTGGGTCTTCTTGCTGTCTAAGGGACGCTCAAGAGTCTTCTCCAACTCCACAGTTCAAAAACATCAATTCTTCAGTGCTCAGCTTTCTTTATAGTCCTAGTCTCACATCCATACATGACCACTGGAAAAACCATAGCCTTGACTAGACGGACCTTTGTTGACAAAGTAGTGTCTCTGCTTTTTAATATGCTGTCTAGGTTGGTCATAACTTTTCTTCCAAGGAGTAAGTGTCTTTTAATTTCATGGCTGCGATCACCATCTGCAGTAATTTTGGAGTCCCCCAAAATAAAGTCAGCCACTATTTCCACTGTTTCTCCATCTATTGGCCATGAAGTGATGGGACCAGATGCCATGATCTTAGTTTTCTGAATATTGAGCTTTAAGCCAACTTTTTTACTCTGCTCTTTCATCTTCATCAAGAGGCTCTTTAGTTCTTCACTTTCTGCCATAAGAGTGGTGTCATCTGCATATCTGAGGTTATTGATATTTCTGCTGGCAATCTTGATTCCAGCCTGTGCTTCCTCCAGCCCAGTGTTTCTCATGATGTACTCTGCATATAAGTTAAATAAGCAGGGTGACAATATACAGCCTTGATGTACTCCTTTCCCAATTTGAAATCTGTCTGCTGTTCCATGTCCAGTTCTAACTGTTGCTTCCTGACTTGCATACAGATTTCTCAAGAGGCAGGTCAGGTGGTCCGTTATTGCCATCTCTTTGACAATTTTCCACAGTTTGTTGTGGTCCACACAGTCAAAGGATTTGGCATAGTCAATAAACCAGAAGTAGATGTTTTTCTGGAATTCTCTTGCTTCTTCAATGATCAGTTGGATGTTGGCAATTTGATTTCTGGTTCCTCTGCCTTTTCTAAAACCAGCTTGAACATCTGGAAGTTCATGGTTCATGTACTGCTGAAGCCTGGCTTGGAGAATTTTAAGCATTACTTTACTAGCGTATGAGATGAGTGCAATTGTGCAGTAGTTTGAGCATTCTTTGCCACTGCCTTTCTTTGGGACTGGAATGAAAACTGACCTTTTCCAGTCTTGTGGCCACTGCTGAGTTTTCCAAATTTGCTGGCATATTGAGTGCAGCACTTTCACAGCATCATCTCTTAGGATTTGAAATAGCTTAGCTGGAATTCCATCACCTCCACTAGCTTTGTTCATAGTGATGCTTCGTAAGGCCCATTTGACTTCACATTCCAGGATGTCTGGCTTTAGGTGAATGATCACACCATCGTGATTATCTGGGCCGTGAAGATCTTTTTTGCACAGTTCTTCTGTGTATTCTTGCCACCTCTTCTTGATATCTTCTGCTTCTGTTAGGTCCCTACCATTTCTGTCCTTTATTGAGCCCATCTTTGCATGAAACGTTCCCTTGATATCTCTAATTTTCTTGAAGAGATCTCTAGTCTTCTTGAAGAGATCTCTAGTCTTTCCCATTCTGTTGTTTTCCTGTATTTCTTTGCATTGATTGCTGAGGAAGGCTTTCTTATTTCTTCTTGCTATTCTTTGGAACTTTGCATTCAAATGGGTATATCTTCCCTTTTCTCCTTTACTTTTTGCTTCTCTTCTTTTCACAGCTATTTGTAAGGCCCCCTCAGACAGCCATTTTTCCTTTTTGCATTTCTTTTTCTTGGGGATGGTCTTGATTCCTGTCTCCTGTACAATGTCACGAACCTCCATCCATCATTCATCATCAGGCACTCTATCAGATCTAGTCCCTTATATCTATTTCTTTCTTCCACTGTATAGTCATAAGATATTTGATTTAAGTCATACCCGAATGGCCTAGTGGTTTTCTCCACTTTCTTTAATTTCAGTCTGAATTTGACAATAAGGAGTTCATGATCTGAGCCAGTCAGGTCACAGTCTTGTTTTTGCAGACTATATAGAGCTTCTCCATCTTTGGTTGTAAAGAATATAGTCAATCTGATTTCGGTGTTGACCATCTGGTGATGTCCATGTGTAGAGTCTTCTCTTGTGTTGTTGGAAGAGGGTGTTTGCTATGACCAGCGTGTTCTCTTGGCAGAACTCTATTAGCCTTTGCCCTACTTCATTCCTTATTCCAAGGCCAAATTTTCCTGTTACTCCAGGTGTTTTCTTGACTTCCTGCTTTTGCATTCCAGTCCTCTATAATGAAAAGGACATCTTTTTTGGGTGTTCTAGTAGGTCTTTTATGTCTTCATAGGACTGTTCAGCTTCTTCAGTGTTATTGCTTAGGGCATAGACTTGGATTACCATGATATTGAATGGTTTGCCTTGGAAATGAACAGAGATCATTCTGTCGTTTTTGAGATTGCATCCAAGTACTGCATTTTGGACTCTCTTGTTGACTATGAGGGATACTCCATTTCTTCTGAGGGATTCCTGCCCACAGTAGTAGATATATTGGTCATCTGAGTTAAATTCACCCATTCTTGTCCATCTTAGTTAGCTGATTTCTAGAATGTTGATGTTCACTCTTGTCATCTCCTGTTTGACTACTTCCAAGTTGTCTTGATCCATAGACCTAACATTCCAGGTTCCTATGCAATATTGCTCTTTATAGCATCGAACCTTGCTTCTGTCACCAGTCCTATCCACAACTGGGTGGTGTTTTGCTTTGGCTCCATCCCTTCATTCTTTCTGGACTTATTTCTCCACTGATCTTCAGTAGCATATTGGGCCCCTACTGACCCAGGGAGTTCCTCTTTCAGTATCCTATCATTTTGCCTTTTCATAGTGTTCATGGGGTTCTCAAGGCAAGAATACTGAATTGGTTTGCCATTCCCTTCTCCAGTGGACCACATTATGTCAGACCTCTCCACCATGACCTGTCCATCTTGTGTGGCCCCACACTGCATGGCTTAGTTTCATTGAGTTAGACAAGGCTTTGGTCCATGTGATTAGATTGGCTAGTTGTCTGTGATCGTGGTTTCAGTCTGTCTCTCCTCTGATGACTTCTCTCAGTGCCTACTGTCTTACTTGGGTTTCTCTTACATTGGACGTGGGGTATCTCTTCACAGCTGCTCCAGCAAAGCACAGCCACCGCCCTGACCTTGGACATGGGGTAGCTCCTCTCGGCTGTGCTTCTGTGCCACCGTTGCAGCTGCCACACTTCTGCTATGTGTACATCGGATCTTGTTAAAATACAGATTCTGATTCTGTAGGTCTGGGAAGAGGTTTGATATTTAGCATTCCTGGTTGGGTTGGGGCAGCTGGGCAAGGCTTGACAGAAGAGGTATATCTTGAGTGGGACATTAAGCATTAAGGTAAGGCTTGGCCAGATAGAGAAGAGAGTGAGGGGACTTTCTGTGGTGTGATGGGTAGGAGAGGCAGTCTGCAATACAGGCACTGAGGAAGTGGTAAGCAGAATCTCTGCCAAGAACAATGAAAAACTAATCTTGGCAGGACAGCAGTCTCATCTGAGGAAAGAGGTGAGGATAGGGTTGGGTTATAGGGTAAGGTGGGTGCATGGCATGAAAAGTCTTGAATGCTGACCTGAGGAGTTTGGAAGGACTTGGTCCTGTAAATAGAATCGAAGTGTTTTGAGGAGAAGAATAACACATGGAAAGCTGTGTTTGCAAAAGAACTAATCTTAGCAGGAGTACATAGGATGGATATCCAGTCTCCTGGGATAAACCATAATGGAAAAGAATATTTAAAAAGAATGTATATATGTGTATAACTGAATCACTTTGCTATACAGCAGAGATTGGCACAACATTGTAAATCAAGTATGCTTCAATGAAAAAGCATAATAAAAGGATGATAATCTTGGAGCAAGGTAAATGTCAACTGCAGTAAGATTGATAAGAGGAGATGGGGCCCTGGATCAGTGTAGCAATAGAGTTTTAAAAGCAAGTCATCAGACTGGGAAACAGCAGGACTCTGTGACTGAAGGGCCTCTGGTGTCTTCCTGCTGCTCCTTCTGATCACCTCATTCAGAAGGCCTATGAGCCTGTGGGACCGGTGTTTCTCACTAGTGCATTTTTGAAGCAACTGTTAAACTCCTAAAAAGCAGACTATAAAGTGAGATGGCTGTTTCTTAATATTTAAAATGAGAATAACAATATTTGCCCTACCACCATCACACAATTGTGGAAAAAACACACTGTATTAAAAGAAACATCTGTTAGGAAACTCTAAAATGCATAGAGAAGTCCTGGGTTGACCATGGATGACTATTTTGGCATTTACTAAGATAATTGTGTCTCTAAAGCTTATTAATGGAGGGTCACTACAGCTGGCCTCTGCCCCCACATGGATTCTTCTACAAGGAAACCTCTGTCCAAAATCCAATCCCACACTCCTGTGTAATCGTTATAGAAATCAGATTCCTGTTCTGCCTGGTGGGCCTTCCTTCCTGAATGACTAGAGCATGGGAAGCATCGTGGACTTTGTAGGCAACATCTTTGGAAATCATTTACCAGAAGTCCCCACTGTTCCTCGGTCAGTCATGCTCATCCTCCAGAAGTGAGAGTTCTCTCAGGAGATTTTTTTTTTTTCTGTATCCTCAACTGTCTCCATGATGGCACTATCCCAAGGAGGAAAGAGTATACATCTCTCTCTTTCTCTCTGTCTCACTCTCCCCTCACCTTGTAATTCACAAGCAGCCATTGATTTGACTTTTAATCACTCTTCCTCTTTGTGTCCCTCACCTTTCATCTGATGGCTCACTCCCCACCTTGGGCTCTGCTCTGTTGATCTCTATGGATGTTCCCTCACATTGCCTTTCTCAGACACATTGTGCCAAGTCCCTATTTTAAATAGATGCTTTGTTCTCGGGGTTAGGGGGGAGAAGGTGGGATGATTTAAAAATCCTGCTGGGAGTCCTTGAGGAAACAGGCTTGGAGTAGTGTTTGCAGGAGTCAATAGGCTTGTTGTAAGCTTGCATTGTGTGTTCTAGCACAGGGGCTGAAACAAATCAATTTCAATTTACTTGTCCAGCAAAAGGAGCCATTATTTAGAACTGAATAGCCAGAGCTCCCATAATATATTGTGAAAACTTATTGTAGTTTTTACTGAGAACTAGCTTATGATGAAATTATTTGTTTAGAAGCAAAGTGTGGATGTTTACAGAATATAAATTCTGAAGGTATTGATTAGAAGCAGTTGAAGAATGAACCACATTTCTTTTCTAAACGTGGTGGCCGGGTGATATTCATCCAACATTGATACCAGAGTACATTGCTGGCTGGAAATGTGGCAGAACCCTTATTTTGACAACATGTACAATTAACATCAGGGGACGGTGTTTGCTAGTTGGTAGCGTGGGGTGGGGTGGGGGGTGGGATACTGTAGTTAAGATGGAAGCTCATTCAGCTTTTAAAGAGAAAGTTGGCTCATAAATTTGGTTCTCTCATATTTTCCCTTATAAAAATGTTGGTCCCTGGCTCTCTCTGTTAGCTATACAGTTTGGTATATTATCAGTAAATCATTGAAACTCCCAGTAGGAGTAATATTTAAGGCTTGATTTGCTGAAGTTTCCCTTTTTGCACAGTTTACATTGGAAAAAATAAGATGTTGGGCTTGAAACATGATATATGTCTCTTCCTCAAATTGGCTGATTGTATATGTGCATGTATAAAATTGGCCATATATATATATGTACTATATATATATGTATATATATACACACACATATACATAAGTATTTTAAAATTTATTAGCCATTCAGATGCATCTTATGTAACCTCCAATAAATGCTCTTTTGGAAAATGGCTACAGTTTTTTAGTCAATATTGTTAAGGTATCTCCCTACTTTTTCCATGAGTATAAGCTCTCATGTCTTCCATGAAGTTCAGATGCATTTACTTACTGGAAATTATAATACTAAGTTTAGAGTACCTACTCTGTGTCAGGTACTATGCTAGGCCCCATGTCTTTGCCATTATAGTGGTCTGGCAGAACTTTGGATCTGTTCAGTGGACTTCATTGAGTAGAACACTGAGAAATAACTGATAAATTACTACAAAATCTTCAGCACCTGGTTAACTTAGAGATTCTTCTTGCTCTAATTGTGCTGTCCTGCTTGTGCTTGCCTTCCTCAAGTGGTTGTCCCCACTCCAGCTCCTTCACTCTCTACCCTAAGTGTTAATAGTCCTATCAAATAACTTGAATTTAGTTCTTATTAAATATTTATTTAACCAAAAGAATGGAAAGATGCCTCAAGGGTAAAGAGGTAGGTAATGTGATATACAAAATCAAGCTACTGTCATAATGGATGTGTATGATTTGATAATAATCCCTTGCTTAGATATAATTATGTAATTACGTGGTAGGAGCTTTAGACACCATAGCAATCTGTAAGATGGACCCTGCATGGTAGTGAGGTCATAGCCCACATGTAAATTAAACGTGTGTGATTTGGACTTGCCCGCTTTTCAAGCATTGCCTTTATTTACACCTGAACCTTGTTTCAGAAGGGAAACTGGGGGTGAATCAAATATACGATAGTTCAGTCAGTACTGCACAATGCCTTCACACTCAGAAGCTAGACATTGGTAATCTAAGGTAAACTGGTTACTGTAACCCTGTGCTGCTGAATGATCCAGAATAAAGGTACGATTCATCTGATTCATATCAATTTGAATTTTCAGACAATAAAGAGCAAGGATGCAGCAACTATTTGAATAGGGTGCTGACACAAGTAGCTAATTAGGGTAGTTCAGAGAGCAGACATTGATGGCAACTCAGTCTTAACTGGTTGTTTGCAACACGTATTCCAGTGGAAAAGAAAGCCCAGAAATAAACCCATGCGTATATGGTCAACTAATATTTTACAAGGAAGCCAAGAATAATCAGTGAGGATAGGATAACCTTTTCAATACATGGTGTTTGGGAGAACTGGATATTCACATATAAAAAAATAAAATTAGATCCCTATCTCACACGATTCACAAATATCAACTCAAAATGGATTGAAGACTTAAATGTAGGGGGCAGTCCTAAGATGGCAGAGAAATAGGACAGGGAGACCCCTTTCTCCCCAACAAATTCATCAAAAGATCATTTGAACGCTGAGCAAATACTACAAAACAACTTCTGATTGCTGGCAGAGGAAAACAGGCACCCAGAAAGGCAGCCCATTGTCTTGGAAAGGAGGTAGGACAAAATATAAAAGATATGAAAAGACAGACAAAAGAGTTAGGGACAGAGACCCATCCCAGGGAGGGACTTGTACAAGAGGAGAAATTTCCAAACACCAGGAAACCCTCTCACTGGCGGGTCTGTGGGGAGTTTTGGAATCTCAGAGGGCAACATAACCGGCAGGAAAAAATAAAACCCACAGGTTACAGGCCTAATGGCAACTCCCAGTGGAGAAATAGCCCAGACACTGGCTTCCGCCATCAGCAAGCAGCGGCTGAACAGGGAGGCATGGGCTTCATTGCTTAGGGTAAGGGCAGGGCCTGAATGCCCTGAGGGAAATCTGAGGGAGCTAACCTAAGATAGCAACCCAAACCATGGGATCAGTTCAGTTCAGTTGCTCAGTCCTGTCTGACTCTTTGCAACCCCATGAATCGCAGCACGCCAGGCCTCCCTGTCCAGCACCAACTCCCGGAGTTCACTCAGATTCATGTCCATCGAATCAGTGATGCCATCCAGCCATCTCATACTTTGTCGTCCCCTTCTCCTCCTGCCCCCAATCCCTCCCAGCATCAGAGTCTTTTCCAATGAGTCAACTCTTCATAAGAGGTGGCCAAAGTACTAGAGTTTCAGCTTTAGCATCATTCCTTCCAAAGAAACCTAGGGTTGATCTCCTTCAGAATGGACTGGTTGGAACTCCTTGCAGTCCAAGGGACTCTCAAGAGTCTTCTCCAACACCACAGTTCAAAAGCATCAATTCTTTGGCACTCAGCCTTCTTCACAGTCCAACTCTCACATCCATACATGACCACTGGAAAAACCATAGCCTTGACTAGACGGACCTTAGTCGGCAAAATAGTCTCTGCTTTTGAATACGCTATCTAGGTTGGTCATAACTTTTCTTCCAAGGAGTAAGCGTCTTTTAATTTCATGGTTGCAGTCACCATCTGCAGTGATTTTGGAGCCCAAAAAAATAAAGTCAGCCACTGTTTCCACTGTTTCCCCATCTATTTCCCATGAAGTGATGGGACCAGATGCCATGATCTTTGTTTTCTGAATGTTGAGTTTTAAGCCAGCTTTTTCACTCTCCTCTTTCACTCTCATCAAGAGGCTTTTTAGCTCCTCTTCACTTTCTGCCATAAGGGTGGTGTCATCGGCATATCTGAGGTTATTGATATTTCTCCCAGCAATCTTGATTCCAGCTGTGCTTCTTCCAGCCCAGCATTTCTCATGATGTACTTTGCATACAAGTTAAATAAGCAGGGTGACAATATATAGCCTTGATGTACTGCTTTCCCAATTTGGAATCTGTCTGCTGTTCCATGTCCAGTTCTAACTGTTGCTTCCTGACCTGCATACAGATTTCTCAAGAGGCAGGTCAGGTGGTCTGGTATTCCCATCTCTCAGAATTTTCCATGGTTTATTGTGATCCACACAGTCAAAGGCTTTGGCATAGTCAATAAAGCAGAAATAGATGTTTTTCTGGAACTCTCTTGGTTTGTCCATGATCCAGCGGATGTTGGCAATTTGATCTCTGGTTCCTCTGCCTTTTCTAAAACCAGCTTGAACATCAGGAAGTTCACGGTTCACATATTGCTGAAGCCTGGCTTGGAGAATTTTGAGCATTACTTTACTAGCATGTGAGATGAGTGCAATTGTGCGGTAGTTTGAGCATTCTTTGGCGTTGCCTTTCTTTGGGATTGGAATGAAAACTGACCTTTTCCAGTCCTGTGGCCACTGCTGAGTTTTCCAAATGTGCTGGCATATTGAGTGCAGCACTTTCACAGCATCATCTTTCAGGATTTGAAACAGCTCAACTGGAATGCCATCACCTCCACTAGCTTTGTTCGTAGTGATGCTTTCTAAGGCCCACTTGACTCACATTCCAGGATGTCTGGCTCTAGATGAGTGATCACACCATCGTGATTATCTGAGTCATGAAGATCTTTTTCGTACAGTTCTTCTGTGTATTCTTGCCACCTCTTTTTAATATCTTCTGCTTCTATTAGGTCCGTACCATTTCTGTCCTTTATCGAGCCCATCTTTGCATGAAATGTTCCCTTGGTATCTCTAATTTTCTTGAAGAGATCTCTAGTCTTTCCCATTCTGTTCTTTTCCTCTATTTCTTTGCATTGATCGCTGAGAAAGGCTTTCTTATCTCTTCTTGCTTATTCTCTGGAACTCTGCATTCAGATGCTTATATCTTTCCTTTTCTCCTTTGCTTTTTGCTTCTCTTCTTTCCACAGCTATTTGTAAGGCCTCCCCAGACAGCCATTTTGCTTTTTTGCATTTCTTTTCCATGGGGATGATCTTGATCCCTGTGTCCTGTACAATGTCACGAACCTCATTCCATAATTCACCAGACACTCTGTCAGATCTAGTCCCTTAAATCTATTTGTCACTTCCACTGTATAATCATAAGGGATTTGATTTAGGTCATACCTGAATGGTCTAGCAGTTTTCCCTACTTTCTTCAATATGAGTCTGAATTTGTTAATAAGGAGCTCATGATCTGAGCCACAGTCAGCTCCTGGTCTTGTTTTTGCTGACTGTATAGAGCTTCTCCATCTTTGGCTGCAAAGAATATAATCAATCTGATTTCGGTGTTGACCATCTGGTGTTGTCCATGTGTAGAGTCTTCTCTTGTGTTGTTGGAAGAGGGTGTTTGCTATGACCAGCGCGTTTTCTTGGTAAAACTCTATTAGTCTTTGCCCTGCTTCATTCTGCATTCCAAGGCCAAATTTGCCTGTTACTCCAGGTGTTCTTGACTTCCTACTTTTGCATTCCAGTCCCCTATAATGAAAAGGACATCTTTTTTGGGTGTTAGTTCTAAAAGGTCTTGTAGGTCTTCATAGAACCGTTCAACTTCAGCTTCTGCAGCATTACTGGTTGGGGTATAGACTTGGATTACCATGATATTGAATGGATTGCCTTGGAAATGAACAGAGATCATTCTGTCGTTTTTGAGATTGCATCCATTTACTGCATTTCAGACTCTTCTGTTGACCATGATGGCTACTCCATTTCTTCTGAGGGATTCCTGCCTGCAGTAGTACATATAATGGTCATCTGAGTTAAATTCACCCATTCCAGTCCATTTTAGTTCACTGATTCCTAGAATGTCGATGTTCACGCTTGCCATCTCCTGTTTGACTGCTTTCAATTTGCCTTGAGTCATGGACCTGACATTCTAGGTTCCTGTGCAATATTGCTCTTTACAGCATCAGACCTTGCCTCTATCACCAGTCACATCCACCACTGGGTATTGTTTTTGCTTTGGCTCCATCCCTCCATTCTTTCTGGAGTTATTTCTCCACTGATCTCCAGTAGCATATTGGGTACCTACTGACCTGGGGAGTTCCTGTTTCAGTATCCTATCATTTTGCCTTTTCATAGTGTTCATGGGGTTCTCAAGGCAAGAATACTGAAGTGGTTTGCCATTCCCTTCTCCAGTGGACCACATTCTGTCATTCCTCTCCACCATGACCTGCCCATCTTGGGTTGCCCTGCTGGCATGGCTTACTTTCATTGAGTTAGACAAGGCTGTGGTACTAGTGTGATTAGATTAACTAGTTTTCTTTGAATATGGTTTCAGTGTGTGACCCCATGGACTGTAGCCCACCAGGCTCCTCCGTCCATGGGGTTTTCCAGGCAAGAATACTGGAGTGGGTTGCCATTTCCTTCTCTAGAGGATCTTCCCAACCCAGGGATCGAACCCAGGTCTCCCACACTACAGGCAGATGCTTTGCCCTCTGAGCCATCAGGGAAGTCCTCAACAATGGGATAGCCAGAGAGAAAAAGAACTTTCCTGTGAAAAGCTCTAACCTAAGGCACTGCCTGGCCTGCTCACAGAACAAAGGACTGAGCGAATACTAGAGGAGAGCTAGCCAGCTGCGGACCAGCCCATCCCCCACTAGAGGCAGGGAGGCCGGTGGGCAACAGCCAGAGTCGGAAGGCAAGGGGCAAACTCAGCCTTAGAGACCGCATCCTCTACCAAACTGCAAGCAGGCTCCCAAGTCTTCCTGGGATCCTTGATGGTTGATATCTGCCAGGAGGGTTGCAGCCGGAGATCAGCTCCCCAGAGGAGACACACTGCACACCTGAGATGGCACCCCCATTGCACATGCCGGGAAACCAGCAGCTGGGACCAGGGAGGTGATAAGAGACACTGTGCAGCTGGAAGAGTGCACTCGCCAAGCACCCGGGCCCGTGCTGCTTGGATCTGGAAAGAGCACAAAACACAGACCTGAGTCTGTGCCTTTGTGGCGTACCCGAGAACCTGAACCTGAGCTGCATGCTGCTGCTGCTAAGTCGCTTCAGTCGTGTCCGACTCTGTGTGACCCCATAGACGGCAGCCCACCAGGCTCCCCTGTCCCTTGGATTCTCCAGGCAAGAACACTGGAGTGGGTTGCCATTTCGTTCTCCAATGCATGAAAGTGAAAAGTGAAAGTGAAGTCACTCAGTCATGTCCGACTCTTGGCGACCCCATGGACTTCAGCCCACCAGGCTCCTCCGTCCATGGGATTTTCCAGGCAAGAGTACTGGAGTGGGGTGCCATTGCCCCCCCGAACCTGAGCCTCATAGACCTGGGAAATGCACGCAACCCAGGGCCTGCCTTAGACAGTTCCCCTGCAGAGCAACCTGGAGCCTGAGCACTGTAGACCAGGAAAGCACACACGTCGTGAGCAGGGGCAAACCCAGTGTGGCCCAGACACTATGAACACTCCCCACACACGCCAGTGATATTTGTTTGCAGTGTCCCTCCCTCACCACAGCACAATTGAGCAAGTGAGCCTAAATGAATAACCACCTTCGCCCCCTTGTGTCAGGGCGGAAGTTAGATACTGAAGTTACTTGCAAACAGAGGAAGCCAAAATAAAGAAGAGGGAACTGCTTTGGAGGTGACAGGTGCAACAGACTAAAACTCTGTAGTTAGCTCTGGCTTCATTGGAAGGGACCTATAGACCTTGAGAAGTAGTATAAGATGGAACAAGAAACTATCTGAAACTGAAACAACCCCACACTTCCCTCAGTAGCTCCAGAGAAATTCCTAGATATATTTTACTATTATCATTAAAAATTTTTTAAAAATCTTTTAAGTTTTTTATCACTCCTTTAGTTTTCATTTTTAAAGCCTACTATTACCTTGCAAAAAAAGATACCTTATTTTTAAAGCAAATTTCATATATATATTTATAACTTTTTCAATTTTGTTTTGTTAATATTGTATTTTTGAGAGTCTAACCTCTAGTCTAGATTTTTAATCTTTGCTTTTTGGTATTTGTTATCAATTCTGTACCTTTAAGAATCCAATCTTCAGTACCCATTTTTACTTAGGAGTGTGATTACTGGCTTGATTGCTCTCTACCCTTTTGACTCTCCTTTTTCTCCCCCAGGTCACCTCTATCCCCACCCTCCCCCTTCTCTTCTCTACTTAACTTTGTGAATCTCTTTGGGTATTCTGGGCTGTGGAGAACACTTAGGGAACTGATCACTGGCTAGATCTGTCTCTCTCCTTTTAACTCCCTCTCCTCTCCTCCTGGTCATCTCTATCTCCCTCCTCCCTCTTCTCTTCTCCATGGAACTCCATGAACCTCTCTGAGTGTTCCAGACTGAGGAGAACAAATAGGGAATTGATTACTGGCTAGATTGCCCTCGCCCCTTTTGATTCCCCCTCTTCTCCCCATGGTCATCTCTATCTCCCTCCTCCCTCTTCTCTTCACCATGTAACTCTGGGAACCTCTCTGGGTGTCTCCCAGTGGGGAGAATTTTTACACCATTAAACTCATTGGTGCTGTATGGATGGAGAAGTCTTGAGGCTACTATAAGAATAAGACTGAAAGACAGAGGCAGAAGGCTTAAATCCAAAAATTGAGAACACTGGAAAACTCCTGAATTCAGGGAACATTAATCGACAAGAGCTTGTCCAATAACCTCCATACCTACACTGAAACCAAGCTCCATCCAAGAGCCAACAAGTTTCAGAGCAAGATATACCAAACTAATTCTCCAACAAAGCAGGAACATAACCCTGAGCACAAAAATACAGGAGGCCGAAAGTCACACCAAACCCATAGACACCTCAAAACTCACTATTGGATACTTTATTGTGCTCCAGAGAGAAGAAATCCAGTTGCACCCACCAGAACACTGACACAAGCTTCCCTAACCAGGAAACTCTGACAAGCCACTCGTCCAACTCCACCCACAGGGAGGAACCTCCACAATAAAGAGGAACCACAAACTTCCAGCATACAGAAAAGCCACCCCAAACACAGCAACCTAAGAAAGATGAAAAGGCAGAGAAATACTCAGCAGGTAAAGGAACATGATAAATGCCCACCAAACCAAACAAAAGAGGAGATAGGGAGTCTACCTGAAAAATAATTCAAAATAGTGATAGTAAAACTGATCCAAAATCTTGAAAACAAAATGGAGTTACATGTAGTCTGGAGACAAGGATTGAGAAGATGCAAGAAAAGTTTAACAAGGACCTAGAAGAAATTTAAAAAAAAAAGTCAATAATGAATTATGTAATAACTGAGATCAAAAACACTCTGGTGGGAACCAACAGTAGAATAACTGAGGCAGAAGATAGGATAAGTGAGGTGGAAGATAGAATGGAAGAAATAAATGAAGCAAAGAGGAAAAAAGGAAAAGAAATGAGAACCTCAGAGACCTCTGGGACACTGTTAAATGCCCCAAAATTCAAATCATAGGAGTCCCAGAAGAAGAAGACAAAAAGAAAGGCCATGAGAAAATACTTGAGGAGATAATAGTTGAAAATTTCCCTAAAATGGGGAAGGAAATAGCCACACAAGTCCAAGATACCCAGAGAGTCCCAAACTGGATAAACCCAAGGTGAAACACCCCAAGACACAAATTAATCAAATTAATGAAAATCAAACACAAAGAACACATATTAAAAGCAGCAAGGGAAAAACAACAACTCACAAGGGGATCCCCATAAGGATAACAGCTGATCTTTCAATAGAAACTCTTCAAGCCAGAAGGGAATGGCAGGACATACTTAAAGGGATGAAAGAGAAAAACCTACCACCCAGATTACTGTACCCAGCAAGGATCTCATTCAAATATGAAAGAGAAATCAAAAGTTTTACAGACAAGTAAAAGCTGAGGGAATTCAGCACCACCAAACCAGCTCTCCAACAAATGCTAAAGGATCTTCTCTAGACAGGAAACACAGAAAAGGTTTATAAACTTGAAGCCAAAACAACAAAGTAAATGACAATGGGATCATATTTATCAATAATTACCTTAAATGTAAATGCATTGAATGCCCCAACAAAAAGACAAAGTGGCTGAATGGATACAAAAACAAGACCCCTATATATGCTGTCTACAAGAGACCCACCTAAAACCTAGGGACACATACAGACTGAAAGTGAAGGGCTGGAAAAAGATGTCACTCAAATGGAGACCAAAAGAAATCAGGAGTAGCAATACTCATATCAGATAAAATAGACTTTGAAATAAATACCATGGAAAGAGACAAAGAAGGACACTACATAATGATCAAAGGAACAATCCAAGAAGAAGATATAACAATTATATATGCACCCAACATAGTATCGCAATATGTAAGGCAAATGCTAACAAGTATGAAAGGGGAAATTTACAGTAACACTAATAGTGGGAGACTTTAATACCCCATTCACACCTATGGATAGATCAACCAAAAGAAAATTAACAAGGAAATACAAACTTTAGATGATACAATGGACCAGTTAGATGTAATTGATATCTATAGGACATTTCACCCTAAAACAATTAATTTCACCTTCTTCTCAAGCACACATGGAACCTTCTCCAGGATAGATCATATCCTGGGCCATAAATAATCTCAAGCATCTTTTCTGATCACAATGCGGTAAGATTAGATGTCAACTACAGGAAAAAACCTATTAAAAATACAAACATATGGAGGCTAAACACACTTCTGAATAGCCAACAAATCACAGAAGAAATCAAAGAAATCAAAATATGCATAGAAATGAATGAAAATGAAAACACAAAAGCCATATGTGATAAATCCACAGCAAACATTGTTCTCAGTGGTGGAAAATTGAAAGCATTTCCCCTAAAGTCAGGAACAAGACAAGGGTCCCCACTCTCACCACTACTATTCAACATAGTTTTGGAAGTTTTAGCCATAGCAATCAGAGCAAAAAAAGAAAAGGAATCCAGATTGGAAAAGAAGTAGTAAAACTCACTGTTTGAAGATGACATGATCCTCTACATAGAAAACCCTAAAGACTCCACCAGAAAATTACTAGAGCTAATCAATGAATATAATAAATTTGCAGGATATAAAATTAACACACAGAAATCCCTTGCATTTCTATACACTGCTAACTGCTAAGTCACTTCAGTCGTGTCCGACTCTGTGCGACCCCATAGACAGCAGCCCATCAGTCTCCCCCGTCCCTGGGATTCTCCAGGCAAGAACTCTGGAGTGGGTCGCCATTTCCTTCTCCAGTGCATGAAAGTGAAAAGTGAAAGTGAAGTCGTTCAGTCGTGTCCAACTCTTAGCGACCCCATGGACTGCAGCCTACCAGGCTCCTCCGTCCATGGGATTTTCCAGGCAAGAGTACTGGAGTGGGGTGCCATTGCCTTCTCCAATCCTATACACTAACAATGAGAAAACAAGAAGAGAAATTAAGGAAACAATTCCATTCACCATTGCAACAAAAAGAATAAAATACTTAGGAAAAAATCTACCTAAAGAATCAAAAGACCTATATATAGAAAACTAAAACACTGGTGAAAGAAATCAAAGAGGACACAAATAGATGGAGAAATATACCATGTTCCTGAATTGGAAGAATCAATATAGAGAAAATGAGTATACTACCGAAAGCAATCCATAGATTCAATGCAATCCCTATCAAGCTACCAATGGTATTTTTTCAGAGAACTAGAATAAATAATTTCACAATTTGTATGGAAATACAAGAAACTTCAAATAGCCAAAGCAATGATGAGAAAGAAGAATGGAACTGGAGGACTCAACCTGCCTGACTTCAGGCTATACTACAAAGCCACAGTCATCAAGACAGTATGGTACTGGCACAAAGACAGAAAATAGATCAATGGAACAAAATAGAAAGCCCAGAGATAAATGCATGCACCTATGGGCACCTTTGACAGAGGAGGCAAAAAAGTACAATGGAGAAAAGATGACCTCTTTAACAAGTGGTACTGGGAAAACTGGTCAGCCACTTGTAAAAAAAAAGTGAAACTAGAGCACTTTCTAACACTGTATACAAACATAAACTCAAAATGGATTAAAGATCTAAACATAAGACCAGAAACTCTAAAACTCATAGAGGAAAACATAGGCAAAACACTGACATAAATCACAGCAGGATCCTCTATGATCCACCTCCCAGAGTAATGGAAATGAAAGGAAAAATAAATGAGACCTAATTAAACTTAAAAGCTTTTGCACAATGAAGGAAACTATAAGCAAGGTGAAAAGACAGCGTTCAGAATGGGAGAAAATGATAGCAAATGAAGCAATTGACAGAGAATTCATCTCAAAAATACACAAGCAGCTTCTGCAGCTCAATTCCAGAAAAATAAATGACCCAGTCAAAAAATGGGCCAAAGAACTAAACAACAAGAACTAAACAGACATTTCTCCAAAGAAGACATACAGATGGCTAACAAACACATGAAAGAATTCTCAGCATCACTCATTATCAGAGAAATGCAAATCAAAAGCACAATGAGATATCTTATGCTAGTCAGAATGGCTACTATCAAAAGTCTACAAACAATTAATGATGAAGAGGGTGCCAAAAAAAGGGAACCCTCTTACACTGTTGGTGGGAATGCAAACTAGTACAGCCACTATGGAGAACAGTGTGGCGGTTCCTTAAAAATCTGGAAATAGAACTGCTATATGCGCCAGCAATCCCACTGCTGGGCATACACACTGAGGAAATGAGAATTGAAAGAGACACATGTACCCCAGTGTTCATCGCATCACTGTTTACAATAGCCAGGACATGGAAGCAACCTAGATGTCCATCAGTAGATGAATGGATAAGAAACCTGTGATGCATATACCAATTGAATATTACTCAGCCATTAAAAATGCATTTGAATCAGTTCTAATGAGGTGGATGAAACAGGAGCCTGTTATACAGAGTGAAGTAAATTAGAAAGAAAAACACTAATACAGTATACTAACACATATATATATATGGAATTTAGAAAGATGGTAACAATGACCCTATATGCGAGACAGCAAAAGAGACACAGATGTAGAGAACAGTCTTTTGGACTCTGTGGGAGAAGGCAAGGGTGGGATGATTTGAGAGAATAGCATTGAAGCATATATATTATCATGTGTGAAACAGATCACTAGTCCAGGTTCTATGCATGGGACAGGGTGCTCAGGGCTGGTGCACTGGGATGACCCTGAGGTATGGGATGGGGAGGGAGGTCGGAGGGAGGGTGAGGTTGGGGAACACGTGTACACCCATGGCTGATTCCTGTGTTGTATGGCAAAAACGACCACGATATTGTAAAGTAATTAACCTCCAATTGAAATAAGTAAAAGACTTAAATATAAGCCACGAAATTGTAAAACTCCTAGGAGAAAATATAGGGAAAATGTTTCTTGATATTAGTGCTGGTGACAAATTTTTGGATATGACACCAACAGAATCAGCCAGAAAACCAAAAATAAACAAGTGGGATTACATCAAACTAAACAGCTTCGGGACAGCAAAGCAAAATGAAAAGGCAGTCTAGAGACTGGTAGAAAATATTTATTCTATAAATCACATATATAATAATGGTTTAATATCCAAAATATATAAGGAAGTCATACAAATCAATGGCATAAAAACAGCTTGATTAAAAGTGGACAGAATAATTGAATAGACATTTTTCCAGAGAAGATATACAAATGTTCAACAAGTAAATGAAAATGGTACTGAACATCAACAGGCATCAGAGAAATGCAAATCAAAACCACGGTGTATTATCACCTTACATCTGTTACATTGGTTAGCATCAAAAAGACAGATAACAACTGCTGGGAAGGATGTGAAAAAAGGGAACCATTGTGCACTGCTAGTGGAAATGTAAACTGATAGAACTACTATAGAAAAAAGTATGGAAGTTCCTCAAATAATTAAAAAAGAGGACTAGCTTATGATCCAGTTATAATATTTATTTGAGGTATAATTAGGTTTGACCTTTGTGGATATTCATTTTCATACAATACTTCAGGGTTTCTGTAGGCTTTTAGAGATGAAGTCAAATATGTTCTTGCCTTTCTTTCCTGATTATGCAAGGTCATGTGTGTCATCTATGGCCTCTGATTATTTGGCTAAATTTACAGAGCCCCTATGGGTTATGGAATATTTCTATATATTTGTGAGCCTTTAGGAAATAAAATACTTGGTCTCTGCCTTTGGATGCAGAGTAAAGTGAGATTATTTCAGATACTGTAATAATTCTAATTTATTACCTCTGTCTCCCAAATGAAAGCATTATAATCAATGGAAGTAAAGTGGCTTTTGCAAGGTTTTAAGAAATTTACTGAGAAAGATGAAACTAGAACATGTCATGTGTATGTGTAGTCACAAAACCACACCTAACTGCAAGAAAGTTTCAATAATGCAAACTCTTTATATTTCCAGAAAAAACTCAACAGATTTTGGTGGTCAGCTAATAACATCTAATATACTCTGGTAGTTCAAATTAGGAGGGCAAGCTGGAGGAAACATGGAGGCAGTAGATAAAGGAAGCAGAAAGAAGGCTTGATGAAATACTCCAGGATCCTCACTGAGTTGCTGTGAGGGTGAGCACACCATAATAGTGGTTATTCATTCAGGCACTGGGCTGGTGCTTTTTATGTATTAACTCTAATGATTATTGTTAGGGTGTGCTAACACAATAGTGATTCTTCATTTAGGAACTGCGTTAGCACTTTTTTATGAATTATCCTTACTGTCTCTGTCTTAAACATGCAGAGAATAAGGTCCAAAGAGATTGGCTACTTACCCAGGTTCACACATTTGTAGAAATGATAGAAGATGTCTATGAAACCAGGTCTATCCAATTCCAATTACTGTGTAGTATTGAATTTTTCTTCATTTTAGTTATAATGCAGGAATGCAAGTAAATATTTGGCAGTAGATTACTTTTGGTTGGGATGTTCAGAGGAGATTTGATACAGGAGGTAGGATTTGAGCTGCCCCATGAAGAATGAATGAGGTTGAAGTTGGAAGAATATATTGAGTTGCAGGCAATTCCAGGGAGAAGATGCTTCATGAGCAAAATTTGTTAAGTGAAGGTATGTTTGGGAGAGAATGAGTAAAGTATAGGGGAGCCTTGGAAGGGGAGGCAGGAAAAAAATGAGATTTGAATGTTAGACTAAGGAGCATGGTCTTGACCCTGTAGACAGTAAGGTTAAATGAAGTACTTTGAGAAGGTGTTAATACCTTTTCTTAACATATTGGCAAGGAAGAAAAACTATCTTTAATTTGAGGGAAGTTGGGAAGCCTCCTCCAACCTGATTTCTCAGAACTTATAACTTCCTTCTCCAAGTATCATATTGCTGCAATTCCACTCTTAGAGATTCATTCCTTAGTGTTATACTCTCTGTTTTCGTTTGAAATGTAAATACTCTTGGAAAGAGTACAATGTTGTCATCAAGCTTTCACTATGAAGGTGTTCATTAGTTCCTTTCATCCTTCAGGTCAGAGGCCTTCCCAAGAGCACAGAATACCTGAGGAGGAAAGAGGAAGCAGTGGGGATACTCTTGCCATGGAGGCTCTCCCTGCTTCTGGCTTGAAATGTGAGCCAGCTCTCAGCTCAGAATATTTGAATTACTAACCAATGAGATGCCTGTACTTATCTTGAAGAGTGGTAGACTTAGAATCATGCTTTTCTGTGTGAACAAAGGTTTCCCTTGAGAATAAGTCACTACCCACTGTGAGAATCCACATCCTTAAATTGGTCTCGTCTTATTCTCTCTCCGAATCAGTTCTTAATTTATTTGCTGTGAAATAGCCAGAGAAATAATGATTATGTGTTTGCATGAGTATACACACATATAATCAGCATTTCTATGCTCATATGTATTTCTATTTTTGGAGGGACAGTGTTGCAAGTGTCTAATTATTTAGCTCTCGACTTGGGTGCTGAGTTGGCTGAGGATTTCTCTCCATTGTCTTTGAGAGGAAACAGCTCCTCTGCTGAGGGAGATCCATTCTAGCTTGGAGACAGTAGGCAGGAAGGAAAGGAGTGGCTGAGGGTGGGAGTCCGGGTGGATGGATAGTGTGAAAGGAAGAGCCTTGGAGCCTTCATCAGCAGTCGGTAGATGACCCTGGAAGAGAAGGGAAGGCAGATAGCAAAAGGGCAATCAGGCGGGGAATTGGACTCTGACGTGTGTCCTCAGGACTCTATTCCAGGAAATGGGGATTTGAAAGAATCACAGACAGTGCAAACCCTAAAAACTCTGTGTGGTTCCACATGAAAGCCACTCTCTGTGACAGCAAATGCCAGGCCCTAACTTTGGGTGACCTTTAAATGTGTCTCTTGAATAGTAAACTTTAATAGAAGTCTGACTTGGTTTCTTTTCCCCCTCAAATAAAACATCGTTTTGTTGAGAGAATGAGAGAAGAAGAGAGAGAGGTGAATACGATCCTCAAAACTTTTTAAGCAGACAGAGCTGGAGGATCAGGTTTGCTTTGCTAAAAAATAGTTCCTCAAATGGTAACTGTGGGGAATTCCCTAATGGTCCAGTGGTTAGGACTCGGCACTTTCACTGCTTGGTCCCCAGGTTCAGTGCTTATTGGGGAGCTAAGATCTTGCAATCTTTTGTGGTGGGGCAGGAAAAAAAAGTAACTATTATTGAATATGAACATGTTAGCTGATGAGATTTAAAGAATGACATGAGAATGTTATGCACTCACAAACCAGTTCCATAGGCTCAATCTGGCCATAGGTTATCTTAGTGTCCCTTTCTTTTCTTGTTACCCGCTGACCATCAGAGGTTAGATTACCAAAGGAATGTTGGAGCTATTTGGAGGTGAATGGGGTGGAGGTGGTGGGTAGCAGGATGGGAAGGAAGGAGAGAGATGACTGGCAGTGCACCTATGAAAGGCAGGTCTTGGGACTCATGTAGCTTTTTACCCAATCCTACCAGGTGACCTGACAAGCTTCTTTTAAGTCTCAGGCTAACTGGTCTCAATCTGAACTCACATTGCCCCAGGCTACAGATCATTTCTCAAGCCATAGGTCACTGACTCCTAATTATGGTTTTGTCCTGCCCCATGGAAGTCTCTAGAACAGCCTGGACTCCAAAACTAGTGACTCAGTCACTGGGATACATAAACCCACCTGAAACTTGGGAGGTAGGGAATGTGGGGGTAGCAGTGATCAGATAAATGGGTGTCTGTTGGGAAGTTAATTGTTTGCCAGAACCAAGATGATATGAATTGCATTCATTCAGTCAGATTTTAATAAAATATGACCAAAATGTACCTCATGCTGTGTTGCTGGGGCACAGTTCCTCCTCTTCCAGTCCATTATCCAACAGCTGTCAGAGCCATCTAGAACATTAATCGGATGATACCACATTCTACTTAGAACCAGTTTTCCTAATCTCTTATTCAAGGACTTTGATCTTGCCCCTGTCTACCTCTCCAGGCTCTTTCTAAATACATTATATCTTATTTTATGCTGCTTGTAGATTCTCAGACATGTGCTTTTGTTTTATGTGTCCATTTCTTTCTTTATTCAAGAAATGCCTTCCTACCTACCTCTTTTTTTCAATAATATCCTTCAAATACCCAATTTCCTTCTTTTTTTAATAATACCATATGCTTAGCTCTTTTTTTTAATTTAAAAAATAAATTTATTTCAATTGGAGGTTAATTACTTTACAGTATTGTATTGGTTTTGCCATACATCAACATGAATCTGCCACAGGTATACATGTGTTCCCCATCCTGAACCCCCCTCCCTCCTCCCTCCCCATACCATCCCTCTGGGTCGTCCCAGTGCACCAGCCCCAAGCATCCAGTATCATGCATCAAACCTGGACTGGCAATTCGTTTCATATATGATATTATACATGTTTCAATGCCATTCTCCCAAATCATCCCACCCTCTCCCTCTCCCACAGAGTCCAAAAGACTGTTCTATACATCTGTGTCTTTTTTGCTGTCTTGCATACAGGGTTATCGTTACCATTTTTCTAAATTCCATATATATGTGTTAGTATACTGTATTGGTGTTTTTCTTTCTGGCTTACTTCACTCTGTATATTCGGCTCCAGTTTCATCCACCTCATTAGAACTGATTCAAATGTATTCTTTTTAATGGCTGAGTAATACTCTATTGTGTATATGTACCACAGCTCTTTTTAAAACATTTAAGCATATTGATATTATTTAATAATGTCTGTCTCACTACCTATGTTTGCAGCACAGTTAACAGTCTTAGGGGTGACCATCTGGCCTAACCTGGCCTAGAGTCCATGTTATATGAATTTGAATTGGGACTTTGAGGAAGATCCTGCCTTTGTATGGTTGGATCAGTAACATATGCTTAGGGATTACCTGAAGCTATGTTTTCTAACATATTGTTCCCCTAAATAGGGGAAACTGATTTGAAAAGAACAATAGGAGTATTAAAGCAGTCAATTCCTCAGAAACAGCTATATTTCTTTCATTTCTATATCTTGTAATTAAGTCACCATTTATACTTAAGCCACTCAACTGGTTTTCTGTTGTTTCCAACTAAAAGAGTTCTAACCAATACAGTCTAGGGTTTAGTAAGTAGTAGATGACATTTGTTGAACTGGACTCCAGTGGGAAGTCCTGATTTCTGCCCTAATGGAGCTTCCTACCACTCTACTTTAGGAAGAAGAAAAGTAACCAATGTGAAACCCTTGGATAACAATACACAGCTCCATACCATCAAACCTCCAGTCTTGGGATGTAGACGGTTAGCATTACAGGGATGCTGACAAAAGTTTGTTCAGGTCAGAGTGGGGTTAACCAGTAAAAGCTTCCTGAAGGTTGCAGAACTTGGCTTGTCCTCAAAGAATAGGTAGAGTTTGCCTTTGACCTATGGTGTTCCAAAAGAAAGGTTCCAGAAGGACCCCTTGCAGACCTCAAAGGCCGTAGATAAGCCTGGATGATTATGATCCTGGCAGAGATCCAAGCAACTTCAGAATCACTAAAAATAAGCATCCTCCAATTGGCTGTATCTTAACTGTGCCAAAAGGAACTTAGAACAGAAATTATCCAATGCTTAATGGGCCTAACAGTGATGAATAATGTGGGACGCCTTGGAGGAGCCCTAGGAAGCTGAAGAATAAGCTGTAGTTATTATTTTATGAACCTCTCTGTGAACCTGGAGGATGACCCCAGTGATTCTTAATGTAAATGGTGGGATTAAATGACAACAGCTAGCTAGGCATTGCTAACTTTGAATTTGTATTTGTGATTTTGAAAGTTCTTGTACAGAAGGAAAAGCTCGCTCTTCTATTTCCTTTTTTTCATGTCATTAGATTTGCTAGGCCCAGTTTCCTTCATGTGACCTGAGAAGATGTCATGGAGTGCTTACGTGGGCACCAAATGGCTGGTTTGTTTACTGCTGTTAAATTGCATAGTCTGTGAAGGCCATTTTCTTTCCTTCTTTGCCACATGGATTTGAAACCTTAGATCTGAGAAAAAAAAAAAAAAGACCCATTTGCCCTAGATTTAGTGGTGTCCCAGGGAAACAAAGCTTTATGCTGCTCTTCGCTCAGCAGCATGAACATTTATTTGATGCAAAAAAAAAGTTATGCATTTGCTCTTCTTCAGGTTACTACATATAAATGGAGTTACTGCATATAAAATCTTGATAATATTTTCTATTGCCCAGGAAAATTATACATAAGCTTGTAGGTATTATAGATATACTGTTAGTAGTTTATACTCACAAACCAATCCATGTTCAATTAGCTTCATATATTTAGTGTTTACTATATGCTAGTTATGTGTTAGACATTAGGGAAAAATAAGATAGAAATCTTTATGTGAAGAATATTCACAGAATGATAAATGCATAAAAAGAGAACATACAAGATACAGAGGAAGGATGAATGAATTTTATTAAGGAGATCAAGGAAGACTTCTCTAGAGAACTTCTGGCTGGCTTTTAATGAATAAGTGGGTATTCACTGGGTATACATAAGGGAGAAGGAGTGAGAAGTAATTGATGGGGCAGGATTGGCAGATCCAAAGGCAAGGGGAATAGCAACGTTTGTTACAGGAACTCTACATAATTCAGATTGTTGGAACATGAGATGCAAAGGCTTGGGTTAGGGAAGATGAGCCTAGAAAGGCTGGCAGGAACCCACTCATGAAGTGTGTCATATACTTTATTTTTCATATGGGAAGGAGCCAGTGATGGAGTTTAAACAAGAAAGTTAAGTAAACCAACTTGCATTCATTTATTCATTCAGGCTGTCAGCCAGTTAATAAGAATTTATTGAGTCACTGCTATGTGCCAAGTTCTCTGTCAAGCTTTGCAGGTAAGGGAAAAATGAATATATGATGAGTGCTCTGAAGGATAAGGGCAAAATGCTATGGGATCTAATCTAGTCTGGAGGGGTGGGGACTGAAGAATTAGTAATAAAATATGAGTTAATGAAGCAAATGGGGAAAGGAGGGTATCAAAGACAGAAGGGGGGATAGACACAAAATCCCCAAGGGAGAAACTAACTAGGTTGTTTCAGGTACATGACGGTACACCAGGATGGCTGAAATGTGAAAGGCCATGGGAAAGAGTAGCAGATGAGGGACTGGGTTGGTTTGATAGTCTTTGTCTGTTTGTTTTGGTTTAATTAGACTGGTAGATGATTGTAGCAGCAGACTAGAGGATGAGCTGTGAGAATGGAAGCTAGGAGGAGGGAGAAAAAGAGAGCTTGCAGTAGTCTATGGGAGATGTGATGAGCTGATTTAGGACAATGGCAGTGGTAATGGTGATGGTAAGAGGATGGTGAGAGCTCTTTAGGTGATAGGGTCAATAGGACTTAATAAATGAGATCCAAGGGCTAGGAAAAAGAAAACAGGATGACTTGGGCTTCCCTGGTGGGTTAGTGGTAAAGAATCCACCTGCCGGTGCAAGAAATGTGGGTTCAGTCCCTGGAGGAAATAAGCAACCCACTCCAGTATTCTGGCCTGGAGAATCCCAGTGACAGAGGAGCATGGTGCCCTATGGTCCATGGGGTTGCAAAAGAGTCCGATACAACTTAGCAAGTAAACAATGACAGCAGAGGATGACTTGGTTTTCTGCTTCATTACTGTGAAATGAAGATCACCAACCAAGATAGCAAATATAGTAAGTTGTTTAAACTCTGGCATGGCTTCCAGCTGCTGACTGTTTACATGGACCTTGAACTTCTTGTCTCACTCTGCTGCTCAGCACTTGTGCCCTATATTAAAAAACAATATACTTTTATTAAATGAAAAATAATACATGATATTAAAGCAATTCAAAGAGTACATATGTGTATAAGTGAAGTGAAAGTCACTCAGTCATGTCTGACTCTTTGCGACCCGTGGAATTCTCCAGGCCAGAATACTGGAGGGCGTAGCCTTTCCCTTCTCCAGGGGATCTTCCCAACTCAGAAGTTGAACCAGGGTCTCCTGTGCTTTGCAGGTGGATTCTTTACCAACTGAGCTACCAGGGAAGGAAACTTAAAATACCCCTTCTCATAATTCCTAGTCCATTTCCCCAAAGGTAACCTTTGATAGTAATTCTTCCAGAAAAATATTATATGCACCTACAAGCATCCATATGTAGTCTTTGCAAATATGAATAAGCAGAATCTTACAGACTGTTATGCACTTTTCTGCTTTTCATTGTAATATCTTGGAAATAATTCTGTATCAGAACATATTTAATTCTTTTTTTGACTAATACATTATTCCATTGTATAGATGTTTGTGAACATTCTATCTAGCTCTTTATTCATTCTTTAAATTGATACTTATTGAGGGACTACTACGTGCCAGACATAATCTCTGCCTCTTGAAAGTCAATTATCTAATGGGAAATATGATTATTAAATTATAGAA
Source organism: Ovis canadensis (assembly GCF_042477335.2). Taxonomy (NCBI): domain Eukaryota; kingdom Metazoa; phylum Chordata; class Mammalia; order Artiodactyla; family Bovidae; genus Ovis; species Ovis canadensis. Next base: position 114,641,547 of record NC_091727.1, on the reverse strand, counting down.
AAGTAGAATTGCAACCATGACATATGTTCCTGAGGTGCTTTGACAACCTGAAATAGGGTGTTTGACCTTGTCAGGGAGGCTGAGAAACACTCTCCTGAGAAATTCATTCTTGAACTGACTACTGAAAGATGAATAGCAGTTACCAAAGTAAAGAAGGGAAAAGAATATTCTCAGCACAGTAAGTACTAAGGGTAGATGCATTTTAAATACTGATATGCAACAGAAAAATCCTTATTATCCAGATATTCATTATCTGAGTCACTGAAGTTACAAGATTTTAGTGAGAAGCAAAAGTCATTAGAGCATAACATTTTTTTTGGCTGCTTATCATTTTTTTTTAAAAATTAAAGTGTAACTTATATGTTAAAGGTATACAATATTATATGTTAAATGTATACAATATAGTGATTCACAATTTTTAAAGGTTATACCCTACTTATAGTTACTATAAAATATTGGCTATTAATATATTCCCTGTGTTATACAATATATCCCTGTAGCTTATTTTATACATAATATTAATAGTTTGTTGTTCTTAATCCTCTGTGCCTATCTTGCCCCCAATTCCCTGGCCCCACTGGTAGTGACTAGTCTGTTCTCTATGGGTCTGTTTCTTTTTTATTATATCCACTTGTTTGTTGTATTTTTTAGATTCTACATATAAGTGGCATATATTTATTTTGCTCTGACTTAGTATGATAATTTCTAGGTCTCTCCATGTCACTGCAAATGGCATTATTTCATTCTTTTTATGGCTGTGTAACATTCCAATATATATATATACCACATCTTCTTTATCCATTCTTTTGTTGATGGACATTTTGGTTGCTTCCATGTCTCGGCTATTGTAAGTAGTACTGCTATAAACTTTGGGGTGGATGTATCTTTTTGAATGAGAGTTTTCATCTTTTCCAGATAAATGCCCAGCAGTGAGATTGCTGGATGATACAGAAACTCCATTTTTAGTTTTTTAAGGAAACTCCATACTGTTTTCCATAGTGGCTACACAAATTTACCTTCCCACCAATAGTGTAGGAGGGTTCCCTTTTCTCTACAACCTCTCCAGCATTTATTTGTAGACATTTTGATGTTGACACTTCTGACTGGTGTGAGATGATACTTCATTTTTTTTTGTTAGTTTTGATTTGCATTTCTCTTATCTCACACACTAGTAAAGTAATGCTCAAAATTCTCCAAGCCAGGCTTCAGCAATATGTGAACCATGAACTTCCAGATGTTCAAGCTGGTTTTAGAAAAGGCAGAGGAACCAGAGATCAAATTGCCAACATCCACTGGATCATGGAAAAACCAAGAGAGTTCCAGAAACATATCTACTTCTGCTTTATTGATATGCCAAAGCCTTTGACTGTGTGGATCACAATAAACTGTGGAAAATTCTGAAAGAGATGGGAATATCAGACCACCTGACCTGCCTCTTGAGAAACCTGTATGCAGGTCAGGAAGCAACAGTTAGAACTGGACAAGGAACAACAGACTGGTTTCAAATAGGAAAAGGAGTGTGTCAAGGATATATATTGTCACCCTGCTTATTTAACTTATATGCAAAGTACATCATGAGAAACGCTGGGCTGGAGGAAGTACAAGCTGGAGTCAAGATTGCAGGGAGAAATATCAATAACCTCAGATATGCAGGTGACGCCACCCTTATGGCAGAAAGTGAAGAGGAACTAAAAAGCCTCTTGATGAAAGTGAAAGAGGAGAGTGAAAAAGTTGGACACAACTGAGCAACTGAACTGAACTGAATAATTAGCACCATTGAGTATCTTTTCACTTGCTTGTTGGCCATCTGTATGTTTTCTTTGGAGAAATGTCTATTCAGGTCTTCTGGCTATTTTTATTTTTGATTTGGTTGTTGGTTATATATATATATATATATATATACACACACACACACGTGTGTGTGTGTGTATTGAGCTGTATGAGGTGCTTGTATATTTTAGAAATTAAGCCTTTATCAGTCACATTATTTGCAAATATTTTCTCCCATTCTGTAGGTTGTCTTCCGATTTTGATTATAATTCCCTTTGCTGTGCAAAAGCTTTGAGGTTTCTTTTTAAGTCTCATTTGTTAATTCTTGCTTTTGTTTCCATTACTTTAGGAGATGGTCCAGAAAAATATTGCTATGATTTATGTCAAAGAAAGTTCTGCCTATATCTTCCTTTGACTAAACTTCCTATGAAATTTTATAGTATCTGGTCTTATGTTTAGGTGTTTAATCCATTTTGAATTTATTTTTGTACATGGTGTTAGAGAATGTTCTAATTTCATTGTTTTACATGATGCTGCACTGTTTTCTCAGGACTACTTATTGAAGAGACTGTCTTTTCTTCATTATATAGTCTTCCGTCCTTTGTCATAGATAAATCAACCATAAATGTGTGGGCTTCTTTTTGGGCTCTCTATTCTGTTCCATTGATCTATGTGTCTGTTTTTATTCCTGTACCATACTCTTTTGATTAACATAGCTTTGTAGTATAGTCTGAAGTCAGGATGTGCAGTTCCTCCAGCTCTGTTTTTCTTTCTTGATATTGTTTTTGATATTCAAGGTCTTTTGTGTTTCCATACAAATTTCAGAATTATTCGTTCTCTAGTTCTGTGAAAAGTGCCAAACCAAGAATATAGCAAATTTTTCCATCTGTCTGTATTAACTTCAATTTACTTATTCAGTGTTTTATAGTTTTCTGAGTATAGTTATTTTACCTCCTTAGTCAGGTTTATTCCTAGGTATTTTATTCTTTTTGACATGGTGGTACATGGGATTTTTCCCTTAATTTCTTTTTTTTTGATAGTTTGTTGCAAGTATATAGAAATGCAACAGAGTTCTGTATATTAATTTTATATCCTGTACCCTTTACTAAATCCACTGAACTCTAATAGTTTTTTGGTAGTCTTTAGGATTTTCTATATATAGGATCATGTCATCTGCAAACAGTAAGTTTCATTCTTTAGTGAATTGATCACTTGGAAAATTTTACTTAATACTGCTCCCTATTTTGTACTGGTTCCTATCATTGCACATCATATAAATGTCTTTAGCAGTTTCTATTAGGTTGGTGCAAAAGTAATTGCGGTTTTTGCATTGTTGAAATTTGCTGCTTGATATCAGAATACATTCTTAAATAAATGTGGTTATCATTTTAATGCACACTTCTTGCTTTATGTTTTTTTTTCGTAATGACTTAATCCTTGCTCTTTATTTTATTTTAGACTATAGATATGATGTTAGACAAATAGTAAATTTGAGCAGTTTTCTTACTTGAGTTCAAAATGTGTCGTAAAGCAGCAGAGACAACTCCCAACATTAATAATGCATTTGGCCCAGTAACTGGTAATAAACATACAGTGCAGTGGTGTTTCAAGTTTTGCAAAGGAGACAAGAACCTTGAAGATGAGGAGTGTAGTGGCCAGCCATTGGAAGTATCAGTTCAGTTCAGTCACTCAGTCGTATCCGACTCTTTGTGACCCCATGAATCGCAGCATGCCAGGCCTCCCTGTCCATCACCAACTCCTGGAGTTCACTCAGACTCCTGTCCATCAAGTCCGTGATGCCATCCAGCCATCTCATCCTCTGTCGTCCCCTTCTCCTCCTGCCCCCAATCCCTCCCAGCATCAGAGTCTTTTCCAATGAGTCAACTCTTGCATGAGGTGGCCAAAGTACTGGAGTTTCAGCTTTAGCATCATTCCTTCCAAAGAAATCCCAGGGCTGATCTCCTTCAGAATGGACTGGTTGGATCTCCTTGCAGTCCAAGGGACTCTCAAGAGTCTTCTCCAACACCACAGTTCAAAAGCATCAATTCTTTGGCAGTCAGCTTCCTTCACAGTCCAACTCTCACGTCCATACATGACCACAGGAAAAACCATAGCCTTGACTAGACGGACCTTAGTCGGCAAAGTAATGTCTCTGCTTTTGAATATGCTGTCTAGGTTGGTCATAACTTGGAAGTATACAGAGACTAATTGAGAGCATCATCGAAGCTGATCCTCTTACATCTATGTAAGGAGTTGCCAAAGAACTCAGTGTTGACAGTTCTATGGTCATTTGGCATTTGAAGCAAATTGGAATGGTGAAAAAGCTGGATAAGTGGATGCCTTGTGAGCTGACCAGAAATTTAAAAAGTCATCATTTTGAAGTGTCATCTACTCTTTCTCTATGCAACAACAACAAATCATTTCTCGATCAGATTATGACATGTGATGAAAAGTGGATTGTGTATGATAACAGGTGACAACAAGCTCAGTGGTTGGACCGAAAAGAAGCTCCAAAGCATTTTCCCAGACCAAACTTGCACCAAGAAAATGTCATGGTCACTGTTTGGTGGTCTGCTGCCGGTCTGATTGACTACAGCTTTCTGAATCCCAGTGAAACCATTACATCTGAGAAGTATGCTCAGCAAATCGATGAGATGCACTGAAAACTGCAACACCTGCAGCTGGCATTGGTCAGCAGAAAGGGCCCAATTCTTTCCCAAGACAATGCCCAACCACAAGTCATACAACCAAAGCTTCAAAAGTTGAGCGAATTGGGCTATGACATTTTGCCTCTTCTGCCGTATTCATCTGACCTCTTGCCAACCGACTACTACTTCTTTAAGCATCTAGACAAGTTTTTGCAGGGAAAATGCTTCCATAACCAGCAGGATGCAGAAAATGCTTTCCAAGAGTTCATCAAATCCTGAAGCACATATTTTTACAATACAGGTATAAACAGACCTATTTCTCATTGGCAAAAATGTGTTGATTGTAATGGTTCCTATTTTGATTAATAAAGGTGTGTTTAAGCCTAGTTATAGTGACTTCCCAGGTGGCTTAGATGGTAAAAGTGCCTGCCTACAATGTGTGGGAAACCCAGGTTCAATTCCTGGGTTGGGAAGATCCCCTGGAGAAGGAAATGGCAACCTGCTCCAGTACTCTTGCCTGGAAAATCCCATGGACAGAGCAGCCTGGTAGGCTACAGTCCATTGGGTTACAGAGGGTTGGACATGACTGAGTAGCTTGACTTTCACTTTTCATAATGATTTAAAATCCACAGCCTGAAACCACAATTACTTTTGCACTATTTTTGTATTTTTGAAAGTACAGATCAATCACAAAGTGAAATTTCAAATTCTGTAAAAGATATAAAATTTAATGAAGTGGAGATTTGGTTGACTTTTACAAAGCCATTGACAGGTAAGGACTTGGCAAAGTTTATTTTTGAGGAAAAGAACAAATTCATGCAAATAGGGTCCTTGGGAAAATTGAGGTAATCATAAAGCTTATTGTTTATGATCCTGTTGTAAAATAAGAAAGATGACTATTGCAATATCATGCCTTTTTTTTTTTTAGAAAAGTCACAGCAAGGAAATCTGCAACTAGTATTTGAAAATTACATTGTAATTTTCATGTATAGTTGCATGAAATCTTTCTTTTTTTAAAAAATGAACAGACTCAGTTTTCTTTAATTTTTAAAAACTATAATTCCAATTAAACTTAATGAAAGTCTATGATATTCTGGCTCTCACTTTAAGTATTGGGTTGGCCAAAAAGCTCATTTGATTTTTTTTTCTTGTAGGCTGCTAAGAAAAGCCTGATAGAACTTTTTGGCCAATCCAATAGCTTTCCTTTAAGTGGCCCCTTTTCCAGTAGTGATTATTCTTAGATACATAGAATTTCTCTGTTGCTCACTTAGCCTCCCCAGAGGTGGGACCAATTTGCATTTCTACCAACAGTATGTGAGAGTGTATGAGAGTGTCTGTTACTTCTTTTCTTGGTGAGCTTTTGAATTATTGAGAATCTGATGGGTGAAAAAGGCACTTTCATAGCTGTCTTTATTTGTATTTCATTAATCATGAATAAGGTCAAGCATCATTTCAAATGTTTAGTGGCCATTTATGTTTCATTTTCTGAGAAATGCCTGCTAATATTCTTTGCCTCTTTTTCTTTGGGGGCTGTTCATCCTTTAGTCATTGATTTTTACAATCTTATTGTGAATGAAGAGACAGTCATTTGTTTGTCGTATATGCTGCACACACTCTTCCAATCAGTCTTTTGTTTTTGGCATAGGCAATAAAAAAAGCGTTACATTTGTTTGGAGTCAGTTTTATTTGTCTTTTTCTTTTTGGGTTCTGAGATTTGTATTCTGTTTTGAAAGTACTGCTAGCTTCAAGTTTATGAATTAGTCTCCTTGTGTTTTTACCTAGCAATTTTATGGTTTTGTTTTTTTTTTTCCATTGTCAAAATATTTAATCCAGAGAGGATTTATTTTAATAAATGCAGAAGAAATTCAGCCTTTTCCTGAAACAGTCACATATTCCCAACATATTAATTGAATTATACATATCTTTGCTGAAGTGAAATGTCATCTTTGTCAAACACTGAACCTTCATATGCATATTAGTCTAATTCTGAACTGTACTGTATTCCATTGATATACCTGTTTCTTCTACTTTATTAAATTCCTTTAATCTTTGCAGCTTCACAGTGCTCTTAATTTTGTTCTTTGCTTCTTTCAGAATGTTCCTTGCTATTCTTGATTATATTTTGTCTTAGATGACAGAAAGGTGTTAAGATCTACTCCTACTACCATGGGTTTTTAGGGATTTCTCCTTGCATTTTATGTAGTTTATGTTCTGTGTATTCTGATTCTGTTATTTGGTGTATGAATATTTATGGCAGTTATATCCTTATTGTGGATGGTGTCCTTTGTCAAAACACTTTTTTCCTTGAATTCAATCTTCTCTGTTATTAATATCATAACCTCTGCTTTCTTCTTTCATCATTTTTATGGTATGTAATATGTTTCCTAGTTCAGTAATGCTGTTTTGGTTTTCAATTTGTTTTCTTAGTAGTCTCCCTTTTCATCTCATTCTTATCATTCCATTGTTTTATCATTTGTCTTTGATGTTTCAATGACTCTATGTGCTCTGGAAATACTTCTTTTCTTTAGTGGGAATGTTTTCTTCAAGCACAGATTCATCATCTGTATTTCCTTCTCTCCCTCCTTCTTTCCCTTGCTTTTCCCCACCCCATCTCTTTCCTGTAGTATTTTTGCCGAGTTTTTATTCTACACAATTTCATTGTATTCATGTTTAAGTTAAAAGACTTCTCGGAGATGTTCTGTATATAGTGTGATGATTTCCTCTGCATAACAATGACTGGGAACCACTGACCCAGGTGGCAGAACCATTTATTCCACGTTGATGTCTCCAGCTCCAGGTTGTCATCTAAATCAAGATGAAGCCTAGGATCTTCCCTTTCAAAAAGGACTTTAGTGCCAGAAATCAACTTCTCCCACTCTATCCTTCCATCTTAGACCTTAGAGATAAAGCATACAAACGTTTGGGCTTTGGCCACAGCACTACTTTCTTGCATACTTAGAGGGAGAAATTCATCAGGTCATGTCCATGCACCTCTTCTTTCTGAGCCCCTAACTACTCCAGTTTCATCATACTTAATTGCTTGCTTGTTTTCTGTTCTGTCCAGTCTCAGTTGTTGACAGAAAAAAATGATCTGTGGGTGATGATGATTGTATTATCTTTTCACTCCTGTGTCTGCCTCAGCCTGCAAAACCCAGAATGAAGCCTTACTGACTCTCCTGCTGTTTCCTCTGTACATTGGCCAGATTCCGAGCTGGTAAGGAGTGACTTCTCTTCTTGAGAGAGATTCCAGATCTTTTTCTTTCAATGTACTTTCATGATTTTTATACACTCACATTCTTTCCACTGTACTAATTCATGGGAGAAAGGAGTTTGGTGAGAGCCGTATTAATTCTGAGAATCTTCCATTTCTCATTTCTGTTAGCTTCAGTTTTATTGTGGCATGAATGTGTGCCTTTGTTTTGTTTGCTGCTTTATTTTATGTTTATTATTGTTGTTTTCATGAAATATTGGGAACAGATTTTGTGTGAACAAACCTAACTCCACCACCTTATCCTTAAAGTTTGTTTGTGTTGTCTTTATTTTTCTATCTAGCTTCATTTCTAATAATGAAGTGCTATAATTCTTGGTTCTTTGTCTTCATCCTTTCCCGTGGTCCAGGGCAGTTAAAAGCCTATGTTACCTAATCTGTGATGTGGTTTAAGGTATTTACTCCAATGCTAGGATGGCCTTGATATGTGAGGATTAGCTGCTAGAAATTCAGTTAATAGTATAGGCAATGCAGTTTATTTTTCTGTTATTGGACATGGAAATAGCTTATTGTCCTATTGTCTAAATCAGGGGTCCCCAACCTTGGGAATCTAATGCCTGATGATCTGAGGTGGAACTGTGTAATAATAGAAATAAAATGCACAGTAAATGTAATGCACTTGAATCATTCTGAAACCACATGCCTCCCCCATCCATGGAAAAATTGTCTTCCACAAAACCAATCCCTGGTGCCACAAAGGTTGGTGACTATTGGTCTAAATGATACAGCGTCAGGATGTAAGACACAGAATATTTCAGGCAATATCCTGTCTTCTCAAGACAGACTAAATCTCAAAGGTTTCATTTGAGAAAATGTGAGAATTCAGCTGACAGTGCTGAGCTGCATAGTTCAGAGCTTCCCAGAAAGAAGTTAGGACAGGCCACCTCCCTCTTTCACATCACCAGCTCTGTATGATACTGGGTGATGATACTGGTTTGGTCATCTGGTGTCAGTGTTAATGCTTCTTGGTGTCTGGTGACCAAAAGGTCAAAAGCTGACCAATAGTCAGCTGTTTAGTTTGCTTTTTCTTTCAACAAATGTTGATGAGGTGCTTGCTATATATGTTAGACACTGTTTGAGACACTAGAACTAGAGCAGTTGTGTTGAAAAGACACATCTCCTGCTTTTCTGGAGCTTCTAATCTAGCAGAGGAGATGGACTAAATCAGACAAATAATCTAAAAACCCCATATTTTTATTAGGTAGTGGTAAGTTCCAGGAAGCAAATAAAGGCAACTAGATGGATAGAGCCGAATGAGATCAGGGCTCCCTTGGAGAAAATGGTCAGGTCAGTCTCTCTGAGCATGACTTGTTTGGGTGGCTGGGGTGGCATGTGAGGAAGGGGTGGGGAACTGCTCATTGAAGCTGCTCTATGGGAAAGGAATCAACAAATAAACGTAAGTTTGTGAAAAGCTGCATGCTATGTTTCTCATGGAGATTCTTGATGCAGATTAGTATAAGAAAAACTCTTGGAAGTCCTGCAGGAAAGAAATCAGTTAATTTTGTGCATCTCAGTGTCTCATAGATATATTTGACGACTTTTTTTTAATGTGTAATGCCTATCCCAGGGAAGGAGGAGTGTTTTGGAAAGCAGTGGACAACATGTGACAGGGGAGCCACATAGGTCTCAGATACAGCTCTGTCTGTTTTTAACTGAAGCCCATTTACTTAGAGCCCGTAATGACAGGAATGTCTGTGTTGGACTGTCCCTTTCTGATTATCTTGTCACCAACCCACTTTATGGAAAAAGAAATTGTAAGAAAACATTTTTGTTTAATAAAGATAGGTGATATAAAAACATTCAGAATTGTTTGAATTAAAACCAACAGCCATGTGGTTGTGGAATTCTTGAGGCTAGAATAATTTAGCCCTGGCTCCTGTCAGTGATATGATGTAGACTTGTGCTATTGACCACTGAAATGTTCAGGAGCCTCTGAGGCCCAGCAAAGTTGTGGGGACTCAAGGAGTCATTCAGTTAATTGTTCACTAGTCCAGACTTTTTTCAGATAGAAAAATAAATCACATTTGAGAAATATATTCCACACTGGAGGTTGAATCTAAATTCTTAATTTAGATCTTCTTAATCTGTATTTAACCAGAAATTGCAAATGACCCTAAGCCCTCACCTTCCATTATCTATTCCACGAAGCTTTCAGAAGCCACCACTAAGTGGGTGGGTCATGTGGTAGCTACTTTCAGCCATAGTCCTGAGTGTCTCTGCTTAAATGGGTGGAAGCTTTTTAAAAAATTATTCATTTTTTTGGATGGCTTGTGAAATCTTAGTTCCCTACCAGGGGTTGAATGCAGGCCACAGCAGTAAAAGCTCTTGAGTTTTCACCCCTGAACCACCAGAGAATTCCAGGAAGCATTTTAAAAACTACACTAGATAATATATAAACTGGGTTGATGGGGAGAAGGAAACCTGTAGTGCTGAAACTTCTTCCCAAATTCCTATGCATCTACTCAAATATATTTCTGTAGTCCTGGCTGTTGTTTTCATGTTTTACTTTATGAATAGTCAAGTACTTTTCAAATGTTGAATTCTTGGAAGATTTATTCCTTGGAATGTCAGCCCAGTTTCAGAAGCATCAATTTAATGTTTCCCAGTGTATGGATGTGAGGGCTGAACCATAAAGAAGCCTGAGTGCCGAAGAATTGATGCTTTTGAACTGTGGTGTTGGAGAAGACTCCTGAGAGTCCCTTAGACAGCAAAGAGATCAAACCAGTCAATCCTAAAGGAAATCATTCCTGAATATTCATTGGAAGGACTGATATTGAAGCTCCATTACTTTGGCCACCTGATATGAAGAGCCAACTCATTGGAAAAGACCCTGAGGCTGGGAAAGATTGATGGCAGGAGGAGAAGGGGACCACAGAGGATGAGATGGTTGGATGGCATCACTGACTCAATGGACATGAGTTTGAGCAAACTCTGGGAGATAGTGAAGGACAGGGAGTCCTGGCATGCTGAAGTCCATGGAGTCGCGGACAGTCAGAGACAATAGAGTGACTGAATAACAATAAAACTTTATTATTCATGACAGTCACCTGGGGGTGATGGGTATAACTGTAGTTTCAAGGTATTTCTCTTATTAAGAATCTGATTCAGTAGACTGGGGATATGGCTCAGGAATCTGCTTTTATAACAACTCCCTAGGTGATTTTGATGCAATGGTCCATGGATCACAATAAAGTAAACATTAGTTTGGTTCAGAGCTCTCCTATCCATTGCCTAGTAGCCTATGCTCCTTAATTCCATTCAACTTTAGGTCTCAGATCTGGAGCTGCTGTTGAGAACTGTCTGGTTCACCAACACTGGCACCTATGCTACAAATTGCCAGCATTGTTTCTTCCATGGTGAGCTTGCTTCTTCCATGGAACTGTAAAATAGGAAAGCTATGTCAAAGTTTCTCTTTTAAAAAAAGTATTGGAAGAGTTTGAGGAGGATAGGTGTTAGCTCTTCTCGAAATTTTTGGTAGAATTCAGCTGTGAAGCCATCTGGACCTGGGCTTTTGTTTGCTGGAAGATTTCTGATTACAGTATCAATTTCCGTGCTTGTGATGGGTCTGTTAAGATTTTCTATTTCTTCCTGGTTCAGTTTTGGAAAATTGTACTTTTCTAAGAATTTGTCCATTTCTTCCACGTTGTCCATTTTATTGGCATACAACTGCTGATAGTAGTCTCTTATGATCCTTTGTATTTCTGTGTTGTCTGTTGTGATCTCTCCATTTTCATTTCTAATTTTATTGATTTGATTTTTCTCTCTTTGCTTCTTGATGAGTCTGGCTAATGGTTTGTCAATTTTATTTATCCTTTCAAAGAACCAGCTTTTGGCTTTGTTGATTTTTGCTATGGTCTCTTTTGTTTCTTTTGCATTTATTTCTGCCCTAATTTTTAAGATTTCTTTCCTTCTACTCACTCTGGGGTTCTCCAACTCTTCCTTTTCTAGTTGCTTTAGTTGTAGAGTTAGGTTATTTATTTGACTTTTTTCTTGTTTCTTGAGGTATGCCTGTATTGCTATGAACTTTCCTCTTAGCACTGCTTTTATAGTGACCCACAGGTTTTGGGTTGTTGTGTTTTCATTTTCATTAGTTTCTATGCATATTTTGATTTCTTTTTTGATTTCTTCTGTGATTTGTTGGTTATTCAGAAGTGTGTTGTTCAACCTCCATATGTTAGAATTTTTAATAGTTTTTCTCCTGTAATTGAGATCTAATCTTAATGCATTATGGTCAGAAAAGATGCTTGGAATGATTTCGATTTTTTTGAATTTATCAAGTTTAGATTTATGGCCCAGGATGTGATCTATCCTGGAGAAGGTTCCATGAGCACTTGAAAAAAAGGTGAAATTCGTTGTTTTGGGGTGAAATGTCCTATAGATATCAATTAGGTCTAACTGATCTAATGTATCATTTAAAGTTTGCGTTTCTTTGTTAATTTTCTGTTTAGTTGATCTGTCCATAGGTGTGAGTGGGGTATTAAAGTCTCCCACTATTATTGTGTTATTGTTGATTTCCCCTTTCATACTTGTTAGCATTTGTCTTACATATTGCGGTGCTCCTATATTGGGTGCATATATATTTATAATTGTTATATCTTCTTCTTGGATTGTTCCTTTGATCATTATGTAGTGGCCTTCTTTGTCTCTTTTCACAGCCTTTGTTTTAAAGTCTATTTTATCGGATATGAGTATTGCCACTCCTGCTTTCTTTTGGTCTCTATTCGCGTGGTATATCTTTTTCCAGCCCTTCACTTTCAGTCTGTATGTGTCCCTTGTTTTGAGGTGGGTCTCTTGTAAGCAGCATATAGAGGGGTCTTGTTTTTGTATCCATTCGGCCAGTCTTTGTCTTTTGGTTGGGGCGTTCAACCCATTTACGTTTAAGGTAATTATTGATAAGTATGATCCCGTTGCCATTTACTTTATTGTTTTGGGTTCGGGTTTATACACCCTTTTCGTGTTTCCTGTCTAGAGGATATCCTTTAGAATTTGTTGGAGAGCTGGTTTGGTGGTGCTGAATTCTCTCAGCTTTTGCTTGTCTGTAAAGCTTTTGATTTCTCCTTCGTATTTGAATGAGATCCTTGCTGGGTACAGTAATCTGGGCTGTAGGTTATTGTCTTTCATCACTTTAAGTATGTCTTGCCATTCCCTCCTGGCCTGAAGAGTTTCTATTGACAGATCAGCTGTTATCCTTATGGGAATCCCCTTGTGTGTTATTTGTTGTTTTTCCCTTGCTGCTTTTAATATTTGTTCTTTGTGTTTGATCTTTGTTAATTTGATTAATATGTGTCTTGGGGTGTTTCGCCTTGGGTTTATCCTATTTGGGACTCTCTGTGTTTCTTGGACTTGGGTGATTATTTCCTTCCCCATTTTAGGGAAGTTTTCACCTATCCTCCTCAAACTCTTCCAGAAAATTGCAGAGGAAGGTAAACTTCCAAACTCATTCTATGAGGCCACCATCACCCTAATACCAAAACCTGACAAAGATGTCACAAAAAAAGAAAACTACAGGCCAATATCTCTGATGAACATAGATGCAAAAATCCTCAACAAAATTCTAGCAATCAGAATCCAACAACACATTAAAAAGATCATACATCATGACCAAGTGGGCTTTATCCCAGGGATGCAAGGATTCTTCAATATCCGCAAATCAATCAATGTAATTCACCACATTAACAAATTGAAAAATAAAAACCATATGATTATCTCAATAGATGCAGAGAAGGCCTTTGACAAAATTCAACATCCATTTATGATAAAAACTCTCCAGAAAGCAGGAATAGAAGGAACATATCTCAACATAATAAAAGCTATTTATGACAAACCCACAGCAAACATTATCCTCAATGGTGAAAAATTGAAAGCATTTCCCCTAAAGTCAGGAACAAGACAAGGGTGTCCACTTTCACCGCTACTATTCAACATAGTTCTGGAAGTTTTGGCCACAGCAATCAGAGCAGAAAAAGAAATAAAAGGAATCCAAATTGGAAAAGAAGAAGTAAAACTCTCACTGTTTGCAGATGACATGATCCTCTACATGGAAAACCCTAAAGACTCCACCAGAAAATTACTAGAGCTCATCAATGAATATAGTAAAGTTGCAGGATATAAAATCAACACACAGAAATCCCTTGCATTCCTATACACGAATAATGAGAAAGTAGAAAAAGAAATTAAGGAAACAATTCCATTCACCATTGCAACGAAAAGAATAAAATACTTAGGAATATATCTACCTAAAGAAACTAAAGACCTATATATAGAAACTATAAAACACTGATGAAAGAAATCAAAGAGGACACTAATAGATGGAGAAATATACCATGTTCATGGATTGGAAGAATCAATATAGTGAAAATGAGTATACTACCCAAAGCAATTTACAAATTCAATGCAATCCCTATCAAGCTACCAGCCACATTTTTCACAGAACTAGAACAAATAATTTCAAGCTTTGTATGGAAATACAAAAAACCTCGAATAGCCAAAGCAATCTTGAGAAAGAAGAATGGAACGGGAGGAATCAACTTGCCTGACTTCAGGCTCTACTACAAAGCCACAGTCATCAAGACAGTATGGTACTGGCACAAAGACAGACATATAGATCAATGGAACAAAATAGAAAGCCCAGAGATAAATCCACACACATATGGACACCTTATCTTTGACAAAGGAGGCAAGAATATACAATGGAGTAAAGACAATCTCTTTAACAAGTGGTGCTGGGAAAACTGGTCAACCACTTGTAAAAGAATGAAAGTAGATCACTTTCTAACACCGCACACAAAAATAAACTCAAAATGGATTAAAGATCTAAATGTAAGATCAGAAACTATAAAACTCCTAGAGGAGAACATAGGCAAAACACTCTCAGACATAAATCACAGCAGGATCCTCTATGATCCACCTCCCAGAATGCTGGAAATAAAAGCAAAAATAAACAAATGGGATCTAATTAAAATTAAAAGCTTCTGCACAACAAAGGAAAATATAAGCAAGGTGAAAAGACAGCCATCTGAATGGGAGAAAATAATAGCAAATGAAGCAACTGACAAACAACTAATCTCAAAAATATACAAGCAACTTCTGCAGCTCAATTCCAGAAAAATAAACGACCCAATCAAAAAATGGGCCAAAGAACTAAATAGACATTTCTCCAAAGAAGACATACGGATGGCTAACAAACACATGAAAAGATGCTCAACATCAATCATTATTAGAGAAATGCAAATCAAAACCACAATGAGGTACCACTTCACACCAGTCAGAATGGCTGCGATCCAAAAATCTGCAAGCAATAAATGCTGGAGAGGGTGTGGAGAAAAGGGAACCCTCCTACACTGTTGGTGGGAATGCAAACTAGTACAGCCACTATGGAGAACAGTGTGGAGATTCCTTAAAAAATTGCAAATAGAACTACCTTATGACCCAGCAATCCCACTTCTGGGCATACACACCGAGGAAACCAGAATTGAAAGAGACACATGTACCCCAATGTTCATTGCAGCACTGTTTATAATAGCCAGGACATGGAAACAACCTAGATGTCCATCAGCAGATGAATGGATAAGCAAGCTGTGGTACATATACACAATGGAGTATTACTCAGCGGTTAAAAAGAATTCATTTGAATCAGTTCTGATGAGATGGATGAAACTGGAGCCGATTATACAGAGTGAAGTAAGCCAGAAAGAAAAACACCAATACAGTATACTAACACATATATATGGAATTTAGGAAGATGGCAATGACGACCCTGTATGCAAGACAGGGAAAGAGACACAGATGTGTATAACGGACTTTTGGACTCAGAGGGAGAGGGAGAGGGTGGGATGATTTGGGAGAATGACATTCTAACATGTATACTATCATGTGAATTGAATCGCCAGTCTATGTCTGACGCAGGATGCAGGATGCAGCATGCTTGGGGCTGGTGCATGGGGATGACCCAGAAAGATGTTCTGGGGAGGGAGGTGGGAGGGGGGTTCATGTTTGGGAATGCATGTAAGAATTAAAGATTTTAAAATTTAAAAAATTAAAAACTAAAAATTAAAAAAAAAAAAAAAAAAGGTATCTACCAGGAACAACAAGATAGCTGAAAAATCTACTCTGTCTAGAAAGGAAAATCTTAGAACTTCAGTCTCAAAATACTCAAGTAACTAAACAGGAGGATAAGCCAGCTTAAGTTATATTTCACTTAATTGATTTTGTTGTTTTGAAAATATTTGTAACTGTCATACTGGTGAGCTGGGCTTGATCGACACTTGCCCAATTAAATGCTTAATTTAATAACAAAAAAAAAATAAAAAAATAAAAAAAGTATTGAAGTATGGTTGATTTACAGTTTTGTGTTAATTTCTACTCTATAGCACAGTGACTCAGTTATACATATATTTCCTTTTTTAATATTCTTTTTCATTATGCTTTAATCTCAGGATATAAAATATAGTTCCCTGTGCTAGACAGTAGTACCTCATTGTTTATCCATGTTATATATAATAGTTTGCATCTACTAGTCCCAAACCCCCAAGTCATCCCTCCCCCACCCCTGTCCCCCTTGGCAAACACAAGTCTGTTCTTTATGTCAAAGCTTCCTTAATGGATCTCTTATTTTTGGAGCCAAGAGGTCTTTCTCCCTGTACTCACATATAATAAATCTTCCAAAGGAGACAAAGTCACAGCACACTTCAACAATTTTCTTGAGAGCCTACTAGATTCAAGGCCAAGGATGATGTTTTATGCTTTCAAAGCAGAATTATTAATGAAGCCTTTAAGACCTTTATAACAGGAAAAAAATTTCAAAAGGAGCCACCCTCAGGGGTTCAGAATCCAACTTCAGAATAAAGATTGAAATATCCCCCCCCCCCCAAACCTCCAACAGCATGCTTGGTAATTTCTTTGATATTGCAAAAATAAAATTGTGCCTGTACATAAAACATCATTTAATATTCTGGGCAATTTATTTTTAAAGAGGAACTGTCAGTCTTTTGACAAGCTTCAAACTTAACTTACTTTCACAAACATCAAAGTCGAGCATCAGGTTTATCTCATCAATCTTTGTAGCTTTGCAGCCAGGGAAAGAACTAGCTAACATTCTCTTAGGGTCATGAAAATATTAGTTTAGTGAATCAGTAGACACGAGAATCTGTCTCTTGTTTGGTATTTTATTTTAGCAGCTGAGCATAGGCTATGATATTCAAATATTGTTACAGTATCTTAAAATTTTAATATTGTAGGAAGTCCAGAGTTTTGTGATGGGGCATACATGAATATTATTTCCATAGTCTAAGAAACTCCAAATATCAAAAAAGGACTCTTCTTAACCAGATGTCAGTGATAACTCATAGGTTGAAAAGTGGACTGGCTGCACCTTGCTTCACTTTTTATGTAATCTCTGTTCTTCCCAGCAACCACTGGACAAAGGATAGCACTAGCCATTCCATGTAGAGTTTTCATGCAGAATTTCTCCTTCTGTTAGGCAGTTATTCGTCACAGCTTGCGCTGTGTAATCAGTGTGTTTCTAAGGGAATATGGGTAATTGACCATAGATAGAATACTTGGATTAAGATGTCTGTTTTCCTTGTTTTAAGATGGAAAACAGGATCTATCACATACTGAGTCTGAATTTGTGGTGGTAATTCTATCCCTTTTGTTCAGGTGTGTGTGTGTGCATGTATGTGTTTATACACAGATATTGTTCTCAGTCTCTAAAGTGTTCTTAAATAGATTATTTCATCTTCCTCAATTAAATTAAGATACCAGACAGGTAGATGGCTCATGCTCATATAACGAGCTCCCTGGTTTTTACTGATTAGTTTGGAATTATTTTGGAGAAAATATTGAGCATCTTAGGAATCAGATTTGAGGTTCTGATTGTACCTTCTCTTCCATCCATTATGTCTGTAATATATTTTGCACTAAAAAGTAGAAAGAGCATGTATTAAGTGCTGGGCCTTCTGTTACATTGTTTCACATATATTGCCTCACTTTTAGTTATTTATGATATCATTTATGATCATTTTACCATTTATGCTCCATTTTGTGTACAAGCTACTCGACCATGCCCTAGGATGGGCACTGTGTTGGTGAAACTAAAGTTATATAAAATGAATGAAAGGCTCAGGTTGAAAGTTACAAGGTAATGTGTCAAGAAGTGTGGGTGCACTTAAGTGGACCAGGTATGAGTGTTGGGGAGTGTTGGTGTTCAAGAGGATTATTATGTGAGCCTTCATTTAAAGGAAATATGTGATTTTACACTTCCTGTTTGTTTTATCTTCTAACTTATCTTCACTCATATCACCTACCCCCAGGGCTTTATAAATTTGGATTTTCTTATAGTGGAATTTGTATTATGAAATATAAAATAGCACTCAAGGGAGCTCAGTTGGGTTCTCTGTGATGACCTAGAGGAGTGGGCTGGGTGGCGGAAGGGAGGTTCAAGAGGGAGGGGATATATGTATACATATAGCTGATTCATTTTATTATACAGCAGAAACTAACGTAACATTGTAAAGTAATTATTTTCCAGTAAAAAACAAATATTGAATCACGATGTACCAATGAAACCAACAGAATGTTATATGTCAATCATACCTCAATTAAAAAATCCAAAAAACAAAATAGAATAGGCCATGCAAAACCCAGATAGGGACATTTGTAAGGCAGAAATAGGACTTGGTATTTGGACCATTTTTATGACAGGATAGGGTGGTTGTATCATTTTGTTTTAGTGCCGAATGGATGTTTTCCCCATCACAAAAACTGGAGTTTGTGATTAGAAGTTAGTAGTCTGCAAACTGAAACCCAACTGGGTTGCCGAGAGGCAGGCAGCTGCAAAGGAAAGCTCAGGCAATTATGCCTTTGCAAGAAGAATAAAAGCTTTCCCTAGCTGTTCAGGATTGTATAATCAAATCTCTGTCTGTCAATTGCTAGAGTCAGATCATGGGAGTTTGTCTATGATGACATAATCTGAAACCCAGGACGTGCAAAACCCATTAAAAAGAATACTTGGGAAAATGAGCCTGGTATACTGTACAGACTTTGAAATTGCTTTTCATAAGTTATCTCCAAATAATCAGATCTAGGGAGGAGAGGAGCCAAGCGTGAAGTGACAGGTATTTCACTAAAGAAGAAAACAGGCATTTCCATCTCATTGTTTCTTCCCTGTAATAATGGGGATAATAGTCATATTAAAAAGAAAATCTAGCCAGAGATCTCCCCTCTACCACTTGCAAATGGGAAAACAGTAGGCGATTTTCCCTAAAGCCTCCACCTTTGTCCAAAGTTCGAAATGTAGCACCTCCTCCTCCTCTGTCATTCCTCAAACCGATCTTATTCAACTGGCTGTTGTGTTTGGGTTGATGTTGATTTTCTTCTCTTCTTTGGGTTTTGTTACCTGTGCAATAGAGACTCAAGAAAGGCCTATAGATAGATGAAACCTGGACCATTTCTCATCTCATCAGAAGATGAACACATTTATGCTAATAAATGTGTGCACAAGACAGCCAAGCGCTCTATCCCATAACTTATATCACTGGCTCTCCTGCACTAAGGAAATCGTTATCTACAATGTATAGAGCTCACCCTCTCAGTCTAAACAAAACTTTTATGGTAGCCATATTGGCAAAAGACTACTGACATAAACTTTATGTGGGGATAAAAATATGCTTGGAGGGGGTGTAAATTTTATATGGATATATAGATTTGAGAATTCAAACCTGACAAATTGATGGAATGGCCAGGGAGACCTGAATTTTCTTTTTTAAAAGGTGATAAAAATAACCTAAGGGCTGTAGACTGAGATAAAAATAAATGCACAACATAATGTATTTGATTTAATTTATGATGTCTTTCCTGTGGCTATTCTTAACCGACTGGAAGGAAGTGGGGCTATGATGGCCTCACTTTCCGCCAGCAGAAGTGGTGTGGATGTGTGTATAAGAGGCACTGGGGAAACATTGCCCAGATCCTCCATCCATTGAGAACTCACTGCTCAGCCACTTGGGGGTGAGGTTAGTTTAGAGCCTCCAGCTGTCTGCCCTTGAAGCTGTGCTTTAGCTGCAGAGGGTCATGTCGCCTGGGAGCATCCTGTGGCCAATGACAGATGTGGGAATAAAAGGCCCACCATCTCAGCCCACTTGGAACAACACTGAAGGGCCATTCTAGTTCAGAACTCCCATGGAACCAGCCCAGTCTGCCCTTGAATGTACCTTACAGCTTTCTTTCCCCTTTTATTCCTTTCTGCTTCCTTTCCTTCCCTTCTACAAGTGTTGCTACCACACAGTGAAAGTCTCTAAGTCATGTCCGAGTCTTTACAACCCCATGGACTGTAACCTGCCAGGTTCCTCTGTCCATGGGATTCTCCAGGCAAGAATACTAGAGTGGGTTGCCATGCCCTCCTCTAGGGGATCATGCTGACCCAGGGATTGAACCAGCATCTCCTACACTGGCAAGTTAGTTCTTTACCACTGAGCCATCAGGGATATTATATGTTAAAACTTTACCTAAAAGTTCACGCTTTTCTTTTGATTTACAAAGAAAGCAAAATGTTTTTGTAGGCCTCAGGCCTTGTGCCTATTGTGACTAATGGAAGAGGCCACCCCAACCCCCCACCCTTGTGAGAGGAGGCACTGGTGTGCCGAGCACAATACAAGATGATGAAGCCTGGGAAGACTGCTTTTGTTGCTCTCTCTTCCAACCTTAGATCACCCGTTTCTGCAACTGTCTCCCACTTTCCAGGGAAACCAACTGACTGCTGGCCCTTCTTTGGGAAAGGACTGCTGGGAATAAGATGCAAATGATGAATACAGCTGAGGTTTAATTATTTTCACTCTATAGGAGGGTAGCAGTGGAGGCCTTCTTTGAATGACAGCCCAGTTCTTGTTTCTGATTGTGTCATTTCCTTTCCACTCTCTATCTGGAGACCAGTGTTTTCTGGAAGGCCTTTATTGCCGAGACCTTGTCATAAACAGAGTTATTAGGCAGACAATGGGAGATGAAGAGAACTCAGGAAGGGGAAAATGGAGGGGGTCAATGAGTGTTAATTTCAAACAAGCATCTTTGCCAAAATGAAATAATTACTGTATCTAGATAAAGCAGACAAAGTTGGAACAGGCAAATGTTCTTGGCAGGAAGTCGATCACACACTGCACAATTCAATTTATGGGCAGCTACAGACAGCTTTAAAATATTTTTCTGCCTTAATGTGATGTTGAATTATTGAGCCCTTTTTTGTTAAACATTTATTAACAATACAAAAATACCAATAAGTGGATCACCAATTGATTTGTCTTATTCTAAAATAACCCCTGTCAACTTCATCTTTCAGAATCGTCATTCCTGAATTTCTCAGGACATTGGAGGAGCTAGGCTTCTTTCCTGTCATCCACTACTAGGGAGTCTGACTTGCCCATTTCTAATAGAGCTGCCATCTCAACGGTGACCTTGAAAGAATTTACAAGCAGCAATGAGCATGTTTCAGTCTCTTATTCTAAAAACAAAATTTCACCCTTGATTCTCATAGTCTTATTCCTTTTTATTTTTTTCTTCTTAATTTATAAGTAGATAGCATTCTTTGTCTCCACTTTCACACCTCAATTCCCTCTTCATGCTACAGTTAACTGTCTTCTGCTGCCATTATCCACAAAAACTACTCTTGTCAAGGTCAGCATTCTCACTGGGCAATGCCATCCACTCATCATCTATGTGCTGATGACTCCCAGATGATGTTTTCACCCCAGTGTCTCCCTGAAATGTCAGGATTATTATTATTATTATTCAATGGCCTTCCAGCAACTCCAACTGGTTGTCTCATAGACAATTCAAACTCTTTATGTCCAAAACAGAACTCATCATTTTCCACCTCACACCCATCCTTTCTTTTGATGTCTCTATTTTGTCACCCAGTTGAAAAGTCCTACCTCATTCCTTTATTTCGCCATACCTCTAATAAACCATTATGTCTAGTTGACTCTCTATTAAACATTCCTTGCATTTGTCCTTTCTTCTATTTTAACTTTCGGATGATAAAAATAGTTTTCAAATTGACCTCTGATCTTCTCTCTTCCAATCCATTCTCCACACTGCCACCAGCAAGATTTTTCTATAAGAAAATCTGACCACGTCAATTCTGTGGCTTAAACTCTGTAAAACCGCCTCATTACTACCAAATAATGCTCAACCTCCCCATTATGGCATGTAAGGCCTCTGGATCTTATCCTGCCTATTTTTTCAGGCTTAGCTTGGAAATGCTGTTCATTCCTTCCCTATACTCTGCCACTTTTTGCTTTTATATTTTGTGTATACTATCCATTTTGTCGAGATTGCCTTTCTGTGCTTATACCTTCCTGGCCTGTATAATTGGACATAGCTTTGAGCTCACCTTATATTTATCTTCTTTAGAAAATAGTCCTTGTCTGCCCTTCCCACTCCCAGGGTAGGTTAATACCTCCTTTTTGCAGTCCTGTAATAATTTGTGCACATACCTCTCATTTGATTGTAGTTCCTTATTTATATCTCTGCTCTTCCATTAGACTGTGTGCCCCCTAAGGTTAGGGGCTATGTTTTCCTTGCTCACAGCTCTATCTCTAGCAATGAAAAAGAATGCAAGAAATGCTCAGGAGACAATGGAATGTTGAAAATACACGCTTATAATTTTAAAGCAGTGAACTATTTGTAAAGTTATTTCCCGTTTACTTGAATCAGTAAAGTTGGATTCAAGACAAACAACTATCCAAAATGGAGGCATTGTAGCACAGTGGGAAAAAATTTAGGCTTTAGAGTCATGCAGATGTATTCGGAGTTCCTGATTCCACCACTCACTAGCTGTATGCTCTTGGGCAAGTCACGTAACCTTTCAAAGTGTTATACCCCCATCTAAGCGGAAATAATAATTGTTCCTACCTCATAGGGTTTTATGAGGATCAAATGGGATAGATAATTATGTAAAGCACAACATTCTTTGCATGTAAGTGCCCAATAGGTATTATTATTATGATTATTACTATTAAAATAGTGATTATCATCCCTCATCTTTTTTCCTATTTGCCTTTTCCTCTTCATGCTTGGAGTAGATCATCAAATACTAAATGTAAAGCACTTAGAACAATTCCCAGCACAGAGTTAAGCATTCAAAAAGTTTTACCTATGATAATTATTATCTCAAAGCAACACTGTCTTCTATATCTGCTGGTTTACACATGGGATAGAAGCAGAGATGCTTTCTTTTCTTCTTTTAAAAGAAGAGTTTCTTTGGATTAAAAAAAATCTCTCTTTTGCTTCAGGCTGGAATAAAGTTGTCAACTTCTCATGTTCATGTTAACACAGTCTAAACTATAAACTATTCTGAATCAAACGCTGAGAGAAGAACATCTCCCCCCCCCAAAAAAAAATTAAGAAATGATAGCACGTTGAAAATTCAAAGCAAAATTATCTTTATGTTCCTGGAGAAGTTTTTAAAAGTCTGTTTTATTTATTCACTAAACAGGTTTTGATTACCTATCATAGGTCAGGCATCATGCTGAGAAGTGCCCTCAGGGAGCTTAGAGTTTATAACACTGACTTACTAAATAGAGTCTTCAGTTATGGCCCCAGATTTGAGAGCTATTCTAAAGTAAACACAGAGATGTATAGTCCCAGGAAATGAAGATAAAATAGACAGTTTAAACCTAGGTTTAGCTTGAGATGAACATTGAATGTGGCCTTGAAAAGTCCTATGGAAATTGATTATCCATCCCTGTTGATTGACATTGCCATTTCAGAGCTACTTTGTCTTCATTTCCCATTGATCTTCAGTGGACAGAGTTTTTCTTTCTTCCTTTTTTTTTTTTTAAAGATTGACTAAAAATCTAACTCCATCAGGAGTATTTATAATGTCATCTGGCCAAAGAACATGTTAAGGAAAAGGAGAAGATGAAGTCCTGTTTTACATTACACTTGGCCACCCCTTATGGTCTTCCCCCACTCCTCCATCACTGTTTGTCACTCATTAATTTCATTTCTTGTTTTCACTGGAGTTATCAGGTACATGGTATACTCCATGCTTACTCAGTTGAATGGTATAGGATATGCTTAGTTTTAAGTTGATTCTGTTGCTGTCTCGGCAAAAACTTTAAGGAAAAAAAAACTTCTTGGCTCATTGGCCTCTTGAGAATGAAAGAACTGGACCTAATTATCTAAAATATGAGTTTCCATAACAACTCTTACCATTATGGCTAGTGGTCCAGCTCCCTGAGGGGATTGTATGACTGTAAGCTGAGGTTCTAGGCCATGAGCAAGGCAAACACTCAGGCTACATGAAACTAAAGGAGATATTTGTGAAGGACATCAGGGACTCATATGATTCAAAGGAGGCTGGGAAACCTAGTTTGCAAAGAGAAGAAACTGAAGATGCTCTAGTGAATGTAGAAACACTGTATCACAGTGAAAATTACCTGGTTAGGACACTGCTGCTGTCGCCACAACTTTTGCCACACTTGTTAACTTTTATGTCCTTGCTGCTTATATGAAAAAATGCAAACTCCTGATGAGACATCGTATTGGTTGAATTTGTCACAGGAATGCTCCTTGGCTATATCAGGGGCTGGTAGAAAAAGGATCCGAACTCCTGGATATTCATAATGAGAGGAAGGGAGAGATAAATGAAGCTAAGAATTATTATTTTTTGATATTTCTTTTAAGAAAAATTTATTTTACTTAACAATACTGTATTGGTTTTGCCATACATCAACA
This sequence comes from Ovis canadensis, assembly GCF_042477335.2. Lineage (NCBI taxonomy): Eukaryota > Metazoa > Chordata > Mammalia > Artiodactyla > Bovidae > Ovis > Ovis canadensis. The sequence goes on along the minus strand of NC_091727.1, from coordinate 114,617,133 downwards.
TGAATCCACCACGGGTGTACATGAGTTCCCAATCCTGAAGCCCCCTCCCACCTCCCTCCCCATATCATCTCTCTGGGTCAACCCAGTGCACCAGCCCCAAGCATCCTGTATCCTGTATCCTGTATCGAACCTAGACTGGTGATTCATTTCTTACGTGATATTATACATGTTTCAATGCCATTCTCCCAAATCATCCCACCCTCTCCCTCTCCCACAGAGTCCAAAAGTCTGTTCTATACATCTCTTTTGCTGTCTTGCATACAGGGTTATCGTTACCATCTTTCTAAATCCCATATATATGCGTTAGTATACGGTATTGGTGTTTTTCTTTCTGGCTTACTTCACTCTGTATAATCGGCTCCAGTTTCATCCACCTCATTAGAACTGAATCAAATATATTCTTTTTAATGGCTGAGTAATACTCCATTGTGTATATGTACCACAGTTTTCTTATCCATTCATCTGCAGATGGACATCGAGGTTGTTTCCATGTCCTGGCTATTATAAACAGTGCTGTGATGAACATTGGGGTACACGTGTCTCTTTCAATTCTGGTTTCCTCAGTGTGTATGCCCAAAAGTGGGATTGCTGGGTCATAAGGCAGTTCTATTTCCAGTTTTTTAAGCTAAGAATTAATCTTCTGCTAGTTCAGTTCAATTCAGTCACTCAGTCGTGTCTGACTCTTTGCGACCCCATGAATCGCACCACACCAGGCCTCCCTGTCCATCACCAACTCCCGGAGTTCACTCAGACTCACGTCCATTGAGTCAGTGATGCCATCCAGCCATCTCATCCTCTGTCGTCCCCTTCTTCTCCTGCCCCCAATCCCTCCCAGCATCAAAGTCTTTTCCAATGAGTCAACTCTTTGCATGAGGTGGCCAAAGTACTGGAGTTTCAGCTTTAGCATCATTCCTTCCAAAGAAGTCCCAGGGCTGATCTCCTTCAGAATGGACTGGTTGGATCTCCTTGCAGTCCAAGGGACTCTCAAGAGTCTTCTCCAACACCACAGCTCAAAAGCATCAATTCTTTGGTGCTCAGCCTTCTTCACAGTCCAACTCTCACATCCATACATGACTAGTGGAAAAACCATAGCCTTGACTGGATGGACCTTAGTTGGCAAAGTAATGTCTCTGCTTTTGAATATGCTATCTAGGTTGGTCATAACTTTCCTTCCAAGGAGTAAGTGTCTTGTAATTTCATGGCTGCAGTCACCATCTGCAGTGAATTTGGAGCCCCCCAAAATAAAGTCTGACACTGTTTCCACTGTTTCCCCATCTATTTCCCACGAAGTGATGGGACCAGATGCCATGATCTTCGTTTACTGAATGTTGAGCTTTAAGCCAACTTTTTCACTCTCCTCTTTTAATTTCACCAAGAGGCTTTTTAGCTCCTCTTCACTTTCTGCCATAAGGGTGGTGTCATCGGCATATCTGAGGTTATTGATATTTCTCCCAGCAATCTTGATTCCAGCTTGTGTTTCTTCCAGCCCAGCATTTCTCATGATGTACTCTGCATAGAAGTTAAATAAGCAGGGTGACAATATACAGCCTTGATGTACTCCTTTTCCTATTTGGAACCGGTCTGTTGTTCCATGTCCAGTTCTAACTGTTGCTTCCTGACCTGCATACAGATCTCTCAAGAGGCAGGTTAGGTGGTCTGGTATTCCCATCTCTTTCAGAATTTTCCCCAGTTTATTGTGATCCACACAGTCAAAGGTTTTGGCATAGTCAATAAAGCAGAAATAGATGTTTTTCTGGAACTCTCTTGCTTTTTCCATGATCCAGTGGATGTTGGCGATTTGATCTCTGGTTCCTCTGTCTTTTCTAAAACCAGCTTGAACATCAGAAAGTTCACTAAGCCTCCCCATAAGTGGGGAGAAGTGTTTTCTTCTAAATTGGGATACTGGAAGGAAAGGAGAGAGATTCTAGGAAGCTTCTTTCCTGTTTGTTGTTCAGTCAGTCATGTCTGACTCTTTGTGACCCCACGGACTGTAGCACACTAGGCTTCCCTATCCTTCACCATCTCCTGGAGCTTGCTCAAACTTATGTCCATTGAGTCAGTGATGCCATCCAACCATCTCATCCTCAGTCGTCCCTTTCTCCTCCTGCCCTCAATCTTTTCTAGCATCAGGGTCTTTTCCAATGAGTTGGCTCTTTGCATCAGGTGGTCAAAGTATTGCAGTTTCAACTTCAGCATCAGTCCTTCCAATGAATATCCAGGGTTGATTTCCTTTAGGATTGACTGGTTTGATTACCTTGTAGTCCAAGGGACTCTCAAGAGTCTTCTCCAGCACCGCAGTTCAAAAGTATCAATTCTTCTGTGATCAGCCTTCTTTATGGTCCAACTCTAACACCATACATGACTACTGGAAAACCATAACTTTGACTATATGGACCTTGTTGGAAAAGTATTGCCTTCTTTCCTAAACCCACTCTAATCATACTCACCTCTCCACCAAAATGGTTTACTATAGTCACCGATAATCAATAAATTGCCAAACCCAGTAGTTAATTCTCAGTCCTCATCTTATTTGTCTTTTCAGCAGTATTCACCACAGTTAATAATTCCTTCCTCCATGGGACAATTTATCACCTGATTCCCAAGATACAATTCTCTGCGATTTTCTCTTTAGTCATGCATTAGCAATATTCATTACTAGTTCTTCTTTATCTATGTGAGGTCCAATTGCTGGAGGGTTCTAGGCCTCATTTCTTTGACCTCTTCTCCATCTGTTCTCATTCCTGGGATGATCTCATCCAGCCTTATAGTTTTAACTGCCATCTATATATGCTGACTACCCAGATATTTTTTATCTTTAGGTCAGACTCTTTCCTGAAGCTCAGAATCAAATAGCTAAGTACTTTAATAGCGGGGGCTTCCCAGGTGGCGCTAGTGGTAAAAACAAACAAAACAAAACAAAACAAAAAACCCACCTGCCAATGCAGGAGACATGAGACTTGTGTTCTGTCCCTGGTTGGAAACAGCCCCTTGGGGAGTGCATGACAACCTACTCCAGTATTCTTGCCTAGAGAATCCCATGGACAGAGGAGCCTGGCGGGCTACAGTCCATTAAGGTCTCAAATAGTTGGACATGACTGAAGTGACTTAGCTCGCATGCATGTGTGCACCTAGTATTTTTTTTTTCACTTGGATTTCCAAAAAGGATTTCAAATTTAAAATATTAAAAATCCAACTCTGGATCCTGTTCCTGTTCCATACTTCTCCTCCCTGTTTCAGTAATTGAAGATGATTAGATATCTTGTCCTTACACTTGACATATATTCCAAATCTAACCACTTCTCACCACCTCTACTGCTACCATTTTCATGCAGAACACAATATATTCTCACCTGGATTGTTACAAAATTTATTAACTTGTCTGTCTGTTTACACCCTTCTGTGTGGTCTATTCTCCTTAAAGCAGAGATCTTGTTAGAACATAAAGAAAATCATGAAACCCTTAGGGTCAAAATCTTTCAATGGCTGAGCTATTTGATCCAGGATTCTTATGCAACTGGGAAGTCTCTAACCAAGTTATTGTATAGAATACTTGGCTGTTTACCAATCTATTGCTTAATAAATGGACAAAAGTTCTTGACAAATAGACTAGGCTCCAGGAAGGCTGATCTAATTTGTTGTGACATTGATCAGAGAAGGGAAAGAATGTACAAAGCTATCAAAAATAGACTCTCTGATATGACTTAGGGAAGTGAAATGCCTTATATGTCAGGCCAAGAAGTTGAGGAGAAAACGACCCCGGCAGAAGGGGAGGCTATGGAAACGGTATAAACAGGATCATTACTAACTAATTAGATGATTCTGAGAGTGCACAGTTTGTGTCTTTGTATACCCTGAGCTCATTTCAATCTTGAAGTAGAACATGCTGCTGTGGAAAGAGTCACAGAGGTCGTGGACATCCAGATGAATAACTAGAAGAAACCTGGCTGAAAATTTGCTAAATTTAGTGCACTGACAAAAGCCAGTTGGGGCTTTTATATTCTGAGCTTGCATGTGTAAAAGAAAGTAACTGGGTTAGAGATTAGTTATGCAGGTCATCAGAGTCACCATGATTATTGGCGGATGCTGAAAGGAAGATGAAAGAAATGGAATTTCCAATGAAAATGTTTAATGAAGTGCCTGATTTGAGAACTGAGTTTGAATTTAAAAGATGTCTTCATTATTGGGTGGCAAGCACATAGGCAGAAATGAAGATAAGGGTCCCTGTGTCCAGTTTCTGGGGGCAAAAAAAAAAAAAAGCACGAGTGAGTGGACAGACAGAAAATATAGCAGCCGTTATCGGAACCAATGATTTCAGCAGATTAGCAAATTAAGTATCTGTTTCAAAAGGAAAAAAAAATTTGAAAGGCTCATTTGTGACACAATCCTGAGATTTTAATCAGAATATTACCTAATTGATGTGCTCACATTAGTAGATGAGAAAGCTAGGAATTGCTTTTTTCTTCTTTTTGATTTATAGTGTAACCTGAATTGATTTCAGAATAAACTCCACAAAGAAGCAAGCCTGATAAGATTAATATTGAGATCATTTACTGACATCAGAAGAAGTATTGCTAATTGTTTCCTCATATGGTATCAGTGAGAAAGAAAAACCTGGTGGATGATTAACTTTCAGTAAAGGGAAGGCCACTGAATTTAAAGTAACAGTTTCATTTTTTGTCTTGCCGTGAAGTGCAGACCAGGTAGAAGGAGAGGGCTGCAAATGTCTGTAGTGAATAAAGTGGAAAACGGAATATTTTAATATTGATAATGGTACTGAGTAGTATGACTCAATCCAATACATATTTATTGGGCATCTAGTGTGTGATAGGCATCACATTTAGAGGCACCAGGAGATAGAGAAATGACACAGCTCTTGCCTCAAGCTGCTTGCAATTTTACTAATGGTAGGGATCATAGCCCAAATCATCATATCTGGAGAGTTTATGGATGGCCCTAGGAGCACAAGTTGTTGCTGCTGTGTGAGCTAAAAGCAGAATAGAACCGGTAAAGAAAAAGGATTTCTCCCTACTGATTTCACCGTGGCGCCTGTTGGGCCTGCTAGGGCAGACTGAGTGGTGTGCAGACAGACTGGGCAGCAGTGCTGGCCCAGAGATCCTGTGGGGATGTGCAGGACAGTTGCTGTTTGCCGCTTGCCCAGGGCCATCATGACTCTTTCTGACCCCAGGTTTGAGAGAGGGAGAGATCTGGAAGGGCTGGGGTATCAGTAGGTCTTGGGATTGTTCTCCAGTGTTGGTTATTAGGCTGCCCTCTTGCTTGTCATCATGTTCAAGAATTGCCGGTTTGTCTCCCAAGGGGGCTTTGTGAGGCCTCTTGGCTTTCACTTTTTTGTTGTTGTTATTAAAGCACCATTGTATCCCTAGGCTGGTGTTTCTATAAACACTTCATATATAAAGTTTACCCTGTATGATAGGAGGGCAAAACTAGGATCACTTCAGAAATACTGGCCTCTGCAAATTACTGCATGGTCATTTAAAATCATCGTTGCCTGTGCCTTAAAGCAGAATTCCTAATAGGTGGCTGTGCCTACCTCATGGGTGCTTTCATATGTGTTGTGCTATAGCCACTGTCTGTAGGACCGGCCAAGGCAGCTTTTCGCTAGGGGGCAGGTAGAAGATGAAAAGGCTAGGGAAATAAGTTGAAGAAAAACTGAAGGTTGAAAGGATACAATAGGACAAGATGGCCCAGAAGGAATAAGAGAAAGAAAAGATATCAAAATGACGAGTGGATGGCCAGGGAGAGTGATAGTAGGGTGGATGGAAAAGTCATCCTGTGAAGTAGATAGCAAAGTCTGGGTCGAGAAAATACAGGGGATAAATAAAAGGAAAGGAAAAAGTGAGAGTTACTATGGGAATCGAGAGGAGAGAGGATGCTTGTTTATCATGGAGTCCACAGATTGAGTCCCTAAGGCTGCTGTGAAATTGCTAGGTTTCCTTTGGGACCAAGGACAGGATTGGAGGGCTCACACACAGAAACCCTTGATCAGCTCCAGTGACATTCTGATTCAACTTACCCATAATATGATTCTTGCATGATAGCTTTTATGCATTTGGGATATTATGCAAGTTCTCAAAAACTGTAATATAATGGGCAGTGTTACTTGATTGCGGTCAGAAATATATGTCTGGTCTCCCAGGCAGAAGTCGCCCCATGCCACGTGGAAGTTCACAGGAGAGAGAAGATTATAAATTGCACTTTTGAACTTGGCCTTGCAGCACCCTTTCAGGCGGCCAGGCCAGGCTGAAGTGAACAGTAGTTTGGCACAGGCGAATAATGATAAAAAAAAAAAAAAATGTCATGTGCAAGTCTCTCTGTCAATAACAAAGCTCATCTTTTTGTGCCAGCAAGACATTGCAGGCAGCCCACATTTCAAATTCAGTTAATCTCAAAATAATTCAAAAATCAAAGAGCTTATTCAACCATCAAGATATACCAGATTGACTCACTGTGTATTCATAGAAGAGACTCGGTTGGGCAGGGGCTGGGGGGTAGGGAAAGGGAAGAATCCAGTATAAGAATCAGTCAAAGCAGCACTAGTTTTTGTTCAGTTTAAATTGTTTTCAGACCACAAAACTGCACTCTGAATACTAAGAAATATTGCCAAAGAATAATGGATGATGCCATCATTTGCATTCTCAACTAGGAGTAAAATATAGTACCTTAATCTCTGCAATTAAGTGGCCCTTAGTTCCCCTTCACTCGGGGGTGTTGCCATCTCACTGATTTCCCCTTTTAGTCTTTAATTTCCCACTCTGTCCTTGTTACAGTTGCTGTGACACACAAAGGTAGCAAGGAGGTGGGCAGAGGCACCCGGTTAGCTATTCCTTACACTAGTTTTTTCTTTAGAGGATTTTGCATGTGTATACTTAGCTCATTGATTGGCTTCTATAATTTTCCCCTCCATTCTCTCAGTTGTCTCCCTCCCAACCAAGGAGAAAAGGGCCAAGGTTCCCTAACTCAACCTCAGCTACCTGATCTGTAAAATACAGGTGATAATCATAACCTGGAAGATTCTCAGTAATATTAGCATTTACCGCCTCAATTTACCCTTTCCTTGTTTTACAGAAGAAGAGATTGCAACTAAGAGAGGTAAAGGCTTTGCTTGAGGCCACAACCCTGTGAGTGACAGAATTACTAGCTCTACATATGCCCCTCTTTCCTTTGCTTATGTAATGTTGGAAGCTAAGAGAACAGGATAGGGGGAGCGAACTGGCTTCCTTAGAAGTTCGGTTGTACAGGGTCTGCCCATGTTATAAGACATGGAAGGCAAACTCGCCTGAGGACTTAGAGGAGGATAGTGAGTAGCATCTCCCTACCCTGAATGGGGTGCTGAGGCTAAAGACTGTTCCTCCACTCATTATTTGATACAGATCCGTAAACTCCCATCTGTTATTCCAAAGTTGGAAGTCTGACAATTAAGTTGTGTTTTGGCAAATTTGGAATGCAAACTCACTGGAAAACAAAATCTCTTCTGATCTGATACTCAAAGGCTTTTACCCTCTTGATTAATCCAAGTTGGGGGACTCTTTCTTTGTTTCACTACAGATAGATTCATGTGTTTGTGGTATGCTGCTCCTTATCTTGCTGGGGTATTCTTTACAGCATGTCCCCCATCTGTCTTTCTCAAATCTGAAAAGTATTTCAAAATTGGAAATACTCGGGGGCCCAAAGGTTTTAGATAAATGACTCTGGACCTATAAATACATATTTACTTCAGTTCATTTCAGCCACGTCCGACTCTTTGTGACCCCGTGAATCACAGCACGCCAGGCCTCCCTGTCCATCACCAACTTCCGGAGTTTACCCAAACTCATGTGCATCGAGTCGGTGATGCCATCCAGCCATCTCATCCTCGGTCATCCCCTTCTCCTCCTGTCCCCAATCCCTCCCAGCATCAGAGTCTTTACCAATGAGTCAGCTCTTCGCATGAGGTGGCCAAAGTATTGGAGTTTCAGCCTCAGCATCAGTCCTTCCAATGAACACCCAGGACTGGTTTACTTTAGGACTGATGGGTTAGATCTCCTTGCAGTCCAAGGGACTCTCAAGAATCTTCTCCAACACCACAGTTCAAAAGCATCAATTCTTCGGCACACAGCTTTCTTTATAGTCCAATTCTCACATCCATACATGACCACTGGAAAAACCATACCCTTGACTAGCTGGACCTTTGTTGGCAAAGTCATGCTCTGCTTTTCAATATGATGTCTATATTGGTCATAACTTTCCTTCTAAGGAGTAAGTGTCTTTTAATTTCATGGCTGCAGTCACCATCTGCAGTGCTTTTGGAGCCTCCCAAAATAAAGTCTGACACTGTTTCCACTGTTTCCCCATCTATTTCCCATGAAGTGATGGGACTGGATGCCATGATCTTAGTTTTCTGAATGTTGAGTTTTAAGCCAACTTTTTCACTCTCCTCTTTCACTTTCATCAAGAGGCTTTTTAGGTCCTCTTCACTTTCTGCCATAAGAGTGGTGTCATCTGCATATCTGAGGTTATTGATATTTCTCCCGGCAATCTTGATTCCAGCTTGTGCTTCTTCCAACTCTGTGTTTCTCATGATGTACTCTGCATATAAATTAAATAAGCAGAGTGACATATTCAGCCTTGACATACTCCTTTTCCTATTTGGAACCAGTCTGTTGTTCCATGTCCAGTTCTAACTGTTGCTTCCTGACCTGCATATAGGTTTCTTAAGAGGCAGGTCAGGTGGTCTGGTATCCCCATCTCTTTCAGAATTTTCCACAGTTTATTGTGATCCACACAGTCAAAAGCTTTGGCATAATCAATAAAGCAGAAATAAATGTTTTCTGGAGCTCTCTTGTTTTTCGATGATCCAGCGGATGTTGGCAATTTGATCTCTACTTCCTCTGCCTTTTCTAAAACCAGCTTGAACATCTGGATGTTCACGGTTCACGTATTGCTGAAGCCTGGCTTGGAGAATTTTGAACATTATCTTACTAGTGTGTGAGAAAAGTGCAATTGTGCAGTAGTTTGAGCATTCTTTGGCATTGCCTTTCTTTGGGATTGGAATGAAAACTGACCTTTTTCAGTCCTGTGGCCACTGCTGAGTTTTCCAAATGTGCTGGCATATTGAGTGCAGCACTTTCACAGCATCATCTTTCAGGATTTGAAACAGCTCAACTGGAATTCCATCACCGCCACTAGCTTTGTTCGTAGTGATGCTTTCTAAGGCTCACTTGACTTCGCATTCCAGGATGTCTGGCTCTAAGTGAGTGATCACACCATCGTAATTATCTGGGTCATGAAGATATTTTTTGTACAGTTCTTCTGTGTATTCTTGCCACCTCTTCTTAATATCTTCTGCTTCTGTTAGGTCCATACCACTTCTGTCCTTTATTGAGCCCATCTTTGCATGAAATGTTCCCTTGGTATCTCTAATTTTCTTGAAGAGATCTCTAGTCTTTCCCATTCTGTTGTTTTCTTCTATTTCTTTGCAGTGATCGCTAAGGAAGGCTTTCTTATCACTCCTTGCTATTCTTTGGAACTCTGCATTCAGATGCTTATATCTTTCCTCTTCTCCTTTGCTTTTTGCTTCTCTTCTTTTCACAGCTATTTTTCAGGCTTCCTCAGAGAGCCATTTTGCTTTTTTGCATTTCTTTTCCATGAAGATGATCTTGATCCCTGTCTCCTATACAGTGTCACGAACCTCTGTTCATAGTTCATCAGGCACTCTGCCTAGTCTCTTTAATCTATTTCTCACTTCCACTGTATAATCATGAGGGATTTGATTATCTGTATAATCATATTTACTTAGTGCCTTCCAAATGCAAGGCACTGTGCTAGGTGCTGGGACTGTGAAGAGGGGCAAGGGTGACGATGACATACACAATGATTTCAGCCCACTTACCCCATGCCAGACACCATGAAGAACCTAGGGGAAACTTTTGATTGACTGGTAATGCTCAAGATAACCTTTTATAGAGGCTTTTTAAAGTCATGCTTGCAGCCCTCCAGCAGCTCATAGCCCCAGGAGGAAAAACATCCCCTCTTTGTGACAGATGCTAGAATTCAGAGAGGGCCAATGTGTGTTCTTTGGTTGCTACTGCCGCTTGGGCCCAGACTTGTTCTATCTATTGCCACACATGGGTATATAATTAAGTGGTAAAAAACTGAGCTGAGCACCAAGGGCAGAAGAGGGTGCAATGACAGAAGAGAAAAGATGAGATAAGGAAGGGGTGGCCATTGGTTCAGTTCACCAAGAGCTCTAAAGGGATAACATTTTGTGGGTCATAATATCAGCCAGGCAAGAGATTGAAATGTACGAGTACGTTGCTTCCTGTGGGATTCTGATTCTGAGCCTTTAATGCCCTGGTAGAGGTGACTGTGACAGATAAGGGTCTATATGGCAGCCTAGCATGCAAGTTTAGGGAGGGGGCATTTAAGGTGTATATAAGTCCCTGGTGGCTCAGTTGGTAAAGAATCTGCCAGGAGACCTGGGTTCGATCCCTGGGTTGGGACGATCCCCTGGAGGAGGGCATGGCAACCCACTCCAGTATTCTTGCCTGGAGAATCCCTATAGATAAAGGAGCCTGGAAGGCTACAGTCCATGGGGTTGCAAAGAGTTGGACGTGACTGAGCATCTAACACACACACACACACACACACACACACACACACAGACGCACAGACACACAGACACACACACAGACACACACACACACTCTCTCTCTCTTTCTTAAGATGTAGCATCTCCTATTTCTCAGCAGCTCCTTCCAGAGACATGATTTGAGATGAAACCTTAGGGCTTAAGATTTTCTAGGGGGCAGAAGCCTTTAAACTTGAGGCCTAAGCAATGGCTGCCCAAACCCTCCTAAGTGAGCATGGCTTCGTCCATGAGTATATCAAATAATATCTTGCCAGGTTGCAGGGCTAGGGTCAAGTTCTGAAATGTGTGAGAGAGTCCAAGCCAATGTAGTACCCGCCCATTTCCAGTGTAACTTTCTTTTTAATTGCTTATATTGAATGCAAGACCTGATCCCTGCTGTTCAGGTGACCATCAATTACAGGTCCTCCCTGGCAGCAGGCCATGCTCCCTCCCCTCCCTTGCAGGTAATTGATGGGCTGGAGCGATTAAGGTGATCTGTTACATCGCAGCCATCATTCCCATAACAGAGAAGACATGAGCATACAAAGCAGCCTCCGGGCTTAATTGATAATTCTTATGAGCTGTCAAGGCAGGGGCAATTTATATATTTGGCACCCTCATTTTTCTTTCCTCCCCCAGGGTTAGGTGTTGCAGCTGGTAGGGCCATTAGCTCCTTGTCCCCACTGGTGAGTTCTGGTTTGTGGCCCAGTTTGTCAGAACTGAAGCCTCAAGCTTCTGTTGGGTAGTAGGTGGGTAGGAGGACAGGACAGGCAGGATGGGAGAGGATCTGGGAACAGCAGTACCCACTCGATGAGGCAGAGGCTTTGGGGTGACTTGACTGTAGGCTACAGGAATAAGCTGAACCAGGCTAGTGTCAGGATAGCCATAACAGAATAATGGCAGTAACAGTTGTCATTATTTGTTAGTGTTAGAACAAATAGTGTGACACCTAGCATTGCCTGAACACCTACGCTGTGCTAGGGGCTTTACCTTAATTGGGGTTTTCAAGGTGGCACTAATTTTAAAGCACCCACCTGCCAATATAGGAGACGTAAGAGATGTGGGTTCAATCCTTGGGATGGGAAGATCCCTTGGAGGAGAGTATGGCAACCCAATCCAGTATTCTTGCCTGGAGAATCCCATGGACAGAGGACCTTACATTCATTAGCTTATCTGGTGGTTGCAAGATATGAATGAATGGCAGGCATGCCATGAATCATCAGCTGTAATTTGTCCAGTGTTACAGAGCTATATTACTGTAGAGCCTAGATTCACCTCAAGTCTATTACTGTTCAGAGCAATATTATTTTCAGCACTTTTTTTGTTTTTTGGCTGCATCACACCACTTGTAGGATCTTAGTTCCCTGGCAAGGGATCGAATGTGACTGGGCCACTGCTGTGAAAGTTCGGAGTTCTAACCACTGGACTGCCAGGGAATTCCCTACTTTTAACTAGACTCTTCTGCCCATTTGGCAAAGGGTCATGCCATAGAGGTAGTGTGCTTGGAATTCCCTGGAAACATCAGGCTGTATGGGGTCTTTGTGTTGTACTGGAAAATTTTTTTTTCTTTTTATTCTAGTCTAGTTGGCTTACAATGTTCTGTTAATTTCTGCTGTACAGCAAAGTAATTCAGCTATACACATATAGAATGGACTTGTTTTCTTACTGTTGAATTTTAAGAGTTCTTTGTGTATTTTGGATAACAGTCCTTTATCAGATGCGTCTTTTGAAAATAGTTTCTGCTGGTCTGTGCCTTGTCCTCTTTATTCTTTTTATATTATCTTTCACAGAGCAGAAGTTTTCAATTTTTGTGGAACATTGGAAAATGTGGAAGTGTGGAGCCACTTAACTCAGCTTTCCTCACATGAAACCACATATCATTGGCTCCAGCCTATCCAAAGCAGGGGCTTCCCTGGTGGCTCAGATGGTAAAGAATCTGCCTGCAATGCAGGAGACTCAGGTTCAATCCCTGGGTTGGGAAGATCCCCTGGTGGAGGAAATGGCAACCCACTCTAATATTCTTGTCTGGAGAATCCCATTGGCAGAGGAGCCTGGTGGGCTACAGTCCATGGGGTCACAAAGAGTTAGACATGACTGAGCAACTAACATAATCCACGGCAGACAATGATGGTGCTTTGCTTGCTCTATAGTGTCTATTTGTGACCCCATGGACTCTAGCCCTCAGCATCCTCTGTCCATTGGATTCTCCAAGCAAGAATATTGCAGTGATTTGCCATTTCTTTCTCTGGGGGAACTTCCTGACTCAGGGATTGAACCCACATTTCCTGCATTGACAGGTGGCTTCTTTACCACTGAGCCACCGGGGATTCCAAAAGCAAGATTCCCAAAGCAGACAGAGGCTTGGCCCAAAACGCAAACAACCCCTTGTCAGATTGCACATATATCTCTTGAGTAACTTAGCAATTACGCATACAGGTTGGCTGAAGCACTGTAGAGGCCTTGTCACCAATCTTCAGAACAGGCAGTTGCCCAAAGTGAGTAAGCAATGGTCTAGTTTTGTGTGCCAGGAATGAGTAAGTCATTTTCCTGTCTAAATTTTAAACATTGTTAATATGCCTCATCATAAATTTTCTAGTTCCCCAAATTGCATTTAATAACTCCCTTAATGTGAACAGAAAGAGGTATTACTTTTACTAACAGAGAATTGGTTACATTTGTTTCCACGTTTCAGGATATTATTTTTCCTTCTTCCCTTCTGCTCTTTCTCCTTCTCCCCCTGCTCCTTCTCGCCTTTGCATCTCTCTCCTCTTCTCTTCCATTATGTGTCCACAGCAGCGTGCCTGGCCACTGCAGCCCCCTTAGTAGTTGCTGACCCTACTTGAGATTCTTTATGTAAATTACTCTGGGCGGCTACATTCCCGGAACTGGTGCAGTTCCCTGCCGTGGCAGTGGACAGCCCATGCTGTCTGAGTCTTTAAAGACGATAAAGGGCCGTCAGTGTATAAGGAAAATGTATTCTCAGAAAAGGGACTACCAGGTGCCCCAGCAGCATTCTGCTCCTCACAAAGCGAGGCTTTGATGGTGTGAAAGGAAAATGTGTGGCTTGTATGTTGCTTAAAATGAAGCCCTGTGTCTTGAGGTTTTTCTTTCTGTCCTCCACTCTTACTTCCATCCCCCAAGAGATCTGGACTTGTCAGTAAATGATGCTCTTAAAATCCTTTTAGCTGCCCATGTAGGCAGCACAGCTGGAAAATGTCAGGCAGTCTGTGTTAGTCCTGTCAGCGACCTGGTGTCACACAGCCTCACTGAATAAAGCCAGGGAGACAGGAGACTGAGGGGTTCTGGTGGCAGGAAACTGTTGAAGATTGTAGCGAGCCCTCCATACATTGCAACACTCTGAACAGAATCATACACACTTAGAATGAAAAGGCTCTTAGAAATCATGAATCCAATTGCCTCTCTGTAATAAACAGAAGTCAGAGGTGCAGAGAAGGAAGAGGTTTACTGAACTCACACCATGGCTGTCTGTGGCAGAGTAGGCCCTAAGCTCTGGTGGCCTCACTCCTAGAGGAGTATTGTTTCCTAACCTCCGAAACATGAATCATGTGCAGTTCTGAAAGGAACTGAATGTGACTCTCACCATGCTGCTGCTGCTGCTGCTGCTGCTGCTGCTGCTGCTGCTGCTGCTGCTGCTGCTGCTGCTGCTGCTGCGCCGCTTCAGTCGTGTCCGACTCTGTGCGACCTCATAGACAGCAGCCCACCAGGCAAGAACACTGGAGTGGGTTGCCATTTCCTTCTCCAATGCATGAAAGTGAAAAGGGAAAGTAAAGTTGCTCAGTCCTTTCCGACTCTTAGCGATCCCATGGACTGCAGCCCACCAGGCTCCTCGGTCCATGGGATTTTCCAGGCAAGAGTACTGGGGTGGGGTGCCATCGCCTTCTCTGAACTCTCACCATAGGCAGCCACAATTAAAGTGTGGTTCCCTGATTTTTTTTTTCCTACTTGTTTACTCTGTGTTCTCTTGAGGTCAAAGTGTGATCTAAGTAACCCAGGGATGAGGCTAGAAAGTGACTTTGCTGTCGAGGACTGTTCTAACATTCAAGTACACAGGATTTAAACAAACATAACTCTGCTTTTGAACTGTCATCTCTTAATAAAAGAGGGTGGGGAAAGTTTGAACACAAATTATTTGCTGGTATTTGCAATATTAATGGAATCGAAGAAAGCCATATTAATACAGGCAGTGGAAATGCAGACAGGGACCTGGCTCCACACGTATTGATTTGTCTCTGAGACCCTGCAGATAAGAGGGGAAATGGTATTTATCTGATATGGTCTTTCATTGTTGGGGGCTCTATTTTCCCCTGTATGCTTTAATTTGTGGCATCAAAGAAGACTGGGTACTTTTGGCTATTATATAGCAGGTTATTTATGTTGACTTAGAAAATCACAATCTTTTTATTTCCATCAGCCTTTAAAACATTTCTAGGATGAGTATTTTGGCTTGGTAGGCTCACTGAATCAAAATAAATAAATAAATAAAATAGAGCTGGCAGAGAATTTCAGATTGATCTCTTCAAGTGCTTCATTTTAGAGAAGAGGACTAGGACCAAGATAAGACTTGTTCGAGGGCACACAATAAGTTAGTGCTGAGCCAGGATTAGAACCCAGATCTTCTGACTTTTGGAACAGTATGCTTATTGAAGTAAAAAAGTGTTTTCATAACTTTTTGATAAAAGGTTATCATGTCATATTATTCTCAAAATATTCAAGGTTTCTGTGGCTATATTGCATACTTCATTTCTGGAACATTCTTCAGTTCCAGATGTGGGCTCTAATTTGGAGTCTATTACTGACTTATTGTGTGACCTTGAGCAATTCACTTAAACTTTCTGTGTCCCAGTTCCCTCAACTGAACAACTAATACCTACCTCACCTCCCTTACCAGATTCCCAGGAGTTTCAAAGAAGATGGTGGATAAGAAAGTCTGGCAATCTCATCTACATGTCATTTTATACAGTGTTATTAATGCCTTTGAAATACCTTTAAAGAAGTTTTGCTTTTAGCCATGGCTACTATGACTTTCAGCCATTATGACTTTTGTGGGTTGTAGGCACTTTTGACTTCATGAATTCTTTTCCTCCATAAGAAAATATTAAACATTGTTTTTTATGATTTCCAGAGAAGGCACTGGTGACCCACTCCAGTACTCTTGCCTGGAAAATCCCATGGATGGAAGAACCTTGTAGGCTGCAGTCCATGGGGTCGCTAAGAGTCAGACACGGCTGAGCGACTTCACTTTCACTTTTCACTTGCATGCCTTGGAGAAGGAAATGGCAAACCAACTCCAGTGTTCTTGCCTGGAGAATCCTAGGGACGGGAGCCTGGTGGGCTGCTGTCTATGGGGTTGCACAGAGTCAGACACGACTGACGCGACTTAGCAGCAGCAGCAGTTTATGATTTCATTGCTCTAAAGATGGATATGTTAAGATTACATGTTAAAATATTTTATCCAACCTAAAAGTTCATTTTTTTCTTTTGATTTTAAGAGAAATGAAAACATTTTTGTGGGCCCATAAAGTATTGTGGACCTTAGCCCAGCGTCTGTTGTTCCTAATAAAGTCAAGTCATTATTGCTAGTTCGGACCAACCCTTCAACTGAAAACAAACAGCAACAAAGCTGTTCAAAATATAGACAATACCCACTTTAAACTCTGGAGATCACACCAAGCCAGGAAGAATTAGTGGCCCAAGACCAAGGGAAGAGAGAAGCCCAAAGAGGGGAATCTAACATTTGGTGCTATATCTTTCTTCAACATATTTATTGATTCCAAAAGTGTAACTGAGAGGCCAAGAAACTGAGCAGAAACTACAGCTCCAGAGGCTGGGGGAGCCACAGTTGAATGTCAGGGCACATCAAAGAAGAGGGTTTCTGGTTAAGTCTCCAGTTTGGACCCTGAAGAACAATATCCTAGGCATAAGGGCAAACCAGAAATAGGCTAGTCCTTATAGGGACTCAAGGTTAGCATGTAGTCACTCCAACGTCTGACCAGATTAAAAGTGAACTGTCATAGTTAGTGCCCTTAGACTGTTTGTGTCTGCCAAAAACAAGTGTTAATTGTCTCTAAAGGAAGATAAAATTATCTAAAATCTCAAATTAGTTTTTACAGTTTTTTGCCCATGATGTTTTGGACATTTAGTCAAAAGTAATCAGGCATAGAATGAGATAAGACCATGTGACCAAAACCTAAAGTAAAGCACATATATTTAATAATAGAAACAGACCCACAAGGCCCCCCTGATAATGGCTTTATAAGATACAGACTTTAACCATAATTCCTGTGTTTAAAGAATTGGTCTAGGTTAGAGATGAATTACAGAAATCTATCTGGATATCTAGTGACACATTTGTCAGTTTGGAAAATTTGCCATTTGCCCATCCCCTGTATACTTGGAATGGACGGAGAAGCCTGGTAGGCTACAGTCCACGGGGTTGCAAATAGTCGGACACGACTGAGCGACTTCACCTTGTGTACTTGGAAAGCTACCTGTAAGAGCTGATATGAAATGTTGCGATCCATGTGAAGGTTAGTTTTCCACAGAAGCTTGTGACTTTCTTGAACATTTAGGGTTTCATGTTCCTTTTCAGATATAAAAATTAGTGCTATGATATATG
Organism: Ovis canadensis; assembly: GCF_042477335.2. Lineage (NCBI taxonomy): Eukaryota > Metazoa > Chordata > Mammalia > Artiodactyla > Bovidae > Ovis > Ovis canadensis. The sequence goes on along the minus strand of NC_091727.1, from coordinate 114,599,872 downwards.
AGCCCTCTTCTCTACGTTTTAGAATTTATGATCATTTGGCAAACACTAGGCTTTGATTCTCTTTGCATGCACAAAGAAACAGTAAAAACAAAATTGTAGGAGGCATGCCAAGTCTACTTAAGCAATTAAACTTTTTAGAAAACAGTTCTCAAATTGCCTTTTATTACACCTGCCTTCCTACAAATAATATTCTAATTACAAATGAGTCATATCTCTTAATTAAAGCTTGTCCAAGGGAGTCTTTTCTAAAACAGTTTATTAGCGATTAGTTTACGTTAGTGCATAATACTTGAGAGTATTCTTTTTCTTTGATTTTTCTCCAAAAGGTAAACTTTGCACAAATTTCATTTAACCCTATTCCTAAATAATCTAATTTGGCAAAGCTTTATTCTTACAAAAGGCATCTCTGAATACCCCTTTTCTTGGATTGTCCCAACTGATGTTTTAACAAAATAGAGAAGATAAAAATGATGTTTTAGTGGAATCTAAGAAAAAGTAAATATTTTGAGACATGGCCTTAATTATTCTTCTAAGGAAGGCTGCTCCTCACTGAAGGAATGTAATTTTTGTTTTTTTATCTAGGCATGACCCAGAGTGTTAGAAAGGAATTAGGCAGAGAGATAAGAATTTAGAATTATCATGTCAGAGGTAGTTTTAACGGATTGGAATGAAACCATTTCACATTTGACAAAGGACCAAAATGATACCCTGTGGTCAGCAGCAACACAGGTTTTCCTTTTTCCTCCCTTTCTTCCCCCTCCCTGACATCCTTCCTTGTTCTAGCTGTTGAGCTCTCCCCTAGCAAGCTGTTCTTGGTTTGAATGATCCTGCTGCTTTCTGAATTATGCCCTTATGCTGTGTTGTGACCTCCAATGGGTATAAATTTAGCCCAAAGACTTATTTTTCTGGCTATTTTAGTTCCCTCCCTGAAGCCTCACTCATTTTCCTATAGAACATAACATGGACTACTGTTCCGGTTCCAGAGGAGGTCGTGCCATTTATTCAGAAGGATTGGTATTTTCTGAGCTGTGATCTTTTATACATTATATGTAATCACATTTCTGAAAGTACAGTCAGACCCATTGTTAACTGGATACAATAGAATTCAGCTCATTGCCCTGTCTTCTGACACAAATGACCAAGACATGAATAGCCTTTGACTGAGTACCATCTACATGAGGACTTCACATTAAGAGCTAAAGGGAGATACGGAAGAAAGCACAGTGAGAGGTTCTGTCTTTACAGGAGTTTATGACCAAATAGAGAATGGATCTATGTACGGGAATGGTGAAAGGCCTTTGCTCTGCTTTCTATTGAATATTTGGATCTCATCTCTTCAGCCCCCACTGTGCTTAACATCCCTTTATTGAGGGCCTGCTGTATTTTTGCCCCTCAATAAAAGGATGTTAAATGCATTAAAGAAACAAATTAGTGTGGGGAGTAATTCAGCATTAAGCCCTATATACCACAGGACAGAGCTTATCCAAGGACAGCTAATGCATTGCTCACAAAGAGATGGTGAAATTTGATGGTTCACTGACCATCAACATAGCAGTAGCTCTTACCCTTTGATGAGGTCATCTGCTCTTTGAGAATATGAAACCTGTGACCACTCAGACCAGAAAAATACATGAATGCACATGTAGACTCACTTTGGAGTGCAACTTACTCTTCCTGTGGATTCCCCAAATGTCCATTGTCCTCTGGTTAGGAACCCTTGCTCTACCAGGTAGTTGTTATGACTCAGGCACTGTGGGCAGTCTACCCTGGGTGCTGTGAGAGGCCACAAGAAAAGTATTTATCCGGAGTTGGTGATTTAGAGCAGGTTTCTTGGAGAGGTGAATATTGACACAGAAACCTAAAGGATTAGAAGAATAATCATACTACTAATAAGTCCAAGACATCTTTCATAGAGACCTTTCTTGACTCCACTGTTGAAAATAATATCCTATTTTCTATATGACTCTTTCTCCATTTTTTATAGCACTGGCACAATCTGTCATTGTGTTATTTGTTTTATTCACATATTTATTACCAACCCCCCACCTAGATATGAGCCATGAAGGTAATTGAGTTTTGTTTGTTGTATTCACTGCTGTGTCCTCAGTATCTGAAACAATGCTGATGAACATTCTCAATTATTTGCTAAATGGACAAGGGGTTCTTAAGCAGATGAAAGAGCTTGAACTCAAGCAGAGAGGCATGATGGAGTACAGGGACCCTATGAACAACTCAGCGTACCTAGAGGATAATATGTAAAAATGAGAGTGAAGGCAGATGAGTCTGAAGAGGAAGCTGGGGGACAGGTTATGGAGGACCTTGTTAAGGCATTTGAACTCTTGAGAATTCGATGGTGGAGGGCAAATTCATATAGTCATTCATGAGGATAAGAGCCTAACTTCTAAAAGAACTGAAAGTGGGAACAAAGCAGGATAAAGGAAGTCCAATACAGTCTTAAGGTAGCATATTCTGTCATAAGAACCCTACAGCTGCTTCTTGCCCTTGACTCTGGTTTGGATCTCTATGGGCTGGCATTTTGCACTTAAACTCCATTAATAAAATGATGATGATGATGCTAAAGGTAATCCTTGAGTCAGGCATTGTGCCAAGCTGTGCACATAGATTTTTATCATTCCATCCTCACAACTACATTATGAAGGAGGCACTATTATATCGTAATCCCATGATGTAGATAAGGACATCGAAAGGTGAAGCAGTGTCTTCAATGTCACACGTCACCAAGTCAAAGAGTAAGAACTTGAAACTAGGCCATCTGAATCCAGAGTCCAGTTCTTACTGGATACCTCTTCTCCTTCCCTGCTAGTAGACTTCTGACTTCCCTGCTAGTAGTCTGCCCTCAGGCTCTGCCTCTGGTCTTGCACAGACTCAGAGCCACACCACTGGGCTGCTTATCCTTTATTTCCATCCTCAATACCTAAGCACTGACCCAGAGGCCTTTCTAGCCAACTCTTGTTCTCAGTTCAGTTCAGTCGCTTAGTCATGTCCGACTCTTTGTGACCCCATGGATTGCAGTACACCAGGCCTCCCTGTCCATCACCAACTCCTGGAGTTTACTCAGACTCATGTCCATTGAGTTGGTGATGCCATCCAACCATCTCATCCTCTGTCGTCCCCTTCTCCTCCCACCTTCAATATTTCCCAGCATCAGGGTCTTTTCAAATGAATCAGATCTTCACATCAGGTGGCCAAAATATTGGAATTTCAGCTGCAGCATCAGTCCTTCCAATGAATATTCAGTACTGATTTTCTTTAGGATGGACTGGTTGGATCTCCTTGCAGTCCAGGGGACTCTCAAGAGTCTTCTCCAACACCACAGTTCAAAAGCATCAATTTTTCGGTGCTCAGATTTCTTTGTAGTCCAACTCTCACATCCATACATGACTACTGGAAAAACTCTCGTTCTGGTCTGTGATAAATCAACATCACACAAAGAATTTAATCCAATCCTTAATGGCATTCAACAGTGGATCCTCTGGAGGTAGTTTGAGTGGATTAGAAATTATCTGGGCCAAATCTCGCTTTCAAATCAGTATTGATGTTGTCACTTTAAGTGACTTGTTGACAGAAACAGTATGTTTGATTAGCTTGGTCTGAGACTTTTCTGTTAAAGTGGATACCAGCCTGTGGCAGGGAAAATACTAAATAGGAAATGGAGACTCTCTGGAAATGTTTTATGAATCAGCTTGTATTGCAATGAATGTGTAAGGAAGTAGTTATGATAACTATGAACACTTCTGGGTTGCTTACTATTTGCTATGTGTTTCAGAGCATTTTTTTTTAATGTTTTAACTTGTTTAATCCTTATAAGTTTATGAGGTAGGTACTATTATCTTCATATTACAGATGAGGAAACTTAAGTAAAAAGAAATAGTTGCTCAAACTGAAAAGCTAATAAGTTACCCTTTCATAGCCAGAATATGAATTCAGGCAAGCCTGGCTCCAAAGCCTTTTCTCTTAACTAGGTGGGCTTTCTTTGCAGATGGTTTTAGGGTTGCCCTGGTGCCTCAGACAGGAAAGAATCTGCCTGCAATATGGGAGACCCAGGTTCAATCCCTGGGTTGGGAAGATCCCCTGGAGAAGGGGAATGGCTACCCACTCCAGTATTCTTGCCTGGAGAATTCCATGTACAGGAGACTGGTGGGCTACATGGGATTGCAAAGAGTTCAACATGGCTGAACAACTAACACTTGATTCTGAAAGCTCAGCCTCTCTGCACCAATGCTGAATTGAATCTCAGAGACAGTGTTTTGGGTGAAGTAGAAAAGAATAGTCTTTGCCAGGCAAAGGGGGATGCAACACAATCCTGCCTTGCAAAACTGTGTCTCCTCAACCCTGGAGGATTTGATGAGCTTTATAAGGGTAGGGTTGCTGACAAGATTAGGGTGTGTGTGTAGGTTGTGTGTTGATTGGTCTCCTAATCTTGGTGGGTTCAAGGTCAGGAGGGGTGGCTGTGAGGAGATACCCCTCATCCGAGGTGGAAAATTCTGAAAGAGATGGGAATACCAGACCACCTGATCTGCCTCTTGAGAAACCTGTATGCAGGTCAGGAAGCAACAGTTAGAACTGGACATGGAACAACAGACTGGTTCCAAATAGGAAAAGGAGTACGTCAAGGCTGTATATTGTCACCCTGCTTATTTAACTTATATGAAGAGTACATCATGAGAAACGCGGGGCTGGAAGAAGCACAAGCTGGAATCAAGATTGCCAGGAGAAATATCAATAATCTCAGATATGCAGATGATACCACACTTATGGCAGAAAGTGAAGAAGAACTAAAAAGCCTCTTGATGAAAGTGAAAGAGGAGAGTGAAAAAGTTGGCTTAAAACTCAACATTCAGAAAACGAAGATCATGGCATCCGGTCCCATCACTTCATGGGAAATAGATGGGGAAACAGTGGAAACAGTGTCAGACTTTATTTTGGGGGGCTCCAAATTCACTGCAGATGGTGACTGCAGCCATGAAATTAAAAGACGCTTACTCCTTGGAAGAAAACTTATGACCAACCTAGATAGCATATTCAAAAGCAGAGACATTACTTTGCCGACTAAGGTCCATCTAGTCAAGGCTATGGTTTTTCCAGTGGTCATGTATGGATGTGAGAGTTGGATTGTGAAGAAAGCTGAGCACCGAAGAATTGATGCTTTTGAACTGTGATGTTGGAGAAGACTCTTGAGAGTCCCTTGGACTGCAAGGAGATCCAACCAGTCCATTCTGAAGGAGATCAGCCCTGGGATTTCTTTGGAAGGAATGATGCTAAAGCTGAAACTCCAGTACTTTGGACACCTCATGTGAAGAGTTGACTCATTGGAAAAGACTCTGATGCTGGGAGGGATTGGGGGCAGGAGGAGAAGGGGATGACAGAGGATGAGATGGCTGGATGGCATCACTGACTCGATGGATGTGAGTCTGAGTGAACTCCGGGAGTTGGTGCTGGACAGGGAGGCCTGGCGTGCTGCGAATCATGGGGTCGCAAAGAGTCGGACACGACTGAGCGACTGAACTGAACTAAACTGAATCTTAGTGAGCCTCTCTTGTACCTTAATCTTGCCTCAGGTTGTTTCTTGGCTGCTCCTCCCTCTTGTTTACAAGAAAGAAAAAACTTTTAATTTTGTATTGGGGTATAGAAGGACTTCCCAGGTGGCTCAGATGGTAAAGTGTCTGCCTACAATGTGAGAGATCTGGGTTCAATCCCTGGGTTGAGAAGATCTCCTGGAGAAAGAAATGGCAACCCACTCCAGTATTCTTGCTTGGAAAATTCCATGGACTGAGCAGCCTGTTAGGCTCCTCCTCAGTCCATGGAGTCACAAAGATCAGGACATGACTGAGCGACTTTAATTTCACTTTCACTTTTGTAGACGATTAACAATGTTATTATAGTTTCTGGTGAACAGTTAAGGGACTCAGCCATACATATACATGTATCCATTCTCCCCCAAAGTCCCCTCCCATCCAGGCTTGGGGCTGCCTCTCTCTTGATTAGCAACTGTTCAGATTCACCCTTTGGAACTCAGAGAAGATCATGCCAGCTAAAGTCTTACCTACAAGAAAAGGGGGGTGAAGTGGGCAGGAGACAAAAGGGCTTCCATGTCTAGAGCCCACAGCCCACCCTTTCAGTTTCATCAGATTGTTCAATGCACTTAAATGATAAAATGAACTGAGTGCCAGTGATGTGAATAGCATACCACTCCTACCTGAATTGGAATGCCTTTACATAATGCAGGAGATGATGGAGGCTTAACCTAGAGTCCTAGAAACTGGTTTGGAATTGAGTGCAAATACAAATGACATTTTGGAAGTAGAATTAGAATTCAGTGGCTCTTTGGATTGCATGTGGGTGGGATCATGTTTGGAGATCATGAGGGAGGGAGGTGTCAAATATGATGTGGGAAATTGTTAGCACCTGTGACTAGGAAAATGTCGTGTAGATGCTTAGGGGCTATTTGGAAGTCGAGTCTGAAGCTCAGAAGAAGGGTCACAAGGAGAAGTATGTGAGAGCATGAGCTCACTTTTGGGGTGAGTTGTAGAAGGAGAAAATAGAAGAGGGAATGACAGAACTCTGGGAAAGCACTACATTAAAAGAAGGGGCTCAGTGAGAGGAGGCAGCGAAGGAGACTAAAATGGAGTGGACAAGGACTTAAGGGGAGAACTGAAAGAAGGCAGGATTGTCTAAGCCTTGAGAGGAGTAAATGATGACAGCTGCTAGATGCTCTACAGTAGTCATTGGGATGGGTATTGAGAGCAGGCCTTTTAGTTATGAAAACCCTGTTGACTTATGAGCACAGTGGTCATGGGGAGGGCAGAAGGCAAACTGAAGGAGTAAAAGAGTGAGCAGATGATGAACAGGAGGCAGGGCCCTGAGACTAACTACTCGGTCAGGGAGTTGGCGGATGGCAATGAAAGGAAATAAATGCTACCTTGCAGGGCAAGTCGGTTTGTTTATTTCAGGGATAGGAGAACTTGAACAAGCCCATGTCTGTTAAGAGGGTGTTAAGTCCCAGGAAGATGAAAGAAAAAAATGTGGTGGTAGTGGGGAGAACCAGTATTATGGAGTTGATGAGAAATCAGAAGCACAAAGCAAGATTTCGCTTCATAGCTGAGGAGAGCCACATGGACCTTGGAGAGAGAACAATTATCAATGTAAAGTTGGGAATTTCATGTACATTAAATATATTTTTCTCAGTGAGGCAGGATGCAAAAATCATTAGCTAAGAGCAAGGAAACCTGGAATACCTCTGGTAATTTGAGAATGGGTTGAGGGAGCAAATTTGAGAAGACAAAGTGGAAAATGCTGAATCTGAAATAGCAGTATTTTAGTAAATGATAGCCTTCAGAATGTTATTTCAGAAGACAATGAGAAAAATGTTTCTAAGGCAGATACATTGGGAAATTAATCACAGTTGACTTTTCACATTATATATGAGAATATCAAAACTGTTTCAATTTCCAGAACAGAGAAATGGCCTACCTCCATTTATCTTGCATCCTGCAACTTATTTATCCATAGTCAGTTCTTCACGTAGCTGTGGAGATACTTATTGTTGGGGCTTGACTTCTGCCTGCTGTGCTTTGTGGTCTGGAAGCTGGCATGGGAAAAAAAGAGAGTTGTGTGTGTCCAAACTTGGGCTTTGGCAAGGCAAACACAGCAGAAGGCAAAGGAAGTAAAATCATTGAAGATCTGGTGGGAATGCCTGGTGAGGGGGTGCTCAGTGCTGGGGAAGGAGAACAGCGAAATAACTGGCAAGGTTGGAGAAGGTGATGGCCTTTTCTTCCTGATATCAAAGGCTATTTCTAGTGGGAAAGAGGGAAGAGGAGAGGGAAGAACAGGAGGTGATGCAGAGGTTTCTTTTTTGTTTGTTTGTTTGTTTAAACAAATAAGGTGTGATGCAGAGAAGGCAATGGCAACCCACTCCAGTACTCTTGCCTGGAAAATCCCATGGACGGAGGAGCCTGGTAGGCTGCAGTCCATGGGGTTGCTAGAGTTGGACACGACTGAGCGACTTCACTTTCATGAATTGGAGAAGGCAATGGCAACCCACTCCAGTGTTCTTGCCTGGAGAATCCCAGGGGCAGCGGAGCCTGGTGGGCTGCCGTCTGTGGGGTCGCACAGAGTCAGACATGACTGAAGCGACTTAGCAGCAGCAGCAGCAAGGTGTGATAAACTATCAAATGGTGCTGAGAGACTGAGTGGGATGTAGCTGGAGAAGAGGCTGATGCATTCAGCAATTAGGAGATCAATAGTTACCTTTGAGTGAACAGTTTAAGTATAGTGGTTAGAGTTAATAAGGGAGTGTGTGGCAAAGAGGTATACAAAATGAAATGTACTCATTGATTTTTGTCAGTAAAAGAAATGAGAAATGGGGAATTACTTGAAGAATGCAGTGTTCACATAAGGCTTTTTTGAAAAAATCATTATTTTGTTTTTAACTGTGAAGATAAGGTGAATCTGGGGCTTGAGGAGAGTGGAATATAAGCTGGGAGGGTTGGGGCAGGCAGCAAGTAAGAAAGAAAGCAACTGGAAGCATTGAGAGCCCAGCTGAAGAAAGGAAACATCGATTTGTCTTCGTTTGTCTCACGGTGTCTTTTTGAGTTGTGTTCCCTGGGAGCTGGAGGGTTAGGGGATCTGGCCGGCAAGGGAGGGGAAAAGAAAGCAGGAGGGCCCTCACAGACTGGGAAGATGGCGAGTAACTGAGAGTGGGGCTCCAGATAAGGTTCAAGACAGATTTGGTGGGACACAGGGTGGAGGGAGCAAAGTAAGTTGTGCCCAGAAGTGTGGGAGAGGATGGGTCTTAGAGTTCCAGGTGAGGTTGAGTTACAAATTTTTGTCAAAAGAGAGTGTGGTTCAAAAAGAGTGGAAGTGAACATCTTCAGAGAAGAGTGAATTAAAGATTTGCTAGGCCAGGGTGTGATATAGATTAGTCATCTAGAAATTGATGTCACCCTGTAGTGAGTTTGGGATGGACATGTATAAACTGCTAAATTAAAAACGGATAACCAACAAGGACCTACTGTCTAGCACAGGGAACTCTGCTCAATATTATGTGGCAGCCTGGATGGGAGGGGAGTTTGGGGGAGAATGGATACATGTATATGTATGGCTGAGTCCCTTCTCTGTTCACCTGAAACTATCACAGCATCACAGCATTGTTAATTGGCTATACTCCAATAGAAAATAAACCGTTTTAAAAATAATTTAAAAAATTAACATCACCCTGAACAGGAGTCTGTGTGGAAGAAAATATTATTAGAAAACTGTGTGGAGGAGGAGTGATGCTACTGTGAGGACAGAAAGACGCAGATGTGCTTGGCTTACAGGGTGAGCTTCAAAGGTGTGACAGTCAAAGGGAGGTGATAGAAGAACAGAAGACAGACAGCTGGGGTGAATGAGGAGTTGATAGAACTACTCTTTTGGCCCTGAGAGGGAGAGGAAGAGCCTCTTGACGAGTAGGCAAATCCCAGGGCAGAGGGGATTTGGTAAAAATCCAAATCTGGGGGAAAGGTTCAGTTTAGTTCAGTTGCTCAGTCATGTCTGACTCTTTGCGACCCCATGAATTGCACCACACCAGGCCTCCCTGTCCAGCACCAACTCCCGGAGTTCACTCAGACTCACGTCCATCGAGTCAGTGATGCCATCCAGCCATCTCATCCTCTGTCGTCCCCTTCTCCTCTTGACCCTAATTCCTCCCAGCATCAGAGTCTTTTCCAACGAGTCAACCCTTTGCAAGAGGTGGCCAAAGTACTGGAGTTTCAGCTTTAGCATCATTCCTTCCAAAGAAATCCCAGGGCTGATCTCCTTCAGAATGGACTGGTTGGATCTCCTTGCAGTCCAAGGGACTCTCAAGAGTCTTCTCCAACATCACAGTTCAAAAGCATCAATTCTTCGGCGCTCAGCTTTCTTCACAATCCAACTTGCACATCCACATCCATACATGGCCATGGGAAAAACCATAGCCTTGACTAGACAGACCTTTGCTGGCAAAGTAATGTCTCTGCTTTTCAATATGCTATCTAGGTTGGTCATAACTTTCCTTCCAAGGAGTAAGCGTCTTTTAATTTCATGGCTGCAGTCACCATCTGCAGTGAATTTGGAGCCCCCCAAAATAAAGTCTGACACTGTTTCCACTGTTTCCCATCTATTTCCCATAAAGTGATGGGACCGGATACCGTGATCTTCGTTTTCTGAATGTTGAGCTGTAAGCCAACTTTTTCACTCTCCTCTTTTGCTTTCATTAAGAGGCTTTTTAGTTCTTCTTCACTTTCTGCCATAAGTGTGGTGTCGTCTGCATATCTGAGGTTATTGATATTTCTCCTGGCAATCTTGATTCCAGCTTGTGCTTCTTCCAGTCCAGCGTTTCTCATGATGTACTCTTCATGTAAGTTAAATAAGCAGGGTGACAGTATACAGCCTTGACGTACTCCTTTTCCTATTTGGAACCAGTCTGTTGTTCCATGTCCAGTTCTAACTGTTGCCTCCTGACCTGCATATAAGTTTCTCAAGAGGTGGGCCAGGTGGTCTGGTATTCCCATCTCTTTCAGAATTTTCCACAGTTTATTGTGATCCACACAGTCAAAAGCAGAAATAGATGCTTTTCTGGAACTCTCTTGCTTTTTTGATGATCCAGCGGATGTTGGCAATTTGCCTCTGCCTTTTCTAAAACCAGCTTGAACATCTGGAAGTTCACAGTTCATGTATTGCTGAAGCCTGGCTTAGAGAATTTTGAGCATTACCTTACTAATGTGTGAGATGAGTGCAATTGTGTGGTAGTTTGAGTATTCTTTGGCATTGCCTTTCTTTCAGATTGGAATGAAAGCTGACCTTTTCCAGTCCTGTGGCCATTGCTGAGTTTTCCAAATGTGCTGGCGTATTGAGTGCAGCACTTTCACAGCATCATCTTTCAGGATTTGAAATAGTTCAACTGGAATTTCATCACCTCCACTAGCTTTGTTCATAGTGATGCTTTCTAAGGCCCACTTGACTTCACAGTCCAGGATGTCTGGCTCTAGATGAGTGATCACACCATCGTGATTATCTTGGTCGTGAAGATCCTTTTTGTACAGTTCTTCTGTGTATTCTTGCCACCTCTTCTTGATATCTTCTGCTTCTGTTAGGTCCCTACCATTTCTGTCCTTTATCAAGCCCATGTTTGCATGAAATATTCCCTTGGTATCTCTAATTTTCTTGAAGAGATCTCTAGTCTTTCCCATTCTGTTGTTTTCCTCTATTTCTTTGCATTGATCGCTGAGGAAGGCTTTCTTTTCTCTTCTTGCTATTCTCTGGAACTCTGCATTCAGATGCTTATATCTTTCCTTTTCTCCTTTGCTTTTTGCTTCTCTTCTTTTCACAGCTGTTTATAAGGCCTCCCCAGACAGCCATTTTGCTTTTTTGCATTTCTTTTCCATGGGGATGGTCTTCATCCCTGTCTCTTGGACAGTGTCACAAACCTCATTCCATAGTTCATCAGGCAGTCTATCTATCAGATCTAGTCCCTTAAATCTATTTGTCACTTCCACTGTATAATCATAAGGGATTTGATTTAGGTCAAACCTGAATGATCTAGCATTTTCCCCTACTTTCTTCAATTTAAGTCTGAATTTGGCAAGGAGGAGTTCATGATCTGAGCCACAGTCACCTCCTGGTCTTGTTGACTGTATAGAGCTTCTCCATCTTTGGCTGCAAAGAATAGAATCAATCTGATTTTGGTGTTGACCATCTGGTGATGTCCATGTGTAGAGTCTTCTCGTGTTGTTGGAAGAGGGTGTTTGCTATGACCAGTGCATTTTCTTGGCAAAACTCTATTAGTCTTTGCCCTGCTTCATTCTGCATTCCAAGGCCAAATTTGCCTGTTACTCTAGGTGTTTCTTGACTTTGTACTTTTGCATTCCAGTCCCCTATAATGAAAAGGACATCTTTTTGTGAGTGTTAGTTCTAAAAGGTCTTGTAGGTCTTCATAAACCGTTCAACTTCAGCTTCTTCAGCATTACTGGTTGGGGCATAGGCTTGGATCACCGTGATACTGAATGGTTTGCCTTGGAAACGAACAGAGATCATTCTGTCATTTTTGAGATTGCATCCAAGTACTTCATTTTGGAATCTTCTGTTGACCATGATGGCTACTCCATTTCTTCTGAGGGATTCCTGCCTGCAGTAGTAGATATAAAGGTCATCTGAGTTAAATTCACCCATTCCAGTCCATTTTAGTTCGCTGATTCCTAGAATGTCGACATTCACTCTTGCCATCTCCTGTTTGACCACTTCCAATTTGCCTTGATTCATGAACCCGACATTCCAGGTTCCTATGCAATATTGCTCTTTATAGCATCAGATCTTGCTTCTATCACCAGTCACATCCACAGCGGGGTATTGTTTTTGCTTTGGCTCCATCCCTTCTTTCTTTCTGGAGTTATTTCTCCACTGATCTCCAGTAGCATATTGGGCACCTACTGACCTGGGGAGTTCCTCTTTCAGTATCCTATCATTTTGCCTTTTCATAGTGTTCATGGGGTTCTCCAGGCAAGAATACTGAAGTGGTTTGCCATTCCCTTCTCCAGTGGACCACATTCTGTCATTCCTCTCCACCATGATCCACCCATCTTGGGTTGTGCTACAGGCATGGCTTAGTTTCATTGAGTTAGACAAGGCTGTGGTCTTAGTGTGATTAGATTGACTAGTTTTCTGTGATTATGGTTTCAGTGTGTCTGCCCTCTGATGCCCTCTTGCAACACCTATCGTCTTACTTGGGTTTCTCTTACCTTGGATGTGGGGTATCTCTTCACGGCTGCTCCAGCAAAGCGCAGACACTGCTCCTTACCTTGGACGAGGGGTATTTCCTCAGTGCTGCCCCTCCCGACCTTGAATGTGGAATAGCTCCTTTAGGCCTTCTGACTCTCACACAGCCACCGCTCCTTGGACGTGGGGTTGCTCCTCCCGGCCACCACCCCTGACCTTGGACGTGGGGTAGCTCCTCTCGGCCGTTTCTGCGCCATAGCATCCTGGCACTCTTGGCCTCTGCCCCTGACCTCGGACATTTGGTAACTCCTCTTGTCTGCTGCCCCTCGAGCATGGGGTCCTCCTGGCTTCTGCCCCTGATCTTGGACGTGGGGTAGCTCCTCTTGGCCACACTTAGTGTGCCGTCTCAGCCACCCAGGCTAAGGTAGAAGGGGAAAGGTAGAAGGTAGAATAAATGCTCTTGACAGGAGAACAGGCCTCCAGAGGGCAGAGTGCAATGGCCCCAGTGGACCACAGAAAGCACAAGACTGTGGCTTCATAGCGGACAGATAAATTCTGTGAGTGAGTGTGATGGTGACTAAAGGGGATGAAGGACACAGGGTCCTCAGGCTTCACACTGGGACCTAGTTGAGGGGGAGGCAGTCCCTGCCCCAGAAGGATGGAAACTGATGTCCTTGACTAGAGCTCACTAGACTTCCTGTGAGACCTTGGTGAGGCTCAGGGCTGCACTGGAGAGGTTCAGAGCTTCACTCACACTGCTGTGTGGGCTCCTGACTGATATCGACAGCATAGCTTTTGTGAGTGGTGGCATCCCACACCCAAGGCCTTCTTTCAAGGAGAAGGACAATGTGTCCTCCCCATCCTATTTCTGATGATTAATAGATTCCCTACTCCTCTGGTTTGGCAGTGCCTTCCAATCCCTTTGTGTAAACACAAATAAAAATGTGTTTTAAAAGAAGTACTGTGGAGTTACAGGGGTGAAGAGAAGGGGCCAACCTCACTTTGGAAGGTTTCCTTCAGAGCTAGATTTGAAAAACTGGGACATGGGGGGGCGTTGTTTTATGGTCCATGGTATTTCCTCACCTTTCCTCTAGGTGGCCCTAGTGCTGCTGCCTCTTGGCAAAGTGCTTATGGCCCTGGAAACATTTTCTCTTTCACCAGGGTTGCACCAAATCCTGGTCAAGCTCTGCTCTAAACTTTTTCCTTCCTTGATTCTGACATCTGATTCTGTGCCTTCAAGGCCCTGCTCTCTTCTTCCCAGGCTGTTCCCCTGGTAGCTATTAAGTGAATCAGTGCTAAGGTAGTTAAGTCTAATCAGAAGTTAATGTCTTCAGGCTCCCAGGGGTTTTTCCATTTCACTTGAGTGCCTTACCCCAAAGAAAAACCCAAACCGTCATGATGGGAATTGAAAGCTCTAGAGCAGGGGGACAGAGAAGGCAATGGCACCCCGCTCCAGTACTCTTGCCTGGAAAATACCATGGTTGGAGGAACCTGATGGGCTGCAGTCCATGGGGTCGCTAAGAGTCGGACACGACTGAGCGACCTCACTTTCACTTTTTACTTTCACGCATTGGAGAAGGAAATGGTAACCCACTCCAGTGTTCTTATCTGGAGAATCCCAGGGACAGGGGAGCCTGGTGGCCTGCTGTCTATGGGGTCACGCAGAGTTGGACATGACTGAAGCGACTTAGCAGCAGCAGCAGCGGCAGAGTAGGGAGAAGAAAAAGAAGAAAGGGCTTCCTGGACTTCAAATTAAACCAGCAAGACATTCAACTGCCTCTGGTTTCACTGAGGTGCAAGACTGATTCTGTTTCCCAGAGTACTTGGGATTAGCCCTTGTTCCCTGTGGCCTAGAAGTAATGGCACCCCAACTTTTTTGGTACAACAACGTGCAACTTCTTGAATTTTCACTCTCTGGCCCATCTATTTAGACCGCTGTGAATTGTGTGGTTATTTTCTTTCTTTCTTTCTTTTCTCTTCAGAAACTTTATCCCCAAGCCTGCTTGAGGCATAAATAAGCTAAATCTTGCAAAGAGCCTTAGAAAGGTACTTCTCCTTCAAATCAATGAAAAGAAGCTTTGAAAATAGACCCATTAAGTAGTTTTAATTCTACATGAAAAACTCTATAATCAGATAAATCTAATTCTTGAACTGGCAGAAACTTGAGTTTGTCCATCCATTTTCTTTCTCCTAGCCAAAGAACTCCAGGTACTCACTAAGGAATGTAAATGTCAAGGGGGGCTTTTTTTGATAGGCACCTTCTAGGGAGTGAGGATGGCGTCAATGGTCCTGTTGGTTTCAAGCAGTGTCTGGGGTCCTTGCCAGTAATCACAGGCCTGAGTGCTCACCATATGTGACGTCTAACATGGCACAAAGCCCTATCCACAGCCAGCACTAAGCAAAATGGAGACACTTCACTCTCTAGTCAGAATAACCACTTAGTATCTGTTCTTTAGTGAATGCTGTCTGTGTTTCCATGTAAGAATTATCTGTGCAGAATGGGAACGCCTTAGGAGACTATTTCTCCATCTGTGAATTTTCCAGACTAATATCTTCCTCATCCAACTAGCAACCAATTTATTTGACCATCTGCTTCACTCTCCACTTTCAGACACCTTATACGTGGAGACATTTACAAGTACATGGGCCTTTCTTCTTCCTCAAGACACTGAGTGCCTTTAGGCAACCCTCAGACAGCTCAGGGGCCTCAAACCGTGTCCGTGGCTGTGGACCTGTTGTACTGCACCATGTTCTGTCTTATCCAAGTACTCACCTGCTGGCAGTTGTCACAGAAATCAGTCTGGCAAATCAATCTCTGCTATGGTCCTAATACCTGATAATTGCCAAAGTGCGGCTTCTATTCTTTCCCTCAGGCATATTTGCATTTGATAAGAAAATTGTTAGCATCATGAAACCTTATCCCAGGGCATCTCTATGGTATGAATATCAGACATTTATTCTTTTAATAAGTTTTTAATACATGCTTGCTACATTAGGAATAATGGATGTGATAATAAAATATGGTTCCACCCTAGGTGCTTACAGTGTCATATGGGGATAGCCATGTGAAAAAATTTCAGTGTAGTATTAGAAACACTATGAGAAATGTATTTTTAAAACCTTCTCTAATTCTTGAGTTCCAAGTGTTCTTTTTTATTTAATTTTTAATTGGAAGATAATTGCTTTACAATGTTGTGCTGGTTTCTGCCATACAACAATGTGAATCAGTCATAATACATATATATCCTATTGTAGGATACATATATATCCCACATACATATCCTTACATATATATATATATATATAATTACATATATACCCCTCCCTGTTGAGCTCCCTTCTGTCTCCTGAGAAATGTATTTTTAATTAATTTGTTCCACATGTATTTATTGACTGCCTACCATCTGTCAAGCCCTGTGACTAGATACCAGAGAAATAGCAATGAGTAAAGAAGACAAGCTCATTGACCTTACATTCTCTTCTGTGTGGAAGGCAGTATTATCCGACCCAAGAGGGAATGAGTTAACTGGAAGGGCTGGGCAGGGCTACGTACTGGTCATGACTTTTGAGCTGGATCTGGGAGAATGAGTAGAGATTCATAAAGTCCAGGAGATGAAAGAGCACATTCTAGGCAGAATGGATATTATGTATAAAGACAGAGAAATATGAAAGATGGACATAAGGTGTCCTTAAGAAGTAAATTGTGACTAGTTTGGGGTATCTGGAATGGTGACAGTATGTAGGGGAATATCATCATGGTGAGGATGGACAGACAGATTAAACCAGATGGTGAGGGAGAGCAATTGTATAACCATATGTTACTGGATCAGATGGACCAGGTTCAAATTGGGCACTGCCACTTGCTGCTAAGTGACTGATGTGTGACTTTGGGCAAGTTAATGAATCCCTCTGTCTTGAGTTCCTCGCCTATAGAATGGGAATAATAATTGTAACAACTTTGTGGGATTATACTGAGGATTAATTTATGTAAAGTATGATGTTTGCCAAGTGCTTAGCATAAGGCCTGAGACATAGTATGTGTTTAATAAGTTGAAACACTTGTTTTTGATGTAAAGGAGATTGAATTATATATTTAGGCAATTGAAATCTATTGGCTTTCAATTTTTGAGAAGGTAAGGGACTTGATTCGATATTTATTTTAGAAAGACCATTCTGGCTAGAAAGAGGAGGAATGATCTTACAGGTTGGAAACCAGAGGCAACGTTCGTAGTAGGAGACTACTACAACAGTTAAGGAAAGAGGTAACAATAGCCTGGACAAAAAGGGGGGCAGAGTGCCAAAGACACTGTCTCTGACTAAACTTTACTTATGCTTCTCTGATCCTTGTTCTCAACTAGGCTTCAAACTTGGACTTCCATGACCATATTTGTGAAGTCCAGTTTTAGTAAAAACCCTGCTAGGCCAGTTTAGAGAGAGTCTCTCACCCTTGATATTTGGTCACCCTGGCCTGCCTTCAGCAAGAGTCTGTCCACCCTTGATATCTCCTATTAGTTATTTCCATCTGCCTCCTCCCCCCTCTACCCCCCGAATCTGCTCATGAGCTGAAAATCCCCATCTGTCTTTGGTACACTTAGAGTTGAGTCTGATCTCTGTCCCCATCACAATACCCCTTTTGCAATAGTTTTGAATAGTCTGCCTTACTATATGAATGAATGTAAGAATACTATACAAATATCAGAATCATTGTTTTCTTTAATAAGGAAGTTATGAGGGGATGAGCTCAATGAAATTTAGAGGACTGTCCTCTGAGCTCTTGATTCACAGAGGTAAGAACAGTTAAAGTCAAAGATGAAATCACAGATAGTTCTGAGAGTTCGGGAGGAATGGTGATTCCTTTAACTGAAATATGGATTATAAGAGGTTAGATGTGGGAGTTTTTTGAGGAGTGCTGAGTCCATTATGGGAGGTTTTTTGTCAAGTTTATATGCCTGTGTGACCTCTTTCTCTCGAGACTGATTTAGTAAAACTAATGGAAATAGCTTGTGGTTGATGAAAATGTACTCGAGGAAATATTATTAGGTGAGATTATCTAAAAAGAGCATGTAAAGCTATAAGAAAACTGAGACTGGGATCCAAAGACACCAACATTTAAAGGACATGCAAAGGAAGAAGAATAAAGGAAAAGAAAATTCAGAAAAGTCAAGTTGTGATGGCAAGGGACTTCCTTCATTGTCTAGTGGCTAAAACT
The DNA here is from genome assembly GCF_042477335.2 of Ovis canadensis. Classification (NCBI taxonomy): domain Eukaryota; kingdom Metazoa; phylum Chordata; class Mammalia; order Artiodactyla; family Bovidae; genus Ovis; species Ovis canadensis. The sequence continues at coordinate 114,581,913 of NC_091727.1, read as the reverse complement.
CCATGCTCCCTGTGCAGGGGGCCCAGGTTTGATCCCTGGCCAGGGAACTAGATTCCACATGCTGCAGCTGAGACCTGGCACAGCCAAATAAATAATTTTTTGAAGTTATGATGGAAAAAAATTAGTGATAAGTGTTAACTACAGCTAAGGGATAGGAGTTTCAAAGGTGAAGGAGTCAGAAATGACTTCAAGTGCAGCTAAATTTCAGTTGAATTAGCAATTGAGATAACATTGAGAACCTTGATCACAACTACTTTGCTGGAAAAATGTGAGGACAGAGCCACATTGCCTGGACCTAGATGCTCCCTTGACCTCAGTACCCACCCTACTCTAAAACTGGCAAAGTTTGGAAGAAGGAATAAGACTTGATCTTGCAAACCCATGGTAGCAAATGTTCCACTGCTCTTGTGAAGCTGTGTCACAGACAGGAAGGTCAGCGGTTTATTTGCATGAGCTTGCAAGCACTGACTCAGTACCCATGTAGACACATTCTAAGAAAACAAAATTTTACGGGCTTGAGAGAAGAGAGTTGATCTTTTAAATTTATAATCCAATCAAATCATATACCCTTTGGTTATCCTTGTTAAAGTTTAATCATAGATTAGTGAATTCCACTTGCCTTTAATAAAATGCTATTAGCATTTTCATTGCTGAATAGTTCTTTAAAGAAACTCGCCGCTATATTTGTCTTCCTGAGGAAAGCTAAGTTACCTCACATTATCTTTGACTCACATGTGAGGCATGGAAATTCACGTGGAATGCAAATTTTCTTTTTTCAAACGTGTAGTATTTTTACAGCATCCAGATGCTGGTATAAGAGAGTATAGACTCCATTCTCCTCCCCTACCACCCTGCTACTCTTCCTTCATTTGCATTAAAACAAGATTTCTACTTTTCTCCTGTTCGCATAGTATATTACAAAGGTATATATACAGACAGAAAGAAAAATCCCACACTTTCTAAAGCCACAACTGCCTTTGCCTAAAAGAGAAACCACTTTATAAAGAACCATTATGTAGCCGACCTAAGGTGTTCATTATAATAGATTCCGGATATCAACCTTACAGTTCATTTCCGAAAGGAATAAAACCACCCAATTCTAGTGCTTGTCTGGGAACCCCTAAGTGAGAGCAAATTGACTAGCAGATATGCAGATGCAGGGGTCGTCTGTGCTACCTCACTGCTGAGGTCTAGGATGGATCTTAATCACAGAGGAAGCTTGGAAGCTACAAAAGAGGCCTCTATGGAGGTTCTTCAGGTCCCAAAGCTCATTTTACCCTAAGAATATAGGGCCCTGGGGCCTGTGTGTTCAGAAGCAGTAAAGCAGTTGAATTCTTCCCAAGTTGCTAAAAGAGCACACTAAAAATGATGCCTTCCTCAGCACTTCCTTTCAAATGGTTCAAGAAGAAAACCCATGGCATCTTTTCTAATACTCACATCCTATTTTCAAATCTGCCCAAAATAGTGGTTTTAATTCATAGGCTTTAGACAAAAGAGGAAAATGCACTCAAAGGGACAGCTTGATTTTTCTGCTAATCTTAACATTTTATAAAAATAAGTTTACCATGTAGGCGATGATCTTGGAAAGAAAGTGATCTGATTGGGGTGCCCAAGTTTTTTAGTTCCTTTGCTTTGTTTTTGTCTTTTTTTTTTTTTAAACTGGTATAGATGTCTCTATCACTCCATCCCCACGTCCTTGGCTTTTTGTTAACAAAGGAGCAGGTTTCCTCATCCAACTATTGAGGGCTCAAAAGAAGGCATGTGAATTAGAAATGAAGATCTTGGTGGTTTCTGGCCTATTGTCACCTTTAGTATATTTCCTAAAAGGCAATATCAAAGATCTATAATATGTACCTACAAGTGAACCCTAGTGTCTCTTGGGCACAGTACTTAATGTAAAAGCCTTTGGGCTTTGCTTCAGGCTACTAGGCAAGGGAGTAGCTGAAGAAACGGGCTACCCTGAAGAATACCATTGCCATTTGGAAATAAGGAGACTCAAGGAATAGAGAAAATGAAGCTTATGTGTGTGTGTGACATATGTATGTAACAAAGCCTCCCCCAAGCTGCTTAGACCAGGCAATTAGGGCCCTTGCTACAGCCCACACCTCAGGGGATCCTGTACTTCCTCACAGTTCTCTGAGGCGACACCCTGAATGCTGTCCAGTGAGCTGTCCTCAATGTAGGCTGGTAACTGTGAATCTCACTCCCTGTTTCTCTAGGTTAGGACTCTCCCTCCTTCTCTGGTCTGGGCATGGGGTTGATCAGATGCCTCAAGGAGCACCAGGACTCATTCCTATAAAATCCTTTCACAGACTTGTAAATGGTACCCTATACTAAGAGGGTAGCCTAGTAAGCCGCTAGCGCCCTTAAAAAGTATTGGGTTGGCCAAAATGTTCATTCGGGTTTTCCTGCAACATCTTTCTGAAAAACCAGAGTGAACTTTTTTGACAAACCAGTACTTCTTTCCCAGGATTGTGCTGGATGAGGCTGCCAGACTCCTACCGCGATGTTGATTTGGGATGACTCTCAGCCCAATAGGCTTCCCTGGTGGCTCGGATGGTAAAGAGTCTGCGTGCAATGCAGAAGACCTGGGTTCAATCCCTGGGTCAGGAAGATCCCCTGGAAAAGGAAATGGCAACCCACTCCTGTACTCTAGCCTGAAAAATCCCATGAACAGGAGTCTGGCAGGCTACAGTCAGTGGGGTCACAAAGAGGCAGACATGACTGAGTGACTAACACTTTACATTTTACTCAGTCATACTGAACACGGGAGGAGCATACGTTTCCACTGACCTAAGTGCTGGCTTTCCTAGTTCCATTCTAACCATGACTAGGCCTTCTGCCTCTATCAGCAGAGAGTGGTGAGGGTAATAGCTTCAGGTATCTTTTAACCCCTCTGTTACTGCTGGCACCTGAGACAGTCACTACCTCATCCCTTTCCATAGGCTCTGTGTCTTGTGCTACACAGTCCTCTGGCTGGTCATGCCTATCTCTCAGGGTTTTTGAGACCATTGCTGTATACTGCCAATGGGTTCTTCCCATGGACATTCCCTCTTGGCTCTGATGGGGTTAGAGGTAGGGATGTCACGTTCTCTGTGGCGAGCCTCAAGCTGTGCTAGATGAGAGGCAGACATTCCTTGCATGAGTAGAACAACTCCTCTCACTGTCTGTCCATGTGCCCTTTGCATATTCCTGCAGCTGGTGGGAGTGTATAAAAGCAGAGATGTGGTCAACACATCTGAAAGCAAGCGTATACTAGGAATGCAATAATTATGGCTGAAAATATTCAATAGACTTGATGGGAAGATATGCTGTTCTACATTTATGCTGTGAAACCCCAAATAGTAAAAATTTAATGCAACCAGAGAAAATAAATCATCATTCACATTTTATTGCATGTGCTGGTCAATGTTTACATTTGTGGTCATCAAGAATGAGACACAATAAAAACTTCTGAGAGTAATTGGGAGTGAGCATCAATGGGAGTGAGCATCAGTGGATGTGGAACATGGATAGTGCGCCATAAGTAATGATGTCATCAGCATTAAAGGAGCTGCAGAGGCAAGATCTATATCATTTCATTACAAATGGGTTCTGAAGAGCTGTGGCATTATGAACTGTATCGCTGTGTTTTTCTCACGATGGCCAATAAGAAATTAGCCAAGAATGGCATATTTGACAATAAAGTACACACACTAAGAAGAATCTTCATGTGCATAGACTAGATAATATACACAAGTACCTCTTTTCTACCCATCATTCTACATCTTCATTGATATGTCACTATAGTTCACATTGGCCTATCAATTTTGTGATCTATTTTTTAAATCAAATGGTTTATATGGACAGAAGCCACATTTAAAAAAAGCAAAAAAGAAAAAAAAACATGAGAATTCCAGTCTTTTTCTCACTCCAGGGATGGCCCTGACTAAAGAGTTAAGAGTTTGAACTGCTTGTTACCTTCAATATTGCACTTTATTTCCCATAAGGGTCTTTATTTATCTGTGAAGAGCAGGGTCAAATAAGAAAACTATAGTTCCTTTGGGTTTATGAGATGTTATCTGGAGCTCTACATCAAAACCGGAAACTTACAGAGAAACATATTTATATACATAAACAAATAATAGTTAAATGTATTGGCTTAGACAAAATCGTTTCATGCTTATTCATTCAGTGTATTCCCAATACTTTGCTAAGCATTGGGTATCTTGTGGTGACCAAAGCAAATAAGTTCCAAATAAGGACCTCAGAGAAATTAGAGAAGCTGGGCAGGCAGGCATTGAATGCTGAAATATAATTATTGTTACAAATTTTAATACATTTTAAGAAGAAGAAAAGGAAGGTTCTTTTGAGGAAATGATGTAAAAAGTCCCACTAATAGAGGAAGTGAAGATATTTCATTAGGAAGGAAGTGACAAATGGAAACATGAAAAGTCAGAAGAGAAGATAGACTGATAGAACAAGTAGCATATGCAAAATTTCAAGATGGTTCTTTCTAGAAGGAATGGAAACACATAAATGTTAATAAGGGCAATATAAAATGGAGTTGGAAAGTTTGGTGGAAATTAAATCATGTAGGGCTTTGAAGGAGGCTTTGAAGGAGTTTAATCCTGAAAGCAATGGAAAACTTTTAGAGAGTTTTACATAGAAGAGAATGTGATCTGATACACTGCACATTTTTAGAAGAGTGCTATGAAAAATGCAGGGGGTGAGTGCGAGTGGAGGTAGGAAGAGTAGGTAGAGGATTGTTGCTTCCATTTAGATGAGAATGATATGAACAGTGGATGGGAGAGACATAAACCAGTTTGGCTTCTATTTTGGAGGTAGAATTGACAGGATTGTTGATGAACTAGATTTGTTCATTTATTCATCTACCAAATTTGAGTGCCTCCTCTGTGTCAAGCAATTGTTGTCAGTACTGGGGATAGAGAAATAAATGACATAGAATCTCTGCCCTCGTGGAGCCTCCAGTCTAGTGGGAAGATATAGACGATAAACACGTAAATAAAATATAATATGCCCAAGGGTGATAAGAGTGATAAACACTAATAAAGCAAAGCATTTTTAGAGACTACTGGGATGGCTTTGGGATTCCTGTTATACAGAGAGTGGTTTAAGGGAATGTGCTCTTAAAAGTCGCATGTGAGCAGATATTGAAGAAAATCAGGTAGCAATCTGTATGGTTATCTTGGGGAAGAATTCTGGGTGAATAAAATATCAGGAAGGTACTTGGCAACTTGAGGAGTGGTGGAGAGGGCAGTGTGTCTAGATTAGAGTGGGTGAGGGGGAGAATTAACAACTGAGACTGGGGTGTTCTGCAGTGGGGACACTCATGCTGGACCAGTATGAGGACCTTGGCTTTTAAGATAATAAGATGGAAACCCTTGGAGGGTTTTGAGCAAGAGAGTTTTATATAACAGTTTGCATTTTAACAGGATCATCTTGGCTGCTCTGTTGATGATAATAAGGGGTCAAGAGAGGAAGCACTGAAACCATTTAGGAGGATATTGCATAATCTAGGCTAGAGATGATGGTGATTTGGATTTGGGTGGCAGTAGTGAAGGTACCATGAAGTGGTTAGGTTCTGTATAAATTTTGAAGGTAAAGTCTATAGAGTTTATTGATCAGTTACATGTGGGGTTACTGATCAATTTCATGTGGGTCATGAGAGAAAGGAAAAAGTCAAAGATGATACAGTCTGAGCAACCAGAAGGAATTAGAGTTGTTACAGGCTAAGATGAGGGAGAATGGGGCCAATGGTTTTGGTGGGGAGGGTTATTAGATTTAGAAGGTAAGAGAAAGTAAATAATTCAGGGTGACTGCTAGATTTCTGGCAAGAGCCATTGGGTGGATGGTGGTGCAGTATCATTAAGTAGGAAGGATGACAGAATTTAAAAATCATCTAGTCCAACCTCCTTGTTTTCATGGATGAGAAAGTGAATCCCTGGCAAAATAGCCACGTTGTTGAATTGTGGAAGAGCCTAAACTTGATTCTGCCAGTGGACAAGTCAAGATATGTGCCTCTTTCAAGTATGATATCTTTTTAAATTTTAAAATCTCTGGCACAGGAAAATGATAAAAGTTTCTCAAAGACAAACTGTGCTGTAACCTTGTGTGCATTATGCTACAGTGGGCAACTACTGTTTCATGCCTTGAACACCCTCTTTTCTAGAATATGTTCCTCTCCTTACCCCACCTGCATCTACATGGTTTCCACAGAAGTCACCATGCTGCTACCATGGGATCCCACCTCCCGGACACAGTAGATTTTTGGAAGGATTGGCACCTGATCCAGCGTGGGAAATTTCCTCTGCTCACTTATATGAGCAAGGGAGAAAAGATTATTCTAAACATTTAGTAAATACCTGTTGACCTGAATTGAAGGAAGAGTGGAGCTTTTGCAAACTATAGATACAAAACTTTTGGAAAACGTATCAATTAGGGAATGATTACTCCCATTTTAAGAAAAATTTTTGCTCTACTGGAAGATTGACTATAATTTTGCTTTAAATAGCAATCCTTTGAGTGCATTCAAGCATTTGTTTATGATCATTAACTGCTTGACAGGCTGGGGTTGAGAGGAGAGCATTTTGAAGTTAAAGCATCAGAAAATATTTCCCATGAAATTCTGTTTCTGTGGGCCTGGAGCCTGAGCTCTCTGAAGGCCTCTATTTCCAAAGAGTGAATCATAAACTATCAAATAGGTTAGCTTCCACTATTAATATTGGCTAAATGATGCTAAATAAATAAGAGATGGTTTGAATTGCGAGTTAATCATAGTATGTCTCACAGGTCTTTATGTAAAGACTTTTAAGTATAGATTCAAAGACATTGTACATGGGATAGTTATGTATATGTGTATATGTACACATATCTTATGTACATTGTACATAAGATACTATGGTTACCAAAAATGTATGGATAGAATGGAGGGTTGCTAATAATAGGGAATAAAGCCTAACAAAGCTGTACCTGTTGATGAGCTCATCAGCAGAAACATGCACATCAGTGTCTGTGGATGATCTTCTGCCATAGTGTAGGGCAAGATGAAAATGCAGTCGGACAGCAGCCTACTTGGGCATAAGCCCAGAATCCTATCCCTCTAACACGTTTGATAAGCCTATTTTTTAGTCTCTGAAGACAGAGTTAATAAGTGGTCATAGCCAGATTATGCTAGATAGCATTAAAAAAAAAAAGAAATAAGCTCAAACTGGATCCATCTGAAGAGGGAAAAGAGGATGAAGAAGGAAGAGGAGGGGAAGGATAAAGGGAAGAATAAAGAAGAAATGATGACTTCGTAAACATGTGTTGCAGCCAAGAGCTGTGGAACCTTCTTTCACTTCACCCTATGTGGAATTGACTACCAGTGCCCTCAGGCCCTTAGTAAGTAGCTTCTGAGGAGCTCTAGAATAGCAAGTAAATGAATGTAATAATATTTGAATGAATTTGCATAGCTTGTTGGAGATGCTAAATGCATAAGTCTTTATACTGTATCTGTCATACATGTGAGAAGCCTCTTTTCTGAACCTTGAAATTGTTCGTCATGTAACAGTTGTAGTGAAACCTATCTCATTTGGATTTTGCTGACTGACCAGATCATTTTTCCTGGTAGTTTTGGTTTACAGTGTTTTGGTAAGAGTATGAGAATTGAAGGTAGTATCTAAGGTATTGTCATTGGTCTCTTACTTAAAAAAATGTATGCTCACTTGATCTATGTTTGTCTAAGAAAGCTAACTATCCATACCAGGGTGACCATACATCTGTTTGCCCAGGAAATTCCTGGCTTATGCCTGTTTTCCTGATGTATGGGTTAGTAGCATCTTCTTTCACTCCTAAAAGTGTTGTGACTTGGAAACAAATTGTATTTGTCCTAAATATCAGTACCACAGGCAATCCTGATCCAACCAACATAGAAAAAAAATCTGTAAAAAACAAACAAACAAACACAAATTCTCCTGCTTTGTTGTGAGGCTTAATATATGGTTCCTTTTGATCCCTACTCACACAGATGAGAGATCATATTGTTAACTCATACTTCAGCTGAAACATTTTGGCAGAGAGGTGAAATTGCAGTCAGGTTGTATACTGCTTTCTGGTGATCTAGGTGAATGTAGGTGGTGTAGAAGGCTTTGAGGAATGGATGAGTAGCACATCTTTTGTTCAGTTCTTGACTGTTAGTTGCTTTAACTTGGCTTTTGGCAGGAATTGGATAGCTATTGATTTAAGCCTGAGCTATCTGGCAAGTGTCTCACCAGTAGAGGTTTTATATTACTGAATGAAGCATGGTGCATGAGTTTAGTTAATGGGAATTATTTAATCTAGGATTAGGTCTGGCTGCCAGTAGCAGAAAATCCAAACTCCAAGACAGCAGCTTACAACTGCAAGAATAATCTCAGTCATCTGAGACATTGGAGCTAGGTCTTACAGAGTTGTTAGGATGCTCCACGGTCTTAAGCCCCAGGATCCTGCTATCTTGTTGCTCAGCTGTGTGAAGTGTTTGTTCCCAGAGTCTCTACATATTCCTGGATAGTTGCTTCACCTCGAGATAATGTACCCTCATTCCAGGCTGTAGGAAGTAAGAAAGGGGCAAGGAAGGGAAGGGAATGGCTCCTTCTTTTAATGGCACATGTCGCTGTGAGAGGACACATATGCTATATGAGCCTGACACTTGGATTTTTGCCATGACCTGGCCATTTACAACCAATGAGGGTATATAACATTTATTTTATAAAGAAGTATATAAAAAGAAGGGGGTTCTATGGCCAGCCAAACAGAAGATTGCTAATAGTAGCTGATTGTGGGTCATGTTTGGCAAGAAGGTAGGACCTCAAACAAGAGTTAGGTAGACAGTATGGAATCAGAACATGGACAGACACATTGACGGTGGAATAGAACATTGCTGCAATAGATCTGTGTATGCAATGAACTTTGACACATGACAGAAGTGATTTGGCAGATCACAGGGATAAAGAGGAACTATCCAACAGGTGAATCTGGGAAAACTACATATAGGGAAAAATGAAAATTGATGCTTACCTTATACTGTATTGTAAAAAATCAACTTTAGAAGAGTTAAGAACTTGTATGCTGAAAGCAAAATTTTAAGACTTTCGAAAGAAAATGTGGGTGGTTATGTTTCTTACTTTGGAGTGAGAAAATAGACCCTAGCCATAGTATAAAGGGTTGATAAGTTAAAGATCTTGATGATCAATAAACAGCACAGGCAAAATTGAAAGACAGGTTACATAAGGATGGAAAATAAGTATTGGATGGTGAGCATGCTGTAAGGTATACAGAAGCAGAAATATAATATTGTACACGTGAAACACATAGTGTTATAAACCAATGTTACCAATAAAAGAAGTGAATGGAGAAACAAAGAGGACTAAGCATTTCAGAGAAATGGCAACATGGCTAATAAATAGAAAGAGATAACCCCACTGTTCCTTAGGGAAACAGAGATCAGGACCACAGGGAGAAACCATTGTACATCTATTTGAATGATAAAATTTAGGTCACCTGCAAATGCAAAGTGCTAGGGAGAATGCATATGTGAGTTCTCGTTTACATTGCTAGTGGGAATATAGTTTGCTATAGCTGCTTTGGAAAACAATTTGGTTAGTATTTTTGTAAAGTCAAGCATTTGCACATCCTATGACCTAGCGTATTCCAAGACAGATTTTAACACATGTACCTAAGGAAACGTGTAGTGGCATTGTTTGTAATAGCAAAAATTGGGGAATCTACTAAATGCCCATTAACAAGAAAATGATGGTTTGTGGTATGGTCACATAATGTGATATGTCAGTGTAAAGCAATGTGAATAAACCTTCATGATATGATACTGGGGATAACTATAGCATTTACTTTGGGCTTCCCTGATGACTCAGATGGCAAATAATCTGCCTGCAATGCAGGAGACCCAGGTTTGATCCCTGGGTTAGGATGACTCCCTGGAGAATGGAATGGCTACCCACTCCAGTATTTTTTGCCCCAAAATTTCATCGACAGAGGAACCTGGCAGGCTGTTGTCCATGGAGTTGCAGAGAGTTGGACACGACTAAGCGACTAACACATTCACTTTTTAGAAGACAGCATAGAATATAACAACCTTTTTGTAAAACAAAAAAGAAAACAAATATCATAAAGGAATACACATATCATACTTGATCAAATTAATAAAGTGGAAAAAGAATAATAAACATAAAATTCAGGATAGTGGTTACCTTCAAGGTGCCATAGAGTGTGGGTTAGGGGAGAAATACAGGTAAGATCCAGTTTCAGGCTTGGGCAGCAGGTTCATGGATATTTAAGACACTAAAATAGATGAATAATTTGTAAAGCAATAATAGTATAACCTGAACTAGGATTAATTAAATTCTGTACACCTGAAGTTTAAGAAAAGTCCCAAACCAATACCTTGCCATGACCTGTAAGCTCCTATGTGACCTGGCTTTTGGCTTACCTTCTGATTTAATTTCCTTCCTCTCTTACCCTGTATACTCAGGTTTAGCAAGGTGCTAAATTACTACATTGCTTTTTAGATCAGTCCTTGAAACTCTTTCAGCATGTTCCTACTTCAGGGCCCAGCATATTCCTCTCTAAGATATCCACATGTATTGCTCCCTCATGTCATTCAAGTCTATACAAATGTCTCAGCAAGGCCTTCTCTGATCCTTCAATCTGAAGTGCACCCCTATTAGGCTATCTCTACGCCTTTGTCTGTTTTTCTTCATACCAGATAACTAAGTGATACATTATATGTATTGAGTTGGCCAAAGAGTTCATTTGGGGTTTCCATAACATCTTAGTGAAAGTCACTAATGAACTTTTTGGCCAACCCAATATGCAGTTTTTATTATTTAATTTTCCCTACACTGAAGATCCACGCAGGCAAGGCCTTTGCTTTGTCCACTGCAGTATTGTTTATCTACCTCCTACTAGTCCTTTGGCTTCAATGTTATTTCCTCCAGAAAACCTCTGACTCCTCTGGATTAGTGTTTCTTTTTTGGGCTCCATTTTTGCCCCATGATGACTCGAAGAGTTTTCACAGTCCTTTATGATTGCTAGTTTACCTGTCTGCTTTTGCACTAGATTTGTTGGTGCTTTGAGTACATTGACCCTGATATGTATGTTTATGTGTATGTATATATTTAATCCCAATCATTTTAGTGTCTATAACATAGTTGTTGTCCAGTTGCTAAGTCGTGTCCAACTCTTTGTGACCCCATGGACTGCAGCACACCAGGCTTCTCTGTCCTTCACCATCTCCTAGAGCTTGCTCAAACTCATGTCCATTGAGTCAGTGGTGCCATCCAATCATCTCATCCTCTTTCATCCCCTTCTCCTCCTGTCCTCATCTTTCCCAGCATCATGGGCTTTCCCAATGAATCACCTCTTCGCATCAGGTGGCCAAAGTATTGGAGCTTCAGCTTCAGTATCATTCCTTCCAATGAATATTCAGGGTTGATTTCCATTAAGATTTACTGGTTTGATCTCCTTGTAGTCCAGGGGACTCTCAAGAGTCTTCTCCAACATGACAGTTCAAAAGCACTAATTCTTGGTAGATGTTCAATAATGATTATTTAAGAAACAATAAAATAGGTGGAAGAATAGTCAATCAAGTAAGTGATCCAGTCTCAAGGCTGGGGTTGGCTTGCCAGATAAATGAAGAGGGAGATTGGCCATGTGGAAATAGTATAAATTGTAATGGAAATAGGAGAACCTACGATGTCTTTTGTGGGTGAGATTTAGTTGTGTTTCTATAAGAGCGTTCTTTTTATGTGGACTGCAGTGAGCTTCATCACTTTAGTGTGCTGTCTTAAGAGATGCAACAGGCTGGATATATGTATATATTATCAGGAGAGAAATCCAGGAGCTTTGTAATCATTCAGCACTTCTACAGTTATAGTTCAGGGGGAAACTCCTGAGCATATGGTGCTTCCAAGAACTTTCAAGATGCTAGAAGAAGACTAGCATGATCATAATTGGATTCTCTGCTACATGCGTTTCAAAGTGTCAAATATTTATTGTTATATAATCTGTAGGGTATAAATGTTCTATTTACTGAGGTATAAAGTTTACTAGGCTAGTTGAGTCATTTTCTCTGCCTCTTGACCTTTTTTGTTGTGAATATTCAAGAGATGTCCATTGCCAACAGATGTTCTCAGGGGCTTCATGTTTTCCAAATCAAATTACTTTTTTGTCTTTTCTGGCTTAGTCATTATGGAATCATCTTTTTCATCATTATCAGCATTAATGCTGTGCCATAATTATACACATAATTGGATCACTTACCCACTCACACAGATAATTGCATCAATATGCCTTCAGCTTTGCCAATTACCAAGTAAGATACTTGACAGCCATATGAGTGTATGAGTGAATTACTGGCACTGCTTTAGTCTATATGATGAAGCAATTTCAGAGTTCATGGTCTGCATGTGATTATATGCTATGAGTTGTTCATTAAATAGATATTGCTCTCTTAGTTATAAGTGGGCTGTGTCTAGAGCATCCTGAAACTCATGGCTGTGTTTATGGCAGTATGGTCAATGACTTGTACCTGGAGGTTGTGCTTAGTATCTAGATAGTGAAAACAAGATGCTAATTATACCAAGGGAATAGATTTTATTTCTACAGGTGAGTGAACTCCTTATTCCTAGTCATGAGGTGTACTCCTATTTCAGTAGACCCTGTCTTTGGCCTCAGATACAGCCCTAACTATAACCATAACTTGAAGATGCTGACAGTCCATGCAGATTAATATAAACACATCCCTCAAGGATAGAATAGCTTGACAAACATGGAGGCATGATGACAGAAATTTTGGAAGCAAGGGGTATGCTAAGGCCCAGATGAGCACGGGCATTGTCTGATCAGAGATTGCTGATAGATAACATCTTCTGGGGTCACTTCTGAGATTCAAGAAAGGGACTTAGTTTGACAAGATAAGGCCAAAATTTTCTGTTGATCAGGAGTAAGGTGCAGGGGAAAATAATAGGAACCATTACTTGATGTGGTTTTCAAAGTGGAACCTTGGTTATGTAATGGTGAGGAGCTGGCTGGCAGTGGCTCACCAGAGCCGATTGTGTGAACTTTTCTTGTGGACTTCTTGTCCAGTGGCCTCCCACTGTTGCACGAAGGGGGGCCCCTTCCAGGGCCCAAGAGTGGGCTCTTGTCTAATACTCAGAAATAAATTGTCTGAGGAGACACATGTATTGACAAAGCAAGAGACTTTATTGGGAAGGGGCACCCAGGTGCAGGGCAGGAGGGTAAGGGAACCCAGGAGAACTGCTCTGCCACATGGCTTTCAGTCTTGGGTTTCATGTGATGGAATTAGTTTCTAGGTTGTCTCTGGCCAATCATTCTGACTCAGAGTCCTTCCTGGTGTCACGTACAATACTCAGCAAAGATGGTTTCTAGCTAACTGGATTCTGGGAGGTTGTTAAGATGTAAGGCTTCCCTGGTGGCTCAGATGATAAAGAATCTGCTTGCGATACAGGAGACCTCGGTTCGAACCCTGGGTTGGGAAGATCCCCTGGAGAAGGAAATGGCTACCCACTCCAGTATTCTGGCAGGCTACAGTTCATGGGGTCGTGAAGAATTGAACACGACTGGGTGACTAATGCTTTCACTTGATAGAACATATGAACTGTTATCTCTTGTTGATCTTTCCCAAATTCTTCTGGTTGGTGATGGCTTGTTAGTTCCAAGTTCCTTACTAGAAACTCCTTTCATAAAATAGCTCATGCAAATGGTAACTGTGGTATCTGGCCAGGGTGGGCAGTTTCAGTCAGTGTTTTTCCTTAACAACATTAGTTGTTTGACATCAGCTATGATGAGAGTATTTGAATCATGAGGATCAGCAGGGTGGGCAGTTTCAGTCAGTGTTTTTCCCTAACAACATTAGTTGTTTGACATCAGCTATGATGAGAGTATTTGAATCATGAGGATCAGCAAACAATATAAATTAAGGTGTAAAAAATGTTTTTCAGAGAGAAAGTTTATCACCACACTACTAGTAACAGGAGTATGCTAGAAGCTGGTGTCTTTTATTGCATTCTTACTCTGTGCCAGGCATGTGCATTAAGTCTCCCACCATCACATATTTTTGGGTGAGGAAACTGAGGCACAGAGGAATTTAGTAAGAAGTTCAGTCCCTAGACTGAGGCTGTGTGATCAGAATATGACTAGTTCAGTTCAGTCACTCAGTCGTGATGGACTCTTTGTGACCCCATGAATCGCAGCACGCCAGGCTTCCCTGTCCATCACCAACTCCTGTAGTTTACTCAAACTCATGTCCATTGAGTCGGTGATGCCATCCAACCATCTCATCCTCTGTCGTCTCCTTCTCCTGCCCTCAATCTTTCCCAGCATCAGGGTCTTTTCAAATGAGTCAGTTCTTCGCATTAGATAGCCAAAGTATTGGAGTTTCAGCTTCAGCGTCAGTCCTTCCAATGAATATTCAGGACTGATTTCCTTTAGGATGGACTGGTTGGATCACCTTGCAGTTGAAAGGACTCTCAGGAGTCTCCTCCAACACCAGAGTTCAAAAGCATCAATTCTTATGCACTCAGCTTTCTTCACAGTCCAAGTCTTACATCTATACATGACTACTAGAAAAACCATAGCCTTTACTAAGTGGACCTTTGTTGGCAAAGTAATGTCTCTGCTTTTTAATATGCTGTCTAGGTTGGTCACAACTTTTCTTCCAAGGATCAAGTGTCTTTTAATTTCATGGCTGCAATCACCATCTGCAGTGATTTTGAAGCCCCCCCCCCCCAAATAAAGTCTCTTACTGTTTCCATTGTTTCCCCATCTATTTGCCATGAAGTGATGGGGCCAGATGCTATGATCTTAGTTTTCTGAATGTTGAGCTTTAAGCCAATTTTTTCACTCTCCTCTTTCACTTTCTTCAAGAGGCTCTTTAGTTCTTCTTTGTTTTCTGTCATGAGGATGGTGTCATCTGCATATCTGAGGTTATTGATATTTCTCCCGGCAGTCTTGATTCCAGCTTGTCCTTCATCCAGTCCAGTGTTTCTCATGATGTACTCTGCATATAAGTTAAATAAGCAGGGTGACAATATACAGCCTTGACATACTCCTTTTCCTATGTGGAACTAGTCTGTTGTTCCATGTCCAGTTCTCACTGTTGCTTCCTGACCTGCATACAGGTTTCTCAAGAGGCAGGTCAGGTGGTCTGGTATTCCCATCTCTTTTAGGATTTTCCACAGTTTTTTATGATACACAGAGTCAAAGGCTTTGGCATAGTCAACAAAGCAGAAGTAGATGTTTTTCTGGAACTCACTTGCTTTTTCCATGATCCAGTGGATGTTGGCAGTTTGATCCTGGTTCAACAGTACGTGAATCATGAACTTCCAGATGTTCAAGCTGGATTTAGAAAAGGCAGAGGAACCAGAGATCAAATATGACTAGTAAAGGTGGATTAATGATGGGATGCTTGAATACTAAACTAGGTTTCATAAAAAGAATTTTTATGATAAAAATCCTTAGGAGGTGTGGGTCCCAGAGGACCAGAGCAGGCTGGATCTCTTGGTCCTCCCAAGAGTAGCAGAGCAGAGCATGTCTTAGGGAACCAGGCTAGTCATGCCTGGTAGTATTCTAAGTAAAAATATGTCATCTTGACTGATCCTCTTGTCTGAAAATTTCCCAGGATTCACCATTCTGAGGTAGGAGAGTAATGCAATGAGCGTTTTTACTCTAAGTAATGATTTTTCTACTTCTAATCCCTTATTAGCAGTCTGTCTCCACATCATACTCATGACTCTCTAATGGATCCTAGTGTTCTAGAGAATAAAATGTATGTACTTTTTACAAGCTGGGTTTGAGAACACATGTCCTTATTTCTTCTATGGCACATTACCCATTTTTATAGCTATAAAGAACCTTCAACATGGAGCTATCTTGTTTTATTTTCTTATAGCATGTGTTTTTCAAGTCCGTTATTGCAGTCCAGACACATCACTGGCAACAAGATCAAATTTAATTTGTCTTAAATTTATTTCCCAATGAGACAAAATAACCAAAAGAAAAAAAATGTATTAAACTGTGTAAATCCAGATATAAAAATATTTAACAAGTCCTGACCAACTATTGGGAATTGTAAATGAGTTTTGTGGTATGAAATGTCTGCAGATTAATGTAAGCTTTATTTAAAACAACTTGTTTTTTTTTTTAACCCTAATAATTGTCTTTTACTTTACTGTAGCAATTCACAGCAAGTCAACTTCAGGAAGATTTAGCAGAGCAGTAATATCCTTTCTATTACCTTAGACACAATGGGTAGCCAAGCTCTTCCAAGAAATCATTTTTTCTCTGCAACTGGTCCATAATTTCATATAGATCTTAGGATAAATAGAGAAAAATCACATTTTTAGGAGGTGTAGGCTTAGTGCATGTAAATTTGTTTTTAGTTTTGGTTGACTTAGTATTTTACACACCATACAAGTCCCCATGCTATACAGAATGAGGATTCAGCTGAGGTCAAGAGAGGTAGTGATATTTAGATAGCTTAATGAATATGACCTATATTACACAGATGCAAAATCCCTTTATATCTGTGATGTTTCAGACCAAAAGTATAAAACCTTCCAACCCCGATGTACCAAAGTTTGAGCTCTTCTGTTGGAACATGTATGTATGTGCCTGCATGTGTTAGAGGAAGGGGATTTAAGATTGAACGCCATAGAATAAAAACCCTTTGTATCAGAAAGTCATTGCTGTGTAACAAAACACCTTACACATTAATCGCTTTAAACAAGAGCTGTAGGCTTGTTAGTAAATTAATTGGTGGAGCAGTTAGTCTGGTCTCATTTATGCATCTGCATTTATCTGGGTTTTCTGGAGGTTGGTTCATTTAGGATGGCTTCAGCTTAGATGACTGGACTCTTTTCCACTTTCTCTTGCATTGGTGTGTTCATAAGATGATGAGGGTCTATTAGAGAAAATATAAATGACTCCTCTTGTGTCACATTTGCTAATATTCTATTTGGAAAGGAAGTTACAGCTCCAGACACAAAATGAAGGCATGGGGAAGAACACATGGCCTCAAGTGGGCACATACTACAACGTTCCATAGCAAAGTATATGGATTCATTAATGGGTGAAGTATTTGAGCCATTTTTTTTTGTTTTTGTTTTTGCAATCCATCTACTGTGTTCTTTAAGTATAAAGAACTAACATCTGGGGGACTAAGTATAAAGAATTAATATCTTTTAATTTTTTAAATTTTATTTGTGCTAATATTTAAAAGGTGTATCCATATACTACAAATAGACATAACTGAATCAATAGTGGGCATCAAATGTAAATAATGAAAAAGTTATGATGTCTGCAAAATTTCAAAGTAGATCCAAAAAGAATGATTAGAAATTTACTGTTGCTTTGAAACAGAACTTTAATTTGGAAGTATTCTCTTATATTCTTTTTAAAATTAATTTTTATTGGAGCATAGTTGCTTTACAATTTTCTGTTAGCTTCTACTGTACAGCCAAGTGTTATCAGCTATATGTATACATATATTCCACCCCCCTTTTTTGATTTTCTTCCAAAAAGGTCGCCAGAGGGGATTGAGTAGAGTTTGAAATGGTAAAATCTTTTGAAGCAAGATTGATGAGGATTCATGGACATGGTTGATGGTTCATATACCAATGAAAATCAGCTTCCATCTTGTTTTCAATACACGTGAAACAGGTTGCCGATGCTTTGAGAAGTGAAGTGCATTATGTTCGTAATGAATACTACTTGAGTTAAAATAATAGAACCATAATGTCCAGTACAAGGAAAGAAATGATTCTCTATACTTTGCATTGAGCGTGGTGTTGTCTATAACTTTAAGTAACATTTATATCTCACTTATTATGTGACACTATACAATTTAGGAAGGACATTAGTGAACTGGAGCATGACCAGAGGGGGACAAAGGGAATAGTGAGGAATCTGAAAGCAATCTAGGAGGGAGTGGTTGAAGAATTTGTTGACTTATGGTCTATAAAAGAGAGGACTTAGAGTGGATATAGACAACATATTAAAATATGTAAAGGGTTGTCACATGGAAGAGGTATAACATTGGTCTATATTATTCTGGAAGGCAGAACAACCTATCGCCTTTGGAATAAATACCAGGTTCTTAACTGTGACCTACAAGGTCTGCTATGCTTATTTCTTCTGCCTATTTCTCACCTTATTGGCTACATTTCCTTCTTGCTCATTGCTGTCCAGGTACACTGGCGCCTTGCTATTCTTTGTGCACAATAGTTGCATCTCTACCCCAGGGCCTTGTTACTTGCTATCTCTTATTCCTCCATGTAACACTCTTCCCCAGAATATTTGCATAGTTCTCTCCTACTAGTTATTAAGGTCTTAGCTCAAATGTCACCAGCTTGGAGAGATCTTCCCTGACCAAGAAATCCCTATGACTTCCACTTTTTGTTATTTATTACAGAACATTTTTGGTCTTATTACTGTACTTGCTTGCTTGGTTGCTATTATGTCTTTACAAATTGAAAGAAGCTCCCTGAGATTAAAGATTTATTTTTGTCTTGTTTCCTGCTATATCTCCGTCATACGTAAACTAGTACCTGGCACATGGTAGGTTCTCAATAATTGTCTATTGAATGAATTAATAAATTAATAATCTCACAGGTGTTTCCTGGGGTATCTTGTGAAGTAATGGGTTTCATCTCTGTAAGTGTTTAAGTAGGGGTTAGTAGAGGTTGGATGACCATCTATCCACAAAGTCCTGCATTAGCTAGTAATATTGCCTTGATGACCTCCTTTGAACTCAGATATTTTATAATGTCTGAGATCTTGTGAGAATACTGTATATAATATCTACAACCTAGTATTCATACAGACTCATTATATTGAGTATTTTAAGATTATACCATATTTTAAAAGGTATACAGTAATGTTTGTGGCAAATTTTGTAAGATCATGGTATCACCACATGAGACACACTGAGATTTATCCACAATTATGATCTGTTTACTTTTTGCTAACTTTGAGTAGCCAGAGAGTTGAGTTAAAGCTAGTGCAATATGGGGTTATAGGATTCCAAATGAACTCTGTCTTGTTGGTCTTCTAACTGTTACACTCTTCTTACTTTCTCCTGAAGGAAAGCCTTCATGAGAACATTAGAATCAGCTTGGCCTTGAAGGATGGGGCAAACTTTGGATTATAGGAAACATTTTAGGCTAGGGGAGGAGCCTGAATTAAGGCATGGCCATGACAATGAACATAGGATGTATGTCAAAGAAGTGGAGCAGCCAGCTTCATATGAACAGGCAATATGTTTTCAAACAAGGTGGGGAGATGGAACAGGATAAGCAAAGTTAGCTTGACTCATAGAGAAGCTTGACTACCATATCAGGTTTGAATTTTATCTGTAGAAAGTCTGGTGTAAGGGAAGGATGTACATCTTCAAGCCTGGCTAAGAATTCTGCATGACATGAAATCTAACTCCAACTTTTTTTTTGGGGGGAAGAGGATGGTGAGACCCAGAGAGAAGAAATATCTTGCTCATGTTTACCCAGCCAGTTTACAGCATAGCTGGGAAGAGAACTGAAGCTTTCTGATTACTAGCCCAGTGTATTGTTCCATTATATCATGAAAGAGATGAGGTCAGAATGGTACTTGCACTTTTAGGTATTACATACTTATTTAAATGGGCAAGTCATACATTAGACTGAATTCCTTACTAACAGATGTTCAGAAGTAACTCCTGAGGGCTGTGGGGTAACAAACACCTGGTAATGACTGCTTTGATAAAGAGCTATACCACAGGGCACTGTGTTCCTCTGCAAACAAGAAGACCTTCTATACTGTATCAGCTGTGGGTGGCCCAGCTGGGGAGATGATTAAATTTAGACGTTAGATGGAAATGATCAAGTACCAGTCACCACCTGCTCAGTGGTTTACTTTAATTTCCAAATGCTGTGCTGGCTAGAATCCCTCTGTTTTAATTGATGGATATTCTATTACTTGGCGGCCCAGTGCACTCCATTTCCAAAGGCCATCACTATCCATCACTGCTTTGGGTTAGACTAGGGCAATTCACGGTTGTTGGAGCCGCCATTTTGATTGGGAAATCCAGACTGGGGACATGGGTGACATGGTAACTGTTCCGGCTGAAGTTTTAGCCTCACAATTTTTGATGTTTTCTTAAGGAAAGGCAACAAACTACTGCTGATGCTCCCTGGGGGTTCTAGAGAAGCTATTCCTTGTGACATATCCTACCACCCTTCCTTCAGTGAATTGCTCTGAATTTACAAACTTTATTGCTTTAGAGGCTTAGAGTCAGGCAGGTTTGGTTGCAAATCCATGTTCCACCATTTACTAGCTGAGTAACTTTAGACAATTCACCAAAACTCTTGTTTTCTCAGCTATATAATGAAAATAATAGTATTTATCTAATAGAGTTTTCTGAGGGTATCAGATGATATTTCTATGTGTGTGGTATTCAAATTACCATTACAACTGTAGTCAGATCAAATTGAAACTAAACAACCTTGTCTTTGTAACTCACATTCTCATAATGGTAATCTTAAATTTATCCTGTTGTATAAAATAGGACCTTGAGAGAAAGGGATGCTGTGTGGGTTAGTTTAAATACGGTATAGTGAATAAATAATCCAAATCTGACTCAAAAGGTTCTGTCTGGGAAAGGGCAGGTGTGGATATAGTACCATATGGGGATCCTAGGTAGTCAAAAAGTATCATGAGGTCACATGTCATGAAGATCTGTGCCGAAAGATTAGTGTAGAAAAGACCCAACAAATTCTACAATGAGAAAGTGCTTTTAAAGTCTATGATAAGTCTTTTTTTTTCAGGCAGGCAGAAGAGAATACTAGATTGGGATTTATGAACCTGACACCTAGTCCTGATTCTGTTATTCACTAGCTTTGTGATTTTATGTAAGTCACGTAACGTCTGTAGACCTCAATCTCTTCATCTATAAAATTAGTGTTAGACTAGACCAGGAGTTGGTAAATATGTCTCATAGCTAAATCTGGCCTTTTTGTACAACCTGCAAGATAAGGATTTTTTTTAAGATTTATTTTAAAAATAAAAAGCAGAAATATTTGAGAGAGAGCTGGGTAGTTCTTGAAGCCTAAAATATTTACTATCTTGTTCTTCACAAAGTTTGGCAATCTCAACTGGACTCAGTGACCAGTTGGGTCATTTTCAAGGTTGACAGTCTACAATTCTAGTACTTGGTTGATTTGTTGTAGTTTTAATGGACACACTTTTTTTTTTCACTTTCAACTTTCACAGTTACACAGCATGTGCATAATCCATTGAATAATAGACTGTTTGTTAGAAAATAAAGGGCATTTAGCAGTCACTTCATCCAGCCCTTCATTTTCAGATGAGAATGTTAAGGGATACAAAATTTACTTTGTCATCATATTGTATCTTACTAGTGGCAAAGAAGTGAAAGGCTTAGTTGTGTCTGACTCTGCGACCTCATGGATCACATAGTCCATGGATTTCTCCAGGCCAGCATTCTGGAGATTCCCTTCTCCAGGGAATCTTCGCAACCCAGGGATTAAACCCAGGTCACCCACATTGCAGGTGGATTCTTTACCGTCTGAACCACCAGGGGAGCCCCTATTAGTGGCAGAACCAAGACCAAAACCTGGATCTTTTCATTTTTGTGTAGTCTTTTTTTTTGTATTATACTCTAATACTTCAACAGCACTCATTTCAAAGCTCTTAACACTTTCCCATCTTCTCCCTTTTTTACCCACCAGATTGACTCCTTTACTTTGCTTCTTGCTGCTACTACTAAATATTGATACCATCTCTACACCATACAAAGACTGCTGCTGCTGCTGCTAAGTCGCTTCAGTCGTGTCTGACTCTGTGCGACCCCATAGACGGCAGCCTACCAGGCTCCTGTCCACGGAATTCTCTAGGCAAGAATACTGGAGTGGGTTGCCATTTCCTTCTCCAACAAGGACTGCTATAAGACTATAAAACATGACAGTAACATGTAGATAAGAGCAACTAATGAATATTTTAGTGTGTTTGATATTATATAAATTTTACTGTCAGCATTAAGATAATTTGGGGGTAAAGTTTTGAACAAAGTAAGGCTGAAGAAAGCTAATGGACTGCGATGGGTAGACATTGCTTTGATATATATTAATATGCTCAGCTGATATTTATACTGGAAGTAAATAGCACGACAGAAAATATACATCACATTGAATTTTACATAGTGACAGGAGATTCAGCTCAACTAGGCTAGATACTTAACTTCTCTGTTATCTGCACACTTCTTCCTGTCCCAGAGAAAACAACTCTGTAAAGTCAGCTAGATGTGGCCCTGAGGGAGCTACAGAGAACTCTGTTATCAATCTTATTTGAAGTCACCATTTTCCTATGCAACCAGTAAATTTCATTCCTCTTTTAGGTCTGTCTGTCTTCTGTATTAGATGTCAAGTAACTAGCTTTTGGGAAAACTACTGTGAGGCATGTGTTCAAATTGCTATGGAAATAAAAATATCATCTTCACCAGATACTAAGGTCCTTGAAGGCAGAGACAGCATCTTCTTTCTTACTGTATCCCATAGATATGCTTTCATTTAGGCTTGGTTTGATGTTGGTTGAATTGAAATCCCTGCAACTGCAGGAGCTTCCCCAAAGGGCCTGCCTCATTCCTTCTAGCTCTATCTGCACTTCTGTGTATTTTAGAAACTCCTGGGATCACTGAAACCCTCATTGATCCCTTCCCATCTCAATTTACTGTCCTTTGCTCACTATTTCATCTTTCTCCACAAGATTTTTTTAAAGCAGAGTCCACTTGGTGTTTTTTATTCTTCTCAATGTTAGGCAGAAAAATATTGAATTGATTTGAATTTAAATAGCTTAATACATAACTGTGTGACATTTGTTATTGAGAACTTTTGTGTAGGTCTTGCTTTCTAGCTTGATTGAAAGTCAGTTATCAATTTTCAGTGGTCATAAATGCAAATAGAAGTTAATAGCATAGTTTGGATTTCCCCAGGCTGCACCTAAAATATAGTGTTCCATGAGCACTGGGTGAGGAGTGAGAGGACCAGGGTCTTAATCTGGTGGTTAGTATGACCTTTGGCAAATGAGTTGATATCTTAGTGCCTCATCTGCAAAAGGATGGAGTTAGGAGAGGTAATCACTCTGGTGACTTTCCAGTTAAGTTGTTTGATGACTCACCAGTCCTCTTGTAAGAAGCAAGCTAGTATAATCTAGCAGTCAATTTGAAGGCTAAATCTGACCCCCAAACCTGTTTTTTGTACTGTGATGAAAGAGGTTTTTTTTTTTCATTTTAAAGAGTTATAGAAACAAAAACAAGAATAGTATGCGATAGAGACTTATGTGGTACACAGAGCCTTATCCAAACCACTTACAGAAAATGTTCGCTGACCTCTTGTATAAGGGATGTGAGCATAGCCCCTGTCCCACCTCTATCTTCTAACCACTTCAATCACCTAAGGTATATTTTGACATTTTCTGTGCCCTAGTCTCTTCTACAAGATGAATACAATAATAGTATGTGTAAATATGGTTGTTGTGAAGATTAAATGAGTTTATTGAGGGGAGGAGGAGAAAGGGTTGACAGAGGACGAGACAGTTGGATGGCATCATTGATTCAGTGGACATGAGTTTGAGCAAACTCTGGGAGATAGTGAAGGACAGGGAAGCCTGACATGCTGCAGTACATGGGGTCACAAAGAATTGGACATGACTGAACAACAGCAACAAATATTTTTAAAGAATTAGGAAGTCCTGCCATATAATTCTTAACAAATGCCAACTGTTGTCATTATTTGTATATTCCCTCACAACAGGTAATCAGCCAATTGAAAAGGTGGAGATTATGGAGGGCAAATAAGAGAGCCTTGAACCGTGATATTTTAGAATTGGAATGGGACTCCCACACCATCTAATCAGGTCATTTTTATTAAAGGTACTGTAACAGACTCAGGAAAATCAAGTGATTTATGCACAGTCAGAGAGTTTGTGGCTGGCCGAGTCTGTAAAGTTTTCTTTGATAAAAGAGTCACA
Source organism: Ovis canadensis (assembly GCF_042477335.2). Lineage (NCBI taxonomy): Eukaryota > Metazoa > Chordata > Mammalia > Artiodactyla > Bovidae > Ovis > Ovis canadensis. The sequence goes on along the minus strand of NC_091727.1, from coordinate 114,557,841 downwards.
TCATGATTCTTAACCTTAGACCGAGACTCAGGAGCTCATTTATTTTTAGCTTTTTGTTATGAAAGAAATTTAGGCTTATAGAAAAATTAGACAAATAGTACAAAGAATTTCCATATACCCTGCACTCAGATTTGTATTCCCAAATGTTTGTATTACTCTCTGTTCCTGTAGATAGTTATAGATAAAAATGGTTTTCCCCTGAACTGCTTAAGAGCAAGTTGCAAATATGATGTTCCTGTTTTTCCTAAAATCAAGGAACATTACTTATGTGACCATAGTACAGTATCAAAATTTTAAAAAACACAGTATTATTTCTTCTGTAATCTTTATTCAAATGTTGTCAAATATCTGATCAATGTCCTTTTATAGCAAAAGCATTTCTTAATTGGATCTTTGAGAGTACAAATTTAGTTTTTAATAGGAGAACATTTCCCTTGTAGATTTTCGAAGATTCCCTAATGAAATGTATTTCTGAGCTTCTCAACATGCTGATTCCATGCATTTTAAGGACAGAGGTGAATTTACTTTGAGGTATCTTTTTTTCTTTGCCCTCATCAGTCCAAAGTGGTCAGCAAGATGCAAGTAATATTTCCTCATAGACTAGCGGAAACCATTAGTGCAAGTGACATGTTCCTTGGCTTTAAGTGGTTTTGTGCAGTGTGGTCCAACACTTAGATGAATGGTTATTTGTATTTAAACCTTAGAGTGAAAATGAAGTAAGATTTTGGCACATTTTACCTCCTGCTGAAAACAGACAAGTAAAATCCATAAAATTAAGACTTAGATCAAATCTATTCTATTTACTTAGCAAATGACAGATTGATAGGACCATCTCTTGGAACACTTTCAGAGGTTTATCTGAGGCTAATAGAGCTGGAGATGTGTAAGAGAAAAGATCCCTGTTTTGAATTCTTTCTGTTATCTTGTTTGGCCAATATCCCAAGAAAAAAGATTTGTCTACAACTGTTTATTCAGAAAGATGAGAAAACCATACACATGTCTCATTATAACATTGTCTTGGGGTTCCTGTATGAAGGGCTAGATTGTACTATTAACAGGTTCCTTTGGTATATTTATTGGGTAAAAAACCTTGGCAGAAGGTGGAGGAGTTCTCAGTGCTCCAGTGTACTAACTACTGAGCAGCTGTGCAAGATACATCTTTATGGTGGGATTCTTGTCTTACAAATGCTGTGTATTTTATAATTGCTTTTTAAGACAAAAGTAGAGGTAAGACATCATTGTTATTCATGAAGCCTTCTATTGTTTGGATTGAAGACTGTATTTCTGTAGCAATTCTTGGCTCCCCTCTATACGTGACTACTGAGTACTTTTTTTCTCAGCCCCTGGTATTTTTTTTTTTTCTTTAAACATTTTGTTGAAAAGTATAATGGACATGCTGGAGAAGGAAATGGCAACCCACTTGTGTTCTTGCCTGGAGAATTCCAGGGAAGGAGGAGCCTGGCAGGCTGCAGTCCCTGGGATTGCAAAGAGTTGGACACGACTGAGCGATTTTCACTTATAATAGACATGCAGAAGAGCACACAAAATATATAGCTTATGAAGTTTCACAATATAAATATTCACATGTAACTCTCATAATGCTCAGATGAAGAGATAGAAGACTACCATATACTCGAGAAGCCACTCCTTGCCCTTTTCAAAGTACTCATTCCTCACTGGTCCTTATAGATAACCTCTGTCCTCACAGTTACAGGCATTACTCCCTTAGTTTTCTCTAAATATTTACCACCCAAATTTATATTCCTGAATTCTATAGTTTTCCTTTTTTTGGACCTCTGTATAAATGGAATTATACAATATGTATTTTTTTAATTTTTTTTTTTTTTTTTGCTCAGTGTTATGTTTATGAGATTCATCAATATTCTTGTTTGTTGGTACATTTTATTCTTTTTCTTGTTTGGGGGTAAAGATGCTACATTGTCCTTTAGTAAGTAGACACAGTTTATTCCAGTTAATAATGCTTTTTATGTGTAAGCACATGCATTTCTGCTGGATATATACTTAAGAGAGAGTTGTGGGGTCGTATAGAGAGACTATATCCTGGTTCGCTTAATTCAGTTCAGGTTAATACCTACTCTCCTGGTATAATTGTTTATAGTACCCCATTTCACTCTCAAAAATATCTTTCTTTGAATGATAGCATAGGATATCATAATCATGGGATATATTTTAAAGCTTAGATTTAAGATAATTCCAAGTGGTTTTTCAATGCAGTTGTATCAATTTAAATACAATTTAAGTACATACCAGCAATATGAGTGAGTGAGTGAGTGAGTGTGTGTGTGTGTGCGCGCGTGTGTGCACGTGCATGTGTGTGTGTGTGTGTAGGCTTCCCTGGTGGCTTAGATGGTAAAGGTTCTGCCTGAAATGCAAGAGACCCGGGTTTGAACCCTAGGTTGGAAAGATCCCCTGGAGAAGGGAATGGCAACCCACTCCAATATTCTTTCCTGGAGAATTCCATGGAGAGAGGAGCCTGGTGGGCTACAGTCAATGAGGTCACAAAGAGTCAGACACAGCTGAATGATTAACACGTTCTCTTTCATATATACACCCACACACATAAACTTAATTATTTTTTATATAGTAAATTGTGTAGCTACACTCAAATACTATTTCCCCCATTTCCCCACTTTATTGAGATATAATTGACATATAATCTTTGGCAAGTTTAAGGTATGAAATGCAACTTGACAATTTGACATGTAAATATTGCAAAAATATTCCCACAATAAGGTTCATTTACAGCTCTATCACTTCATGTAATTTAATTACTTTTTTATATATGAGGGTGGGAACATTTAAGATCTGCTCTATTACCAACTTACAACTGTACAATAGGGTATTGTTAACTGTAGCCACCATGCTGTACGTTAGATCCCCCAAAGTTATTCATTCTGTAACCAGACCTTTGTACCCTTTGACCAGCATCTTCTCATTTCCCCCACACCCTAGGCTTGGTCAGGACCAATCTAAACTTTGTTTCTATGAGTTTGGACTTTTTAGATCCCACCTATAAGTGAGAATATACAATATTTGTCTTTATCTGTCTGAATTATTTCACAGAGTATAATGTCCTCAGGGTTCAACTTTGTTGTTACAAATGGCAGGGTTTTCTTATTTTGTATAGCTGAATAATATTCATACAGATGAATTTACATATACCTGTATGAATGCATTTCTTTATCCATACACTGAATGTTTTGATATAACCTGAGACTAGTGTATGGATAAAGAAAATGTCAGTCTGTCAGTAGAAACTTAGGGTGTTTCTATATCTTGACTATTGTGAATAATGCTGCAATGAATATGGGTATGCAGATATCTCTGAGACAGTGATTTCATTTCCTTTGGATATATACTGAGAAATAGGATCGATGAATCATATGATATTTCTAATTTTTTGAGGAACATCCATACATTTACATTCCTAACAACAGTATACCAGGTTTCCATTTTCTCTGTGTCCTAGCCAACAGTTGTTATCTTTTGTGTTTTTCATTAATGATTTGTTAAAAATGCAGTATCTGCAAATGCAATGAAGTGAAGCACACTAAAATGTGATATGCCTGTGTTTCTTGTTGACTTTTTAATCTGGATGATCTGTCCAGTATTGAATGTGGGGTGTTGAAGTCTCATATTTTTCTTGTATTTTTGTTTGTTTTACTCTTCATGTCTGTTACAATTTACTTAATTTTAGGTGCTCCAATTTTGTATTCACATATATTTGTAATTGTTACATTCTCTTGATTTATTGATGCCTTTATCGTAATATAATGTCCTAGTTTTTCTCTTCTTACAGTGTTTTACTTAAATTTTATTTTGTCTCATAAAAGAATAGTTGTCCTTGTTCTCTTGCAGTTTCCATTTACATGGATGATCGTCTCCATCCATTCATTTGGATCCTTTGTGTGTCTTTAAAGTTGAAGTGAGTGTCTTACAGGCAGCATATAGTTGGGTCTTGTTTCTTTGAATTCTTCCAGCCATCCAGTGCCTTGTGACTGGAGAATTTATCAATAATCCATTTACATTTAAAGTAATTATTGATACGTAAAGACTTACCAATGCTATTTTATTAATAGTTTTCTGGTTATTTTGTAGTTTTGTTGTTCCTTTTTTCCTGTCTTGCTTTCTTCCTTTGTGAATTGATGATTTACCCCAGTGTTGCACTTTGATTCTGTTTTTACTTTTTTGTATATGCTGTAGGTTTTTGTGTTGCGGTTACCATTAGGCTTACATAATGCATTTATATATATATATATATAAAATATATGTTTATATATATAATATATATAAATATACCCAACAACCCATTTTAAAATGATAGCTTCACTTGTATTCAAAAGCTCTAAACTTTTACCTCCCCCCAACATTTTATGTTTTTGATGTCACAGTTTACATCTTTTTATATTGTATATCCATTGTCACATTATTTTACTTATGTGTGTTAGTCACTCAGTCGTGTCCAACTCTCTGAGACCCCACAGACTATAGCCTGCCAGGCTTCTCTGAAGGTGGAATTCTCCAGGCAAGAATACTGGAGTGGATTGCCATTCTCTTCTCCAGAGGAACTTCCCAACCCAGGGATTGAACCCTGGTCTCCTGCATCACAGGCAGATTCTTTACCTTTAAATTCTTTTGTCTTTTTACTTTTACAGTAAAGTGAGTAACACACCACCATATCACAATATTGGTATATTCTAAATTTGATTGTATACTTTACCAGTCTGTTGTACAGTTTTGTGTTTTTTCATGTTACTAATTAGCATCCTTTTATTTCAACTTGAAGAACTCTTCAGCATTTCTTGTAAGGCAGGCATAGCACTGATAAACTTCCTCAACTTTTGTTTGTCTGGGAAATTCTTTATCTTGTCTTTGTTTTCTAAAGGAAAGCTTTGTAAGGCAAGGTGTTCTTGGTCAGCAGTTTGAATATATCATTGAACTATTTCCTGGCATCCAAGGTTTCTGTTTAGAAATCTACCAGTAGTCTTATGGAGACTTTCTTCACTCTTTTCATACTTTGTTCTCCTCTGTGTAACTTCAGATGTCCTATCTTGTACTTCATAAATTCTTTCTTCTGCTTGATCCATCTTTTTGGCCTTCATTTCTGGGATTCAACTTTTACATATGTTAACTTTCTTTGCTGTATCCTTCATATCTCTTACTTTTCGTATCTATTTTCTATTCTTTCCTTCAAGTTGTCTCATCTTGGGTAGAGTTTTTTGAAAGTACATATTAGTTTATTTTGTGATGTTAAGCTTATCATTTGCATTCCTCAGTTTGGTTATTGGACTTTTTAGAAGTTTTTGATTCTTTTTCAACCTTTCATTTATTTAAAAGTAATTTACTTTTGGTAAATAAAAGTTCCATGTTTTCTACATACAATGTGATGATTTGATATGTGTATGCATTGTAAAATGATTATTAGAATCAAATTAATGAACAAATCCATCACCTTCCAGTTGTCTTTTTGTGTATATGTGATAATTATACTTGGAATCTACTCTCAGAAACTTTCATAATGGAAGGTAGAGTGGTAGTTCACAGAAGCTGGTGGGTTGAGGGAAATGGAAGATGCTGATTAAAGAATACAGACTTTCATTTATAAGATGAATAATTTCTGGAAACCTAATGTATAGCATGTTGACTATAGTTAACAATAATGTTGTTTTCTTTTTATAATATCAAATTCATTGCTAAAATTTTCAAATTGAGTGTTGTTTACATGAAACTATTAAGCACAATGTGTTATACCTTTTAAACTTAACTTTCTATGAGTTTTGTGGATCTCTTCTGTTTGTTCTGTTTCTCTCTTATGTTGTATTTCTGTTTTGTGTCTGATTATCTTTATTTTCTTTTTCTTTTTTTGGTTGTGCAACATAACTATTGGTATCTTAGTTCCCCTAACAGGGATTGAACCCAGGACTTGGCAGTGAAAGTGTCAAGTCCTAACCACTGGACTTCCAGGGAATTCCTTTGTGTCTGACTGTGTTTGATGGCTTGCCAGATGTTGTCTTTCTTTTAGTAAATATTTTTCAAATATTTTAAAACAGTTTTTAGATTTACAACAAAATTGCAAAGAGTGTATTGTCTCTTATTCTTAACATCTTAAGTTAATAAATAACTAAACCAATAAATAAACAAACCAATATCAATATACTATTAATAACCAATTTGCATACTTTATTCCAATTTCCTTCATTTTTTGCCTAATTTATTTTTTTCCTGTTCCAAAACCCTACCCAGGATAGCATATTGTATTTAGTTGTTACTTATCCTAAGATTTCTCTGTGCTATGACAGTTTCTCAGACTTTCCTTGAGTTTATGATCTTGACAATCTTGTGAAATGGCTGTCAGTTAGCATTTATCTGTGTTATAGTATCATGTGATTTAGATGTAGTTACCGTAAAAATGTCATACTAATTTTGAGATAAAAATGATTGTCTAAACAGCTGTTATTTGAATGAAAGCAGGTCCACCCAGGTATGAGTGCAGTTTCTCTGAGTGGGTCCAATAGTGAATAGAGGATGATGATTTTCATTTGCTAGCTTTGTGGAGCTCAGTAGTTTACTGGATATTTTACTAATTGATAGAAAGTTTCCTTAGGTTTTCAGTTAATGTATATCATTAGCTAGGTGGTCAGTGGCCAAAATTCGTCTCATATAACCAAAGTCAGATCTTGATATTTGGAAAACAACACACAAAATTTTCAGAGAACTGAAAGTAAAAGCACAAAATATACGGTACTTAAGTAACAGTAGTTTTTTGTTAAACACCTGTGGATAACACCACAATTATTCTTTATTTTCAGGAGCAATTCTTCTGTATTTTCAGAACAATATATATATATATATATATTTATTTATTTATTTATTTATTTTGGAAACAATATATAGTCAAATCTAAGTATATTCAGTAATAATAATGTTATGGCTACAATTGATGCTATTGATAACTGGAAAATATTCAATATTTTTTGAAAGCTGATACATTGTTTTAAATGTGTAGATGATAAGAATGCTCTTTTGGCTGAAGCTTACATTATCTATTACTTGAACTAGGACATTTTCCTATATTATTTGGGATGATTGTTTTCAAAACATTCATGTGACATTAGGCTCTTTATAACTTCAGCCCCTTTTCTTTTTTTTCTTTTTTTTTTCCTCTTTTTTTTTCCTTTTTTTTCTTTTTTTTTTTCAGCCCCTTTTAAAGGAGTTAACCTGAGGAAAACAGGTCCCCTGCTCAATTTTCCAAATTATTTATATTTAAAAAGGAACAAACAGCACGCAGTCATGTGAGTGTGAGAATGGAGGCTTTCTGAGGTCACTGAAATAAATTAAGGCAACATTTTGTGAAAGGGAAATGTTAATTCCATATAAATGAGAATGAGAGATGGCATAGAAAATGAGCAGCTGACAGCAAAAAGGAGAGACTGCAAAACTGAATGACGGTGAATTGATAGTAGGCATTTCACATGTCAGAAAGGAGACATGGAAATGGGGAGGCGATTATAGGCCAGCTCAGAAAAGGAGTTTCTCATAAAAGAGGATAATGGCATATGAAATTGGCTAGGGGAATTGAAAAGGAAGAAAGTGGCAATATGGCATCAACAAAGCACCAAGTTAAAATGTAAGAAAACAAGAAATGACAAACAGAGGAGCAAACTACCACCTGACTGTGATGAGTTCAGCCAGGGTCCCTCAAGCATTGTATTACTGCATCCCCCCTCAACATGACCCATAGGAGGCATGGTGACTTTCCCATGATACAGTCAGTGTCCTTTGGTATCTCTGATTCTTTTTTTATTACATAGGCTGTAACTAAAAACTTCTCTCTTCTATGTACAGGGTCTAATTTGTTAAAGATAACCAATGCTAGGTACATAACTGCTCCTCTAAACATATGGTAGAATTTTATATTTACTGCAGTCAAAGAAATACACTTTTTTTTTTAAAGAATGCAGTTTATAAAGTTCTTGAACATAAGAGAAAATTCAAAGATGCTGTGTGCCAATATAATATCACCTGAATTGTCTTTTTAAGCTTCAAGCTGCTGGAAGTTTGGGATTACAGCAGGTGCATCATTAAAAAAAAAAAAAAAGGTATTTGGCCATGTTGGTGGTTACCATCTAGATGGTTAATAAAGCCTTATTTTGGGGACTTCTCTGATGATCCAATGGCTAAGACTCAGTGCTCCCCATGCGGGGGGCCTGGGTTTGATCCTTGGTCAGGGAACTAGATCCCATGTGCTGCAACTAAAGATCACAGATCCCTTGTGCTGCACAGCCAAATAAAATAAATAAATATTAAAAAATAAAACCTTATTTCCCCATGCTGTGATTATATATGTCTTGTTCTTAAGCCATTCTCTCATTTTGTGTCCTTATCAATTAAGAGTTAGTCAGCAATGTTAATGGGACTCTAGAAAAAGCATACTTGTATTAACCAGCTTCATTTTTTAGCACTTTCTATTTGGGCAACCACTTTCCTATCCCTTATCTCATTTGATCTTTAGCATAATCCAGAGAAGTATGTTTGAGGGAGATTCTTTTTCCTTTGTTTAAATGTAAACTCAGAAAAAAAGGTTCAGTGACTTCTGCCAAGTTGTACAACTGGTGAGTGGCAGCGTTTGGACTGTATCCCGTGTTTCCTGACAGCTAGTCCTGTGTTCTTCCTGCCACACTACGCTTTCATTTTTAAAGTTCTTGCTACTTTGATTCTTAATTTATTATATTTCTTTCCTCTCATCCCTTTTCTCTTTTCTCTATTGCTAAGACAAAAAGCAAAGTCATAGGAGCAAGTTTTCTTTTTAGAGAACATGGGAATCCCTTGTGAGGTGAGGTTGTTTTAAGTTAAAAACTAAATTTATGGCTAGACAGGATGGGTATATTAAACTATGCAGATACATTCATACCCATATTTATGGATGTCTGGCTCTTGGACTCTCCTTCTTCCTCTGTCCTTTCTGTTGTGTGTGTATGAAGAAGAGACACACAGAGAGAACAAGAAAGTTTGACTTCTTACTGAAGGTTATTAGGAGATCTTAGGTTCTATCTCTGAGAAGTAGCATAAAAATTATTAAGTATCATACATTAACTACCTAGTATGTGTCAAATGCTGTATCAGGCCTTTATATCTAAAGAACAGTGTGATATCCTAGTTGCAAGGGCCGGTATTCATCCTGGTTTTATTCTGACCCATAGGTAACTTCTTTGAAAAATAGGTTATACGTCTTTTATTCATGATCCCTGTATGAAGTACGTTTTAGGCAACTCGGAAATCAGAGATTTTTCTTTTTTTTCTTTTTTTTTTTTTTTAAGAGATTTTTCTTTCATTGTATCTACTTGCTTGTCTGTTGTTTGAAACCATTAATACCCAAGAGGCCGGGCCTTGGTAGATCAGTCCCATTTCAGGAAGCCAGAGGATGTTTTCCTTTCCAATTGCAGAGGAAAACATATTATGTAGTTGCTAAAGATATGGAACTTGGTTCTTTCATTTCTTTTCTTGAGTAATTAATGCCCGGCTCAGTAGCACATACAGGTGACAAAACTCTTTGGAAAGTCAGGCCAGAACGAAGATCCTGAGTATCTGAGAGATCTAGTTATAGCAGAGATGAGCAGTGAAAGGGAGGTAGGAAGGTAGGGAAGACAAATTTTGATTCCATACAACTCTTTATTTATTCATTTTATTTTTGACTGTGCTGGGTCTTTGTTGGGCTTCCCTGGTGGCTCAGATGATAAAGTGTCTGCTTGCAATGCGGGAGACCTGGGTTCGATCCCTGGGTCAGGAAGATCCCCTGGAGAAGGATCTTTGTTGCTGTGTGGGCTTTTCTCCAGTTGTGGAGAATGGGGGCTGCTCTCTAGTTGTGGTGCAAGGGCTTCTCATTGCAGTGTATTTTCTTGATGTGGAGCACAGGCTCTAGGGTGCACAGGCTCCAGCAGTTGCAGCATGTGGGCTCAGCAGTTGTAGCTTGTGTGCTTTAGAGCACAGGCTTAATAGTTGTGGTGTATGGCTTAGTTGCTCCACGGCATGTGGGATCTTTCCAGATTAGAGATCCAACCCCAATCTGCATTGGCAGGTGGATTCTTCACCACTGATCTACCAGGGTGGCCCCCATATAACAGTTTAGAGTGTTAGCCTTAAATACTAAAACTAGACAGCCTTAACTAGGGAAGGTATGAAGATAATTTCATGTAGTGTAAGAGAGCTACAGTTCTTTTTGTAGTCACAAGAAGTATATGCTTAGAATCTAACAAGTTGAGACAATGTAAAAGTGATGGCCCTACTTTGTATGAGATGTGAGCATAAGTGAATAATTAGTTTGCTTTAACTAAAAATACTGCAACTGGTAGTTTGATCATTTACCTGAATCCCTTGAAGTATAACTCTTTTTACAATGTGGCTCCCAGAACTCTCAACATTCCTGCAACTCAGTCTTTGGAATTGCCTTGTGACACTGTTACTCAGTCTTTTAAATTTCTGCCCTTGTAACACAGATTTCTTCTCTGAGGTTATATTTAATTATTTTAAACAAAGCAATTTAAATGTAAACTTTTATGAAATGAAATGTCACTTACAATCAAAAAAGACCTTCCATGTATGCTTAAAAAATTGTGCTAAGGTCTCCTACTAAACATATTTTTCACACAGCATTTTGAATAGCATTATTGGGATGAACTATATAGCCTCCCAATATGGCCATTTTAAAAGGGCTACCATTCCAGTTTGCTGAAAATTAGTCTCAGTATATCATGCCTGCAAGCTTGTTTAGCCTCCTTCCACATCCTTACATTATAAATTGTCTTTATAATCCTGCTTGGTGTTATCCCATTTCTCAGTTCTTTCTTTCATATAATAAGTATGCATTTTCAGCTATGGATTCATGTAAGCCCAGCTTAACTGAAAGAATAATCAAATTAATATATTCAATTTGCATTTAAGTTTGTTCTTAGGCCAGGGAAATACTTTCCAGCCACTAAGGTAGAATTCCTATGTTTTCCAGTGTGTTCCAGGTGACTATCCATTTTGTTAAAGGCTGTATCAACTGGGAGAGTGATGAAGATGTAGAAGGACACTGGGCTCCTCACACCTCATCCCCCCACCATACATCAAAACCACAACTCGCACTGAAATCGACCTGGAAACTAGCAGAATAGCTCTTCTACAAGTAAAGAAAAATCCACTCAAAGTTTTGTAGGAAGAGAGGAGAAGCTATCTGATTGGAACCTGCACCTCTACTCTGTGCCTCAGAAGAGGAGGGGAATATTAGCAGCTTCAGGATCCTCCCTGGGGTGAGTGAAGGCTTTGAGCCCCTTATCAGGCACCCCAGCAGCAGGGTTCGACACTAGAATGATGAGGCCCCTTACCTGGTTTGAAGACCAGTGGGACATAGAAGGCTGTAAGAAACCGACACTCCTCTCTCACATGCACAAACTTATTTAGGCCCAGTCACAGTGCAAAGCTAGCAGATTGAAAACTGCCTGGGTCTCGGGCCAACTTGCCAGCACTGTCTCAGCGTGTCCCCCAGCCTGCACTCAGCTGCCGTTTCAGCCCTCTGGCTCCAGCACTGCTCCCCACTGAGCCAGAATCTGCCATTGCCAACTTGAAAGCACACACTTGGAGGGAACAGATATAGCTCAGACCCTGGCCCTGCCTCTGACCTGGGCAGTGGCAGCCATTTCCCGCCTGTGCTTTTGTGTACACACTGTGGAGGGAGCTAGGCTAGATCCAAGGTGGAGACCTTCATCACCAGAGTGTGCATCCCTGAGCATGCTTGGAAGTTAGAGAAATTTGCCTAACAGAGACCTTCATCTCTGAGTGAAGTCCCTGTGCATATTTGAGAGGTGACAGGGCCAGCTCAAACACGTGGCCCCAATCCCTTTGGCCCTAACCTGGCCTACAGCTCAGCCATGCACACTGGATAAAAGTGGAACCTGCACAGAAGTGCAACCCTAAGCCTTCAGGCCCTGGCCAGGTAACAAACCAAGGAGGAGACTTGCATCACATCAGAGAGAAACCCAACTCTCCCAGAGGGAACCACAGAAGACCACAAATTTGCCAAATCAAGCTTGAGGAGAAAAAGAAGAAACCTGGAGAGAGAACCTTCTAAGATTTCATGTTGATGTTGTTTAGTTACTAAGTTGTGTCCAACTCTTTTGTGACCACATGGACTATAGCCCTTCAGGCTCCTCTGTCTGTGGGATTTCCCAGGCAAGAATACTGGAGTGGGTTGCCATTTCCTTCTCCAAGGGAACTTCTCGATTCAAGTATGAAACCCACATTTCCTACATTAGCAGGTGGGTTCTTTACCACCGAGCTACCAAGTAAGCCCTCCAAGATTTCACACTATGGTAATTAAACATCGTGGGACCTGCACTAAAATAGACACATATATCAATGGAACAAACGAGAGCCTAGAAGTAAACCAGTGCACCTATGGCCAATTGATCTATGACAAAGAGGCAAGAAGATACAATTTGGAAAGGGCAGTCCTTTCAAAAACTGGATGGCTGCATGGAAATCGATGAGATTAGAACATTCATTCACACCATATATAAGACTAAAGTGAAAATGGTTTAAAGACCTAAATTAAAAACGAAACATAAGACTCCTAGAAGACAACAATAAAGGAAGAACATGGTTTGACATTAATCATAGCAATATATTTTGGATGTCTCCCAAGGTAAATAAATTGGAGAAGGCAATGGCAACCCACTCCAGTGTTCTTGCCTGGAGAATCCCAGGGATGGGGGAGCCTGGTGGGCTGCCGTCTATGGGGTTGCACAGAGTCGGACATGACTGAAGTGACTTAGCAGCAGTAGCAGCAAGGTAAATAAAGCCAAAAAGTCAAAGGAGACCTAAATAAAGTTAAAAGCTTTTGCACAGCAAAGGAAGCCATCAACAAAATGAAAAGACAACCTGCAGAATGGGAGAAAATATTTTCAATGATATGATCAACAAAGGATTAATATCCAAAATATATAAATAGCTCATATAACTTAACATCAAGTGAATAATTAACCCAATCAAGAAACACACACCAGATCTGAATAGATATTTTTCGAAGGAATATGTAGAGGTAACTAAAAGGCAAATGAAAAAGTGTTCAATGTTTCTAATATTAGAGAAATGAGAACAATAATGAGATATCACCTCACACCTGTCAGAATGGCTATCATTACAATGTCTACAAATAACAAGTGTTCAAGAGGATGTGAAAGAAAAGGGAACCTTGTACATTGTTGGCAGGAGTGTAAATTAGTGCTGCCACTATGGAAAATATGAAGGTTCCTCAAAAAGCTAAAATTACCACATAGTCTACCAATTCCACTCCTTCCATATATATCTGGAAAGAACAAAAACACTAAAACACAAACTCAACAAGAAACATGCACCCCAATGTCCATAGCAGCACTATCTGCAATAGCCAGGACATGGAAACAACCCATGTGCTCATCAAAAAATGAATGGTTAAAGAAGGTGTGGAACATTAATCATAAAAAAAGAATGGAATTCTGCCATTTGCAGCAGTGTGGATGGACCTAGAGAATATTATGCTTAGTGAAGTAATTTAGGCAGAGAAAGACAAATAGTCTATATTCTCACTTAAATGTGGAATCAACAAAATTTAATGAATGAGTGTAACAAAATGGGAACAGATACAGAGAAGAAAGTAGTGGTTACCAGTAGGGAGAGGAATGTGGAGGGGTAAGATACAGGAAGGGTATTAAGTGTTATAACCTACTGGGTATAAAATAATATAGAAGGAAATAATGTATAATATGGCAAATATAGCCTATATTCTATAATAACATTTAGAGGAGTATAATATAAAAACATCAAATTGCTATGCTGTATATCTGACTCCTATATAACATTGAAAATCAACTATACTTCAACTTTAAGGAAATAACAATGCATCTGTCTAAATAAGTAATTAAAATCCTCTTAAATATTTACCCTTAAATATTACATCTGTTTGAGAGGCATCTACCATACACTAAATAAGCATGTATGGTGATAAACAATCAGGGAACTTCCAACCTACAGTGTAACACAGTATTATGGAACAATCTAAATGGGAAAAAAATTTGAAAAAGACTAGATACATGTATATCTATCACTGAGTCACTTTGGTGTATATCTGAAATTATCATAACACTGTTAATCATTCAAGCTCTCAGTTCAGTCACTCAGTCATGTCCGACTCTTTGCGACCCCATGAATCGCAGCACACCAGGCATCCCGGTCCATCACCAACTCCCGGAGTTCACTCAGACTCAAGTCCATTGAGTCCGTGATGCCATCCAGCCATCTCATCCTCTGTCGTCCCCTTCTCCTCCTGCCCCCGATCCCTCCCAGCATCAGAGTCTTTTCCAATGAGTCAACTCTTTCCATGAGGTGGCCAAAGTACTGGAGTTTCAGCTTTAGCATCATTACTTCCAAAAAATTTCCCAGGGCTGATCTCCTTCAGAATGGACTGGTGGGATCTCCTTGCAGTCCAAGGGACTCTCAAGAGTCCTCTCCAACACCACAGTTCAAAAGCATCAATTCTTCAGTGCTCATCCTTCTTCACAGTCCAACTCTGGCATCCACACATGACCACTGGAAAAACCATAGCCTTGACAAGATGGACCTTTGTTGGCAAAGTAATGTCTCTGCTTTTGAATATGCTATCTAGGTTGGTCATAACTTTTCTTCCAAGGAGTAAGCGTCTTTTAATTTCATGGCTGCAGTCACCATCTGCAGTGATTTTGGAGCCCAAGAAAATAAAGTCTGACACTGTTTCTACTGTTTCCCCATCTATTTCCCATGAAGTGATGGGACCGGATGCCATGATCTTCGTTTTCTGAATGTTGAGCTTTAAGCCAACTTTTTCACTCTCCATTTTCACTTTCATCAAGAGGCTTTTTAGCTCCTCTTCACTTTCTGCCATAAGGGTGGTGTCATCTGCATATCTGAGGTTATTGATATTTCTCCCAGCAATCTTGATTCCAGCTTGTGCTTCTTCCAGCCCAGCATTTCTCATGATGTATTCTGCATATAAGTTAAATAAGCAGGGTGACAATATACAGCCTTCATGTACTCCTTTTCCTATGTGGAACCAGTCTGTTGTTCCATGTCCAGTTCTAACTGTTGCTTCCTGACCTGCATACAGATTTCTCAAGAGGCAGGTCAGGTGGTCTGGTATTCCCGTGTCTCAGAATTTTCCACAGTTTATTGTAATCCACACAGTCAAAGGCTTTGGCATAGTCAATGAAACAGAAATAGATGTTTTTCTGGAACTCTCTCGCTTTTTCCATGATCCAGCGGATGTTGGCAAATGATCTCTGGTTCCTCTGCCTTTTCTAAAACCAGCTTGGACATCAGGAAGTTCACTGAAGCCTGGCTTGGAGAATTTTGAGCATTACTTTACTAGCATGTGAGATGAGTGCAATTGTGTGGTACTTTGAGCATTCTTTTGCATTGCCTTTCTTTGGAATTGGAATGAAAAGTGATCTTTTCCAGTCCTGTGGCCACTGCTGAGTTTTCCAAATTTGCTGGCGTATTGAGTGCAGCACTTTCACAGCATCATCTTTCAGGATTTGAAACAGCTCAACTGGAATTCCATCACCTCCACTAGCTTTGTTTGTAGTGATGCTTTCTAAGGCCCACTTGACTTCACATTCTAGGATGTCTGGCTCTAGATGAGTGACCACACCATCGTGATTATCTGGGTCATGAAGATCTTTTTTGTACAATTCTTCTGTGTATTCTTGCCACCTCTTCTTAATATCTTCTGCTTCTGTTAGGTCCATACGATTTCTGTCCTGTATCGAGCCCATCTTTGCATGAAATATTCCCTTGGTATCTCTAATTTTGTTGAAGAGATCTCTAGTCTTTCCCATTCTGTTGTTTTCCTCTATTTCTTTGCATTGATCGCTGAAGAAGGCTTTCTTATCTCTTCTTGCTGTTCTTTGGAACTCTGCATTCAGATGCTTATATCTTTCCTTTCCTCCTTTGCTTTTCGCCTCTCTTCTTTCCACAGCTATTTTAAGGCCTCCCCAGACAGCCATTTTACTTTTTTGCATTTCTTTTCCATGGGGATGGTCTTGATCCCAGTCTCCTGTGCAATGTCACGAACCTCATTCCATAGTTCATCAGGCAGTCTATCAGATCTAGGTCCTTAAATCTATTTCTCACTTCCACTGTATAATCATAAGGGATTTGATTTAGGTCATACCTGAATGGTCAAGCGGTTTTCCCTACTTTCTTCCATTTCAGTCTGAATTTGGCAATAAGGAGCTCATGATCTGAGCCACAGTCAGCTCCTGGTCTCGTTTTTGTTGACTGTATAGAGCTTCTCCATCTTTGGCTGCAAAGAATATAATCAATCTGATTTTAGTGTTGACCATCTGGTGATGTCCATGTGTAGAGTCTTCTCTTGTGTTGTTGGAAGAGGGTGTTTGCTATGACCAGTGCATTTTCTTGGCAAAACTCTATTAGTCTTTGTTTTGCTTCATTCTGCATTCCAAGGCCAAATTTGCCTGTTACTCCAGGTGTTTCTTGACTTCCTACTTTTGCATTCCTATAATAAAAAATTAAAATCAAATGGACATGCTGAAGTCTTCATCTATATGTTGGTAATAATTCAGTTCAGACATTACAAATTCTAAGAAGGCTATGACAGTTTTATATTTTTTTCTTTTCTATTCTTAATAATATGTTTACAGAAAATTTTAAACAATATCATTAGTTTAAACAGGAAACATCAAGAACAACCATGTTGGAATTTAACAAATCAATAAAGAAAATGACAAATAATAATAATGTATATGTCCTTTGGTCCATTTTTACTGGATACGTAATTTGCCATCATCTGATCAAATTCCTGTTCAGTATACTAAGGTTCTTGAAAAGCAGATTAATATATTAATCTTACTAAAGGAAATAATGCATTAATTATATCTACTTTTGCTCTTTCAATCAAATAAAGACTACATGCATAGTAAATTATATGGAAGAAAAAGGCTGGTGAATAAAATACCAAAACCTTGTTGCTTAGATTGTCATATATTTAAAAAGCAACAAAATTATAAAAATAAACCAGTTCTTTCTTTAAATATAAAATGCAAGAGCTCAAAAATCAGCTGTTTCCTCTGTTTGATGCTAAAACATTAAGCAAAATTTCCACTTTCCTTTCTATAAACATTTGGTTCAGAAACCAAAAGCAATGTGTCATTTAGAAATGTACAGGTTGACATTATGGTAATATTACACAAAGTAAATTAACTATCATTCCTAACTTAGCAAATTGTGTTGTTACTGTTTTTCAGTGGTGTCTGATTCTTTGCGACCCCATGGACTGCAGCACAACAAGCTTCCCTGCCCTCCAGTATCTCCTGAAATTTGCTCAAACTCATGTCCATTGAATTGGTGATGCCATCCAACCATCTCATCTTCTGTCACCCCCTTCTCCTCTTGTCCTCAATCTTTGCCAGCATCATGGCCTTTTCCAATGAGGCGGATCTTTGCATCAGGTGGCCAAAGTATAGAGGGGTTTCAGCTTCAGCATCAGCCCTTCCAATGAATATTCAGGGTTGATGTCCTTTAAGATTGACTGGTTTTATCTCCTTGCAGTCCAAGGGACTCTCAAGAGTCTTCTCCAGTACCACAATTTGAAAGCATCAATTTTTCAGCCCTCAGCCTTCTTTATGGTCCAACTCACCTCCATAACATGACTACTGGGAAAACCATTACTTTGACTATACAGACTGTTGACGGCAAAGTAATGTCTATGCTTTTTAATATACTGTCTAGGTTGGTCATAACTTTCCTTCAAAGGAGTAAGCGTCTTTTAATTTCTTGGCTGCAATCACCATCTGCAGTGATTTTGGAGCCCAAGAAAATAAAGTGTCTCACTGTTTCCCCGTCTATTTGTCATAAAGTGATGGGACCGATTCCATGATCTTCATTTTGTGAATGTTGAGTTTTAAGCCAGCTTTTTCACTCTCCTCTTTCACTTTCATCAAGAGCCTCTTTAGTTCCTCTTCTCTTTCTGCCATTAGGTTGGTATCATCTGCATAACTTAGATTGTTGATATTTCTCCAGCAATCTTTATTCCAGCTTGTAACTCATCCAGCTTGGCGTTTCACATGATGTACTTTGCATTTCTGGGGCTCCAAAATCACTGCAGATGGTGACTGCAGCCATGAAATAAAAAGATGCTTACTCCTTGGAGGAAAAGTTATGACCAACCTAGACAGCACATTAAAAAGCACAGACATCACTTTGCCAAAAAAGGTCCGTCTAGTCAAGGCTATGGTTTTCCAGTAGTCATGTATGGGTGTGAGAGTTGGACTATAAAGAAAACTGAGCGCCAAAGAACTTTTGAACTGTGGTGTTGCAGGAGACTCTTGAGAGTCCCTTGGACTGCAGGGAGATCCTACCAGTCCATCCTAAAGGAGATCAGTCCTGAGTGTTCATTGGAAGGACTGATGTTGAAGTTGAAACTCCAATACTTTGGCCACCTGATGCGAAAAGCTGACTCTTTTGAGAAGACCCTGATGCTGGGAAAGATTGAGGGCAGGAGGAGAAGGAGACAACAGAGGATGAGATCATTGGATGGCATCACTGACTCAATGGACATAAGTTTGGGTAAACTCCGGGAGTTGGTGATGGACAGGGAGGCGTGGCATGCTGCAGTCCATGGGGTTGCAGTCAGACATGACTGAGCGACTGAACTGAACTGAACTCTGCATTCAAGTTAAGTAAACAGAGTGAAAATATATAGCCTTGTTGTACTCCTTTCCCAATTTTGAACCAGTCAGTTGTTCCATACATGGTTCTAACTGTTGCTTCTTGACCTGGATACAGGTTTCTCAGGCGACAGATAAGATGGTCTGGTATTCCCATCTCTTTAAGAATTTTCCACATTATGTTGTGATCCACATAGGCTTTAGTGTAGTCAATGAAGCAGAAGTAGATGTTTTTCTGGAATTCCCTTGCTTTTTCTACGAGCCAATGAATATTGGCAATTTGATCTCTGGCTCCTCTGCCTTTTCTAAACCCAGTTTGTACATCTGGAAGTTCTTGATTCAAGTACTGCTAATGCCTGTCTTGGAGGATTTTGAGCACAGTCTTACTCACATGGGAAATGGGTGCAATTGTCTGGTAGTTTGAACTATTTTCTCACTGCCCTTCTTTGGGACTGGGATGAAAACTGACCTTTTCCAACCTTGTGGCCACTGTTGGGTTTTCCAAATTTGCTGACACTGAGTGCAGGATGTTAACAGCATCAGTTTTGTTGGTAGTAATGCTTCCTAAGGTCCGCTTGATTTCACACTCCAGGATGTTTGGCTCTAGGTGAGTGACCACCCCATCGTGGTTATCCTGGTCATTAAGACCTTTTAAATATAGTTCTTCTGTGGGTTCTTTCCACCTCTTCTTAATCTCTTCTGACTTTGTTAGGTCCTTTGCCTTTATTGTGCCCATCGTGCATGAAATGTTCCTTTGGCATCTTCAATTTTCTTGAATATATTTCTAGTCTTTTCCATTCTGTTGTTTTCCTCTATGCATTGTTTATTGAAGAAGACCTAGTAAATTCTAACTAAAATTAAATATTATGTTAGAAATAAAGTACATGGTAACTTACATACTGATCAATATTTTGATATTTCTGAACCTAAAATATTTTCCTTAACATTTCTCAGAAATTACAACAAATATTTAAAAGTACTTCCTGAATGATTTTTTTAGGTTCAAAAAGTGTGGAAAATAGTTTTCTACAAGAAATCATGTAAGAAGTTAGTCTGACATTTAATTTTTTGGTGGATGGAATCCTTTTTGTAATTAAAATAATATGTTATAAGATCCTTCAGCCTACTTTTCTGAATTAGAAATTTAATATCAAGGAATCAACACCTGGATTATTTCCCTGCTTCCAAAGGGAGATGGTGTGGAGACCAGCCCACTTGCTGGAAAAAACACACAGATGAGACCTTTTAACTCTGATATTGGGAGATAATAGGATTGATGTCTGCAGAATCATGAAATAGTTTGAAAGGGCAATGAAGCAATGTTTTGAGACTCCCAGAATATTAGACCTCAGTGGGCCCTTCTTGAGTCTTGAAAGGTCATTGTAGGATGAATTGAAGGCAGTCTTTTTCACACAGCAGGGGACAGACTTATGGAACTCATTACCCAGACAGGTAAGTCAGGAAACATAAACAATCACAAAAGGACAGATCAACAGGTCAGTGATAGATTTAGAATAAATAACTGAAGAAAGTGTTTCTCACCACTACTTTGTATTAATTCAGAAAGTACTTTGTTGAATTGCATTGTGTGCATTAGGCCACTTACATTTATTGTAATTACTGATCAATTTAAATAAAATTTTGCATCTTAAGCTTTCTGTTTATCTCACTTTTTCTATGCTTCCTTCTCCTAATTTTTTGGCCTTCTTTTGGTTTGACTGAGTTATTTTTGTTTAAGGAAATCCACTTTGTTCCTTCCAATCATTTGGAAATTATACATTTCTACTTCTGTGTTATTTGCCTTTAAAGTTTATCATGCATGTATATAAAATTCTAAGCATAGTGTCTTTATACACCACCAAACAATGTAAATATCTTAGAATACTTGAATTCCAATCACCCCCTCTCAACTTATGTACTGTTGTTACCATTTCTGTTATTTTTAAAATCTCCATAGTTAGTAATTATTATTTTTACTGGCTCTGCTTATTTAGGTTTGCTCCATTTGTTTACCAATTTCTTTATTCACCATTCTTTATTGTAACTTAGTCATATACCTGGAATAATCTGCCTTCTTCCTGGAAAAGTGGTAAGCACAATTTTTGTTTGACATTTTCTTGTCATTCTTAAAAGATAGTTTGATACCTACACAATTCTAGATTGGTTTCTTTACCTGAGCACTTTAAAGATATTGTTCCACTATCTTCTGTAGTTCATTATTGCTTTGGAAAATTCTATTCTGTGTCTATATGGCTTTGTAAGTTACCCATCTTTTCTGTATGGCTTCATTTATGATCTTTTTTCTATCTTTGGTGTTTTATAGTTTTATCACAATGTGTCTAAGTTTGTTTGGTATGCATCATACTTCCCAAAACAGAGGATATGTGTCTTTCATTAATTTTATCATCTTCTCTTCCATTATCTCTGTGAGTATTGCTTCCACCATTTTCTTAATTCTTTCTTTTGAGACTGTTAAATATAGAGAAAGTCTTCCAATTATATCCTTTATATCTGAGGGTTTTTGTCCTATTTTCCAAGTTTTGTCTCTCTATATTTTATTTTGAATATTTACTTCTGGTTCATTTTCCAGTTTACTTATTTTCTTCAGCTGAATCTAATTCATCCACTGAGTTGTAATTTCAGTCACGTTTTTATTTCTAGATGTTATATTTTTGTATCTTTCCAAATCTGCCTGTTTTATAAGATTTTGATATCCTAAGTCTTTGAGTGAATAAGTGTTTTCTTGTTTTTGCTAATTCTAAGCATGGTTTTGCATTGGCCAAATTTATTTTGTGTAAATTTTGAGAGTCCTGCTCAAGGATACTTTCTGATTGAGGAGAGGAGGAGGTTTGATTTTTCCAGGTTTCAAGAGTTGTTACCAACCTAAAATCTTTCTTATTTTCTTAATTCATGGTATCCTGAATAACTGGGGGAAATTCTTTGGTTGCTAGTCCTAGGAGAGAGCATGTATTAATAACTTGAGCTAAAGTAGAATAAGGCAGTTTCTCTCCTCGGTTACCATTGCCAAGAGGCACATTTTAAAAAGATAACTGCTCAGAAAAGGGAAACAAAAGCAAAAATAAATAAATGGGACTACATCAAACTAGAAATATTCTTCTCAGCAAAGGAAATCATCAACAAAAGAGACAACCTACCAAATTGGAGAAACTATTTGCAAGTCATATGTTTGATAAGGGATTAATATCAAATGTATATAAATAACTCATTTACGTCCATAAATGAGCAAGACAATCTAGTTTTAAAAAATGGTCAGAGCAGCTGAATAAATATTTTCCAAGGAAGACATGAAGATGACCAATAGGCACATGAAAAGATATCAAAATCACTAATTATCAGGGAAATGCAAATTGAAGCCATAGTAAGATATCACCTCTTGCCTGTTATAATGGCTGTTGGCAAAACCAATACAGTATTGTAAAGTAAAAAAAAAAGGAGCATTTGTATACTTTTGGTGGGAATGTAAATTGGTGCAGCCACCATGGAAAACAGTAGGGATGTCCCTCAAAAAAGAGTAGAGTTACCATGTGATCCAACAATTCTACTTCTGGGTATTAATACAAAGAATATAAACACACAAATTCAAAAAGACATATGCACCCCTATGTTCATCACAGTAATATTTACAATAGAAGCAATGCAGAAACAACCTAAATATTCATAAGTGGATGAATAGACAAAATGTGTGTGTGTGTACGTGTGTGTGCATGTGTGTGTGTGTGTGTATATATATATATATATATATATATATATATATATATATATAAAATCTTACTTGGCCATAAATGTATAAGAATCTTGTCATTAGGAACATGGATGTATTTTGATATTAGTATGCTAATTAAAGTAAGTCAGATGGGGAAAGACAAATACTGTATGATTTTACTTTATAGAATATAAAATTTAAAAAAATTAAAAGTCAAATTAAACAAAAGAAAACACATAAAGAGAATACATTGATTGATTTGCGGATATTGAAGAATCCTTGCATCCCTGGGATAAAGCCCACTTGGTCATGGTGTATGATCTTTTTAATGTGTTGTTGGATTCTGATTGCTAGAATTTTGTTGAGGATTTTTGCATCTATGTTCATCAGAGATATTGGCCTGTAGTTTTCCTTTTTTGTGACATCTTTGTCAGGTTTTGGTATTAGGGTGATGGTGGCCTCATAGAATGAGTTTGGAAGTTTACCTTCCTCTGCAATTTTCTGGAAGAGTTTGAGGAGGATAGGTGTTAGCTCTTCTCGAAATTTTTGGTAGAATTCAGCTGTGAAGCCATCTGGACCTGGGCTTTTGTTTGCTGGAAGATTTCTGATTACAGTATCAATTTCCATGCTTGTGATGGGTCTGTTAAGATTTTCTATTTCTTCCTGGTTCAGTTTTGGAAAATTGTACTTTTCTAAGAATTTGTCCATTTCTTCCACGTTGTCCATTTTATTGGCATACAACTGCTGATAGTAGTCTCTTATGATCCTTTGTATTTCTGTGTTGTCTGTTGTGATCTCTCCATTTTCATTTCTAATTTTATTGATTTGATTTTTCTCTCTTTGCTTCTTGATGAGTCTGGCTAATGGTTTGTCAATTTTATTTATCCTTTCAAAGAACCAGCTTTTGGCTTTGTTGATTTTTGCTATGGTCTCTTTTGTTTCTTTTGCATTTATTTCTGCCCTAATTTTTAAGATTTCTTTCCTTCTACTAACTCTGGGGTTCTCCAACTCTTCCTTTTCTAGTTGCTTTAGTTGTAGAGTTAGGTTATTTATTTGACTTTTTTCTTGTTTCTTGAGGTATGCCTGTATTGCTATGAACTTTCCTCTTAGCACTGCTTTTATAGTGTCCCACAGGTTTTGGGTTGTTGTGTTTTCATTTTCATTAGTTTCTATGCATATTTTGATTTCTTTTTTGATTTCTTCTGTGATTTGTTGGTTATTCAGAAGTGTGTTGTTCAACCTCCATATGTTGGAATTTTTAATAGTTTTTCTCCTGTAATTGAGATCTAATCTCACACCAGTCAGAATGGCTGCGATCCAAAAATCTGCAAGCAATAAATGCTGGAGAGGGTGTGGAGAAAAGGGAACCCTCCTACACTGTTGGTGGGAATGCAAACTAGTACAGCCACTATGGAGAACGGTGTGGAGATTCCTTAAAAAATTGCAAATAGAACTACCTTATGACCCAGCAATCCCACTTCTGGGCATACACACCGAGGAAACCAGAATTGAAAGAGACACATGTACCCCAATGTTCATTGCAGCACTGTTTATAATAGCCAGGACATGGAAACAACCTAGATGTCCATCAGCAGATGAATGGATAAGAAAGCTGTGGTACATATCCACAATGGAGTATTACTCAGCCGTTAAAAAGAATTCATTTGAATCAGTTCTGATGAGATGGATGAAACTGGAGCCGATTATACAGAGTGAAGTAAGCCAGAAAGAAAAACACCAATACAGTATACTAACACATATATATGGAATTTAGGAAGATGGCAATGACGACCCTGTATGCAAGACAGGGAAAGAGACACAGATGTGTATAACGGACTTTTGGACTCAGAGGGAGAGGGAGAGGGTGGGATGATTTGGGAGAATGACATTCTAACATGTATACTATCATGTGAATTGAATCGCCAGTCTATGTCTGACGCAGGATGCAGGATGCAGCATGCTTGGGGCTGGTGCATGGGGATGACCCAGAAAGTTGTTATGGGGAGGGAGGTGGGAGGGGGGTTCATGTTTGGGAATGCATGTAAGAATTAAAGATTTTAAAATTTAAAAAATAAAAAACTAAAAAAAAAATAAAAATAAAAATAAAAAAAAATTAAAAAAAAAAAGAGAAAAAAAAAAATAAAGAGAATACAGTCGTATTTACCAGAGGGGAAGTGTCTGGCAGGTGAAATGGATAAAGGAAGTCAACTATATAGTGATGGATGTAAACTAAATTTTTGCTGTTGAGAGTGCTGTAGTGTATACAGAAGTAGAAATATGAAGTTTATATGATATTTAATATTATAAACCAATTTTAACTCAATTAAAACAAATTTTTGAAAATATTATGTTTGAGAGGGCCAGAAATTTTCTTCTGAAATGACCCTCAGAGCTCCGTAATAGAACTAGGGTGGAGGTATCCAGGGTTGAAATTTTTTTCTTTAGTATTTCCTCTTGGAATGCTTACTGTTATGTGTCTATATCCTCCTCATTGGTCTTCCCTGGTGGCTCAGATGGTAAAGAATCTGCCTGCAGTGCAGGAGATCTGGGTACAATCCCTGGGTTGTGAAGATCCCCTGGAGAAAGGAATTGCTACCCACTCTAGTATTCCTGCCTGGAAATACAGGAGTATGGCATACTACAGTCCATGGGATTGCAAAGAGTCAGACATGACTGAGCGACTAAGCATGAAAACACCATCTTCCTCATTGGTCTAGGTTAATAAGGAATGTTGTCTTCATTTGAAAATACTTTTCAGAGTAGGCACTTCTTTGGAGTAGAATAAGTATTGGGAAAAAAAAAAAAACATACTCTTCCTAACTTCAAAATGTGGCTGCTTGTTGTTGTCGTTGTTCAGTTGCCCAATCATGTCAGACTCTTTGTGACCCCACTCCAATGTTCTTGCCTGGAGAATCCCAGGGACGGGGGAGCCTGGTGGGCTGCCGTCTATGGGGTTGCACAGAGTTGGACACGACTGAAGCGACTTAGCAGCAGTAGCAGCAGCAGAACTTCAGCACATCAGGCCTCCTTATCCTTCACCATCTCCCAAAGTTTGTCCAAGTTCATGTCCGTAGCAATGGTGATGCCATCCAGCTATCTCATCCTTTGACTCCCTCTTCTCCATCTGCCCTCAATCTTTCCCAGCATCAGACTTTTCCAATGAGTCAGCTGTTTGCATTAGTTGACCAAAATACTAGAGCTTCAGTTTCAGCATCAACCATTGAGTATTCAGTGTTGATTCCCCTTTAGATTGACTGGCTTGATCTTGCTGTCCAAGGGACTCTCGGGAGTCTTTCCCAGCACCACAGTTTGAAGGCATCAATTCTTCGGTGTTCTGCCTTTTTTACGGTCTGGCTATCACAACCATATGTGACCACTGGGAACACCATAGCCTTGAGTATACAGACTTTTGTTGGCAGACTAACGTCTCTGCTTTTCAACACACTGTCTAGGTTTGTCATTGCTTTCCTGCCAAGAAGCAATTGTCTTATGATTTCATGACTGCAGTTGCCACCTGCAGTGATTTAGGAGCCCAAGAAGAGGAAATCTGTTACTACTTCCACTATTTCTCTTTCTATTTGCCATCACGTAAGACTATGCCAAAGCCTTTGACTGTGTGGATCACAATAAACTGTGGAAAATTCTGAAAGAGATGGGAATACCAGACCACCTGACCTGCCTCTTGAGAAATCTGTATGCAGGTCAGGAAGCAACAGTTAGAACTGGACATGGAACAACAGACTGGTTCCAAATAGGAAAAGGAGTACATCAAGGCTGTATATTGTCACCCTGCTTATTTAACTTCTATGCAGAGTACATCATGAGAAACGCTGGACTGGAAGAAACACAAGCTGGAATCAAGATTGCCAGGAGAAATATCAATAACCTCAGATATGCAGATGACACCACCCTTATGGCAGAAAATGAAGAGGAGCTAAAAAGCCTCTTGATGAAAGTGAAAATGGAGAGTGAAAAAGTTGGCTTAAAGCTCAACGTTCAGAAAATGAAGATCATGACATCCGGTCCCATCACTTCATGGGAAATAGATGGGGAAACAGTGGAAACAGTGTCAGACTTTATTTTTGCGGGGCTCCAAAATCACTGCAGATGGTGACTGCAGCCATGAAATTAAAAGACGCTTACTCTTTGGAAGAAAAGTTATGACTAACCTAGATAGTATATTCAAAAGCAGAGACATTACTTTGCCGACTAAGGTCCATCTAGTCAAGGCTATGGTTTTTCCACTAGTCATGTATGGATGTGAGAGTTGGACTGTGAAGAAGGCTGAGCACCGAAGAATTGATGCTTTTGAACTGTGGTGTTGGAGAAGACTCTTGAGAGTCCCTTGGACTGCAAGGAGATCCAACCAGTCCATTCTGAAGGAGATCAGCCCTGGGATTTCTTTGGAAGGAATGATGCTAAAGCTGAAACTGCAGTACTTTGGCCCCCTCATGTGAAGAGTTGACTCATTGGAAAAGACTCTGATGGTGGGAGGGATTGGGGGCAGGAGAAGGGGACGACCGAGGATGAGATGGCTGGATGGCATCACTGACTTGATGGATGTGACTCTGAGTGAACTCCAGGAGTTGGTGATGGACAGGGAGGCCTGGCGTGCTGCGATCCATGGGATTGCAAAGAGTTGGACACGACTGAGTGACTGAACTGAACTGAACTGAATGGGGCCAGATGCTATGATCTTAGTTTTTTTAATATTTAGTTTTAAGCCTGCTCTTTGACTCTCCTCCTTCACCCTCATTAAGAGGCTCTTTAGTTCCTGTTTGCTTTCTGCCATTAGAATGGTGTCATCTGCATATCTGAGGTTGTTTTTTACTTTTTGTCATAGTTCTGTAAGAAAAGAGACTGAATAAAAGGAAGCTTATATCAGCAGCCATAAACAAGGCCTAAGAAACTCAAACTATGATTGCCATAAACATCTGTGTCAACATTTCACCGACTATGAGAATAAGCCTTGATTCTTTCAGAAAGTATGAGGTATCTGGTACCAGGTACTGTGCAGCATATATATGCAAATATATATGTATATTTGGCATTGCGAAATTGTATCATTACTTATGAGATTTCATGACAGTTCTCTTCAGTCCACAAAACCTGTAAAAAAAATCATGTCCTCTGATGCTGAGTGCCTGTTGCTGTCCTGGCACTCTTATTGAACATCAAATAGTTTCCCAGTACACCAGCATCACACAAGGTCAGTCTGTGATCATGAGAGAGGAAGACAAAATAAGACCTTTTGTAAGCATGTGTAACCACTGACAGGAACAAGAACTCTTTCCAAACCACGGAAATGACCAGGATGTCTCCCTATCCTGGTGAAGAGGAATGACTACTACTTTACCAGTTTCATTTTTAGCCCCATTGCATTCCTTGTGCCTCCTGCATAAAAATTATTGCATTCCAGTCATAAAATCACTGCTTTTTCTGAGAGAACTTAATCCAGATTGTGATCCTGAGTACTGAAACCCTCTCCAGAGTAACACAACTCTGGCCCCATTTTTATAGCATGTTCCTTTCACTGAAACAACCCCAATGTCCCCTATGGTGTGCTGTCCCTTCCTTGCAATGTATTTAGATTTGTTCAATGACAGTTGTGTTTCTGGTAGTCTTTGGCTTGGAAGTATTGACTTCTAGGTGACATAGTATTGCATTTCTCCCTAATTCAAGTAAATTTTATTTATTCAAGTAAGTTTTATTACAAGGTCTTAGTAGGCTTTCAGAGCAGTGATTTCAAAAGGCACAGATCTGACATTCCCTTCCCTTGTGTTTACAAATGATGTACAGAGGTGTGAGACCATGGCAGCATTCTCTCTGCAAAAAGAAAAATCCTAAAAATTTGGACATGGACTATTTTGGGGATACTTAACGATATGCTACTGGTGACACTATGAAGTAATATTGATTATCTAGTCATTTTCCCATTAGCATTACAGAAATATTCATACTGGTTATTGACTTTCATCCGTATGCATCCTTAGCACATCTCCAAATAACTGGGGCACCAGCATAGTATCACCTGGCTTCCTGTAAAGTAGAAGAGAAATTAAGAATTACACATTTCCTTTTTGAGTTTTGAGTAGCATTCTCTCATAGGTCAGCTGAAACCAGTTGCAAGTAAATTTGGAGTATAACAGAATATGGTTTGTGAACCTTTTAGAGGAAGAAGGAAGGTTGGTGTGTAGAGATGGTATAGGGGACTGGGGAAGTCTGGGTTTATTTCCCACCATCTGCATTTGTCCTGGATTTGTGAAAATGTTCAGAATGATGAATGAGCTGCAAATAGAAGATTTATCTGACTCTGAGCCATACACAACCATAAATGGATTAGACCGAACAGCTGGAAGTAAAATCTTGGGCATTATGCAGGCACAGAGGACTGCTATGGACTGGAACCAGCATCCCACCCTATTGATTAGCTGTTCTGTAGACCATAAGAAAACTATCATGGTTAATTGCTAGAAAGAGGCATGCACCCAGAAAAGGCAAGTTAAGGAGTCAGTCTTCCAGTTTTTTGCTCAAAGGCAACATAATTTATGTTTCATTATAGCACTTTCACTGTAGGATCTATAGGGTTCAACCAAATATACAATCCCCCCTCCACCTTACCCCCCGCCTTGCCCCACCACCGCACACACACTTTTCTTGGGCAAAGGATCATTTGATTACATTTTCTTGCTTTCTAGTTCTGGTTCAGTGACTTTTCTAGCCAGGCCTTTTCTAATTTCCAAGCATTCTGAAGAAAAAGCCCAGATTTTTATAGTGTGGTGCAGCATGGATAATACTGAAGGGCGTTTTTGAATATCAGCCTACCAATTTTCTCTACCAGGTCAACTTGGGCTCCTTTAATTCTTTACACATTTTTACTTACATAGAAGTCCTGCGAGGAGCAATACCAGAAACCATATAGTTATGGAGGGGAGAGTAAGTCTTCTTCAGTGGTGTTACTTATGCCCCAAATAATGTGACAAGTACTTGATAAGGGACTTTATGGAGTTTCTCCATTTATAGGTTGCAGTATATAGGCTAGATAATTCTTTGGTTTATATCATATAATGTTATAGAAAGGGCTAGTGAGCTTTTTAGTTTTGCATTCTATCACAGCCATCCTGTTTGAAAAGTTAATACATCTTTGAAGGCTTTAGTATAATAAAAAAAAATATGAGGTCTGTTGGCCATTTTTCTATAATACTTTCACCCAAGAATGAAAGGTATGTGTTTGTACTTGGGTCATAGATTCTGCATGTCCTTGGCATTGGAAGAAATGGGTGTGTCTTGCTGATGGGAAATGTGATGTGAAGGTCACCTATTTCCAGACACTGTGCTTCCCTGGTGGCTCAGACGGTAAAGAGTCTGCCTGCAGTGCGGGATACCCAGGTTTGATACCACGGCAACCCACGCCAGTATTCTTGCCTGGAGAATCCCCATGGACAGAGGAGCGTGGCGGGCTACAGTCCATGGGGTCACAAAGAGTCAGACACTGCTGAGCAACTAAACACAGTTATACGTAGCATCCTGCTATATTCTGGAATATACGTTTCCTTTGCTCTACTACTGAGGTTTTTAACTTGGCAGTCAAAAGCACCTTCCATTTTATTGGGTTCTGTGTGCAGTCACTGATATCTTTGACCATATTTTGTTTTGTTTTTGTATTAGGGCGCAGAAGAACTTGTTTGCTTGTAAAGTATAACTCTTCTGAGCACAGTCATCCCATCTGCCTGGCAATCTGTTTCATAGCTCTGTCCTTATTGGTGCCCACCTCTCACAATGGTATCATGAATATGAGTTTAAGCATAAAAATCTATTGTTCATTCAGACTTACTATGTGTTTATTGAGCCTCTAGTATGTGCCAGACAGCTAGGCACTGACAGACAATGACACATTATTGATATATTTCCTCACTTTTTAATTAAGCTGTTAGTGTTACCATAACACATTTTCTTTTTTCCAGAGTTCCATAGTGTATGCACCCATTAGGGCTTTTTTGGTTTTAGGTTTTGTGAAAGAAAATATGAACCTTGGTTACAAAAAAAAAAAAGAAAAGAAAAGAAAAGAAAAAAAGCAAGTGCATGCACCCTTTCGCCCCAGAAGGATGGGACAGTTTGCAGAAGTAACATCCTCAGGGACAGAGCTCTTGAGAAATTGTATTTTTGGAGTTGGACATGACTGAAGCGACTTAGCAGCAGCAGCAGCAGCTCTCTCCTTCGAAAAAGCCCTTAAAAGAACTAAGCCACTAAAACCATAATACTCCTGGACAGTGGTTATCTAGCTCTTTGATAAAAAGTAAATTTAGTTGTTGAACTGCCTGCCTTAGAGGTTTACCTCTCACTGTCTGATCAAATCTGTAGTGGGTGGAATATTGTGTCCCTTAAAAAGATACTTCTGAGTCCTTAGCTCCTGTACCTCTGAGGTGACTTTATTTGAAGATAAGATCTCTGTGGCTGTAATAAAGGAGTTTGGAATGAGATCATCCTGAATTTAGGGTGAACCTTAAGTCTAATGACTGGTGTTCTTAGAAGAGAGAAAATTTGAGATATGGAGGAAAAGGCCATGTGAAGGTGGAGGTTGGGGGTAACCTGATGTAGCTATATGCTGAGGACCACAAAGGATTATTGGCAGTAACCAGAAGCTAGGAGAGAGGCAAGGAAGAGATACTTTCAGCACCTCTGGAAGGAACCAATGCTGTTCATACCTTGATTCATGAATTATGAGAGAATACATTTTTGTCATTTTAAAACCATCAGTTTGTGGTAATGTGTTATGCCAGCCCTAGGAAACGAATACAAACTCCCATTCTTTATTCTATGCAAACGTTCCCCTGGGATGTATTGGCTATAAATAGAGACGGTTTATTGCCCTTGGTCAATTGATCCTTATTATTTTTCTCCAGTGCTGAAGAAATCTGATGCCAATTGCTTATACTCTAAAGTCTACTGGCAACCTGATCATTATACAATTTTGATGGGATACAAATGTCTTGCAGCAATGATTTCTGTGTTCTCATAGCTGCTCTTTCTTAAATCTTAGAAGCCCAGAGCACCATACATTCTAGGTATGATATCCATCTCAACTGTCATGTGTTTTCAGGTATTTTACTTGTAGTTTTACCAGGAACTCTTTTTTAAAAAAAAATAAATAAATATTCTTCCTGACTTTAGATATTCATGAAATCCTTCCTTGTAGCTGACTCACTAGTCTTTGAATTGGTAAGTCAAGATCTAAATCTTCTTTCTCATACAACCTATGATTTTGTTGTTGTTGTAAGAAGTTGCTTCTCTCTGGGTCCTTGGATGACCTATCCTTTTCCAAAGCACAGATTAGAGAGAGAAAAACTGTTTATGAGTGCATGTTTTCTTTTGTCGTGGCCTTTCTTATTTATGTTTCCCAGAGAAGTCTGGCTTCATTCTCAACAGGTCTCAGATGTCTGTCTTTTTTTCTCACCTTCGCTTGGTATGCTCTCAGTTCAACAGAGCACAAGAATCATGCCTAGGGGATTAACATTTGGGTCCAGATTTCTATTCACATTGCAGAGATGCGGTATGAAGTTAAAGGTTTCCTCCTACTATTCTTCCCTCTGTTCCCTTATATCCCAGACCAGGTCTGAGAACAGAGGCACATGTGGTTATGGATAATTGTCAGCTTGTACTTTCCCAGCCTCTTCCATCTAAGTTAAGTCTTATCCTGTCATGCTGTTCTTTCAATGGGCTTGGCCTCCTATCCTCCTTACCTCCAGCATCCAGAGCCTCTTGGGCAGGTCTTATCTTGAGCATCTTCACACACAGTGGCAGGAATGCATGAGACCCCTTCTCTGACATTACCATAGAGGAACTGTGTTAGGGGATTTGGAAAGAGAGGTTTATACCCAATAAGCCAAAGCCCATCAGCAAGAGTGATGTAACAGGTTTAAATAATCTTTTCAATCTGTGATTTGAGACTTAAATATTGAAAGGTATATTTGACTTCCCTGGTGGCTCAGACAGTAAAGAATCCACCTGCAATGCGGGAAACCTTTGTTGGATCCCTGGATTGGGAAGATCCCCTGGAGAAGAGAATGACACCCACTCCAGTATTCTTGCCTGGGAAATTCCATGGACAGAGGAGCCTGGCAGGCTACAGTCAGTGGGGTTGTAAAGAGTCAGACACGACTGAGTGACTAGCACTTTGGGCTTCCCAGGTAGCACTAGTGGTAAAGAACCTGCCTGCCAATGCAGGAGACATAAGAGACTCAGGTCCGATCCCTGGGTTGGGAAGATCCCTTGGAGAAGGAAATGGCAACCCACTCCAGTATTTCTGCCTAGAGAATCCCATGGATAGAGAAGCCTGGCGGGCTACAGTCCATAGGGTTGCAAAGAGTTGGACATAACTGAAACAACTTACCATGCACACATATTTTGATCAGAATATGAAAGACCCTAAAAACCAGGCAAAGGCATTTAGAAATAATATGACAGGATAAATATATTTCTTGCCACTATATATCCTGCTCAGTTCTTTACAATAAGATTAGAAGTAAGCACACATAAGAGAGCAGTATGTTACAGAAGAGAGAGAGAGAGAGCTGCTTCTTCCTTCTGCCCTAACCCCTTCACTAGCAGTTGTTACCTTGCACTTCTATGTCCTTTCCATCTATAGCCTGAGCCACCATTGGACATATTTATTTAAAAAAATCTCACTCCCCTAATTAAGATGGAAGTCTGCATTACAATCAGTATTTTTGTCTATTTTGTTCATTCTGCTGTCCTTAGAGTCTAGAATGGTGCTGGGTAATAGTAGATGTCTAATACATACTTGGTTTTGAATAAATTGACTATACTATTCATAGAAACCAAGAAGGGAATTGCTTTAGAGTATTGTGCCATCACAAAATGGAATAATCTGAAGGTATTCACAACAGTGATGGTCGATAGAGGCGATTGAAGTAATTCTGTCCTGTTATAAGCCAAACAGAAGCTGGTTCATACAGTACCGGGTTGTTGTTGTTTGGTCGCTGAGTTTTTCCCAACTCTTTTATGATGCCCTGGACTGTAGCCTGCCAAGCTCCTCTGTCCATGGGATTTCCTAGGCCAGAATACTGGAGTGGGTTGCCATTTCCTTCTTCAGGGGATCTATCCAACCCAGGTATTGAACCCACATCCTCTATATTGGCAGGCAAGTTTTTTACCACTGAGCCGCCAAGGAAGCCCCTTCAGTTCAGTTCAGTTCAGTGCAGTCGCTCAGTCATGTCCGACTCTTTGCGACCCCATGAATCACAGCACGCCAGGCCTCCCTGTCCATCACCATCTCCCAGAGTTCACTCAGATTCACGTCCATCGAGTCCGTGATGCCATCTAGCCATCTCATCCTTGGTCGTCCCCTTCTCCTCCTGCCCCCAATCCCTCCCACCATCAGAGTCTTTTCCAGTGAGTCAACTCTTCACATGAGGGGGCCAAAGTACTGCAGTTTCAGCTTTAGCATCATTCCTTCCAAAGAAATCCCATTGCTGATCTCCTTCAGAATGGACTGGTTGGATCTCCTTGCAGTCCAAGGGACTCTCAAGAGTCCTCTCCAACACCACAGTTCAAAAGCATCAATTCTTCGGCACTCAGCCTTCTTCACAGTCCAACTCTCACATCCATACATGACCACAGGAAAAACCATAGCCTTGACTAGATGGACCTTAGTCGGCAAAGTAATGTCTCTGCTTTTGAATATACTGTCTAGGTTAGTCATAACTTTTCTTCCAAGGAGTAAGCATCTTTTAATTTCATGGCTGCAGTCACCATCTGCAGTGACTGTGGAGCCCAAAAAAAAAAAGTCAGCCACTGTTTCCACTGTTTCCCCATCTATTTCCCATAAAGTGATGGGACCAGATGCCATGATCTTCGTTTTCTGAATGTTGAGCTTTAAGCCAACTTTTTCACTCTCCTCTTTCACTTTCATCAAGAGGCTTTTTAGCTCCTCTTCACTTTCTGCCATAAGGGTGGTGTCGTCTGCATATCTGAGGTTATTGATATTTCTCCTGGCAATCTTGATTCCAGCTTGTGCTTCTTCCAGTCCAGCGTTTCTCATGATGTATTCTGCATATAAGTTAAACAAGCAGGCTGACAATATACAGCCTTGACGTACTCCTTTTCTTATTTGGAACCAGTCGGTTGTTCCATGTCCAGTTCTAACTGTTGCTTCCTGACCTTCATACAGATTTCTCAAGAGGCAGGTCAGGTGGTCTGGTATTCCCATCTCTTTCAGAATTTTCCACAGTTTATTGTGATCCACACAGTCAAAGGCTTTGGCATAGTCAGTAAAGCAGAAATAGATGTTTTTCTGGAATTCTCTTGCTTTTTCCATGATCCAGCGGATGTTGGCAATTTGATCTCTGGTTCCTCTGCCTTTTCTAAAACAAGCTTGAACATCAGGGAGTTCACAGTTCACGTATTGCTGAAGCCTGGCTTGGAGAATTTTGAGCATTACTTTACTAGCATGTGAGATGAGTGCAATTGTGCAGTACTTTGAGCATTCTTTTGCATTGCCTTTCTTTGGGATTGGGATGAAAACTGACTTCTTCCAGTCCTGTGGCCACTGCTGAGTTTTCCAAATTTGCTGGCATATTGAGTGCAGCACTTTCACAGCATCATCTTTCAGGATTTGAAATAGCTCAACTGGAATTCCATCACCTCCACTAGCTCTGTTCGTAGTGATGCTTTCTAAGGCCCACTTGACTTTACATTCTGGGATGTCTGGCTCTACCTGGGTGTGACTGATCACACCATCGTGATTATCTTGGTCGTGAAGATCTTTTTTGTATAGTTCTTCCATGTATTCTTGCCACCTCTTCTTAATATCTTCTGCTTCTGTTAGGTCCATACCATTTCTGTCCTTTATCAAGCCCATCTTTGCATGAAATGTTCCCTTGGTGTCTCTAATTTTCTTGAAGAGATCTCTAGTCTTTCACATTCTGTTGTTTTCCTCTATTTCTTTGCATTGATCACTGAAGAAAGCTTTCTTATCTTTTCTTGCTATTCTTTGGAACTCTGCATTCAGATGCTTATATCTTTTCTTTTCTCCTTTGCTTTTTGCCTCTCTTCTTTCCACAGCTATTTGTAAGGCCTCCCCAGACAGCCATTTTGCTTTTTTGCATTTCTTTTCCATGGGGATGGTCTTGATCCCTGTCTCTTGTACAATGTAACGAACCTCATTCCATAGTTCATCAGGCACTCTTTCTATGAGATCTAGGCCCTTAAAGGAAGCCCCTTAGTAACAGAAATACGTGGAGAGAAAGAGGAGAATACAGAATCCATGGTGTGATATCCCACCCGAGTTTTCTGCAGAATTATTCCTACTTTAAGTGTCCTTTCTGCCCTGAGAGGTATAAGAAAAAGGTGGGAAGAATTAGCTCAGATTGTTTTCCACAACTGTCTATAGGCAGTAAGTATCCTGAGCAAGGTGTTCTTTGGTGGGTCTTTTCAGGACTATGAGAATCTAATGCTGTGCTTTCGCCATCTCCACCTTGGAAGGAATGCATGCTTCCCTTAAGTAAAAGAGATTCTAAGAGCAGTTCTGACTGAGACAGATAAAGTTGAAAAACAGTCAGAAGACTGGGCATTAGTGTTTGTACAGCTGACACTTGGGGGCAGTAGTTCAGAGACAGGCCTCCTCCTTCTCCTGCTAGTTGATGAGAGGTGTTCAACCATGAAGCTGGACCATTGTGAATAGGCTAAAGGTAATGGCTGGGGACTTTACCAGAAGGCCGATGAGAAACAAATCGGTCCATTTCCAGCTGTGAGCCATGATGCTGTTGAATTTCCTTGTTCCCATTTCAAACTCTTACTTTGGAGCTGATGTTCCTGAGAAACGATTTTCCTGGAATTGCGGTTATCTACCTTTACTTCTCAGGAGCAAATTCTCTCCTTTTGAAAAACTCTTTTCCACATACCTCCTGAGCTGCTGATAATTATTATTAATGGGATCTCGATCATTCTCCCCGGCTGACCTACAGAGTAAAAGAATAAAAGTCTTGAGGAAGTGGAATTAATAAGTCCATTGCAATGGATCATAGAGATAAGCCAGTAATTGCAAGGTCAGATGGGCACACACAGATAGATTGTTAGCTGGTTATCCTATAATGAAAGAGCAGACCTTTTACATAAGTTTATGAATAATGTTTCTCATAAAGACAGGAGATTGATTATCCCAGAAAAGCTTCTCCCTGAACCTGAGACCATCAGCAATCACAATAATGAAATATTAATAGCAAATTTGAGAATCTATCAGGAGTAAATTTCATAGCCCTCTCTAATGAGCTTCTTGTTTCTAATTTTGGAGGGGAGCTAAATGACATATTACTGAAGGCAGTAACAAAAAGAATGTGTTTTGCACTGGGGGCCAAATCAAGATTTCATCATGAAGAATAGATGTGAAGAGGTGGAGGGTGCAAGAGAACAATAGGAAGTTCAGATGATTCTCCTATTATCGTGTTTACTGTTATTTCCCTGTGTAATTTTATTTATTTCCCATATAGAAATGATTGCATTAGTTAATCTAATTTTAGGGAAAAATAGTCTTTGGATGTCTTTTTTTCTTTTCCTGTAAGCAAGTGTATAATTACACCTTTATATTATAAGAGCTTGAAAAATCATGTTGTTTGGTTCCCTAGCAACCATAGGAACTGTGGATATTTCAGCAGTGATCAAAACTAGAATCCTTAACATAGAAGTACATTAAGATGCTTATGAGTAAAAATAGTGCATATAGTAATTTTGGAAGATGACCAGTACAAAATGATCCCATCGATAGATCTTTATTTTTCTGGTGGATAGAAGACTAAGTGGGTAGCACCCAGCACAAACCCAATTTTCAGCTACTATATTTAGTATCCACACTCAGCTTTTCTTCTTTGTGGTTTTAATTACTCACATTGAGATCTCTGAACTTACCCGTACTTCATAATTACTTTTTTTCAGGTATAAAAGCTGGTGACATGTTACTCTAACACAAATCAGAAGAATAGATTTTAGGAGTAGTGTATATGTTGCTGCCTTTAAATATGTTGATACTCAAGATATTTCATCCTTTCCCCTCTACAGTAAGCCTAAGCTCACATTGGATGCTCCGTTTCTCAGTCCCATTTGTGATCAAACACAGTCATCATGAGGCAGCTGGGGTAATTCCCTGGTGGTCCGGTGGTTAGGACTCTGTGCTGTCACTGCCAAGGGCCCAGATTCAATCCCTGGTGGGGGAACAAAGATCCTGCCAGCTGTGTGGCACAGCAGCATCCCTCCCATGCCACCCTTCCAAATAAAAGGGAGTTGGGAATGTTTTAAAATTAGATTGTGTTGATGGTTGCAAAACTCTGTGAATATACTAGAAACCACTCAACTGTACAGTTTTAAAGGGAAAATAGCATGTGAACTATATCTTGATAATGCTGTTATCTTTTTTGTTTGTTTGTTTCTGTAGAGCAGTTGGGTCCCACAGCCCATGTACTCCTTGTTCCTCTCCCTCTTGCACAGCATGGCCTCCAGAAGTACCAGCATCTTCTGACTGGCCTCAGAGGCACTCTCAGACCCCACATGAAACCTAAGATTGCCACAAAGGGATACAATATATTCACTGATAAACAGTGTACAACTTCTCTCAAAGTTAAGCCTCACTGGAAGAAGTCTCATAGGCATGGGTGGTAAGATGAGTATGAGTTTTAGATGCAATGGTCAGATCCTGATGTCCAGCACTGGTTGTAGAATTGACATGAAAACTGAATATAGGCTGCCCAGAATCTTCTGGAAGTCTGTATACACAAAGTCAAGAAACTGAGACTGCTGATGATAGCATGACATCAGCAAGTCTTCCTATAGAGAGATTGTACAAAGTGGTTCTTCCAAAAAAACCAAAGTCATTGTACAAGGAGCAGTGTATCTGGTCATTAAGTTCCTTGCAGCCAATGTCAGACAGTGGATTGAGGAAAATGAATAGCATCTCTCATGGCATAATTTAATTACATTATATAGGGGTACTGTGTGTGTGCATGCTAAATCGCTCAGTTGTGTCCGACTCTTTGTGATCCATGGACCATAGTCCACCAAGCTCCTCTGTCTGTGGAATTTTCCAGGCAAGAATACTAGAGTGGGTTGCCATTTCCTTCTCTGGGTAATCTTCCCACCTCAGGGATAGAACCCATGTCTCTTGCATCTCCTACATTGGCAGGCAAATTCTTTACCACTGTGTGCCACCTGGTACACTATATAGGTACACTATAAATCCCAGATAAGGCAGATGTTCAGTGTAAGATCAGGATTATAATTTGTGACTATAAAACTGAGTAAGACTGCTTTATGCAGTGATTAAATTCAGAAATTGGTGGACCCCTGGTTTTTGTCCTATACATTATAGTTCCCATATTTATAAGTGTTCTTTCATGTTTACACCCAACAGACTCACTACTATTACTTTAAAAATATCCTTTTTAAAAAGTCCCTTTCTTTGACTGGATTGACTCTAATTGCCAATGTAATTATCTGAATGAGGTTAACTGAGTGAAATAAACCAAATCGCACAGTTACCAACTCATGGTTATTCAATGGAATATTTTGTAAATGCCTAATTAGGGCAGCATGGGATGGTACATCCTTTGGAGAATTCAGAGATGATCAAGACAGGATTCCTGCCATAAAAGCAAAGTTTCTAGATGATTTTAACATAAAGCAGAAGCAAATAAATACAAAGTAAAGTAGGTAAACCGTAACTTGGGGTTTCAAAGAATCAGAGATACTTGAGAAATATTTGAAAAAAAATAGCATTTCTCATAATCTTGAAAGATAGGTTCTAATTTGACAGATAGTAATAAGGTAGAGAAAACTTGCCAGATAAAGGGAGCAATGAACACAAAGGTACACAAGTGGAAAGAAGAGTGAGACTCACTGAATGCAACTAGATGTTTTAAAATGATTGTCTATAAGCATATGATATATGGAAACATTGTATTTGCAGTATAGAGGATCTAAAGAATATAAATTCTATGCTTGAATCAAGCCATGTCTTCAGAAGGCTATTTATCAAGAGATCTCTGTTTTCTTAGTCCCTCACCGGAGCCACCCTTTCTACCCAATTTATGTTTTAGTGTTCTGGCATGTGCTGTTTTCAAAGTACATGATAAGAAACAGCTAATGGAAAGATGGAAAGCTGGAGAAGTACTGTTAAGGATATCCTTCTGTATATAACTTGCTGCCTCTTAAGAACCCCTTGTGAGGAATTTATTTGGAATGGAATTCTAGAGAAATTTGTATTTCTTCTGAAAAATTGCTGTGAATAATTTGTTTTGAGAATTAATTCCACTTTCCCTTTCTCTTCAACTGCCAGGAAGTTCATATCTACATTTGAGGATTTTTGTTGTTCAGTTGCCCAGTTGTGTCTGACTCTTTGTGATCCTGTTGACTGCAACGTGACTGGCCTCTCGGCCTCTCACCATCTCCCAGAGTTTGCTCAAGTTCATGTCCATTGAACCGGTGATGCCATCCAGCCATCTCATTCTCTGATGCCCTCTTCTTCTTCTGCTCTCAGTCTTTCCCAGCATCAGGGACTTTTCCAATGAGTCAGCTATTCACATCAGATGACTAAAATACTGGAGTTTTACCTACAGCATCAGTCCTTCCAATGCGTATTGAGGGTTGATTTTCCTTGAGATTGACTGCTTTGATTTCCTTGCTGTCCAAGGGACTCTCAGGAGTCTTCTCCATCACCACGATTCAAAGGCATTGATTCTTCAGCACGCCACCTTTTTAATGGTCCAGCTCTCACGACTGTACATGACCACCGGGAATACCATAGCCATGACTATACAGACCTCTGCTGGCGGAGTAATGTCTTTGCTTTTCAACACACTGTCTGGTTTGTCATTGCTTTCCTGCCAAGAAGTAATTTTCTGATTTCATGATAGCAGTCACCCTCCGCAGTGATTTTAGGACCCAAGAAGAGGAAATATGTCACTACTACCTTTCCTCCTCGATTTGCCATGAGGTGATTGGGCCAGATGTCATGATCTCAGTATTTTTAATATTTAGTTTTCAGCTGGCTCTTTGACACTCCTCCTTCACCCTCATGAAGAGGCTCTTTAGTTCCTTTTTACTTTCTGCCGATAGAGTGGTATCATCTGCATATTTGAAGTTGTTGATGTTTCTCCCGCCTATCTTGATTCCAGCTTGTGACTCATCAAGCCTGGCATTTCTCATGATGTGCTCAGCATATAGATTAAACAGACAGGGCAGCAGTAGACAGCCCTGTCATATTCCTTTCTCAGTCTTGAATCAATCAGTTGTTACATACAGGGTTCTAACTGTTGCTTCTTGACCTGCATATAGGTTTCTCAGAAGACAGGTAAGATGGTCTGGTATTCCCATCTCTTTAAAAGTTTTCCACAGTTTATTATGATCCACACAGTCAAAGGCTTTGGCATAGTTGATGAAACAGAGGTAGATGTTTTTCTGAAATTCCCTAGCTTTCTCTATGATGCAGCAAGTGTAGGCAATCTGATCTCTGGCTCCTCTGCCTTTTCTAAACCCAGCTTGGACATCAGCAATTTCTTGGTTTGCATAATGCTGAAACCTAGCATACACGATTTTGAGCATGACCTTACTAGCATGGGAGATGAGTACAATTGTCCAATGGTTTGACCATCCTTTAGTACTTACCCTTCTTTGGAATTGGGATGAGGATTGATTTTTTCCAGTTCTGTGCCACTGCTGGGTCTTCCAGATTTGCTGACATATTGAATACAATACCTCAATTGCATCATCCTTTAGGATTTTGAATAGTTCTACTAGTGGCTCTTCTAGTTATACTTCCCTAGTAGCTCAGTTGGTAAAGAATCTACCTGCAATGCAGGAGACTGAGGTTTGATCCCTGGGTCAGGAAGAGTCCCTGGAGAAGGAAAAGGCAACCCACTCCAGTATTCTTGCCTAGAGAATCCCATGGACAGAGGAGCCTGGTGGGCTACAGTATATGGAGTCACAAAGAATTGGACATGACTTCAGTTCGGTTCAGTTCAGCTGCTCAGTCGTGTCCAACTCTGTGCGACCCCAGGAATTGCAGCATGCCAAGCCTCTCTGTCCATCACCAACTCCCGGAGTTCACTCAAACTCACGTCCATCGTGTTGGTGATGCCATCCAGCCATCTCATCCTCTGTCATCCCCTTCTCCTCCTGCCCCCAATCCCTCCCAGCATCAGAGTTTTTTCCAGTGAGTCAACTCTTTGCATGAGGTGGCCAAAGTACTGGAGTTTCAGCTTTAGCATGATTCCTTCCAAAGAACATCCAGGGCTGATCTCCTTCAGAATGGACTGGTTGGATCTCCTTGCAGTCCAAGGGACTCTCAAGAGTCTTCTCCAACACCACAGTTCAAAAGCATAAATTCTTCAGTGCTCAGCCTTCTTCACAGTCCAACTCTCACATCCATACATGACCACAGGAAAAACCATAGCCTTGAGTAGACGGACCTTTGTTGGCAAAGTAATGTCTCTGCTTTTGTATATGTTATCTAGTTTGGTCATAACTTTCCTTCCAAGGAGTGAGTGTCTTTTAGTTTCATGGCTGCAGTCACCATCTGCAGTGATTTTGGAGCCTGGAAAAATAAAGTCAGCCACTGTTTCCACTGTTTCCCCATCTATTTCCCATGAAGTGATGGGACCGGATGCCATGATCTTTGTTTTCTGAATGTTGAGCTTTAAGCCAACTTTTTCACTCTCCTCTTTCACTTTCATCAAGAGGCTTTTTGTTCCTCTTCATTTTCTGCCATAAGGGTGGAGTTATCTGCATATCTGAGGTTATTGATATTTCTCCCGGCAATCTTGATTCCAGCTTATGTTTCATCCAGCCCAGCATTTCTCATGATGTATTCTGCATATAAGTTAAATAAGCAGGGTGACAATATACAGCCTTGACGTACTCCTTTTCCTATTTGGAACCAGTCTGTTGTTCTATGTTCAGTTCTAACTGTTGCTTCCTGACCTGCATACAGATTTCTCAAGAGGCAGGTTAGGTGGTCTGATATTCCCATCTCTTTCAGAATTTTCCAGTTTATTGTGATCCACACAGTCAAAGGCTTTGGCATAGTCAATAAAGCAGAAATAGATGTTATTCTGGAACTCTCTTGCTTTTTTGATGATCCAGCAGTTGTTGGCAATTTGATCTCTGGTTCCTCTGCCTTTTCTAAAACCAGCTTGAACATCTGGAAGTTCACGGTTCACGTATTGCTGAAGCCTGGCTTGGGGAATTTTGAGCATTACTTTACTAGCGTGTGAGGTAAATGCAATTGTGTGGTGGTTTGAGCATTCTTTGGCATTGCCATTTTGGGGGATTGGAATGAAAACTGACCTTTTCCAGTCCTATGGCCACTGCTGAGTTTTCCAAATTTGCTGGCATATTGAGTGCAGCACTTTCACAGCATCATCTTTCAGGATTTGAAATAGCTCAACTGGAATTTCATCACCTCCACTAGCTTTGTTCATACTGATGCTTTCTAAGGCCCACTTGACTTCACATTCCAGGATGTCTGGCTCTAGGTGAGTGATCATACCATCGTGATTATCTGGGTCATGAAGATCTTCTTTGTACAGTTCTTCTGTGTATTCTTGCTACCTCTTCTTAATATCTTCTGCTTCTGTTAGGTCCCTACCATTTCTGTCCTTTACTGAGCCCATCTTTGCATGAAATGTTCCCTTGGTGTCTCTAATTTTCTTGAAGAGATCTCTAGTCTTTCCCATTCTGTTCTTTTCCTCTATTTCTTTGCATTGATCACTGAGGAAGGCTTTCTTATCTCTTCTTGCTATTCTTTGGAACTCTGCATTCAGATGCTTATATCTTTCTTTTTCTCCTTTGCTTTTCCCTTCTCTTCCTTTCTCAGCTATTTGTAAGGCCTCCGCAGACAGCCATTTTGCTTTTTTGAATTTCTTTTCCATGAGCATGGTCTTGATCCTTGTCTTCTATACAGTGTCACGAACCTCCGTTCATAGTTCATCAGGCACTCTCTCAGATCTAGTCCCTTAAACCTATTTCTCACTTCACTGTATAATCATAAGGGATTTTATTTAGGTCATACCTGAATGGTCTAGTGGTTTTCCCTACTTTCTTCCATTTAAGTCTGAATTTGGCAAGAAGGAGTTCATGATCTGAGCCACAGTCAGCTCCTGGTCTCGTTTTTGCTGACTGTATAGAGCTTCTCCATCTTTGGCTGCAAAGAATATAATCAATCTGATTTCGGTGTTGACCATCTGGTGATGTCCATGTATAGAGTCTTCTCTTGTGTTGTTGGAAGAGGGTGTTTGCTATGACTAGTGTGTTCTCTTGGCAGAACTCTCTTAGCCTTTGCCCTGATTTAATCCATATTCCAAGGCCAAATTTGCCTGTTACTCCAGGTGTTTCTTGACTTCCTACTTTTGCATTCCAGTCCCCTAGAATGAAAAGGACATCTTTTATGGGTGTTAGTTCTAAATGACTTAGTGCATAGAATTAATTCAACACATGTTTACTGAATAGTTAGTATATGCCAAGTGCTAAATATACAATGGTGAATGAAACAGGCAGAAACCCTGCCCGCAAGGAGCTTACAGTCAAGTGGGAGAGTCAGATAATAAATAGCTAAATCAATATAAATAGATAATCAATATAAATAGATAAATCAGTATAGTTTGTATTTGTTCTCGTCCTGATTCCCTTTTTATATTTATCATTAACTTTCTAATGTGTTCTTAGTGTAAATTCCTTTGTGGATTTAGGTAGAGCATAAATAATTGCATTTGTAAATGACATATTAAAATGTTGCATTGGGAAAATATATTTTAAGTGAATTTTCAAGTGTATGGACTCAATTTGAGGGGATTTTGTTTTTCTAGAACTAGCATGGTATGTGCATAGCTATATTAGCTTATAAAATGGAACTTCCAAATTTAAAAACTTTTGTTTTTAAAGCAGTAGAGCCTGGAGAGAAGCAATTTCTTCCTGTATGCTGTCAACTGTTGAGGCAATCCCTGACAAAGAACCACAAACAAAAGTATTTCACACTATAAGTCTAGTGCCATTATAACATTTTCCACATAAGTGATTTCTATGCTTCTGCCAATAGTGCACTCATTACAATCAACTCCTGGATTAAAGGATTCACTCAGTCCTCTTCAGTCATTAAAATACACATGACAAAATTATTCTTCAAAATAGATATACAATCAAGTGTACAAATCACATTTTAAGGCTCTCTTCTGTTATAAACTAAAATGAGCTCAGTTATGGCCAGTGATTCCCATTGAAAAGAAGTATGTTTTTTTGAGGCCACAGTGGGTAAACTGAAACAAATTATACCTGCCTTGTGTCTTGTGGAACTTACTGCTTATTAGGGGGAAGAATCCAGAGAATTACACAAC
Source organism: Ovis canadensis (assembly GCF_042477335.2). Lineage (NCBI taxonomy): Eukaryota > Metazoa > Chordata > Mammalia > Artiodactyla > Bovidae > Ovis > Ovis canadensis. The sequence continues at coordinate 114,512,971 of NC_091727.1, read as the reverse complement.
CAGCAAGTAGAGTATGTAGAGTATGGTAGGTGTTCAGCTGAACTATAGGCAAAAATCTACAATAGTGGCATAGAGCAAGAAAGTCTCCCTGGATGGATCAGGTAAATTTTATGAACATTTGACATGGACCTTGGAAAATGATTATCATTTTGGGAACCATAGCATGTGAGAAAGGGCATTATGACTAGAGGGAATGGTAAGAACAAAGTAAGGGATATAAAAATTTAAACACTGTTGGGTAGTCCAGTGATTTTAGAATAGAGACTGATAGAAGGATGCCATGGGATATGAAAAATACAGATTTATTAATAATAATGCTTTCTTTTTTAAAGACTTTTTTTGGCTGTGCTGCGTCTTTGTTGCTGCATGGGCTTTCTCTAGTTGAATCAAGCGGAGATATGGGCTTCTTATTACAGTGGCTTCTCTTATTGCTGAGCATATGCTCTAGGGCATGTGGCCTTTTGTAGTTGTGGTGGATGGGCTCAGTAGTTGTGATGCAAAGGCTTAGTTGCCCCACGACATATGGAATCTTCCCAGACGAGGGATCAAACCCATGCTCCCCTCATTGGCAGGCAGATTCTTAACTGCTAGACCACCAGGGAAGTCCAGGATGCAGATTTTGATGGATCAAAGTCATGAAGCACCTTGAATGTGGTGCTAGGGAGTTTGGATTTAGAGAAGAAAAAATGAACACTCTAAATAAAGAAACAAATAATGGCCATTTAAGAAATATGGAGCCTCCTTATAGATATCATGTCAGTTTAATCTATTATTAGCTCTTTGTTGGTTTGGTCGTTTGGTGTTAGCTCAGTGGGAGAATAAAATATTGAAGCCACAAAAATAGAGATTTGAATCTTAAATTTGGGGCAACTAAGTACTTGGCAGTGGTCATGAAATAGGGGCCCGAGATTTAGATTTCAAGGTATTTGGAAATACACACTGTATGTTTGGATGACTTTAACTTGCAACCTTAGAGAGAGATGTTATGGGGAGGGAGGTGGGAGGGGGGTTCGTGTTTGGGAACGCATGTACACCCGTGGTGGATTCATGTCAATGTATGGCAAAACCAATACAGTATTGTAAAGTAAAATAAAGTAAAAATAAAAATTAAAAAAGAAAATAAAGATAATATGCATGTCTATAAAAGATCCAGGAAGGATTGTAAGAAGCCATGATGAAAGTAGAAGTGTACAACCCCAGAGAAATAAAGAAAAGACTGTACATTATGTTGGAATGCCTGGTATCTGTTGGGAGCTCCTGATAAAATTTTGTGTGAAGATCTTTAGCCAATGTATCCTTGTGAGGGCTCTGAACAAGTTTTGTCTTGTTTTTTACCAGGACCGAGTGAGCCTGATCTTGGCAGTCCTATATCTGAAGATAGTATGAACCTTGTACATCTGCCCATAGAATGTGATAGGGGAGGCCCTGAAAGGCTTTTCTAACAAAAGCTATCATCCTTTACATATATCCTGGTCAAGAGACTCGTCAGCTAGTCAAGTGCTCCATTTTAGGAGCAGTTCCCAGTGTGGGTGACTTATGTGTTTGTCACAGTAGTTTTCACATCTTTGTGAACAGTGCGTCCCTTTTGAACAAAATTACTCTTCACATCAATATGTCAAATGGACAAAAGTGGTAATTTTCAGTTGAAGCAAGAGGGCACTCAACCCACCTACTCCTATAAAGCACTCTGTGAAACCAGAGTTCTGAGGAAAACAGATGACTTCCGGATGCCTGATAAAGCACTCTGGGAAGGAATATGATGTTGAGTGAGAGAAAATGTTTTGGAATGTTGATCCGGTAGGATAGGACCAGCCATGATGGGATAGCCAGTGTGAACCCAGAGAAAACAGAGGCAAAAGAGAGCTACCAAGACCTGCCGGAATGGATAGGAGAGGAGTTGACAGTTGTTGAGGATCTGTCACTAGTGCTAAAGAAGTCAGGGCCCAAGATGTGGCCTGACATTACACTTTCTCCACATTTCAAAAGTTTCTACTTTGTTATGTTCACTGTTCATCCTATTCCCTGCCTGCCCCCCATTGCCCAATCAATTAAAATTTTTTCTACTTACTTCATTTCTTGCCTTTTTACCCCACACCTGGAAATATCCTCAACTTCTTTGACAGCAGGAAGCCCGACTGCTTCCTGAAAATTCACAGTTTGATACCCTCCCCTCTTTACCTCAGGTTGTATCATTATTACTTCTTCATCTTCAATTACCCTTCCCCACAGGGCTGCCTTATTGTTTCCCTCATTATGTAGACATCTCTGTTTCCAGGCTCTATTGAGAACATATCTTCAGGTGAATTAAAACCGTTTATCTGTCCCTTGGCTCTTGTTATCCTGCATGTATCACCTGCCTTCTTTAAAACCTTATTTTGTGGTGTCTTTTTGATTAGCACTGAGAACTTACTTAGCATTACCTGTGCAGAGGACGTTTGGGAGGAGGGACGGTTATAATTCGCTTGTCTGGCAACTGAGGGGACACTTATTTTCCTTCCTCCATTCGACCAAATGCCTCAGGCTCAGCCTTGATTCAGGGTGACAGATTCCATTGAGATCCTCTTCTACTTTCACTTTTTGTTGCTCAGCAAGACTGTCACATCTCTGCAGTGGCTGCTGTTTTGCCCTTGAAATTTTCCATACTCTGGATGCAGGGGGCTTGGCCCCGGGTCAGAACCCTCCCCCTGCAGTAATGTATACTATTAAGCAAATGGCACTGAGCAATGTTCTCTCCCCAAGTCAAAATGCTCCCATTTAGGTAAAATTTGAGCCTGCTGCTGGCAGTTAGAAGCCAGAATGGCAAAGGGAAATACAATGTAAAAGCAATATGAGTTTGAATGAAATTATGATAAGTGTCAGATGGCACCATTACCCACATCCCCATAGGCAGGCATTAGGGAAGCTCTGTAATATAATGCTGGAACAGAATTCCAATAGTAGACGGAAGAGTGGCATTCCAAACTGGAGTGTGAAATAAACATGTTAAGTTTTTGAGGTCCTTTAGGAGCCATGTATGTGGAATGAGGGGCCACAATTTGTATGTTGGTTAGATGAATGAATAAAACTCTGGTATGTTATGTATTTCTTGTATATATATATATATATACACACACACACACACACACACGTGTGTGTGTGTGAATGTTTTTTCTCTTTGAAACTTAGGAAAGAAAGGAGATTAATGTCCCTTTTATTTTCAATAATCAGATAATCAGGTGCTACACACAAATGAATTCCCAGATAACTGAAACCTTACTCATTCGAAATGTGAAACTAATTTTAACATGACCACTTTGGGGAGATAATTTTCCCACTGAAGAAATTAGATTAATGTGATCCTTCTTTGTTAAATTGAATACATCAAATACATGTTTCTTGACTGTTCAGTTTACCATTTTCAGTAATTATGGTATTTTTATTGGGAAATACTTTATTAAGAAAGTGGCATTTATATAACCAACATGTCAGCATCTATGATGGTTAGAAATTTGCCACACATGAAAGATGATAGGCAATATGGGTAGAGGGGATAACATGGTCAATAATACAGAAGAATGGAAATGTATATCATATTTTGAGAAAAGTGAGCAGTGTAATGTAAACAGGGTACATGGGCATATGTGTGTGTGTGCTAAGTTGCTTCAGTTGTGTCTGACTATTTCTGACACTATGGACTGTAGCCTGCTGGGCTCCTCTGTCCATGGGGCTCTCCAGGCAATAACTAGGAGATGAAATATCAGAGGAAGAAACTGGAAATTTGTGGTTAAATTGTGTTAAATTATCTGCAGTGGGGTCAGAGAAGAAGGGTTAGTTAAATTTGAGACTATTTAGGAAATAGTCCAGAAATTCATTAAAGCAGTTCTGTTGGAACTGTGTTATGAATGTTTGGCAACATTTATCTTTACACAGAAATTATTTAGAAAAAAAAAGCACCTATTGAAGTCATTCTATTGAGAAGTTGTTTTGAAAATACTAAGAAGAAATTGGCTATTTACTGTGTGATTTCATTCAGCTTGTATATATATATCTAGCCTGTATAATCAGCCACTCTTATTGTTTATCACGTGCATCAAACAGTAGGCGACATAACATTTTTAAAACTATTGTTTATTTTTTTCATGAAAATGCATTTTATTTTAAATATGCCAGTGTGTACATGTCAGTCTCAAATTCCCAATCTATCCCTCCCCACCACCCGTCCCTCCTGGTAATCAAAATTTCATTCTCTAAGGCTGTGGGTCTGTTTCTGTTTTGTAAATAAGTTCATTTATTGTTTAAATTACCAGTTAATTTATCTGTCACCCCATCCCTGTTTGTTTTACTCTGTAAGTTTGTGGTCCTCTTTTTTCATTATCAAACCTCATATCTTTCCAGATGTGAGTGTTTCCAGAATCCTTACATACACAGTTTCCTATTTGACTTGTACATAGTCATATATAAGTAAATGAGGCACAAAAGATATTTAATGGCTTCCCTAAGGCAACATAGATAATTAACGGTTGAGCCAGACCAGAAGTCATAGTTTCTGACTTCTACTTCGGTGTTTCTTCCACTTATTCACAGTAACCATGTTATTGCCAGCATCAAGCACAGTTCTGGACATAGTTGGTGCTCACTCCATGTTTGGCTAATAGAGAACTGAATAAATAACAGCTAATATTAGCATTGAGTTATGAAAGAATTGATATTAAATTGCTGGTAATGAATGATTCCCATGTCTGCTCAAAATCAATCCTTTATTTTAATGACACACTAAGGATAATTCAAATGAACCATAGTAGTTAACTTCACTGAGGATAAACTAGAGCTCTATTGATTTTGCAGTAGCTTCCAGGGATCGTGGTGGTGGTTAAAAGTCATTCTTTTGATAAAAAGTAATTACATTTGGTTACACAAGGAGGATGATTTGTGGTCTAGAAAGAACAGTAGATCAGAGAAGTTAGGTTCAAATCCCTGGTCTGTCATTTATTAAACATTCTGACCTTAGGGAAAGTGTATAACATTCTGAGCCCCAATTTGTACATTGATAAGATAAGGATAATAATATATGCATCAACTGGGTTGCTGTGAAAATCAAATGAGATAATATACATGTGGATATTCTTTGTGAACTATTACGTACTATTCCAATGCTATTTGGGGATTTTGTTATTATTTGATGTTTTAGATAAGATTAAAGGATGTTCAGTAACAGCCACAATGCCACAGCAATCCTATAACTCCAATCAGAAAGGTACTGCTGCAAAGATGACCAGCCAACATTCTATTGTGTTCTGACAAAGAAGAAGTTGGAAATAAATAATGACTCACTGTTACCAGGCTTACAAAAGGGAATGTTTCGGTAAGGCACACATCCCTTTTTTAAATTCACTGTTAGGGGCATTGCTTGAAATGGCTTTGCAGTGAACTGATTGAATGTGGATTCGTGGGAGGATGACCCAGTTTCCACTTAGGTATCACTTTTTGAAATATGACGGCTTTGTCCAAAAGGCTCTGAAGGAGTTTGGCTGTGATAGCTAAGTTACACATGAGAAAATCTACAACAGTCCAGATCCAGAGCCAGTAGAAATGTATTTGCCATTTTGAATTTCTCAGTTGTGCTGGATTGCCCAGATCCACCCTATCAGAAAACAAACTCACCATCTTCTACCCCAAACTGGTTCCTTTTCTTGGTTTTCTTATGAATATATCTAGCAGTTTGCCACGGTGCATTTTGATTCTTTTTCTCTTCTTCCCTAGTCACTGAGTCTGGTGCCTGTTATTTGACAGCATCTTCTATATCAATTCCCTCCTCTCAGTGGTCACCACTTCATACCCTCGTTGTCTGTATGCATCAGGGACCTACTAAGGGATCTCTCTGCCTCCATCCTCTGTCACCTCAGTGCAGAAGTTTTCGGGGCTCCTAGTTGTCAACAATGGACACATATCAAGACCACAATCTGTCCCAGATGTCCCACTGACTCCCTGTGTGGACCTGAGTAAAAATCTTTTTATCATGCTTCTTAGAATAAATCTTGCTTTTCTCACCCACTGTTGGCTTTATTCAGAATTTCCCTTGCCTTTGGAAGCATCTTCCTTATCCTTATCTCTACCCCACACCCTGTTCTTAAATGGTGCAGCTCCAGAAGCATCTCCTCATCGATGCTTGGAGTCTTATGAAAATGAAAGTGTTAGTCGCTCAGTTGTGTCCAAATCTCTGCAAACCCATGGACAGCAGCCCACCTGGCTCCTCTGTCCATGGGATTTTCCAGGCAAGAAAACTGGAGTGGGTTGCCATTCCCTGCTCCAGGGGATCTTTCCGACCCAGGAATCAAACCTGGGTCTCCTGCACTACAGGCAGATTCTTTACTGACTGAACTACCTGGGAAGCCCAGGCGTTACTCAGGCTCAAATCATAGCTTTACCACTCCAGGATGAGTTGTCTCATGTGTTCTGTGACCTTGCACATGTCACCTATCCTCTTAGAGCCTCAGCTTCCTAACCTGGAAAATGGTGACAGCCCTGTGACATAGGTACTGTTATTCCTGTGAGAAGAAAAGAAGCTGTAATGCTTGAAAAACTTACCACATGCCCAGCATAGAGTAGTCACTCCCTATAAGGTAGCTGTTTTCACTGTGATTATGTCAAGTAGAAGAAGGAAGTGGCTACCCATTCCAGGATTCTTGCCTGGAGAATCCCTTGGACAGAGGAGCCTGGTGGTCTGTAGTCCACGGGTTGCAAAAAGTCGGACACGACTGAGCAACTAACACTTTCATGTCAAATAGAGAAGATAGAACTCCGCTCTGAGTTTTGAAAGAACTAGGTACCCTTCTCAGGGGATTTATCTTGAGTTGGTTTGTACATATTTTTTTCATGAGTTACTTCCTTAAGGATTTCAGACTCCTTGCGGTTGGGGAATTTATGTGGTATTTCCATGTGAAGTGCCTGCATAGTAGGCATTTGGTAAACATTTACTGCAAGTGCTGCTGTGGTCCTAAGAAAATGGCCAGGATCATGGGCAGTCTGCTTCTTCTACCTTCTTTCAGGAGTAGACAAGTATGTGTATGCTCTTCACGAGAAGAGTCTAGGTTTCTTACAGCCCTCCTGTTTATACCCACTGGTTTTCACAGTAGCTAAGGAGATCATCTTCCCAGTGTCAGACCCCAGGCCTCAGTGCCCAATATGTGGCTTGAACTGTTTAGTCCCCAGGGAGGTAATCTATCCTTGTCACACACCAACCCCCCTTCCCCTTTCTGTGTTCCCTCCTGTGGCACGGGTCCCAACCTGATTGCTTCTCTTCCCTTCCTACGTGATTCTGTATGGGTGTTTCTTACAGCCTTGGTTGTACAAAAGTCTTCCTGCCAGTCTCCAGTTAGTTTTCAGGGAGAATTTCTCCATTTGTTGCTGTATATTTGATGTGTTGATGGAGAGGAGTTGAGCTCTGCACCCTTCTACTCTGCCATCTTGGTCTCCCCTCGAATAAAGAATACTTTAAAGAAGGTGAGCATCAGTCTTCCTTTCCAGTATGTGTGATAATGACAGTGTGTGAAATGAAATGAGTCATATATTCCTAGCATGGTTGTGAAAGAGTGTGGAAAGACCATAGCTTTTTGCATGTGAGAAAAATATTGTAAAGGCATTCAAAGAACACATCAATAATTCTTACCAAGCTAGCATTGGTTGAGAATCTGCTCCCAGGCCAGTTAATATTACTGTGTTAGGGCTTCCCTGTGGCTTAGATGGTAAAGAATCTGCCTGCAGTGCAGGAGACCTAGATTTCATTCCTCATTCAGGAAGATCCCCTTGGAGGAGGGCACAGCAACCCACTCCAGTATTCTCACCAGGAGGATTCCATGGACAGAGAAGCCCACCAGGCTACTGTCCATGGGGTTGCAAAGAGTTGGACACGACCAAGCGACTAACACGCACACATACTCTTAACTGCACACTTACTTTCCTGTTAATCTGCTTCACGTTTCTTAGAAACTTTTCATTCTTATCATGTTTGTCCACATGAGAGAACTAACTAACATAAGATAGAAAATAGTTGCATATTTAGTTGAATATTTTTAGATAATCTGGAGTCCCTATACTTTTTTCCTCTTCAGGATGGTCTGACTTAAAAAACTCTCCAGAGAACTATGCAAATCCTGGCCTGGTATCTGAGTCTTTTCTGAAATGGCAAGAAAGGATGTTAAAAATAAGTGCCCTCCTCCTGTCTCTGCCCCAGCTGTGTATAATGGGGAAAGGGTGGAGACCACCCCATGACGTAATTGGAAAGCATTCTTCCTCTCCAGGCTCGGAGGCAATGTTGATGATGATGGTTCTATGAAGCCAGGAGGGAGGAATTACATAAGGTTGGTAGAAAAGTGAGAAAGCCGGTGAATCCCAATGAGCCTCACCACAATGTCTTACACAAGCACATGAGCTGTGCTTCAAGTCCCTTTCTATTTTTCAGGTCCCTTACTTTGTTCAAAGCCCAGATGGCAGGCACTTTGCATACATGTGAGCACATCCCACTTATCTTATTAGAGTGCCATAATTTCTAATGTGAGGGAAGTAATGGTGTTTAAATAAGCAGGTTTGGGGAATTCAGGCGACAGATTGAATTGAGGGAGTACAGTAATCTGTAGCACTCATAAATGAGAAAGAAGATAACTTAAATCCCGTGGCCTGCTTTCACCTGTCTGGAATTTGAGTCAGTTGTCAATGATCATGGCCTCACAAGGGCTTCCCCAGTGGCTCAGGCGGTAAAGAATCTGCCCGCAATGCAGGCAACCCAGGTTTGATCCCTGGGTGGGGAAGATCTCCTGGAGTAAGGGAATGGCCACCCACTCCAGTATTCTTGCCTAGGAAATCCCATGAACAGAGGAGCCTGGTGGGCTACAGTCCATGGGAGTCCCAAAGAGTTGGACATGACTGAGTGACTGACGCTTTCACAACACTCTGCATGCAATGGGTTCTTGATATTGGTTGCTGACTGCCTGGTTAGTTTCGCCATAAGGCAGTTCTATGATCTGAGCTTCTATTGTAACCAGTTACAATGGGTTTGAATCTCTCTCCAATAGTGGCTGCAATCAATGTGTGAACTGATGGTGTCCTCGCCTCCTGAGATAAAATTGATGACAAGCATGCTGTGTTCCCGGGAAAACTGAATGCAGTCCTCTGGTAGGCCACTCACCTATGGTATTTTTCCCTCAGTATTTCTTTACACAGGAAAGATTGCACCTAAAAAGAAAGTCATCCACTGATGCACAGTGAAAGCCTTTATATCGCAGAACTGTTTCAAATGCTTTAGTTCTTTTTGTTGTTATTGTTAAGAATGAAATCCTGACAAATGAGAGGGAATGCAGTTGGCTTTGTCCCAAATTTATGTAGAGTATCAAATTAGGTTTTGAGTATTTGCAGAGCAATAGCTCAAGATTGATGGGTGGAAATCTGATAATCCAGAAACGTGACCCAGCACAATATTGTCCTAATTTGCTTTGTGAGGATTAGTTCAACTATTTTCTGCCTTCATGGCAGTGAATATACAGTGTGGTACAAATAATGCCCTGTAAACAAATTCTGAGCTTCCTTAATCTTTGCAAACATCTTAAGTTGACCTTTTCTTTGAGTCTCAGTGTCCTTTAGTAGGTTCTAGGATAGAGCACAAAAGCATGTATGGAAAGCCACGGAAGAAAGAAGATTCCAAAGAGAATAATTGTTCATTGGACCTAGCCTTCATTCCAGCAGTTCCATTTTTCTGTGATCATTTAAATACAGTTTTATTATTTGTTGATACTTTCTCCTAGTTGTCCACAATGACTGCAATAGTAGAAGTGAAATTACACTATAATGAAATATAATAAATCTTCCCATGTTTATTCTGACTCTGAGATTTTGTTCCAGCACATGCAGGAAGTAATGAAACCAACAGAAGAAATCTGGCTTGCTAGCTGGCTATGATCTTGAATATCATCTAGGATATTCTCTCTTACTAGCCTCACAGCCTCTCTCAGAGCAGTGGTTTGGCAAAGGACCACATTGAGAAGCTAAGAAAAGCCAGCCTTGAGTCTTCTCCCCACACACAGACATGCAGAATGTTGCTCACAACTTGAGGGGTTTATAGATCTTTTATAAGTTTAGACTCCAGAAGTCCATGTTAGAGAATCTGTGTCATAGAAAAAAGCCGGAGGAGAATAGTGCCAGTTTAATTATAGGCAAAGTCATTTTAAAACATTAACTTTTCCTCTAAGATAGAAGTGATAAACTCTGAGATAATGCAGTAAGAGGAGCAGTCACCATATAAGAATCTTTTCCTCCTCCACCCCTGCCCCATGTTTCTTAGTTTAGCAGCCAATGTTCTATTTCAGCATTTTAGGACTCTCCTGTTTTATGAGCATCCTGTTAATTAGCTGTGTGGTTTCTATAAAACTGTTCCCATAGCATTGGTGGTAGCTATTTGTGGCTTCCAGAAAACCTGGACTTTTATGAAATACCCTTACAGAAAGAAAGGGCAACATAGTAAGTACCGGATAATCTGTGGTCATGGGGAAAGTAAGATTGACAGTAGGCATTAATAGAAAGGGGTTCAAGATCCCAATCCTAATTTAGTACAAAGGGATTGAATACCTCTAACGTAGAAAGGACATGTTGTGACATCTCATAACTTCAGTCTTTGTCCTGCTAGACCAAGGATTTAGTCCTATGAGAATAACTTTAACACTGGAGATCCTTTAGGTAACATTTTGTGAAGACCTGGATGCATTATTTTTTCCTTTTTTTTTTTTTTTTTTGGCTTTGATGAAACCCTTTTGGCCACATTGCATAATTGTGAATGGTAATTGTAGATTCCAACGTAAAGATAGAAAAGTAATATGTTTGGAAATAAAGGAAAGAAGGTTACTTTAAGCATTGAAAGTTTAGATAGTTGAAATGGCCCAGAATACTCACGGGTGTGAAAGGAAGGATCATGCCCAGTTCAGGTCTGTTCATTCACTTAGTTGTATCTGACTCTTTGTGACTCTATGGGCTGCAACACGCCAGGTATCCCTGTCCTTCACCACCTCCTGGGTCTTGCTCAAACTCATATCCATCGAGTCGGTGACGCCCTCCGACAACCTCATCCTCTGTTGTCCCCTTCTCCTCCTGCCTTCAATCTTTCCCAGCATCAGGGTCTTTTCCAATGAGTCAGTTTTTTTTGCATCAGGTGGCCAAAGTGTTGGAGCTTCAGCATCAGTCGTTCCAATGAATGTTCAGGACTGTTTTCTTTTAGAATTGATTGGTTGGATCTCCTTGTAGTCCAATGGTCTCTCAAGAGTCTTTAATACCACAGTTCAAAAGCATCAATTCTTCGGCACTCAGCCTTCTTTATGGTCCAACTCTCAGATACATATGTGACTACTGGAAAAACCATAGCTTTGACATGACCACGATGGGTCAAAAGGCCGACTTGAAACAAAAGCTGAGCTGAGTGCATAGCAGAATTAGTTTTAGGTTATTTGCAAGACATCTGATCATGGATGCTGTTCTGGATGCTACTCGGCAACCTTTCATGTCTCTAGATCACCTTCCCTGAAATTCTAGGCCTAATGGATTTCAATCTTCCCTGCGTCAAAGCATATTCTCCCACCGGGAGGCAGTAGAGTGTAAAAGTGAAAAGCCTGGGTTTTGGGATCACGCTGTGTTCAATTCCCAGTTCCATCACTTACTGGGTGATCTTGGGACATTTTATGCAACTACTCTTTATATCAGTTTCTTTTCATAAAATGGGGATACTAGTCATATCTATGTGGTAGAATTACTGGGAAGATTAAATGAGTTAATGTCTACAAATCACACAAACTCAACATACAAGTACCCAAGAAATATTAGTGACTGTCACTATCACCCTATTTACTCTTTGTTTTTACTTAATATATTCATTGTAATGATTTGCCTAAGAAGTCATGAGGTCAGTGAAGATAGGAGCAGTGACTTACGAATGTTTATTGTCATTGTGACACTTAGCACAATGTCTCAAAAGGAGTAGGTACAGGCATACAGAAAACTGACAAATGAACTTTTGATATATTTTCAGCAACAGTAGTTTTAGGTTTAAGCATCATTCTGTTGCTTAAATCAGATGCTTTAATTAAGCTCAGTCCCTGTCCCTTGTGTATAAGCAAACTTTTAAAAAATGATGGAAAAATCTCACATATGTCAAACATGTCTTGTGTGTTGGAGCTCTATATTTTTAGTTGGCCATGTACAGACTTGGGAGCTAACAGCGATATCCATCACCCCGTACAAGTTTTTTTCACATTTCATGGTTCAAGTTGTGAAGCTGAGGGTGCACACCTTCTGCATTTTTCCTGGTCACTTCAAATTCCATCAATACCTCTCTGTCTGGCAGAAGTCTTTGCTAGTGTGGGCTAAGAAAAAAAAAATTCTATTCATCTTCTTTTCCTGTCCAGGCAATTATTGACCTTCTTTCAATCCTTCTCTTTGATGGTATTTAACCTTGTCCTCCACATGGTTCGCTGTCTGATTTCTGATTTTTTAACAGGCACTTAGTACTGCTGCTTCTCAACAACACTTTTGGCACTTCAGTGATTGCCAAGTTAGTTCAGCTTTTTCCTAATTTGGACTTTTTAAAGCCTTCCTTGTAGACGCTAGGGTTTGCCAGAATTGTGGCTCTGCACACAACTTGAGTAAATTTAATGCAACAAACCAACCTTAAATGCTTGAATTTGATCAAGTCATTGAAACTTTATTCTTTACGGGGAGGGAGGAGCGAGGAGGGTTCAGGATGGGGAACACGTGTATACTTGTGGTGGATTCATGTTGATGTATGGCAAAACCAATACAATATTGTAAAGTAATTAACCTCCAATTAAAATAAATAAATTTATATTAAAAAAAAAAGATTCTCTCCAGATTCCAAATTGCCAATTAGACTCTGTTTTGAGCCAAGTTCTTGGGTCTTTTTTTGGGGGGAAGGGAGTGTTGGGTTAAGTGTGAATAAGAGAATGTTATAAATACTTATACATATGAAATAAATGTTTTTAGATAACTTTAGGCATTTATCCAAACTTCTATTGCCGAGCCAATTTATGTTTTAATCAGTTTTTCTCCTTTTTTTAAACATCTATAACCATGCATGTAATACTTGACTCCTCAAAGATATATTTCATTTTCACCTATTATATTACTGGTATCCCAGGCTTGACAAATAATTTTTGTACTGAGACTTATAATCAGAGCTCCCCAATTTATTTAAATTAGTAAAAAATATAGTAATGATAGCCATCTATATATTGTCATTAGGTACTAGACTGTGGTAGATGCTGTATGTGTATTGTTTTATTTAATCCTCACAACCATTGTAGAAACTAGGTATACTTATAATCCCCATTTTACAGAAAAGAAAACTGTGGTTAAATAACTTTCCCGAGGCTCTACAGCTTTATGGCATCATAATTAGTGTGAAATATATATATTTAAGTTTTTTTGCCATTTAGTTGATTGGTGTGTGAGCATTAGCTACTGCTTGTGCTTTGGATAAATAATGCTTTCTCTTCATTTCTATTGTTTTGTTCTTTATAAAATGAACAGAGACACAAACAAGTAAACAGGCAACTCTTCTTCATGATGATTTACTCCACTGCCTCCTTCATTTTAGCTCTTGGGCTTTATCCTTTTCACTCCCATTGGCTTTGACAGTGCAATGACCCACAGACTTTAACTAACTCTTGCCCTCATGAGCTGTGGGGTCTAACTTTTCAACATATCTCTCTGACTCTGGTCATCACCTATTCCTACTCCACTGTGTATGTCTTTTGCCTTTTTACCCATGGGTCAGCTATTTCTTTGGCTTTTGTCCTTTGTCCCCCAAAGTAATGACCTATATGGTCCCATTCCAAATCATTATCTATTAGAGAAAGGATATTCACAAGATCAAGATTTCTGCTTTTGCCCATGTCGAGGAAAGAAAGGATTCTTTAGCTGGAGCTCAAGTTGAATGAGGACCAGAGAAAGGGATACCATTTTCTGAGGATTTTTCTCTTCTGGGCAATTGTCATTACTCCAGAGTGCATCCTCTTGTTTTTACTAGACTGCCTTGAAATAGTCCTGTGAGCTAAGGCTAACCATATTTAGGCAATATGCAGAAAATGGTATAATTGTATTGTTACCTACAATTTACATTAAAATATATTTTGCACAAAATCAAGACATTTAGGTTTAAGGCATCAGCTTTTCATGGTGTTTCATAGAGGGCATGGCTTTCAGCTATTCTTCCACCTGAAAAATATTTAATAACACCAGTCTTATAAGGAGAACACTAGCCAACATCGTGGTCAGAGATAATGTGACACAAGACAGAAATGTTTTGGAGCATCTAAAGGAAAAGTCTAGAGTCTAGACATTAGGGTATTGAACAAATCTAAATAGGGTGCCATAGTGTGGGGTTTTAAGCCCTTGAAACAGGATACCATTCTAGAGTTAAGGTAGAAGAAAACAAAGCCTAAATCTTTATCCACATTTGATGTAGTCTTGGCCTATAACCTTCAAGACAGTGTTTCTGAGGGGAGGCCACCAGGCAACAAACTACTCCAGAGCCAAGATGAACAGAACTGAATGTCAGCCTTGTGGCAATGGTCTAATGGCCACCTGCTAGATTTCTGGTTCCGTGCTGTTTTTTTCTTTTTTCTTTTCCAATTTAAACAAAACAAAACAGGTCACCTACCTCATTACTCCTCTCCCTCCTTAAAAATGGGACTTAGCACACTATGTTCCATTAGGGAGGTACATTATCCTAGCCTGTGACACCATGACCATTTCCTCTTTGGAGAAGGTGTTGGCTTTATTAATACAGATCCTCTATGAAAACTTAATGAGGCTATCAATCAACAGTGATGTAGTAAATGTGCTTACTGACTGAATTAGTGTTGGCCCTCTGTGTTACCTCTTAATATGCTTTTGTTATGGGCCTTGCTTCCTTTAAAAGCATATATGCTAGAAAGTAGACAGAACAGCCCCTAATAATGGGATGGTCACAAGGCAAGCAGAGATAATACCTTTGGGATTTTTGAAGGTTTCATCTTAAACCTGATAATTGTGGGTGCCAGAGGAAAGCTGAAGGGGGACAGAAAACAAGCTGCGGAAAGGGAAGGAGAAGCATCTAGGCAACAGACATAGAGTCCCTGTAGAGCAGCAGGCACACCCTACCTGACACTCATGCTCTGTAAGCTGATCATGACCAAGGGAAAATTCCTTCTTTGATCAGAGGTAGGATTAACCTTCTGCTAAACTGTCAAGAGGAAAAATTTATTTCCCCTGGCCACCAATGAAATTTTATCTCCCAGGACTTACTTCTAACTCAAGGAAGCTTCTTTCCTTTTTCCACCCCCCCCCCCCTTAGCTTCCTGGTGCTTTCCACGATGGATGGCTCCCTAACTCTGTATTTCAACACAGCTCCTCATGTTTGGCTTCCATCACTTTTGTCTCACTTTCTCATGTACCGACACCTCCATGTCTCTGGAGGTTCTCTGCTTTCAAGACCCAGGCTTTGGGGAAGCTCATCTATTTTGAGAGTCTTTGAGAAATATTAACTGTTCAGGTCCTGCTCTTTGTAATATCTTCATTTCAAAGGTTTTCCGAAAAATCCAATGATTTACCCCAAAGTTTGAATCTTGTTAGTATCTAATGCCATATCCTAGAGCCAAGGTATTGGAACTCAAATGAGCAGGCCTGTTTGTAAAGCATGTGGAGATTTACTTGTTGTCAGGTGGGGGAAGGAAAGGAAGCTGGTGTTGAATCAAGAGTCACTTGGAAAGCAGTATCACTATCTAATTGGGACATGGGGGGAAGCTGATGGGTGCAGAACAGCAGGAATCTCATTGATGTGATCATAGTTAAGACATTAATCTATGTTAGAATACTACCTAAGCCAGTCACTGGAACCATGGAAGAAGGGGAGCATCTGTCCTCCATGGGAAGGGGCTGGCAAGAGGTAGAAATCAATCAGGGTCTCAACCAAATGGCCTAAGGTTCAGACAGGACTGTGGTCCCAAAAGAGAAATGCAATTTAAACATAAAACAAGGCACAGACTAGTTTCATAAATTGTTCCCAAATCATCAGGACATGGCAGAATCTCATTTTAGGTACCCCAGATACTGGGCTTTTTGTTACCACATTAATTCCAGATCCTATTTCCCGATTTGGTAGGCAATCCTAATGTGGCACCACGTTGGATGGGATTACCTTCAGGAAGCAGACAGGCTGAGTTCCAGGGGTAGAGAAAACAAGGACAATAACATGGAGCTTTTTAGCAAATCTCTCAACACCCTAACTGCATCTTATCTCATTCAGTGATTTATTCCACAAACGTGTATCTAGTGTTTGCCATGTACAAAAGACTGCTAGGCACTGACATCCTGCCTGTTTTAGCTTGTAATGAGGATCAACCTGATCTCAGCAGACAAGTCTTACCGATTTCCTGCAAGAGTGCCTATGTTTCTTTTTCTGTATATATCAAGTTAGCCAAAATGATCATTCAGGTTTTTCTGTCTCTTATGGAAACATTTCTGCCAACCTAATACTAAAAGAGGCTGATTCAGTAAATAGAAAATACTAGATAAAGAACAGAGGATCTAGGCTGTAGTTTCACTTGTATAACCAACTGGTTATCAGTAGGTAAATCATATCTCTCCTTTGGTTTTATTTTCCTCCATGATGCATAAGGGGTTTGGGCCAGGTAATCATTAAGGTTCTTTTTCCCCACTCTGGAATAATTTTTGGCTACATGACTCTCTGACCATTGTTCATTCATTCACTCACCAATGATTATATTAGAAAGGGGAGGAAATTGAAGATAAACTGAAGATGATGAGCAACAGAGGTTCTTTTATATTTTTGATTTTTTTTAATTTTATTTTACTTTACAATATTGTATTGGTTTTGCCATACATCAACATGAATCCACCATGGGTGAGGTACTGGCACAAAGACAGAAATAGATCAATGGAACAAAATAGAAAGCCCAGAGATAAATCCACACACCTGTGGACACCTTATCTTTGACAAAGGAGGCAAGAATATACAATAGATTAAAGACAATCTCTTTAACAAGTGGTGCTGGAAAAACTGGTCAACCACTTGTAAAAGAATGAAACTAGAACACTTTCTAACACCATACACAAAAATAAACTCAAAAGGGATTAAAGATCTAAATGTAAGACCAGAAACTATAAAACTCCTAGAGGAGAACATAGGCAAAACACTCTCCAACATAAATCACAGCAGGATCCTCTATGACCCACCTCCCAGAATGCTGGAAATAAAAGCAAAAATAAACAAATGGGACCTAATTAAAAGCTTCTGCACAACAAAGGAAACTATAAGCAAGGTGAAAAGACAGCCTTTGGAATGGGAGAAAATAATAGCAAATGAAGCAACTGACAAACAACTAATCTCAAAAATATACAAGCAACTCCTGCAGCTCAATTCCAGAAGAATAAATGACCAATCAAAAAATGGGCTGAAGAACTAAATAGACATTTCTCCAAAGAAGACATACAGATGGCTAACAAACACGTGAAAAGATGCTCAACATCACTCATTATCAGAGAAATGCAAATCAAAACCAAAATGAGGTACCATTTCACACCAGTCAGAATGGCTGCGATCCAAAAGCCTACAAGCAATAAATGCTGGAGAGGGTGTGGAGAAAAGGGAACCCTCTTACACTGTTGGTGGGAATGCAAACTAGTACAGCCACTCTGGAGAACAGTGTGGAGATTCCTTAAAAAACTGGAAATAGAACTGTCATATGACCCAGCAATCCCACAGCTGGGCATACACTCTGAGGAAACCAGAATTGAAAGAGACACATGTACCCCAGTGTTCATCACAGCACTGTTTATAATAGCCAGGACATGGAAGCAACCTAGATGTCCATCAGCAGATGAATGGATAAGAAAGCTGTGGTGCATATACACAATGGAATATTACTCAGCCATTAAAAAGAATACATTTGAATCAGTTCTAATGAGTTGGATGAAACTGGAGCCAATTATACAGAGTGAAGTAAGCCAGAAAGAAAAATGCCAATACAGTATACTAACACATATATATGGAATTTAGAAAGATGGTAATGATAACCCTGTATGCGAAACAGCAAAAGAAACACAGATGTATAGAACAGTCTTTTAGACTCTGTGGGAGAGGGAGAGGGTGGGATGATTTGGGAGAATGGCATTGAAACATGTATAATATCTAAGAAATGAATTTCCAGTCTAGGTTCGATGCAGGATACAGGATGCTTGGGGCTGGTGCACTGGGATGACCCAGAGAGATGGTATGGGGAGGGAGGAGGGACGGGGGTTCAGGATTGAGGTTCTTGTTATGGCTTGTATTTTCTGAGTATCTTTTGAAAGTTTAAGTCTGGAGAACATGGAGCTTTGCAATGAGAAACACAGGAAGGCTTGAATTAAAGCCCCAGGAATCAGGGCATTGGTAAAACAATGGGAAGAACTCCTTGTGCTCATTCGTTGCTTTTCTACCCACAGAATAGTTGCTGCCCCCAAGAGGTCATGTCTTACTGAATGCAGTGGGTGCTTACCAAACACAGTATTAATCAAATATCCTGCGGAGAACTGAATGTGTAGTAGGCAGCCCCCCTGAATAAAGACCAATATTCACAGCCAACACAGAATTGTCTTTACAGCCAGGAAAGCACAATGCAGAGTGAGGTGGAAGGTAAACTGAAGAAACTGTGGGCTGGTCAATGAGATTCACAGCTGGCTGTGAAGAGGAGAGAGACAATGCAAATAGGCACACCTTGCTCCTGACAAAACTGCATGGTTTGGGGCTCATTTTCTCACCTGCCTCTGTCTTCTCCTATATGCTGCTGAAATTTAGGAGAAGGAAGAGATTGGTTAATTTGAATGTTAAAAAAGCTCACACTCTGAGTCAGGTAGAATTTATCTTTGCTGTCTTCTGAGAGCTCTAGCTCGATGTCAGGGGTCCTCAGGCAGAGGCAGTATTGCTCTTCAGGGGACATGGGGCATTGTCTGGAGACATTTTTGGTTGTCATAACTGGGGTGGGCATGTTCCTTTTTATACTTTGGATAGAGGCTGGGGATGCTGCTAAATATCCCACAATGCATGGGACAGATGTTTTATAGCAAAGAATCATCCAGCCCCAAACATCAGTGGTGAAGCTGAGAAACTTTGCTTTAGGTGATTTATTCATTAAGTCATTCAGGGCATCTTCTGTGTTGTTAGGTTCTGGGAATACGGTGAGGAATAAGACAAAGGTGGTGCCTGCCATCATGGAATTTGCCATGGGGAAGACTGGAGATACATAAATAGCAGTAGCTTCCTTTTATTTATTGCAGGTTATAATGAGTTCCTTTCTTTACCTTGTCAGCCTTGATTCCCCATGCCAATTCATACAACAGAGTGATATTTTGTTGAGGAAGTGGTGATGCTTTAAGCCACATGTGATCTCCACCTTGTAAAAGCTCTACTGCAAGAGACAGACATGGGGATAAAGAATGGTGATGCTAGATGATAACTTTCATGGAGGTGTGGCCAGAGTGCTGTAGAAACATACAGTATAAGTGTGCAAGCACTTTTGGGGGGTGATGATGGCAGTGATGACTTTGTTCTTGCAGCTGAGTCTTAAAGAAATATTTTGAGTTTACTGGACAGAAGCTGGGAAAGGCAGTTCTAATTCTGTTAAAGAGACCAACACAAACAAAGGCATAGGGGATGAACATTCCTGTGCATTGGTGACATGGCTGTGGCACAGTGTGTCTAGTCTATGAGCTTCCTGAATGAGAGTGTCAGGGACAATGCTGAAGAGGAAAGCAGGAGCCATAATAAGGAGGGTCTTAGAGAATATGTCAAGGACCTTGAGGGATATTTTCATCAGGATAGTGATATGGTCAGGTTTCTTCTACAGGTGGATAAGACTTAATGAAGCCCACCTTCAGCTATAATGATCATGATTAGATTGATTTACTGCAGGCTCTTCTGCACCCCCAACCAAGGTTGTTTTCTATCAATGATGTCTCATTGTTTACTAACAGCTTCTAACTCTACCAAGCAATTGAGAGCCTGACAGGAGCCTGGCCTCCTTAGAGTGATCAGCCTTCATTCACCATTGATTGGGTTCTCCTGAAATTGTAAACCATTGAATTTGGAAAGAATCTTATAGGAAGGGTAAGAGGAAGAGACTAATGTTCAGCAACTACTTCTTATGTGCCAATAACTGTGCCTCCCTTATTTCCCATATATCTTCAGTTTTTACTGCTCAGAAAAAATCTCAATAAATGTTAAGTATCATCATCATTTTCATCGCCTTGGCTCATATAATTCTCACAGCTCTTAGAAGATGATGCTTCTATTGTTTCCATTTTCTGTATGGGAAACCTGAGAGCCAGAACTCAAAGCACCTCTGAAACTAGGGACTTTTATTAGGTATGTAGGCAAACGTTTACTGTAGTAACAAAGGGACAGAAAAAAAAGTGAGGAGAAACATCTTTGTCTTGATGTTTCCAGCACTGTTCTTTATTTTTTTTAGAGATTTATATATATAAATCTCTCTATATATAAATATATATATAAATAAATATATATAAATATAAATATATATAAAAAATATATATAAATATATATACACACACAAACACACACATATATATGTATACTTATATATATATGTATACTGATATACAAGTATATCTAAGTATATATATATACCTATATACATATATATACATAGTTATATATACATATATATTTACTGAAGTATAGTTGATTTACAATGTTTTAATTTTTGCTGTACACATTTTTTGGTATTCTTTTTATTATAGTTTATTCCCAGTATTGAATATAATCCCTGTGGTATACAGTAGGTTCATGTTGTTTGAAAGTAAAAGTGAGAATCACTTAGTCATGTCCAGTTCTTTGTGACCCCATGGGCTATACAGTCCATGGATTTCTCTAGGCCAGAATACTGGAGTGGGTGGCCTTTCCCTTCTCCAGGGGATCTTCACAACCCAGGGATCAAACCCTGGATTCCCAGATTGCAGGTGGATTCATTACCAGCTGAGCCACAGGGGAAGCCCAAGAAGACTGAATTGGGTAGCCTATCCCTTCTCCAGTGGATCTTCCTGTCCCAGGAATCGAACTGGGGTTTCCTGCATTGCAGGTGAATTCTTTGCCAACTGAAGTATGTTGTTTATCCATCATGTATATAATAGTTTGCATCCAATAAGTTCCACTCTGTCCCTCCCCGACACCTCTCTGTGACAATCACAGGCCTATAATCCTGTGAAACGTAAGGGGTATCTTAGACCTTTTGAGGTTAAAGGAGAGACAGAAAGAATTACTTGTGATTGATTCTGCTGTATTTACCAACCCTACTGCTTCTCTCTACCCCATTCCCTGGAACACAGTTTTGTTTTGTTTTTTTTTTTTTTCAGAAAATTCAGTTCAGTTAAGTCACTCAGCTGTGTCCGACTCTTTGCGACCTCATGGACTACAGCACGCCAGGCTTTCCTGTCCATCAGCAACTCCTGGTGTCTACCCAAACTCATGTACATTGAGTCGGTGATGCCATCCAATCATTTCATCCTCTGCCGTCCCCTTCTCCTCCCGCTTTCAATCTTTTCCAGCATCAGGTTCTTTCCAAATGAGTCAGCTCTTTGTATCAGGTGGCCAAAGTATTGGAGTTCAGGACTGATCTCTTTTAGGATGTACTGGTTGGATCTCCTTGCAGTCCAAGGGACACTCAAGAGTCTTCTCCAACACCACAGTTCAAAAGTATCAGTTCTTCGGGTTCAGCTTTCTTTATAGTCCAAATCTCACATCCATACATGACTATTGGAAAAACCATAGCTTTGACTAGACGGACGTTTGTTGGCAAAGTAATGTCTCTGCTTTTGAATATGTTGTCTAGGTTTGTCATAACTTTTCTTCCCCTGTGGCTCAGCTGGTAAAGAAACCCTTGCAAAGTGGGATACCTGGGTTTGATCCCTGGGTTGGGAAGATCGCCTGGAGAATGGAAGAAGTGAAGTGAAGTGAGGTTGCTCAGTTGTGTCTGAGTCTTTGTGACCCCATGGACTGTAGCCCACCAGGCTCTTCTATCCATGGGATTCTCCAGGCAAGAATACTGGAGTGGGTTGCCATTTCCTTCTCTAGTGGATCTTCCCGACCCAGGGATCGAACCCAGGTCTCCTGCATTGCAGGCAGACGCTTTAACCTCTGAACCACCAGGGAAGCGGGAAAGGCTATCTAATCCAGGATTCTGGCCTGGAGAATTCCATGGACTGTATAGACCATGGGGTCACAAAGAGTCAGACACGACTGAGTGACTTGCGCTTTAACTTTTCATTTTCTTCCAAGGAGTAAGCATCTTTTAATTTCATGGCTGCAATCACCACCTATAGTGATTTTGGAGCCCCCCGAAATAAAGTCAGCCACTGTTTCCACTGTTTCCCCATCTATTTGCCATGAAATGATGGGACCGGATGTCATGATCTTCGTTTTCTGAATGTTGAGCTTTAAGCCAACTTTTTCACACTCCTCTTTCACTTTCATCAAGAGGCTTTTTAGTTCCTCTTCACTTTCTGCCATAAGGATGGTGTCATCTGCATGTCTGAGGTTATTGGTATTTCTCCTGGCAATCTTGATTCCAGCTTGTGCTTCTTCCAGCCCAGTGTTTCTCATTATGTACTCTGCATATAAGTTAAATAAGCAGGGTGACAGTATATAGCCTTGACATACTCCTTTTCCTATGTGGAACCAGTCTGTTGTTCCATGTCCAGTTCTAACTGTTGCTTCCTGACCTGCATACAGGTTTCTCAAGAGGCAGGTTAGGTGGTCTGATATTCCCATCTCTTTCAGAATTTTCCAGTTTATTGTGATCCACACAGTCAAAGGCTTTGGCATAGTCAATAAAGCAGAAATAGGTGTTTTTCTGGAAGTCTCTTCCTTTTTCCATGATCCAGAGGATGTTGGCAATTTGATCTCTGGTTCCTCTGCCTTTTCTAAAACCAGGTTGAACATATGGAAGTTCACTGTTCATGTATTGCTGAAGCCTGGCTTGGAGAATTTTGAGCATTACTAGTGTGTGAGATGAGTGCAACTGTGTGGTAGTTTGAGCATTCTTTGGCATTGCCTTTCTTAGGGATTGGACTGAAAACTGACCTTTTCCAGTCCTGTGGCCACTGCTGAGTTTTCCAAATTTGCTGGCATATTGAGTGCAGCACTTTCACAGCATCATCTTTCAGGATTTGAAATAGCTCAACTGGAATTCCATCACCTCCACTAGCTCTGTTCGTAGTGATGCTTTCTAAGACCCACTTGACTTTACATTCTGGGGTGTCTGGCTCTACCTGGGTGTGACCGATCACACCATCGTGATTATATTGGTCGTGAAGATCTTTTTTGTACAGTTCTTCTATGTATTCTTGCCACCTCTTCTTAATATCTTCTGCTTGTGTTAGGTCCATACCATTTCTGTCCTTTATTGAGCCCATCTTTGTATGAAATGTTCCCTTGGTATCTCTAATTTTCTTGAAGAGATCTCTAGTCTTTCCCATTCTATTGTTTTCCCCTATTTCTTTTCATTGATCGCGGAGGAAGGCTTTTTTATCTGTCCTTGCTATTCTTTGGAACTCTGCACTCAAATGGGTATATCTTTCCTTTTCTCCATTGCTTTTCACTTGTCTTCTTTTCACATCTATTTGTCAGGCCTCTTCAGACAGCCATTTTGCTTTTTTGCATTTCTTTTTCTTGGGGATGGTCTTGATCCCTGTCTCCTGTACAATGTCATGAACCTCTGTCCATATTTCTTCAGTCACACTGTCTATCAGATCTAATCTCTTGAATCTACTTGTCACTTCCACTGTATAATCATAAGGGATTTGATTTAGGTCACACCTGAATGGTCTAGTGGGTTTCCCTACTTCCTTTAATTTAAGTCTGAATTTGGAAATAAGAAGTTCATGATCTGAGCCACAGTCAGCTCCCAGTCTTGTTTTTGCTGACTGTATATAGCTTCTCCATCTTTGGCTGCAAAGAATATAATCAATCTGATTTCGGTGTTGACCATCTGGTGATGTCCATGTGTAGAGTCTTCTCTTGTGTTGTTGGAAGAGGGTGTTTGCTATGACCAGTGCATTCTCTTGGTAAAACACTATTAGTCTTTGCCCTGCTTCATTCTGTACTCCAAGGCCAAATTTGCCTGTTACTCCAGGTATCTCTTGACTTTCTACTTTTACATTCCAGTCCCCTATAATGAAAAGGACCTCTTTTTGGGGTGTTAATTCTAGAAGATCTTGTAGGTCTTCATAGAACCATTCAACTTCAGCTTCTTCAGCATTACTGGTTGGGGCATAGACTTGGATTACTGTGATATTGAATGGTTTGCCCTGGAAATGAACAAAGATCATTGTGTCATTTTTGAGATTACGTCCAAATACTGCATTTTGGACTCTTTTGTTGACTCTGATGGCTACTCCCTTTTTTCTAAGGGATTCCTGCCCACAGTAGTAGATATAATGGTCATCTGATTTAAATTCACCCAATCCAGTCCATTTTAGTTTGCTGATTCCTAAAATGTCGACGTTCACTCTTGCCATCTCTTGTTTGACTACTTCCAATTTGCCTTGATTCATGGACCTGACATTCCAGGTTCCTATGCAATATTGTTCTTTACAGCATCGGACTTTGTTTCTATGAAGAAAATAAAAACCCATATTGTGTCTGTTGAGGTGGTTGGAGGCCTGGTCTTAACAGGGGCCAGGAGTTGGAGGGAAGATTCCATTCTCCCTGACTTTCTCCATGATCAGAAGGCCATTCTTTCCCAACAGTCTGCCAGTGCTGCTTTCCCCCTGCTCTGTGCAAGAGCACTACATATTACCCACTTTCTCATTTGTACATACTTTTTGGCACAAATTTTATTACCCATTTATTGCTTTCTTTATTTCTGACAGGAATATATGTTTTGCTTCTTTTTGCTATTTCTTCCATTGATTGCGGTTGTTGACAAGGAAGGCCTTTTCCTCCTTTGTTATCTCTGTTTTATCTTGTGCATGTTTCCTGAAAGGTCCATGGCAGATTGCTGCCCTCGGCAGGCTACCCCTTTGATGTGAGATGCCACATAGCCCAGTCAACTTTCATTAACTCCATTTTCAAGGGGCCAAAGTTTTCATCTAATTCTCTAAGATATTTCATTTTTTAATATTCTTTTTGCATAATTTACTGTGTGCCAGGTACTGTGCTAGTGCTTTACATGCATCATGTCTCTTAGTCCTCATAGCACCCCTCTGAGATAGGTTTGATTGTTAACATTCTATTTTAAAAATGAAGGAACTCCATTTTGAGTTTATTTTTGTATATGGTGTTAGAAAGTAATCTAGTTTCATTCTTTTACAAGTGGTTGACCAGTTTTCCCAGCACCGTTTGTTATAGAGATTGTCTTTAGTCCATTGTATATTCTTGCCTCCTTGGTCAAAGATAAAGTGTCCATAGGTGTGTGGGTTTTTTAGTTTGTTCCATTGATCTATATTTCTGTCTTTGTGCCAGTACCATACTGTCTTGATGACTGTGGCTTTGTAGTAGAGCCTGAAGTCAGGCAGGTTGATTCCTTCAGTTCCATTCTTCTTTCTCAAGATTGCTTTGGCTATTTGAGTTTTTTTTTGTATTTCCATACAAATTGTGAAATTATTTGTTCTAGCTGTGTGAGAAATACCACTGGTAGCTTGATAGGGATTGTGTTGAATCTATAGATTGCTTTGGGACCAGAAACTATAAAACTCCTAGAGGAGAACATAGGCAAAACACTCTCCAACATACATCACAGCAGGATCCTCTAATGACCCACCTCCAAGAATACTGGAAATAAAAGCAAAAATAAACAAATGGGATCTAATTAAAATTAAAAGCTTCTGCACAACAAAGGAAACTATAAGCAAGGTGAAAAGACAGCCTTTGGAATGCGAGAAACTAATAGCAAATGAAGCAACTGACAAACAACTAATCTCAAAAATATACAAGCAACTTATGCTGCTCAATTCCAGAAAAATAAACGACCCAATCAAAAAATGGGCCAAAGAACTAAATAGACATTTCTCCAAAGAAGACATATGGATGGCTAACAAATACATGAAAAGATGCTCAACATCACTCATTATCAGAGAAATGCAAATCAAAACCACAATGAGGTACCATTTCACACCAGTCAGAATGGCTGCGATCCAAAAGTCCACAAGCAATAAATGCTGGAGAGGGTGTGGAGAAAAGGGAACCCTCTTACACTGTTGGTAGGAATGCAAACTAGTGCAGCCACTATGGAGAACAGTGTGGAGCATGGAAGCAACCTAGATGTCCATCAGCAGATAAATGGATAAGAAAGCTGTGGTACATATACACAATGGAGTATTACTCAGCCATTAAAAAGAATACATTTAAATCGGTTCTAATGAGGTGGATGAAACTGGAGCCAATTATACAGAGTGAAGTAAGCCAGAAAGAAAAACACCAATACAGTATACTAATGCATATATATGGAATTTAGAAAGATGGTAACTATAACCCTGTATGTGAGACAGCAAAAGAGACACAGATGTATAGACCAGTCTTTTAGACTCTGTGAGAGAGGGAGAGGGTGGGATGATTTGGGAGAATGGCATTGAAACATGTATAATATCATATAAGAAATGAATTGCCAGTCTAGGTCGATGCAGGATACAGGATGCTTGGGGCTGGTGCCCTAGGATGACCTGGAGGGATAGTGTGGGGGGGGGGGAGTTGAGAGGGGGGTTCGGGATTGGGAACACGTGTACACCCGTGACAGATTCATGTTGATGTGTGGCAAAACCAATACAATATTTTAAAGTAAAAAAAATATAATAATAAATAAATTAAAAATGAAGGAACTCAGAGGGTTGAAGGTTCATTCCCGAGGTTGTACAGGAAGTTTGACTCTTGGATCTAGTATGACTGGATGTATGTAAGAGGAGTAGTGATGACTCAGCCATTAAAATAATGATTTGAAACAGATGTATCTTTGGCCCAAGTTTTATACTTTTATGTGTAGGCTCTTGGAGAACACATGGGTAGTTGTGAGATTGATGGCATATTGGATAGTTTTGCTCATGGGACATATCTAAGAAGATATTAAAGTTCCTCACTTTAAGAAAGTTGTTTGTTTATTTTGGCTATGCTGGGTCTTTGTTGCTGCTTGGGAGTTTTTCTAATTGTTTTGAGTGGGGTCTACTCTTTGTTGTGGTACGTGGGCTTCTCACTGTGGTGGCTTCTCTTGTTGCAGAACACAAGCTCTAAGATGTGGGCTCAGCAGTTGTGGCTACCAGCCTGCAGAGCACAGGCCTAGTAGTTGTGGTGCACAGGCTTAGTTGCTCCATGGCTTGTGGGATCTTCCTGGACCAGGGATTGAACCCATGTCTCCTGCAATGGCAGGCAAATTTTTTTTTATCGCTGAGCCACCAAATAAGCCCGCTCCTCAATTTTTGATTTCCAAAAAGCACTCTATATAACGTAATTGTTGGTTACAAGACATGTTGCAGTTTTGCAGTGAGGCTAGGATTTTGAGGGACACATTGCGATGAGCTATCTGTATACACTTACTTGCTCCCTCTGGAGGGAGCATTCCAAGCCCTTCTCAGCTGATGCCTTCAACCTAATTACTCTGCCTTGTTCAGTTTGTGAGTTTCTGATTGGATTCTGACCAATACTAAAAAAAAAAAAATACTGAAAAAAACAAAAAAATAAAAATTCCAACCCAATTTGCTGTGTATGTGGTATGCCCTATTCATATCCCAGTGATCTCAAGTGCCACTTCCCATCTCTAGGTGTACTTTCTGCACACCTCATGATTTCTGATTAATTTCCTAGCTCTTCTGCTAGAACTTGCATTCCCTAAATTCCATGTTACTTTGTTACCCTTACCTCCTACCTAGCCTGAGTGCTAACCCCTTTCCCTTGGGAGCTGAAACCTGTCATGTCATTCAACCCTAATTTCTTTTGGAATCTTTTCTTCAAGCTGCCTGGAGCCTTGATTCTTGGTGCTGTGTGCTTGGCTTTGGGTGTTGTCATTGTCTGGAGATTTCCCATTGTTTTGCCCCGTCTTGAAGACCTCATCTCCAATCCTTTCCAAGATGGTAACTCCAGCCCAAAGCAAACAAAGTTTTGAAGATTTTATTGGGATAGTAAGTACCTGCCTACTTTGCAACCACAGTTTATGGGCTAAGCCACATCGCCACATCATTTCCTTTTCTCCCAAACGTACCTTGTTCTAGCCTTCTCTGCTTTCTCACTAAGATTCTGGAATGCCTGGTGGCCATGTTTCTTGAAATGGACACTGTTGTTCAAACTCACACACTCACTCTTTTAGCCCTGTGGTAGAAACAACTTACTTGAAGGACAAGAAGGCCCCCCTCTTCATTAACAACAATGTAAGTTTATGAAACAGCAATTTTTCTCCTAAAGCTTGACTGCCTATTTGCTGTTCACAAGAACAGAAGAGGGTAGAGAAATAACCTAGCTTTCTCCACTTCCTCTGACTTTCAAGCAACCCATTAATATGGCTAGTTAGTACTTTCCAGTTTATGCCATCAACATTGTAAATTCAGTAGCTTAAGTCTCACAGTGATTTTGGTATAAGCCTTTAATCTTAGTAATGATTCCTTGATCAGCTGTGTCCCTTCCAATTCAGAGGTCATTGGAGGTCCCTGTTGAGAACTCCCCAGCTGTTCCAGTTCAGTTCATGTATATTTATTTACATGGCTTTTGAACCACATTTGGGTATGCAGGATAGCAGCTCCTTTTAGAGGCTGGTGTTCCGCATAATTTCCTGAAAGTGAAGCAGGGCTGGGAGAAAACCAAACCAAAACACAGTGTGTCTATGGTGCTTGAGATGCGACTGGCATCCTGCTTTAACTACCCCCAGGTTAATGGCAGGCCTGCCAGAGCCTCCTTGTTGTTTTCAGAAAGGCCAGTTGGAAACAAAACGCCATTTTCCAGGTAGGATATCATTTTGTTGGCAAACACAGGACATTTAGACAAGGAAATCAAAATGATCCACTGAAAAGTGAAAAATTCAGTCAAACTGTTCATTTGGTCTCATTCTGAGCCCAGAACAAAATGTACTTGCTTGAAACATCCAGCTAAAAGGGCTTGCATGTGGATATATGAATAAAAAGACTTCATAGTGATCAGTTTCATGTCGTAGCTGAAGTGCAGTTAAATACCCTTTTTGAAAAAATTTGTGAAAAACTTGTGGCATCAAATGACACATAAATAAATTTTAAGGATTAACATGTTCTCTTAGGAACTTGAGAGTATATAGCCACAAGATTCTAGTTGTGACAAGGACATTACAGATCACCTGGAACAATCTCCTAAATTTATAGATGATGGAAATGAGGATTCAGGAGGGAAATTCCTTGCAGAGATGCACACAGCAAGTTAGTGGCAGAGTGAAGATGGAATTCCAGGCTGTGATTAGAGTATTGGTACACCCCTCCTTCATTTTAAAACTATAGATAGATTGGTGGTAAATTTCATCTTTCTGCCCTAATTTAGGGAGACTGTAGCATAGATAGCTTCTCTGTCCATGGGATCCTCCAGCCAAGAATACTGGAGTGGGCTGCCATGCCCTCCCCAGGGGATCTTCCTGATTCAGGGATCAAACCCACACCTCTTACATCTCCAGCACTGGCAAGCAGGTTCTTTACCACTAGTACCACCTGGGAAGCCCAGGTGAAGGGTACCTTTGACCTTGTTACTTCTAAATCAGTTCTTAGAGGAAGTTCCCTGGCATTCCAGTGTTTAAGAATCTGCCTTGCTATGCAGGGGACATGGGTTCAATCCCTGGTCAGCGATCAGATTTAGGGAGACTGTAAAGTAGTTCCCTGATCAGGGAACTAAGATCCCACATGCTTGTGGGACAACTAAGCCCATGTGTCGCAACAAAAGAAAGATCCCGCATAATGCAACCAAGATCCCACAAGCCACAACTAAGACCTGAAGCAGCCAAATAAATATTTTTAAAAAATTAAAAAAAAATAAAGGAGTCCTCAGAATTACCACATTCCCTTGTGATTGAAGTCTTTTTTTTTTTTTAATGGTCATTAAATGTTGGACTGGAAGTCAGCAGCAGGCAAAATATTTTCAAACTTCTATCAGTTGATGCTAGAGCCCAAATGATAATAAAGCTTCTCTGTGATTATATTGTGTCACTGGGAAGAAATATAATTTGATTTATAAAAATTCAATTTAGGGAACTCTTCTGGAACCTACTTGCATAAAGCCAGGCACATCTGCACAGCAGTAACAACATGCAAAAGCACTTCTGTTGAAAAGTGTCTTCTAGGAAAGCGGAAAGAATGTTTACAGTCTTAGCCTCAAGCTGGGGAAGCAAATTTCAGAATATTTCCTGAACAAAGGCTAGTAAGCATGAGGTGTGTCATGTTTGATCATTAGGTAGTCGACTGAAAAAAAGTAACAGACACAGAGACAGTAAGCGCCGTCAGATATGCTCCGTGCAGTGCTTGCAGAATTGGGGTCCTTGTATTTGCTTTCAGAGTCTCACTCCACCTTCTTTTAGTTATCCACAGAATGACCTCAGGGATGCCCAGCTGGATTTTATCTCATCTTTTTCCATTAACTCCCCCATCCTGCTACCAGCTTTTCTTTACTTTAGTGATCAATAGTGAGATATCTTTCTATGAAAAACAACAAAGCCCTCAGCATTGCCATTCTTCTAGAGGCTGTGGCTGGCTCAGCCTCAGGCCAGGAAGTCAGTGTTGTGGCTATTGATTTAATTACAGCTTGGGGCAAGAGAGGGAGAGAAAAGCTTATTGTGTTGCTATTAGATGAGGAACTAGTTTCCCTGGCTAATCTGGAGCCTGAGTACTAACCTGAATAATTGATACAGAAGTGAGAAATGGAGATACTCATTTTCTTGCCTGGAGAATTCCATGGACAGAGGAGCCTGGCATGGGGTCACAAAGAGTCGGACACGACTGAGCGACTTTCACAAATGGTGTGTGGGTGGAAGATGAGATTCCTGTGTTGTGTCCAGTGGACCCTCTGATCGTGGTGGTGGTGGTTTAGTCACTAAGTCGTGTCTGACTCTTGCAGTCCCATGGACTGTAACCTGCCAGGCTCCATGGGATTCTCCAAGCAAGAATACTGGAGTGGGTTGCCATTTCCTACTCCAGGGTATCTTACCTGTGATGATAACTAAGCTCATTAAGGTTTGACTTACAAAGTACACCATGCCTATTTTTCTTTGGAAAGAAAAGTAAAATCAGATACTTTTGATTGTCCTCTTAAGACCACTAGTCTAGCCAGTAGAGAATGTGGGTAGAGAAAGCACTATTTGCTTTTTTGGAGCACCAGGGTGCCAGAGGGAGCCGAGCTGTGTTCCCTTAAGCTGAATTTATGGGGAGTATATCCCCAGGGAGGCATGTTCAGAGGAAAAACAAATGCCATGATCAAATGCTGAGGAGATTCAGGTGAGAACGGTTTCTGAGGGTGTCATGGAACTGGTTTATTTGCAGCTGAGTTTGCTGAGAAAGAAAAGTCCTATCACCCCTGTGGGCCTCCAGCCCACTATCGATACCTGAGGGGAATGAAGTGATCCTGAGGCTTGGACTAGTTCTAACAGGACGTGCATCCTGTTTTAATAACCACCTTTTACTGTGATTCATCTGTGCTAGGCAGTAGGCTAAGCACTTTGCACACCTCATTTCATTTAATTCTTAACCCAAAGAAGGAGCCAATATAGCCATTCCTGTTTTAATACTGAGGAAGCTGCAACCCAGGACGCAGTTGAGATTGGCCTCTGTCCTCCCTGAGTTTCTAGTTCTCCTCAATTCAGGCTGGAGGGTCCTCGTGAATGCCAGATGACACTGTGACAGACATGAGCCATCCTCAGCATTAGCCTCATGTGGATTTGTTTTCTACAAGACTGCTGACATCCAATAACTCATTAATGGCTATTGTCTGAGATTCTGGGTTACTTGATTAAAAATTCTGAGCTCACAGAGAACAGAACCCCATTAAAAATGAACTGGGAGCACAAATACTTCAATTAGGTCAGGCTTGGGTGGGGAAAGGTTTAAGTTTGAAGAGATTGGGAAGGCATATCAATCAGCTTACCGTAACTGCTAGAACCCAAACTTCCCGCATCTCATTGGCATTCCACCTTCAAAGGACATGTCTTTTACGTGTCACTGGCTAATGCAGAGTCTTTCCATGTAGCAGATCTTCTCTTTAGGCCCCGGACATCTTTCTGGCATTTAAAGGATGGGAACACAAAAGACACATCTACTTTTCAGCTTTTTGACCCAGAGGTGACCAAAATCACTTGCCCATTGCTGCAAATTAGTTCCATGGTCTGTGTAGATGCTGGAGACTTGGAGAGTAGAGTCTAGTGGTTTCCTCAGGAAGAAGAGAAGGGCATCGAGTTTAATGGACACATATGGTCTTCTCTGCTACCACCCCCCAACACACACACCCACTCCCCCCACCCCCGCCATACACACACGGCATAAAGTAGCCAGCACAAAGACAAAGGACTGCCTATAGTAATCATTTCATGAATCCTTTCTATTTTCAGGTCAGGGTCTTGGAAGGTATATGTAATTGTAGGGCTTCGGTTTGATCCAACGCTAGGTGGCACCACTGACATTATAGTTTGTATATGTGTGGTGTCTTCTTGAGTACAGCCATGTGTCTTTGTTTTTAAAAAAGGATTTGGGGTTGGGTGGTTTTCTTTGGAAATATAGATTGTCCAAGCAGAACCCTTAAACTTCTTCAAACATGAAACCAGAAAGCAGAATACAAAGATAGAGCACGCTGGTATTACAGTGACGGGATTTGATTTAAGACCAGTGAGACAGATGGTGGTGTGTTTTCTTAGATGCAAACCAGGAAACAACAGATTTGCAGACAAATTTTAACTGCCTTCATTCTTCTAATGCCCCACAGGACCACCGCAAACCACTGTGAAGCATAATGCCTCCTGAAGGCAGCTGTCCCTCAAATGTGTTCTTTCTCGTCTATTCAGAGGAATGTGAAGCCTGCAGTGATAATTCCACCCCTAAGATTACTGAAGTTTTGACCTTTATTCTGGCCTCTGAGCAACTGGAATTGATCATATCTCTAAGAGAAGGCTTTTGAAAAAAGCATAGGAGAATTTAGAAATCAGTTTGATTTACTTGCTGGCGAATGATGAGGATAGTTTCTGTCCTAGAAATGTACTCTGAAATGCAAGCATGGACAAGTTCAAACATACATGCAAATTATAGAAACACTTTCCTCGTTAGATCAGCTTTAATCCTGTTGGATATTTTAGCTGAATAATCGCTCACCTTAGGGCCGCAAGGGAATACAGAAGCATGACTCCCAAATCATTTTCTTTTCCTTTCCGATTGGCCTATACCCTGGGGGATCATCTAAACCTGCCCCAGATAAAGCCTGCACAACTGGTATATGACACCTTACTTCTCATGAAGTTGAGACACCATGGTCTCACTTTGGCTCTTGGGGATTGCAGCCATCCAGCCACAGGATTCCTCCCAATGAATAAAGATATGAATATGCTGGCTGTTGACTAGAGCAAGCCTGTTTATATATACATAAAAAATACTGGAGTGGGTTGCCATTTCCTTCTCCAGGGGATCTTCCCGACCCAGGGATCGAACCCAGGTCTCCCACATTGCAGGCAGATGCTTTAACCTCTGCACCACCAGGCAAGCCCCATATATATTTAGGTTTGTGAGTTCAATGATCAACTCATTCCACCTTGCTTCCTGTTCACTTGGCAGTCTGTTTGTGGAATAGGGCATATATTGAAACAGTTGTTGCTGGGGGCAGGCCAAGGTAGTGAGGTGCTTTGTAGGTATGTGTAGAAGTGCCCCAAAGATAGACTACCATAACTCCACCTAGGCCTCTTCACTTTATTTTCCACCATAATAGCTTCTCAAGTAGGCTTATAGCCTTAACCTCTCCTTTTCAATCCATTGTACACAATAAATCCTGGTTACCTTTCTTTTTTGAAAAATTATTATTTTGGCTGCTCTTTATCCCAGGGCACAGGCTTTTTCTAGTTGCAGAGCAAGCTCTTGGGTGTGTGGGCTCTAGGGTGTGGGCCTAGTTGCATAATGTGAATCTTATTTACCCAACGAGGCATCAAACCCAGGCCCTCTGCATGGAAGCATGGAGTCTTAGCCACTGGACCACTAGGGAAGTCGTCCGATTATCTTTCTTAAAGAAAAGTTCTGCTCCTGCTATTCTTCTGCTCAAAATTCTTAGATGATCCTAATTTCCAAAATAATACTGCCAAATTCCTTAGTTCCATACATAAGGCTTTCTGCGTTTGGGCCTCTAATTACTCTTTTGGTTATATTTTCCTACTACTCTTAATAACAAACTGGAACCTGATCATAATATACCCAGACATTTCTTGCTTATACTGCTCGCTCTAGAATCACCTTCTCTCTTCCCCTCTCCTAATCACTGCCTGTGAAATCTACTCATCTATCAACTTTTAGATCAAATTTGACCTGATCTTTTAAGTTTCCCTGACTCCAAGTAAAAGGAAATAGTTCTGTGTGTCCAGAGCACATTACTGTTACCCATATTAGACATTTGTATTATTCTGCCTTAAGTGTTAGTTTGTTATAAGTCTGTCAACTCTTATCTGTGAGAGACCCTCAATGACCAAGGTGTGTCTTTTTCATCCATAGATCTTCCATGGCACATGGCACACTGGCTGGCAAAGAGGAGGTAAGTGAGAAATGTTTGTTGACTTGAATTGATAGAGTCTTCAGTTTTCCCCTGTGATAGCTTGCTTCATGTGGGCACCAGCCACATGTCTACCAGTGGGGTCAAAGGTGGAGCTTCAAGTTACTCCCTTCCTGTATTCCTTTATTGAAATAATCAGTCTGAAAAACTCAAGTTGTTGAATCATTGACATTTCTCTGTGAAGTCATCAGGCATTTTTTATTATAAAGTTATTATAAGAACAACTTAGTGTATTAAAGAGGGAAGTTTGGGAAAAAGTTGAATCAAAGCATATGTCTTTGCTCCTTGGAAGAAAAGGTATGACCAAACTAAACAGCTAACATGTATACTATCATGTAAGAATTGAATCGCCAGTCTATGTCTGACGCAGGGTGCAGCATGCTTGGGGCTGGTGCATGGGGATGACCCAGAGAGATGTTATGGGGAGGGAGGTGGGAGGGGGGTTCATGTTTGGGAACACATGTAAGAATTAAAGATTTTAAAATTTAAAAAATAAAAAACTAAAAAATA
Organism: Ovis canadensis; assembly: GCF_042477335.2. Lineage (NCBI taxonomy): Eukaryota > Metazoa > Chordata > Mammalia > Artiodactyla > Bovidae > Ovis > Ovis canadensis. The sequence goes on along the minus strand of NC_091727.1, from coordinate 114,477,666 downwards.
AATAAAAAAAATAAAAATCAGAGACATTACTTTACCAACAAAGGTCTGTCTAGTTGAAGCTATGTATGTATGGATGTGAGTAGTTGGGACTATAAAGAAAGCTGAGCGCCAAAGAATTGATGCTTTTGAGCTGTGGTGTTAGAGAAGACTCTTGAGAGTCCCTTGAACAGCAAGGAACTCAAACCAGTCAATCCTAAAGGAAATCAGCCCTGAATATTCATTGGAAGGACTGATGCTGAAGCTGAAACTCCAATACTTTGGCCACCTGATGCAAATAACTGACTGATTGGAAAAGACTTTGATGTTGGGAAAGGCTGAAGGTGGGAGGAGAAGGGGCGACAGGATGAGATGTTTGGATGGCATCACCAATGCAATGGATATGAGTTTGTGTAAACTCTGGGAGTTAGTAATGGACAGGGAGGCCTGTCATGCAGCAGTCCATGGGGTCACAAAGAGTTGGACATGACTGAGCAACTGAACTGAAGTGAACTGAACTAGGGAGAGGCCCAGGACAAGCAATAGATAGAGCCAGTGAGGTTGTTATGATATAAATTGAGCTTGTCACCTGCAAAACTTCATTTTGTTTCTGTTTTCATTGCTACCATCCTTAGGATCAAGTATATATTCCATGCTTTCTACCTGTACAACATTTAAGATACAAGTGAAAGTGAAAATTGCTCAGTTGTGTCCAACTCTTTTGACCCCCATGGACTGTAGCCTGCCAAGCTCCTCTGTCTGTGGAATTCTCCAAGCAAGAATACTGGAATGGGCTGCCATTTTCGTCTACAGGGGATCTTCCAGACTCAGGGACTGAACCCTGGTCTCCTGTGTTGCAGGCAGATTCTTTACCTTCTGAGCCACCTGGGAATATCTAGCTGGGGAAACAGAATATGTACCTAAGGAAATAGATACAGAATATATAGCTTGAGAGTTAAGAATAAAAGACTCTGGAGCCAGACTGTCAGGCTTTGAATTATGACTGCACCTTACTTACTAACTAGATGATACTGGAAAAGTTATTTTACTTTCTGGGGTTTCAGATTGCCTAATACATAAAAAGGAATGGGGCTTCCCAGGTGGTGCTAGTGGTAAAGAACCTGCCTGCCAATGCAGGAGATGAAAGAGATGTGCGTTCGATCCCTGGGGTGGTAAGATCCCCTGGAGGAAGGCATAGCAACCCACTCCAATATTCCTGCCTGGAGAATCCCATGGACAGAGGAGCCTGGTGAGTTATGGTCCATGGGGTCAAAAAGAATTGGATATAACTGAAGCGGCTTGGCACACACAGGCACAAAAGGGAATAATAATAGCAGTTACTAAAAGGGCTATTGTAAGGGTAAATGAGTTACTATGGAGAAAGCAATTAGTAAGTGCTTACAATTTTAGTTATTATTATCTTATAAGAACACAGCCTAAGATAATGTGTCCCTGTGTAGCGAACAAAGGCAGAAACTGACAAGGTACACATTTTTGTCCTGACTACCACTTATACACCTTGGTCAACATATATATATAGCCTCTCCTAATCTTAGTTTCCTAACTATGAAATGAAGTGTAGAACTAAATAATGTTCCTTCCAGCTCTAAAATGCTAGTGTTCAATACTGAATACAAGATTCTTTTTCAGTAGAAGAAGGTTTATTAAAAAAATAGTGAGGAATGTAATTCACATCTACCAAGAGAGATGTTTCCTCTCCTTTCATTGGCTTGTGATAATCAGAAAAATATCAAATGTATAGCAGTTTGCTTTGATGCCTCCTATCTTGATTTTCCATCTGTCTTCCCATCACAGTTTCACCAGTTTTCAAGAAAATGAAAGCCCTCAAAAATAAGGATCCTTAAAGGCCACTGGTTGCAAAATAGCAGAGGTGATGTTCTGGTGCTGAGATTTAGCTCAGTGCAGCTTTACTGGGAGATCCTTTCATGTAATTAAAAATGCAGTCTATTCAAGGAGATAGAAATCTCCTTTGTGGAGAGAAAGCTTTTATTAACTAACCCATTAATTGATGTGAAGTTTTAAAACAACTTTTTTTTCTGAGACCTGTGAAACAAGATTGAATTGAGCTTGAATGCAGTTACCATTTCCAAAAATTTAATAACATCCTATTATCAGCCCCAAGGAGAAGGCAATGGCAACCCGCTCCAGTACTCTTGCCTGGAAAATCCCATGGATGGAGGAGCCTGGTAGGTCCATGGGGTCGCACAGAGTCAGACATGACTGAAGCAACTTAGCAGCAGCAGCAGCAGCAGCAGCAGCAGCAGTATCAGCCCCAAGGAGAGAGATATGCACATCTCAATGATTCGTTGGTCCTATTTTCAATTTGGTTAATCCTCTGACAACTCTCTCCTTCTACCATCTCCACTCCCTGTAGGAGAAATAAGGTCAAAGAGATGTATGTTTCCAGAGGGTTTACCACCCCTTGGGTGTTTAAATTAGGCTGATCCACTTGTGAACTATTTCCTAAGGGCTCACAAAGGTTGCTTCAGAGTCACCACAGCTGAGCATAGCTCCAGCTTTCCTGTGCAAGGTTGTAGGACTAAGTAAAAAGGCTTGAAGGTAAGGAAGTGAACTTTGATGAAGAACGTATTTCACCATAAATGTATTATGGTGGGAAGATATTAGGATCCTATTTTTATAGCTGAAAAATGGCCAAATATCACAGTTTCATATAGGTTAACCTAATAACAAACCTGGACTCAAATACACACTATTGGCTAATTAGCATGGAAATTTACATCCATGCTGTTGGTCAACAGTCTTGAGTATCATGGAAAGAGCTTTGAAGGGAAGATTTAATGAAATCTCTAATATTTGTTCATAAGGATATCTGTTCATATAACCTGCCTCTCTCTTACCATTTCCTTCCTTAATTTTTTTCTTTATGTTACTTTCCCATTTATTTCTCTCCTTTTTCTCTATTGTGTCACTCTCTTTTTTGTGCTCTTGCTGTCACTCACACATTCTCTAGGTAAGTAACTAAAAGTGGAGATTGGAATTCTGGTTTCACCACCCACTTTGTATCTGACCTAGGGCAAGATAGTCTCTTTCTGCTATACATTGTCCATCTCTAAACTTGGGTTGTCATGCTTATTTCATCTGGTTGTCAAAAGGATAAAATGAGATTTTATATATATATAAACCTGAACAAACTTTTTGGCCAACCCAATATTTTAGCATTATTTTCTCCTCTCCTTTTTCCTTTCATGTTTTATTTCTTCTTGAAATAATATTATTTTATTATTTTTCTCTTATTATTTTTTCTCTTCCTCTCATTCTCATAAGTATTGAACTCCATTCTTTAGCAGTGTTATTTGTCTCAGCCCCTGGACAGCTCCAGCAAATACTTGAAAACTTGGACTCTCTGTGATACATTCTTTATTCACTTTCCTGTAGCCTTGCCTCTATTTGGAAGTCAGAGAGAATGATTTTTCTGAAGTGCAAATATGACCATATAATTCTCAGTCATAAACCTTCCTGCAGTATATAGGCCTCAATTCTCATCATGAAATACAAGGTCCTCCACAATATGTCTGCTATCCTCATCAAACTACAGCTCTGTCACTGAAGTAATCTATAAAAAATATGTCACCTCAATGTGCTTGCTCCCCAAACACACTACTCTCTGGTTTTTCTGAACCATGGTGTGTCCTCTCTGAGACTTGTACCACCACCCTCTCATGCAGCCATCAAGATCCAGCCACAAATCCCTGCCCAACTCCCTTATCCAGACTTGGTACTTCTTTCCCTTTTGCTCCCACAGAATTTTGTGCAAGTTATTATTACAGTGCCTATTGTACTCCTATTATGGATCTTCCCAAATAGACTGTGAACACCTAGGAACCAAGCTCTGTTTTGCTCCTGATTATTATTTTTGAGTCCTTTAACCAAGCCTGTCCCTCAATAAATAAATATATTCTATTTCTAAAAATAGTCTTCCACTAGTCTGGATGAGATTTATGTTTAGAGTTTATGTCCACATAGCTTATATTATCTGTCAACTTTGATGTATTTGTCCAATTGTAGACAACCCCAGAGAAAAGTTGCATAATGGCCCTTATTGAACAGCTTTGAAAATGGGCCAGTAAGTCTAGTTTATACAGGATGCTACTGCGTGAAAAGCAAGGGATAGACAAAGAAGACCTTTCAGGTCCTTGTTCAGCCTTAGGGTTCTATATATATATATATATATATATTTTAGTTCTACCAGTTTCTTTCTACCAACCCATCTCCTCCACCCTCATGTACACGTGCTCAATCATGTAACCCCATGGACTGCAGCCCGCCAGGCTCCTCTGCCGATGGACTTTTCCAGGCAAGAATACTGGAGTGGGTTGCCATTTCCTTCTCCACTTAGGGTTCTATTTAATAAGCGGTTAGAGTTTGTAAATCTTGATAAGCACTTGAAATTTTTGCCCAATTATTCTTTTGCTTACCTTTCTCTCAAGTTTTCTGATAATACGATAAAATGATATGATAAAGATTAAGATCTTTTTATGTGTTTCAGGCTGAGAGGAGGGCATGGATGAAGGAGAGTATTTTGTTTTCCAGGTTTGCTCACACAATGGCCTCCCTTCCAGATTTGAAGGGCTGCCTTTTTAGTCTTTGGTTTCACATCTGTGCCATTACCTGGCAGGCCTGCAATCAATTTTTCAGTGGAAATTAAATATACTCTCTACTCTATGAGGACTTAAGGAAATCACCCTAAGAAAAAGAGCTGTAAACCTTTGGATCAACACATTTCATAGCTGGTATATACAGAGATCCCTGGATTTTAAAGATTCTTTATCGAGATGTAGGCTTGGTGGCTGTCGTCACTGATATCAGTAGAAGGTGATAAATTGGAATTCATTTCTGCAGGAAATAATGAGGAAAAGAGCTGGGAACAGGAAGAAACACTTATCCATGTATCCAGGAGAAATTACACAATTACCATGGAAGCCTGATCACTGAGGCAAACAGCTGAAGGCAGTGGGAGACAAAATCAGAGAAGAGGAAGTATACATGTTTATCTCCTAACCAGGGAACAATGAAAGGGGAGAAATGAGAAATTAGAAACTGGAAACATAGGGGTGGAAAAGGCCCACCAAGTATCTTAATTTAAAAGTTGGCTTCAAGGTGAATTTTTCTAATTAACTTTGAGTGTCTCTAAGGATCTTGGCACATACAGTAACCCAGGAAACCTTAAGGATGTATTTATCTCAAAGAGAGTATGGCTGACTCCCAGAGAGACACTATTAAGTTTGAACGAGAGCTGTTCGAATGAGAGCTCGTCTCATCTGAGTGACTTCTCTAAATAGGTGAGGCTGATATTTGCTTGAAATGAGTTACCCTAGGTAATCACAGAGGCTTCCCAAGTAGTGCTAGTGGTAAATAACCCATCTTTCAATGCAGGAGACATAAAAGAAGTGGGTTTGATCCCTGGGTCGGGAAAATTCACTAGAGGAGGGCATGGCAACCCATTCTAGTATTCTTGTCTGGAGAATCCCATGGACAGAGAGTCTGGTAGACTACAGTCCATGGGATTGCAAAAGAGTTGGACACAACTGGAGTGACTTAGCACTCACGCAGGGAATCATGAGATCCAAGCCAGTCTTTGCTCTATCATTAAGCAGCTGTGTGAGCTTGGATGAGTCACTTCTCTTTTTTCTTGTCTCTGAAAATGAAGAATATTGACTCTGCTATATATGCTATGAGATTGGTCATGAGAATCAAATGAGCTGGCACTGAAAACTAAGTTTACAGAGGCTTTTGTCAGGGTCCTGAGTTCAGATCCAGGGATTTAGGCTCTATTGGCACTATCTAGAAGTGATGCTTTTTCTGCAGAAAAAATACCAGAGGATCATCACAGATAGACCTGTAGCTACAGCCTCAATCCCTTTATCTGCAGGCTGACAGCAAGGTGACCAGTGATGTGTATACATTGTTTTAAATGTTAGAAATGCTCAAACCATGCATTTCCTATGGTATTGATTACAAAAGGATTATGCAGCTCAAAGGTCAGGACTGTGTTCTCTGTGCACATTCTGTATGGTTCCAGGGGAAATAAAACAGAAACAAACCAACTCAGTAGCCTCAAAGCTATGCTAATCCCAAGAGCCAAAGTCATTGTAAATACACAGCACAGAGTGAGCTGCCAGAAGTAAGGGAGGGGGGTTCTGGAGATGTTGACATTTTGCTGAACAAAGAAAATAATGGGTCGTCTGTCCTTTGTAGACAAAAATGGCATACTTTGGATCCGGTAGCAATCTTCTTTGAGTTTTCCTCTAGTAGGGTGGATTTGCACTAAGCAATGCTTGTAATCTCATTTAAGCCAAAGTCCATCTTCCTGAGGTGTCTCACTGATCTGAGGGTAGGATTCCATCTGTAGCCTGGATTATTGCTCTCGCTGTAGCTATTGGAACAGGTTTTCTCTGTGTATGTGAAACTTCTGTTTTAGCTTTCTTTATTTAGTTTCTAACAGAATGAGCTAAGTAGCTCAGTCCAAATGAAATAGTGTGCTATGAAATGTTTTCTATGTAGATGCCTAAACATAAATACATTAAGAAATGTATTAGTACAACTTTTCAATGCCTACACTCAAACTCAGGTGCACACACAGGTGAGTGTCTGTATGTGTTCACTGGTACACTGTTTAGGGCCATTTGTGATGCCAGAGGAAATATTAGCTATGGAAGGACAAAATAACAGAAATTAAGTAAATGAATAACAGGAAGCAAAGGTGCAAAGATGAGAAAAATTCTAGTTTTCCAGTACTTTTTACCTGTGTTCCATGTATTAAAATGATCCCAACATGGCCAATATGGTAGATCATAGGGATATTTTTGTGATTTTTTTTTTTCAGGAAATGATTCTCTCCACTCAGGTTATGGATGAACTTGGTTTACTTACTGGACAATTATGTATTTCTTGTTGTTAAAATTTATATCCCTCCACTGACTTAAGGTATCAAGAGTATGTTACAGAGAGATATACTTGGAGATATTTCACTGGAATGCTGTTATACAGTGAATTTTGTTTACTAACAGCACATATACTTCAAGAACAAGCAGTGTTTATTGGCGTTAGTTAGATCACACTGAAACCCTAGTACTATTTGAACTTTATCTCTACCATCCCAGTCAGGGTTGGCCTTACTAATTTGTGGACCAAGGTCCTGGAAATCTCTCAGTCTTCCATGAAGCACATAAAAATGTTACTGGTTGGTGGGGGTCCCTAACATCAGGGCTGGCCTTACTAATTTGTGAACCAAGGTCCTGGAAATCTCTCAGTCTTCCATGAAGCACATAAACATGTTACTGGTTGGTGGGGGTCCCTAACATCAGGGGGTCCCTAACGCTGTGGGTGAAGCCGACTGTGGGGCAAGTGTATCTCCACTGAGCACTTGGATTTGGCTCTTATAACAACAACAAAAAATGTTATTGGTTAAAAAGAAGGGATATATGTATACATATGTATAGCTGATTGATTTTGCCCTTCAGTAGAAACACACCATTGTAAAGCAACTATACTCCAATAAAAAGTTAAAAAAAAATATGTATATATAACAGGTTAAATTAGGCCCAGGACAGGGCTCAGGAATGGTGTACACTCTGTGTTGATGTGGAAGACCAGTGCCCTGATTCTTTTTGTCCTCCAAATGAATCTATGGAATTCCCATTTCAGAAGCTGCTGCTCCTCCTTTACCCTTTAGGCACATGGACAGCCCCTGGGACTGAGGTCCACATTAACATTTCAGAATGGCAGTCTCTTTGCATTCAGAGATCTTCAGAAGTAGGCAGAGATCTTCCAGGAATTTAGAGTGTCTTTGTAGTCTAGGGTGGACTTTTTTTTTTTTTTTTTTTGGTCTCACTGGGTGTTCATTCTTGTGAACAGGGGCTTCCCTTGTGGAGCATGGGCTCTAGATGAATGGGCTTCAGTAGTTGCCCCCTCCAGTGGAAGCAGAGTCTTAACCACTGGACCACCAGGGAAGTCCCAGAATCAACAGCATTTCTATACACTAATAATGAACTATCTGAGAAGGAAATTGGGAAAACTATCCCATTTATGGACTTCCCTGGTGGCTTAGATGGTAAAAAATCCTCCTGCAATGCGGGAGACCTGGGTTTGATCCCTCTGTTGGGAAGATCCCCTGGAGGAGGGCATGGTAATCCATTGCAGTATTCTTGCCTGGAGAATCCCATGTACAGAGGAGCCTGCTGGGCTACAGTCCATGAGGTCACAAAGAGTCGGACATGACTGAGTGACTAAGCACAGTACATCCCATTTATAATACAATAAAAGGAATAATATTCTAATAATAAGTTTTTTTAAAATGTAGTAAAAAATTTATGGCTTCTGGATTGAGTTATATTTAGGCTTTCCTCACTTAAGCTTATAAATGTAGTATTGAATGTTTTGTTCTAGTTTTTTGTGCTTTATTTTACATTTTAATATTTTATCCACTTGGAGATTATCCTGATATATGTATCAAGTATGGTTCCAACTTATTTTTTCCAAAGGACTATATAATTCTTTTAAAATAAATTATTGAATAATATTCCTTTCCCTCCATGCATTTTAGCTTATTTCTAGACTTTATATTCCATTTCAATGATTTGCCTATTTATACAGCTGTGTCATATCTTTAGTTATTGTGGCTTTCTAATGATTTCAAATATCTGATAGGTCTGTCTTTTACTCATTTTTTGGAGTTATTTTTTTAAATTCTTCCTTGGGGAGTCTTGTTTAATTTTATATGACTTCTAGAAACTGCTTGCCTAATTTTTCCTGCCCTCCCAATGCTAATTTTATTCAGATGTGCTAAATTTATAAATGAACATAGGAAAAGTTTAATGATGTTAAGTATGCATATCTAAAAAATCTTATATATGCACGATTTTGGAATTTTACCTTTTTTTTGCATTCCCTCTAAAATGGTCTGTTCTTTAGCAATCTGGACCATTTTTAAGTCATTTATTTTTAGGGGCATGGATAGGAAAGCTTTGAAAACTTTTCCTAATTCTTCAGTGAAAACCAATTTTTTTTCTATGCCTTCTAATGTCAGTTTTGATAAATTATACTTTTATATAAAATCACTTCATCCTTGCCTTCATATTTATGTTTATAGTGGTTTCATAATTTATAATAATTAAAACTTTTAGTAATTATTTCCAGAACATACTCCTATAGTTCACTGGTTTAACACAATAAAAAATGTGTCCTATATACTTGTTAAGGACCAAGATTTTTTCCATGATGTGGCTTTACAATTTACTAGGGCTTTTGAGTCCTCCAGAAGGTCATCTACTGCCTATTGATAATTATAGGAAGAAAGAGGGAAGACACATGGGAAGATTCTGTCTGTCAGGACTAGGTGTGGTGTACATCAATTATACCCAAATTCCATTGTTCAGAACACAATCACATGCTCATATCTCATTGCAAATAAGTCCTGGAAGTGTGGTCTAGCATTCTTTCCATAAAGGAAAGGAAACAGATTTTTGTGAACATTTTGCCATTTCTGCCATACCAGTTTCTCTAAAAATGGAGTTTGTCAAGTTTTTTAGTTTGAATTCAAGCTCCAGTTTTTCTCCCTCTAGCTGAGTGTGACCCTATACATAAGTTGTGTAATAGAGTATAAAAATGGAACCTACTGCAAAGTGTTGTGAAGAATCCATGAAAGAATTAGTGTGAAATTCTTAATCTTGGAGTTGGCAGTATTATTAGTGTTACTAATAATAATATCAGCATGTTGGCAAGTAGAGGACAGGTTGGTCTTTGAAAAATAAGAGGCGTGAAAGTACAACAAACTAGTGAGTAAAACAAAGCAATAGCAGATTCACAGATATAGAGAAGAAGCTAGTGGTTACCAGTGGGGAGAGGAAAGGGGAGAGGAGCAAGATAGGGATAAGGAGGAAAAAGGTAATTATGGGATTATATGAAATCATGTGTGTGAAATTTATGAAAATTGTAAAGCAGTATAGAATTTAACCCACTCCAGTACTCTTGCCTAGAAAATCCCACGGACGAAGGAGCCTGGTAGGCTGCAGTCCACGGGGTCGCACAGAGTTGGACATGACTGAAGCGACTTAGCAGCATAGAATTTAAAGAATCTTTCATCCATAGATCACTTTCTAACACCACACACAAAAGTAAACTCAAATGGATTAAAGATCTAAATGTAAGACCAGAAACTATAAAACTCCTAGAGGAGAACATAGGCAAAACACTCTCCGACATAAATCACAGCTGGATCCTCTATGATCCACCCCCCAGAATTCTGGAAATAAAAGCAAAAATAAACAAATGGGATCTAATTAAAATTAAAAGCTTCTGCACAACAAAGGAAACTATAAGCAAGGTGAAAAGACAGCCTTCGGAATGGGAGAAAATAATAGCAAATGAAGCAACTGACAAACAACTAATCTCAAAAATATACAAGCGACTTATGCAGCTCAATTCCAGAAAAATAAACAACCCAATCAAAAAAATGGGCCAAAGAACTAAACAGACATTTCTCCAAAGAAGACATATGGATGGCTAACAAACACATGAAAAGATGCTCAACATCACTCATTATTAGAGAAATGCAAATCAAAACCACAATGAGGTACCATTTCACACCAGTCAGAATGGCTGCGATCCAAAAGTCTGCAAGCAAGAAATGCTGGAGAGGGTGTGGAGAAAAGGGAACCCTCCTACACTGTTGGTGGGAATGCAAACTAGAACAGCCACTCTGGAGAACAGTGTGGAGATTCCTTAAAAAATTGCAAATAGAACTGCCTTATGACCCAGCAATCCCACTGCTGGGCATACACACCAAGGAAACCAAAATTAAAAGAGACACATGTACCCCAATGTTCATCGCAGCACTGTTTATAATAGCCAGGACATGGAAACAACCTAGATGTCCATCAGCAGATGAATGGATAAGAAAGCTGTGGTATATATACACAATGGAGTATTACTCAGCCATTAAAAAGAATACATTTGAATCAGTTCTAATGAGATGGATGAAACTGGAGCCGATTATACAGAGTGAAGTAAGCCAGAAAGAAAAACACCAATACAGTATACTAACACATATATATGGAATTTAGAAAGATGGCAATGATGACCCTGTATGCAAGACAGCAAAAGAGACACAGATGTGTAGAGTGGACTTTTGGACTCAGAGGGAGAGGGAGAGGGTGGGATGATTTGGGAGAATGGCATTTAAACATGTATACTATCATGTAAGAAACGAATCGCCTGTCTATGTTCAATGCAGGATGCACGATGCTTGGGGCTGGTGCACGGGGATGACCCAGAGAGATGTTATGGGGAGGGAGGTGGGAGGGGGGTTCATGTTTGGGAATGCATGTACACCCGTGGTGGATTCATGTCAATGTATGGCAAAACCAATACAGTATTGTAAAGTAAAATAAAGTAAAAATAAAAATTAAAAAAAAATTAAATTTTAAAAGTCAATGTGAAAATTAAAAAAAAAATAAGTTAGTGGTGTGAGAAGTAGATACTGTTAAGATCTATTTGGGTTGTAGTAGATAACTGCTCATTCAGAATTAACAATTACAGGGGGCAGTAGTTTTCTATAAACTTTTAGAGCATTTATGAATATAGTAGGCTTTCTTTTAGCCTTCAAGGAGCTGTGATACTCCCATGTAATCTGGTTCAAGTCTTACTTTTGAGCTGTAAGTTCTGGAAAATCTCTAGAATTGCTGCTGCTTGATGATAGGCCATGTTTCTCCCTATGGCACTCCAGAGGAGCCCTCTAGATAAGAATGTTCTCAAGTTACCATTTCTTTTACCTGACCATTATGGAATAAGACACATGCTACTCACTGTCATATCATATCCCTTCCATTCTTTAAGCTCTGACTACAGTGACATCTCCAGTATATTATCTTGATTAGTTACATGGTTATTCTTCCCCTCACCCACTAAGGGCTGTAGTTTTTCCCAGAAAATATAATTCACTTGTCTTTCCAATTATACATTTTCTGGTTCTTGAAGAGGGGCCTTATTTTTATATTTATGTGCTTAGACAAAAATCAGATTTTCTGGTTCTAAGGAATAGTAAAAGGAGCTTTTCTGTCTGTTTTCTTCATGTGCAAGTGTTCTCAGTCATGTCCAATTCTTTGTGACCCCATGAAGTGTAGCCTACCAGGGTACTCTGTCCATGGGATTTTCCAGGCAACAATACTGAAGTGGGTTGCCATTTCCTTTTCCAGAGCATCTTCCTGACTGAGGGATTGAACCGCATCTCCTGTGGCTCCTGCATTGGCAGGCAGATTCTTTACCAGGCAGGCAGAGCCACCAGGGAAACCATTGTTTTTTTCATGTCCCCTCTGAAGTTCCTAAAATTGATTTTTCACATAATGGTCACTTGAGGCAACTTGAGTAATTAACCAGCCATTTCATTATATCCCCTAGAGTACTACCAGGTCCCTCAAGGAAAGATGCTTGTGCTTCCTATTTCTTCTCTAGAGGGGGTAGAACTGATAAGAATCAAGAATTTGCAGGAAAGTTTCTCAAATTTATTAGCAAGGCTCCTACAAAGCGATGCTGATTTTGGTCATGTGCCTTATCAACATTCTGGAAGATGGACAAGAGATTTCTTTGGCACCAGAGGACCTTGCAAATGAGCAACACTATGTGTAAGTGTGAGGTCACTGTCTGGGTCAGAAACCACAAGGGGTCAGAGGAAATGTTGAGAATTGGCTCCCATAATACTTAAACAAGCTCTGTTCTACTTGAGTAGTTCCAAGAAACAAAGCAATAGGACTTGACAGTTGTGTTAGTGGAAAGGGTTTGACGGTCTCACAGGGCAGTCAGTGGTTGAGGTTAAAGCTGCTTGAGGAATAGCATTTAACATGCTGTTATTTGGGTAGTGGGGAAGGAGGTAACTGGTTAGTCCAGAGAGACATGGTGGTTTTGTTTTTTGGCTGAACCACATGGCTTGTGGAATCTTAGTTCCCCAACCAGAGATTGAAACTGCACCCTCGGCAGTGAAAGTTCAGAGTCCTAACTACTGGACAGCCAGGGAATTCCCAAGACATGGTGCTTTTAACACAAGAGAATTTTGTCTGTACCAAGTTGTGTGGTAAAAAGCAGTGTTTTTCTCTTCTGGGTTATGCAGTATTTCTCACCCAATAGATTGGCAAGTAGCCATCTTGGATCTCTTCAGGCAAGCAGAGTAGTGGCAAATTTCTTAGAGGAGTGCCATTGTGTCCTTTATAAACTAAGTTGCCTGCAGTTCAGCAGACATTTACTGAGTGGATCTTGTACTCCACTCTGTGAGGTGACAGGGATCCAGCAGTTTGAGGAAAAGACATGACCTCTGCTACCCAAAAAGCAGACACACAAATGACTGACTACACATATAACACTATGAGTTTTGTCTCCTGTACGGGAAAGGTGTTGTGGCAGTGACAGGTCATGTCTCCCCCTGTTGTCATCAATAAACTTTCTAGTCTATAAAATAATAATTTTTGGTCTCTAAAAGTAAGACAGGGTAAAATTTTAAAGATACATAAAATGAAACAAAAAAATCATTCATAATCCTAAATCAGGGATAATCACTATTAATATTTCTGTGAATTTTCTTTATTATTATTTGCATTGTAGAGACTTATGTAAACATATAAAGTTGATGCACTATATATAAAATTCCAATTCTGCCTTTTCATAGTAAGTTAAAATCATTTCTCTATGTCATTAAAGCACTATAAATTTCAGACTAAATGCTGAATGGTACGATATTGTGGATATATCATATTTTCCTCAACTATTCTCTGACATTCAAAGGGTATATATATTTCAAATGGTGGTGACAGATAAACAATTGAGTTTGGCTATATCATTATTGTGCTTTAAATTACCTAATTGACCATAAGAAAAATTGAGAGGGAGAAAGGGAGGGATGCTGGAGAGAGCAGAGGGGAGAGAGGGCAAAGAGTGGAAGAGAGAAAGCATGTGTGTGTGTGTGTGTGTGTGTGTGTGTGAGAGAGAGAGAGAGAGAGAGAGAGAGAGAGAGAGAGAGATACAGAGAGGTGTGGCTGGTAGAGGTGGGGAGAGCTGGGCCTAGTGAAAGACATGACAGTGAAACCATGTAGATCTGGTTTAACTTGCTTCTGTGATATACTGCCTGGGATACTCGCCTTCACGATCTCCTTCGATGACCACCTGTCAGTCAGAGACCTTGCATTACTGTATTATGATCTCAACATCAGAACCTCATGGATATTGGTGGCTGACATTAGGGGCATAGTATTTCTCCTTGGAAGTGGTTCTGAGACTTCTTAGTGTTTGGAAGTTTGCCTTTGGTGGGCTCTTAAAGACCACTGAGTCAAAGTTAGTCATCAAAAATGTCTGGGAACTATAGTGTGTAGGTAAGAGGGCAGGGGAAGCTAAAGAAAGATCTTTCCCTTTCCTTGACAGGGAGATGAGATTATTATGGAGTTTGAGATCTTATAGGCTATGGGACTACCTTCACTTCTGATACCAAATGCGACTTTTAGGGGTTCCTCAAACCACCCCAAAGTTCAGTGATTTGCTAGGACTCATAGAACTCAGTGAAGGCTGTTAAATTCATGGTTAAGATATAGGAAAAGAATTTAGATGAAAATCATTTGAGGGAAGAGATGTATGGGGCAGAGTCCAGGAGAGTTGGAAAAGCCTAGTTTCCAGTAGTCCTTCCTTGTGGAGTTCTCTTTTACCAGCATCAGTGTGTGACAGTACACATGACATTTTCAACCCAGGAGGCTGCCCTGACCCTGGGTACCCAGTGATTTTCTTTCTGGTTGACTGCCTACAGGACTGATCTTTTGTTTCCAGGCACTCCAGAGGAGAACTTACATAGCATGGCTAATCTTTAGTCTCTAGTCCCTCTTGAGGTAAAGTGGACACTGCATGGCCCAAAGTCCCTATGGTAAATCATATTGTTAGACTGTCCCATGACCAAGGGCCCCAGGTAAACAGAGACACTTTTATCAGGCATGATATTCCAAAGACTTAGAGATTACCTTCCAGAAGCCAAAGGCAAAGTCCAAACCTCTTTCTGGTCAAGATTATATTCTTTAGTACAAAGGTACTCTTTCTAGTAGGGACATCCCCTTTGTGATAGTCTATGAGCATGTGGTGTGCTAGGATGGAAACCACTCAGGAAACTAATACTTTTGGATTGACCAGAAAGTTTGTGCAGGATTTTCCATGACATGAAAAACTGGAATGGACTTTTTGGCCAACCCAATAGTTTTACCTTGTAGAAGAAAGATAGTGCCTTAAGCACATAGAACACCTTTCACTAGTTTGGCATCCTGACACTTGGCTTGGCTTACTCTGTTTTCTCCAGGTTTAAGCACAGGTGGAATAGGTGGTTCTTATGTGGTGTGACATGAAAAATTAAAAACAAAAAATCCCCTAAAAGCACCTTCATACTCCTGGGCTACAAAACATTAAGAACCAAATGAACTTTTAAAGATCATCTAGTTCAGATATTGGCAAAGTATGACTTGGGCCCAAATCTGGCTGTTTGCCTGTGTTTATAAATAAAGTTTAATTGGAACAACCATGCCTATTCATTTATATGTTGCCTATGGTTGCTTTCATACTACAGTGGCAGAATTGAGTAGTTGTGAAAGAGGCCATATGGCTGCAAAACTATTTAACTATCTGGATCTTTACAGAAAAAAAAAAAATGTATGTTGACCTGTGGACTAGTTCAACCGTATCATTATACAAATGGAGAAACTGGAGTTCAAATTGGAGAAATATTATTAAATTAGATGAATAACTATTGAGGCCCTACTCTGTGTCAGGTACTATTGAAGATACTTGAGATGTATCAGTGAACCAAACAGGTGATAAATGTTATCAAATTATACTAATCATTTACTAACATTATTTTAGTGTTGCCAATTGATAATGCTATGGAAAAGTCTAACAAAAGAACAGCTGGTTAAAGGGGAATCAGGAGCATGGGATTGGAAGAGTTGTAAATAGGGTGATGAGAGTGGATTTCACTGAGAAGTTGAGGTTTAGAAAAGTCTTGAAGAGGGTGGAGGTGGGTAAGCCTTGAGAACATCCAGGAGAAAATCTTTCCAGGCAGAGGGAACTTTTCATCCAAAGCCCTGAATCAGATATGTTTCAGCAATAGTAATAAGGCCACCTTGTCTGGAGAGAACTTAATGTTGGGGAGGATAGTAGGAGATGAAGGAAGAGAGGTCATGGGGGTACCAGATGCCCTAGGGTTTATAATGCCTCTGGGAGGCCTATGAGTGAAATGAGAAACCAGTGCATATTTTGAACAGAGAAGTGATGTGATTTGACTTGGATTTAAATTTTATCTCTACTGTTGAAGACAGACTCTGAGAGGGGTGAGAGTGAAAGGAAAGGATCATTGTATTGGTTTATTTAATTTTTCAACTTGACTGGGCTAAGGGATGCCTAGATGGTTGGTAAAATATTTCTAGGTGTATCTATGTGGGTGTCTCTGGAAGAGATTAGCATTTGAATTGGTAGACTAAATAAAGAAAATCACCATCATCAATGCAAGTGGAGATCATCCAATCCATTGAGGGCCAGAATAGAACAAAAATGTAGAGGAAGGACAAATTCACTCTCTGAGCTAAGACAACCATCTTTTCCTGCCCTAAGCATTGAGCCTCCTGATTCTCAGGTCTTCAAACTTGGTGGCTCCCTTCCCTGGTGGCTCAGACAGTGAAGAATCTGCCTGTAATGCAGGAGACCCTGGTTCAATCCCTGGGTTGGGAAGATCCTGTGGAGAAGGAAATGGCTACCCATTCCAATATTCTTGCCTGGAGAATTTCATGGACAAAGGAGGCTTTTGGGCTACCATCCATGGGGTCACAAAGAGTTGGACACGACTGAGCGACTAATACTTTCACTTTTTCTTTTCTTGGGGGTCTTCAGGCGTGGACTTGAACTCCTCCATTAGCTTTCTCGGGTCTCCAGCTTACAGACTGCAAACAGACTGACTTCCATAACTCTGTGAGCTAATTGTCATAATACATCTTTTTCTATGTATTTTATGCATTTCTTTTTGGTTCTGTTTCTCTGAAGAAGCCTAATTCAACCCGTTAGGAAGCTGTGATAGTAATCTAGCCTAGAGATGACATTGGCTTGGGCCATCTTGGTAGCAGTGGAAAAGATGAGAAGTGATCAAATTCTGGATTTGTTTTGAAGGTCGAATCAAACAAGATTTGCTGAGGGTTTGAACATGGGGTATAAGAAAAAAAGAGATGAGTCAGGCTTTTGGTCTGAACAATGGGAAGGATAGAGTTGTCAAAGTCATACAGGAAGTTAGTGAAAGAGCCATCCTCCAACTCCCAATCCTGTGTTCTTTCCAGTAATTTGATCATGCCTTCCTGGGGATGCTGATATGTCTCTTTCAGACAATGGAAGCTGGCCCAAAGCACATGCAGCAGCAGCAGTGTGCAAATAATAAATGACACATCTCCGAGCTTTTACAGAATATCACTGTTTCCAGGTTTATTTCCAGGTTTATCTCTCTGAATGCAGGGAAGGGAAAATTTCCTTAATATTTAGCACAAGCTCATTAAAAAGTTTCCCTTTGACCAGCTTTGATAAGGAGAAGAAAACAAACATAATGGTCCTGCTTGAATCTCATAAGATAATAAATATTCCAAGTGAGCATAATTGTTTTTAACCTTTATGCCAGGTACAATAAATGTCAAATGGAAAGATAACCTAGCACTCTCCTGAAATGGCTTAAATAATAGGCCCCAGTTTGTTTTAATGGGAGCTCACCCAGTAGACACACTCATATAACAAATGAGAAATCCCTAATGAGAGTTGCGTTATTTCTATTGGCTTTTATGCCATCCTTAATTGATTGCCATCATGCACGGCTAATTAAGAGCATGATAATCTGATGGAGGTACTTTCAGCCAGTGCAGTGGTGCCTGCTTTAAAACAATGACTTCTGGAAGCCCACGTCAAGGTGGCTGGCAGGTTAGGCTGTAGCTGGGGAAGCCACATTAGTAAGCAGTGTCCTACATTGACCACTGTAACCTGACAATTGTAGGGTTGATTGTCTCTGTTGTGGATGGGAGCCCTGAGATCTTTCCTTAGTAATGCCAGAAGCCCCCACCCCAGGGCATGGCCTTCCTAGCCTCAGTAATACTGGGTAACTTCTTATTTTTAAAGCTCATTACTTTATTTCCCTTCCCCTCCTCATATCAGAGGTTTTTACACTGAATGTCCTTCATAGGCCTGTTCTCAGAATGTCATGGGGTTGCACTGAAAACATGACTGGATTTGTATTCTGTTTGCAGCTCTGCTTCAAACTGGCTCTATGACCTTGAATAAGTCACTTCTCCTCTGATATATTCCAACTTTTTTACTCAAAGTGAAGCACTGAAGGAAGTAAATTTCAAGATTGCATTTAGTTTTGCATTTTAATTATTTTGTGGCCCTAGCTTTGTCAAAATCCAGTGATGTGGTGGGGAACTATTTATTAAAGTCAGTTTCCATAGGCTCTTCTGTAATTTTGGAATAAGGAAACTTACCTGACCCACCTCATATACCTCCTTATCTGAAAATCGGAACGAATGAGAAAATAACTTCAAATACCCAAATGTAGATGTAGAGTCAGTATCATTATTATGTAATTAAATTCATTTAGTCCTTTGTCAGCAAATACAGGACTCATTCATTCCTGTGTATGGTGTTTGTGAAGAGAGCTGCCAGGAGTTTATCAGGGAATTAAACATTTGTGTCTCTGATATTGCACATGTCTGAAAGAGGCATGAAATTAATGCCTGTGGAAACAAGTTGCACCATGGATTTACAAATTCAAACCATAAAATAGCATTTCATAGCAATCAAGTGGGAAAATATTAAAATCTGTCAATACCAAGTATTGGTGAAGATATGGTGTAATGGAACTCTCATCTACTGTTGTTATGTGGACTGATACAACTTCTTCATCCAGTAAATATAAACGTGCATGTATGTGAATGTGCACTGAAGCATTGTTTGTAAGTAAAAAAACTGGGAATAATCATATATATATTATATGTATAAATATAATATATGTATGTTGCTGCTACTGCTGCTGCTAAGTCACGTCAGTCGTGTCAGACTCTGTGCGACCTCATAGATGGTAGCCCACCAGGCTCCTCCATCCCTGGGATTCTCCAGGTAAGAACACTGGAGTGGGTTGCCATTTCCTTCAATGTGTGAAAGTGAAAAGTGAAAGTGAAGTCGCTCAGTGGTGGCCTACTCTTAGCAACCCCATGGACTGCAGCCTACCAGGCTCCTCCGTCCATGGGATTTGCCAGGCAAGAGTACTGGAGTGGGTCGCCAGTGCCTTCTCTGATAATATATGTATATATGTATATTATATGTATAAATACATATAAATATATATTATACATATAAATGCATTATATGTATATTATATGTATACATATATAATGTATACATATATAATTATATGTATAAATATTTATATGTATAAATAATCATATATATAAATAAATATATATTTATATATATAAATAAGAGAATGAAAGAAAATAAGCAAGCCACAGGTATACATATCAACATAGATAAATCTAAAAATCATGTCATTTACCAAAAATACTATGCCATAGATATATACAGATAGTATAATTTTAGTTTTATGATGTTTTTTAGAAAATAGCCAAAATTAGTTAAAGCATTTTTGTGGATACAGGTATAGGTGATAAAACTACTTTTATCCAGTGAGAAAATGATTAACAAAATATTCAAGATAGTAATTATCTTTTTTTGAATGAGAGTCTTATACAAGTGCCAGAGGTGGAAGGTTCTTTCATCTATTCATTTTATATATATATATGAAAGTACCAGCTGGCTTCCCTGGTGGCTCAGAAGGTAAAGCGTCTGCCTATGATGCAGGAGACCCGGGTTTGATCCTTGGGTTCAAAGGGGACTTGGAATAATGGCACCATACTCATTATTTTTGGAAATTTAAGAAGCTATTATAAAAGCAATAATACTTATAATAAACATTCAAGTACCACAGAAGAATTTAAGATTAGGAGCACCATTTTTCCTTTTCCTCTGCCCTAGAATCCCATTTAAGAGAGAAAAAGAGCACCATTAATAATCTGGAGTACATTATTCTAGAGCAGTGATTCTCAGTTTGATCCCTGGACCAGCACTGTGGGTGTCACTTGGGACCTTGTTAGAATTGCAAGTTATCAGGCCTCATCCCAGCCTTACTAATTCAGAAACTCTGGAGGCAAGGCCATTCTATTTGTGTTTAACAAGCCCTCTGGATGGTTATCAACCATGGTTGAATAACAATAGAATCACTACAGAACCTTTGAAAAAAATACCAGAACCCAGGTCATATCCCACAAGATTGTTTTAAAAACTCCTCCATTAATTATAATGTGTAGACAGGGTTGAGAATCATTTGTCCAGATTTTCTGTACTACATATACATACTGCTACTGCTAAGTCACTTTAGTCGTGTCCGACTCTGTGGGACCCCATAGACGGCAGCCCACCAGACTCCCCCATCCCTGGGATTCTCCAGGCAAGAACACTGGAGTGGATTGACATTTCCTTCTCCAATGCATGAAAGTGAAAAGTGAAAGTGAAGTCGCTCAGTCGTGTCCGACCCTCAGCGACCCCATGGACTGCAGCCTTCCAGGCTCCTCCGTTCATGGGATTTTCCAGGCAAGAGTACTGGAGTGGGGTGCCATTGCCTTCTCCACATATACATACTACTATGTATATAATAGTATATAATATACATTATTGAAAAGTACAAGATAGAGATGTTTATATGTATATATACATATGTATTTCTTATATGTCTGTGTGTGTATATATATATATATTTGAATGAGAGTCTTATACAAGTGCCAGAGGTGGAAGGTTCTTTCATCTATTCATTTTATATATATATATGAAAGTACCAGCTGGCTTCCCTGGTGGCTCAGATGGTAAAACGTCTGCCTACGATGCAGGAGACCCGGGTTTGATCCTTGGGTTGGGAAGATCGCCTGGAGAAGGAAATAGCAACCCACTCCAGTACTCTTGCCCGGAAAATCCCATGGAAGAAGGAGCCTGGTAGGCTAGAGTCCATGGGGTCGCAAAGAGTCAGACATGACTGAGCGACTTCACTTCATATATATATATACGAATGAGAAAGAGTCTCCAGCATCTTTCAGTTTCCACTAATAATGTGTCAGTGAATATAAATCTATTTCATTTTAGAGCAGTTTCTCCTAACCAGGGATGATTTTGTTCCCCAGGGAACATTGGACAATACCTGGAGCCTTTATTGCTTGTGACAATAGGAATGAAGGTGCTACTAGCTTGCAGTGGGTAGGGACTGGTAAATACTGCTAAATATGTTGCAATGTACAGGATACCTCTCCACAACACTGAATTATTTGGCCTCAAATGCCAATAGTTCTGAAGTTGAAAAACCCTGTTTTAGAGGGATACACAGTGTTCTATTCTAAGACAGTACTAGATTTTATCCAGTCTGTCCATTGTGATCTGCTGACTTCATTTAATACCGACAGGCTATGAAGGGCTTTACAAAATGTGGGTTATATGGGTATTTCTTGTCTCTCTACACACTTTCCCAAAACTCAGTAAAGTAAGGTGCATGATTTTTGCTCCTTTTATTTTTTCTATAGCAATCAAAGCATTGTTGGGCATGTTAAAGTCTTAAAGAAAAGCCTGTTGAGTTGAACGGGATCTTCCCCAATCCCCACAATATAGTGAGATTCCATTGTATTTGTCTTTGGTTTTTGTTAAACCCTCAAAATAAAGGTTGGGTGAAATTCTTTCCGTCAATAACAAATGGAATTAACTGTAGAGTCTCGGCTGTATTGCAGAGTGAATGATTAAAAATCATTGGCAAATAGTAAGCTGCCTGCTATGACCTTTCAGCTCTTGGTATTTTGACTGACGGTCCCCTCTTTACAGTTTAGTGAAGTTGTAAACAGTGAGACATGAGACCTGCTGATGGGCCAGGCAGTCAAATACCGAATATGAAAAGGTCAGTGTCAAACTCTGCTTGCTGATATGACTCTGGCTGGCTTGGAGTTGGGTGGGCCTGTGACACTGTGGCTCTGAGCTGTTGACTTAAAAGGAAAATGACAAATGGTTCCATAGCAAAGAAGATGGAAAAATCTTCTGTTTGAATTCTTCTGGTAGATTTGAAAACATTTCTGGCTAACGCCATCTCTGGTTAAGGCCACACATATTTCAAGTAGAGAATGCTGTGATATTTGCTGCTTTGAAGGCTTTATCTAGGGTGGTGATTGATACTGTTCTTGTTCCCCCTCTTTTCTTCTCCCTTTTTCTAAGTATCTTGCAGATATACACCTTTCTTTCACTCTGGTAACAAGGATCTCCTCCAATGCTATTAAATATAGAGCCCTTGGTCAACTTTTTCAAAATTAGCTCTTTACTTTCTCTTTTATGTGTGTGTCTCATTTTAATTTTTGTTGCCTTTGTGTTCACTGTTTTCTTTTTCTTCTTCTTGCATCCTTTAACGCTCTCTTGCTCCTAAGTACATTCACTGCTTTCTTTCTCCAGCTTTGAGATGTAATAAGCCTTTCATACCAGTAAATATGTGAGCATTTATTTGTTCATTCACCAAACAGTGTGAGTGCCTAATATGAGTCAGGCCTTGTGTAAGCCCCCATGGGGCAAGGTATGGTTTCTACTCTCTGGGTGCAATCAGTATAGGAGGAGGACTGACCCTAAGGAAATACCACTGATTCATGTGCTCAATCATGTTTGCTTTTCTGTGGCCCCATGGAATGTAGCCCACCAGCCTCTGTCCATGGAATTTTCCTGGCAAGAGTACTAGAGTGGGTTGCCAGGCCCTCCTCCAGGGGGTCTTCCTGACCCAGGGATTGAACCTGGGTCTCCTGCGGCTCCTGCATTAACATGCAGATTCTTTAGCACTTGGGAAGCCCCATAACTGATTTATTAAACAGTGTGAATTCAATGGGATATAAACATGAGACAATTCTACTTTCCCCCAGTAACTGTCATTAACTATGTGCTCTCAAATTTCCACTCCTGTTTTCTTATCATTTCTTGGACACAGCCCACATCTTTCTACCTTCAATCTATTGTAGTACAGTGAACTTACCAGAATGGCTAAGAAAAAAACATGATTAAAAGAAACAGAGAAGGAGACATGTGTACCTTGGGCTTCCCTTGTGGCTCAGCTTGTAAAGAATCTGCCTGTAATGTGGGAGACCTGGGTTTGATCCCTGGGTTGGGAAGATCCCCTGGAAAAGGGAAAGACTACCCACTCCAGTATTCTGGCCTGGAGAATTCCATGGGCTGTATACTCCATGGGGTTGCAAAGAGTTGGACATGACTGAGCAACTTTCACTCACTCATTCAAAAGAAACAGAGCTACCATATGATCCAGTAATTCTACATTTGAGTATATACCTAAAGGTAAGGAAAACTGGATATTGAAGAGATATCTGCACTCCCATGTTCATTGCAGCTTTATTTGCATTAGTCAAGATGTGAAAGCAACCTAAGTGCCTGTCCATGGATGAATGTATAAAGGAGTTTTGAGATGTAACTGTTATTCACTCATGAGAAAAAAGGAAGTTTTGACATTTGTGATAACATAGATGGACCTTGAGGACATTATGCAAAGTGAGATATGTCAAAGACAAATTCTGTATATCCCTTTCATGCTGAATCTAAAAAACAAAAACAAAAACAAAAACTCATAAAGACAGGAAAATAATGATTATCAGGGTCTAGGAAGTACGGGAATAGGAGAGATGTTGTTTAAGGGTACAAACTTGGCAACTATAAGACAAATAAGTTCTGGAGATCAAATGTACAATATACAGAATATAGACAGCAATCTTGTGTTATAATCAATAAACTTGCTAAAAGACTATATCTTAATTATTCCCACTGCAAAATAAGTGATAATTATGTGACAGAGGCATCTGGTCCCATCACTTCATGGGAAATAGATGGGGAAACAGTGGAAACAGTGTCAGACTTTATTTTGAGGGGGGGGGAGCTCCAAAATCACTGCAGCCATGAAATTAAAAGATGCTTACTCCTTGGAAGAAAGGTTATGACCAACCTAGATAGCATATTGAAAAGCAGAGACATTACTTTGCCAACAAAGGTCCGTCTAGTCAAGGCTATGGTTTTTCCAGTGGTCATGTATGGATGTGAGAGTTGGACTGTGAAGAAAGCTGAGCACCGAAGAATTGATGCTTTTGAGCTGTGGTGTTGGAGAAGACTCTTGAGAGTCCCTTGGACTGCAAGGAGATCCAACCAGTCCATTCTGAAGGAAATCAGCCCTGGGATTTCTTTGGAAGGAATGATGCTAAAGCTGAAACTCCAGTACTTTGGCCCCCTCATGTGAAGAGTTGACTCACTGGAAAAGACTCTGATGCAGGGAGGGATTGGGAGCAGGAGAAGAAGGGGACGACAGAGGATGAGATGGCTGGATGGCATCACTGACTCGATGGACATGAGTCTGAGTGAACTCTGGAAGTTGATGATGGACAGGGAGGCCTGGCATACTGCAATTCATGGGGTTGCAAAGAGTCGGACATTACTGAGTGGCTGAACTGAACTGAACTGAGGGCTTCTCTGGCAGCTCAGTCGGTAAAGAATCTGTCTGCGATGCAGGAGACCCATGTTTGATCCCTGGGTTGGGAAGATCCCCTGGAGAAGGAAATGGCAACCCACTCCAGTATTCTTGCCTTGGAAATTCCATGAACAGAGGCGCCTGGCGGGCAACAGTCCATTGAGTAGCAAAGAGTTGGACATGACTGGGTAACTTTCACTTTCAAAGTATCACCAACAATTTCCTGGTGTGTACAAAATGTTTAAGAACTTCTCCCTGTAGACAACTTCACAAAAATAGCCTTAGCATGCTGCAATTCACATCAAATTGGGAAATTCAACAACTGACCATTCCCTTGGCTTGATTTTTTTGTCAGACACTTTGATAGTCATCTTAATTCTTGCAAATAGAATTATTGGCAACATTCCAGCTTAAACCTACATTTAGTGGCACTGTTCTGAAAGGCAGCATGCTGTTTTGTTGCCCTTTGTATATATGCAAACATGCTTCCTCAGTGTTTGAATTCTCAGTTGAAGTTCACCAGTCCTTTTGACTCCTGGTGAAAGTGAATTTTAGCTATGTGCCCAGCAGTCTTTATGACTCTTCCACTGAGCTGTATTATGTGGTTGCCACAAAATGGTAACTTGTTTCAGAATCATATCCTTTTTATCTCAATTTTTAGCTAAAATCTTATATTCTTATACAGAATGATTAGAAAATTAGAGAATTAATTTCACAATTTATAATCTCTAATTGCATCAGCTTCTCTTTTTCATATTGCCGTATGGTCTTCTCATGTATGCTGTATGTAAAACTTAAAGCTATGGGATAGGAAGACTTGAGAGGTTACCTTCTGTTTTCATCCCACATTGAGACAGGTAAATAAAGTAAGAACTATTATCCTTTTTTTTCCTGGGGAGATAAATCATGCTTAATATTGTTAGGAGATTCTTGCTATTATAGTATGAAAGTAAAGCATTTTAGGGCTATGAGTTATCCCAGAAAAGTAAATCTTCCAGGCAACTGAGATTTACCCCTAAAAAATGTTGTTGACAATAGGTGAAATTCTGGCTAATGACAGTTGAGGACTAGTGTATCTATAGATGCCAGCTGGACTGATCTTTTCTCCCCAGTCTGATTGCATGTTTATCGAAACAATAAATACTATGAGGGCTCTAGTCTTTCATCAGGGATGTTAACATATTACTAAATTAGTGATAAATTATATAACTGCTAATTCTTTTGTTCCCAAGTCTAAGATTTAACACTAATTTAGAAACAGGAAGTGTATATTATCTGAATGCTTTGTTGTTGTATTTCTGACTAAAGTTTAGCTATGTATACATATTGTAAAAGGCAGCTCAATGGACTGATTAACTATAGTTAGAATCCTTCATAAGGTATGTAATACAGATATTTTAAAATTTTTATATGAAATGCTATTTTATATCATATCAACTGGATTC